>NC_053138.1:42835186-43474352 GCF_016808335.1 Panicum virgatum
GGGCTTCAAAGTTAAACTGCGGACGGTCCGCTCCTGAGGCGCGGACGGTCCGCAGGCTAATCTCAAAGTTGTTCCAGAGACGATGTTAGTCTCTGGTGGGGTTGGAACTCTTAACTGCGGACGGTCCGCCACTGGGGCGCGGACGGTCCGCCAGGGCTTAACGGCTAGTTCTGACATGCATTAAATGCACTCTGACTCACTGGTTTATAACGGCGGACAGTCCGGTTTTTGAATCGCGGACGGTCCGCGACTTCGCAGAAAAGAGTGTAACGGCTAGTTTTTGGAGGGATGTCTATATATACCCAATGCCCGGCCATTGGGTGACTCTCTTGGCCATTTGGATAGCATTCTTGACACATTAGAGCTAAGGCATCCCTCTCTCACACACACTTGCTTAGAGATTGCATTTTTAAGAGTGTGAGAGCTTCCTAGTGCATTGCATCAAGAGTTTGAGCTTTGTGGCATTAGGGAAACTTCAAGCAAGCGTCATCAACTTGTTACTCTTGGGAGTTGCCGCTCCCTAGACGGCTTGGAGAAGTGGATTTCGTGGAGCACCTCCAAGGAGATTGTTGAGGAGCCCCGATTTCGGTTGTGAGAGGTCTTGTGCTCACCTCACCGGAGTGGTGAAGAGCAACTCTAGTGGAATCGAGGTGTGGAGCGGTTCCTTGATTCAAGCCGGCTCAAGATCAAGAGGTTCTTGATAGAGGAGCGGTTGATTCTTGGAATCCACCTCAACGTGGATTAGGGGTGACCGGCAAGTCATCGACACCACGGGATATATTCTTGTGTCAAGCTCGGTTACTACTCTTGCTCTCTTTTATTCTTGTCTTTACTTTGAGCAATTTACTTTACTAGAGCTTAATTCGTGTCTTGTCACCCTAGGTTGCAAACCCATCTAGAGATTGTAATAGCTTGACATAGGGCTTTCCTTTGTTACTAATTAAATTTCTCTAGTGTTGTTGGGTTTAGTTTTTAAACCGCCTATTCACCCCCCCTCTAGTCGGTGTTCTTGATCCTACAGGGTTGCCGGACCACATCCGTGTCGATATGGAACTCCAGTGGCCCCAAGAACTCCAAAGCGCCATGTGCTTGGCGTGAGCTTATGAGCGTCGTGCGGCATCCACGTCGACCTTTCCTGCTGCTCGACCTCCCCACGCACCGGCACGCTCGCTATCACATCCGGTGCCCTCGACGCTCGCCCCGCCAATGACGCAGTCGGCCCTGCCTGCCCCGTCGCAAAGTCCACCGGCCCGGCTGTTCAAACGACTGACACCTGCAGAGATGGTCGAATGCTGGCGCCAAGTTTTGTGCTACAATTGCGTGAACACAAGTGTCCACGGCTATTCTACCTGGAGGTTTCGGACTACGATGAGGTGACGCCACCATCAGATGTGCTGGACACTACAACAGAGGAGGATCCACTGATCTCCCTGCACGCCATCGCCAGAATTCACACTGAAGACACGATGCAGGTGCGCGTAGCAGTGGGCAACCACGAGTTCACAACTCTCCTTGATTCGGGGTCAACAAGCAACTTCATCAGCCGCTCGGCAGCAGGTCATGCCCGCCTTCACTTCCTGGATCCAACTAGCACAAGTGTCATTGTGGCCAATGGCGACCGAGTTGCTTGCACTGGTCTCGCTCGCGATGTGGACATCCAGATTGGCAGAGAATTCTTCATCATCGACTGCTATACAATTCCACTGGAGTGTTATGATATGGTGCTCGGAGTTCGTTTTCTGCGCACTTTGGGTTTGATTCTGTGGGACTTCGATGATTTGTGCACCATGTGCTCTGGAAAGGTCTTGGATCCACACGCACGGACATTCCACCAACTGGTCGTCTCCATGCAGTGCGCGCGGATGAGCAGAACCTCTTTGATCGCCAGTTGGCCATCCACCGCGACCTATTTGCCGAGCCCGTCGGTCTCCCTCCACCTCGGTATTGTGACCACTGCATTCACCTGGAACCAGGGACACCACCGGTGGCAGTCCGACCCTACAGGTACCCGCAGTTACAAAAGGATGAACTGGAAAGACAGTGCGCAGTAATGCTGGATCAAGGCACAATCAGACCGAGCACATCACCATTCTCAGCTCCTGTACTTCTGGTCAAGAAACATGATGGGTCCTGGCACTTCTGTGTTGATTATCGTGCCCTCAGTGACCACACTATCAAAGATAAGTTCCCCATCCCCGTTGTAGAAGAATTGATTGATGAACTTCAGGGCGCTCGGTTCTTCACCAAATTGGACTTACGCGCCGGGTACCATCAAGTGCGCGTCCATCCAGCAGACATCGAGAAGACGGCCTTTCGAACACACCAGGGCCACTTCGAGTTTTTGGTGATGTCGTTTGGCCTCTCGAACACACCAGCGACGTTCCAGCATCTCATGAACACAGTTCTGCATCCCTTCTTGCGGAAGTTCGTCTTGGTGTTTTTTGACGACATCCAAATTTACAGCAGGTCCTGGAGTGAATATCTACAACACCTCCGCGCCGTGTTTGATGTCCTGCAAGCACACCACCTAAAAATCAAGCGATCCAAGTGTACCTTTGCCACCAACTCTGTGGCCTACCTTGGTCACATAATTTCAGAAGCAGGAGTCGCCATGGATGGTGATAAAGTAGAAGCAGTGGCAACTTGGCCTTGCCCGCAGTCCATTCGCAGTCATCATGGGTTCTTGGGACTGGCCGGGTATTATCGGTGGTTCATCAAGGATTTCGGCAACTTAGTAGCACCTCTCACGCAGCTACTCAAGAAGGAAGCTTTCGTTTGGACAAAGGCAGCCACAACAGCTTTCGATTCTCTCAAAGAAGCTCTTTCCACTGCACCAGTTCTCCACCTACCAGATTTCTCCAAGAAATTCATAGTGGATTAAGATGCTTCAGGATCTGGATTTGGTGCGGTGCTCCATCAGGGAACAGGGCCGCTTGCTTTCTACAACAAACCTTTTGCATCACCGCACCTTAAGATCGCGGCATATGAACATGAGCTCATCGGACTTGTGCAGGCTGTTCGCCATTGGAGGGCGTATCTCTGGGGCAGACAATTTGTGGTGAGAACAGATCACTATGCAGTGAAGTTCATGTTGGACCAGAGGCTGTCTACTATTCCACAAAATCACTGGATCAGTAAGTTTTTTGGATTTGATTTCTCCGTCGAGTTCCGCCCGGGGAAACTCAACACAGTGGCCGACACCCTCTCCAGACGGGACAGCACCCAGGGGCTACTGGCTCTCGTATCAGGTCCAACATTCTCCTTCTTCGATGAACTGCACATGGAATTACAAGAGGAGGAAGGCCTGCGACACCTCCGTGACAACATCTCCGCTGTACGCGGGGAACCATGGCACGTTGAGGCGCCATAAGTTCAGTTTGTCGAGTCAGGACATCCGCGAGGGTTGGGTCAATGGGAGGTTCAGGAAGGGGAATATCGTTGTTGCGGTTGTTATTGCCACCCGAACCATTAGCACCATCCCTATCGGTTCTCGAACGCAACACCATCCTGTTAATAAACAAAATGATTAGCGGTCAAGAATAAAAGATAGAGAATGATACTCGAAGGAAGGGTGGAAAGACAATGTGTAGATAAAAATCTAACACACGATCAACACAGGAGTAGCAATTCTAAGAGGAAAAACAGATTTGGTCCACTAAGATTAACAAGAACCAACCAGGCAAGATATTGATAGTGGCACATTAGATTGATTCAGTACAGATTTGGGGACCAGAAGAGAGAATACATGCATGCGAGGTATGAATGCAATATGACATCTCCTCACATCGTGAGCACGTCTTAACGTTCTAGCACTCACTCACGACCCAAAACAATTGCATTGCCCAGCAGCGCTACAACCCTCCTACTAGTACCTAGGACAATGGGTGATTCCCACCTTCTCAACCCCGGTAAATGGCTCAAAAGGTTTCCAGAGGGTAAAAAGGTTTTCCTATGCTCCCGCTACTCATGAAGACAAAAGGAGTTAAGCATATCTTAATATAACAAGTGAAGCAATAAGGAAGAATTAGCTCTAAGACGAAGGAAGAAAGGTAGCATTTTACCTTAAGTTCAAATTTTTAACAAAAAAATCTTAGTGCAAGTGATCAAATTGTTATTTTACCATCACCCTACTAAGCAAATTTTAGGTTCACTTTATGGAACCTCGGCTCTGATACCCGTTGGGAGAACCGCCCAATTTGTACTCGATTTAGGTGAAAATTATTGATTAATCCATTAAGATGAGAGTTAACATGTATCCGTCTCTCGACACGCCATGTGTTAATCCACATTTTAGAGGTACTTAATCAACACAATTCACCTAAAATGATCGCAAATCCGGTAGTCCTGGTACGTGTTTGCCACATGCCCAGAATTAAGCACACGTACCATTATACAATCGCATACATAGTGCCGATGAACCACAAGAGTAGTTTTATATTACTAGAGTTCAATACAAGTTCGATATAGGAAGGTTCAAACTAATTTCCATTACAAGGTTTGGGCTCATGAAAGCCATATTAAACAGAAACTTAGAATTTATTATATTTACATGCTCTCACGAAGTTCGATTATGATAAAAATATGCTAAGATAATGATACCTTGCTCAAGGACACCATCACAGCCACAACGACCTACTCCTCCCCCGCACTAGGGTCGGCAGGGTAGAAGTGGCCGAACACCACTTCTGGCTCACCTGCAACTTAGTTTAAGAAGCAACCTGAGTACAAAAGGTACTCGCAAGTCTTACGCGGTAAAATACACAAGGATCACGCAAGGCTCAAACAAAAGCTTTAAGTTTAAGTAATTATTGCATAAGCGTGAGTTTTCTAGACTATCACCTAGCAAAAGTTAATTAATGTTGCCCACCCCTCACTATTTTTTAGTTGGTTAAGAGTACAAGCATAAAAAAATATTATTGATCGTAGATGTGACATGACCCAAAGCCAACAATACCGAAACTCACTATGAGGAATTCGACGAACCAAGAGCTTGCCCATATCCAAGAGCGCGGCAATTTGAATTGAATTAAACATTGCAAGGGTGTACAACTTTACCCACACGACACAAGGACCATGCAGATCACCCAACTGGCCAAGTTGGATAAGGGGGTACTCGTGTCAGCCGTTCCCAACGAGGCTCAACCGTTGAGGGTACGCCCAGCTTGCGCAGAGAGTAACCTAGGTCCACTAGGGCACCCCTAATCCTCTCTACATAGCCCCTTGGCCATGCATCTGGGACCGGGCCTCAATGATCAAGTCAAAGAAGGTAATTAGCTCATCCATACCATTATTTGGATGTATGGTAGCATGAAAGGGTGCTCAAAGTTAATGGCATCCACGGACGGTCCTTAAATGATCCAAGCGGACTATGCCCATGTGACATCATTCTCTAGGCCCTACCATTCCGCTCGAATCTCGGTACTACCACTCCAACAGAACCCCAACTACTCAATTGCGATCAAGGATAACTAGCAGATGTGATGTTCCAAACTAATCTTTCTAGCAAGCAAAAAGAGTACTCTAAGCAGAGCTAAGCATCTAGTTAGGTTAAGTAATTAACTGACTAACAAGTGACAAGGACATGGGTAACAACTCAAGAAAGGACAATGCATGAAACTAGATACAAGAATGCAATACATGCATAATATATATAACCCAACATTACCCGGTGAGATAACTAACTAACTCAGATTAAATAGGAGCAAAGAATCATGCTTAGCTGCTTGCCTTGGTTAACTTCGGGCACGACCCCGAATTGGACCCCGGGTTTAGGTTCAACGAACCTCGGTGGGCTCCACTGGTTCGACCTCCGACGATTCGGTCACTATAATGCATGAATGAGATGCGTGCATTAGAATGATTCCGACGACCTAGAGCAAGAATTATGAAATGAATTTACATAGCAAGCATAAATCATAAATTAAATAAAGCATGCAGAGGACATTACAAGGAACTCATGAAAATTGGATTTACGGAAAAAGGATTTTCCTAGAATTAATTATAAATATATAAATTTGTAGCTACTCTAAACAAGTAAATTCATAAAAGGCATCTAAACTTGATTGAACAAAACTAAGAAAATTACCACTGATACTAGGTATGAATACAAAGCTAACAATATTGATTTTTACCATTTTATCACTTTCCAGCAAAAAGTTGCACATTAAACAAGCTTTTAGACAAAGCATACAAAATCACACTAAAACCTTAACAAACAGTAGGAAAACATCTGAGCAAGTTGCATCACTAGAAACTACACTTCACAGGGAGTCCAGCAAAATTTGGTTTGGCATTTTTAGAGCAGTATAGGGTTTATTAAGCATTTAACTCACTTTTGCAACATTAAATCGTAGATAAACCTATAGCAAGATAACATGCAAAACAACATTTTCCTAGAGTAAAACTAAGCAATAAAAACCAACAAAACAAGTTTCATAATTTTTTGAGGTATGTACAATTTTCTACAGAATTTACAAATTCACAACACATCAAAAACCCTTGAAAATACTAGGTGCACACAGATCCATCCACCCCAGGCACATACAAGTGGTCCCAAGGGGCCAGCGGCCCACCAGCCAGGTTAGGGCAGGTTGGTGCCTTGACCTACAGCGTGGGCGCAGCCACGACGCACGTTGCGCACCTGTGGCGCGGCCGGTGTGCACACACGACGCTGTTGCGACGGCGAATGGCGACGGCAGCGGAGCATGGTCGGCGGGGCAAGGAGGGTGCGCGCATGGCATGATCCAGGATGAGGCGAAGCTCACCCCAGAGGCGGATGGTGAGGAGAGGCGACATGGGGGAGGCGCCGGCGGCCCTACACGGAGAGGGAACGGGCTGGATGTGGGGCAGAATCGGTCGAGGGGAGGGAGGGGAAGCTCCCCAAGCGAGGAATCGGTGAGGGGCTCAGTGAGGAATCGGTGAGGGTTCACCGAGGGCGGCGAATTGCGGTGGCGATGAAGCTTCTGGCGGCGGCGGCAATAGAGGTGGGGAGAAGAGCTAGGGTTTGGGGGGGCGTGGAGGGAGCTCAGGTGGCTCATTTCGGGATAAGGCCGTGGCTAGGCGTGGATTAGGACGTGCATAGCGCGCTGCACGAGGATGGCTAACGGCGAGGCTGACATGCAGCACGCCATGATCCGTGCGCCGGTGCTCAGCGTTTTGGGGTCGTGACAGAGAGTCCATAGGGGCCTACCCATCTGGGCGTCTGTACGTGGCGCATGTGGCGGCAATAATCATCGTCGTCGCAGAAGGCCAGCCCACCGTTCGGCTGTGCGT
This sequence comes from Panicum virgatum, assembly GCF_016808335.1. Taxonomy (NCBI): domain Eukaryota; kingdom Viridiplantae; phylum Streptophyta; class Magnoliopsida; order Poales; family Poaceae; genus Panicum; species Panicum virgatum. The sequence continues at coordinate 42,842,459 of NC_053138.1, forward strand.
ATATGTAGGGCCCGTGGGCCAAAATGGTATCGTAGCTGATGGAGCGAGAATTCGGTTGGCAGACTTCGTCAGCAAGTTATCCTGTCACTAGGGTTTGTAGCCTACAAATATCAGCCTACGCGCATGTAATCAAATTTATCACCTCTCGATCAATGAAACCCATTTACTTTCTCAAGTATCTTTATCTTTTTACCCTAGGTGTAGGAGTAATGTAGCTTTTTTTTGATGATTTTTCTTCTAGTAAGTTAGGCTGCATTGCCTCGATCTCCAGCAAGCTGCAAGTTTTCATCACCATGTATCCCAAATTCCAACTTTTGGGCACTGCGGTGCCGTTGGGACTGATTCTTATCCACTAGTTATCGAGTACTTTGGAACTTCGACCCACAATGTATCGCTTCTATCTCGATCTCAAGTATTCACCTGTTATCGATTCCTATCATTTCTCGTATGGCTGTATCAACTTGATCTCTTGCTAGATGTGGTAGAATCACAGTTATCCTAGCCTTGATTACGATCGCATTGGCTGATATTTCTTTAATGTATCATCTCGCCATGTAATCTGCTTTAATTGGCTTTTAGCCTGTTGAATAGACGATTGATAATTTAATTGCATGCTGCACCTTAATCTTGGTTATCTTTCACGTGCCGTTTAAATCAAGCTTTACTGTGAATAGATCTATTGGCCGGTGAAGTTTAAATTGACCTCTTGCTAGTAGTATTTCTATATAGTAACTTCCAGACGCACCGCTTTTGTGTCATCTAGAAATACTGGTAATAATGTTAGTTGAAACTATATTGGCTTATGGTCCTACTCATAGCGGATCAGGAGTTCAACGGCGCTCCATTTCTTATCAGCTCTCTAGCCGATAGCTTTCAAGCTTTATTGTTATCAACCGTATAGTCGATGAGCTGCTCATGTTCATCCGGACACTCGAATCGGCCTCATGGCCGATTATTCATTTATCGTGCTTTATTCTGCTATACTGGTATCACTATGGTGCCAGGATCATATCGGCCTGATGGGCCGATCTCTTTTGTCTTCAAAAGGATTATCGTAATTTTGTCGCATGCCAAGCGCACACTGTGCGCATCCATTTGGGTTCGGTATGACAGAGCAAAGCAGATCTCCCCGACTCTAGTATACGTTGAGCGCAGAGATCCTATCAGCGGATTTTTACGTTAACACATCATAAGAGAGATTGTTGTGATATAAAACAAAAGTATGCAAAAGAAAATGTTCTAAGAACAAAGAAAAATATTCTAGAGGAAAAAATGTTTACATATTTTTTTATATGTAGACAAGTATGATCTAATTTCCTATGACGTAAAAATTTAATTTGGATAATTAGTTTGCAAAATATTTGATTCTTTAGTTTGAATATATATGCATTACACATAATCCTAGACATGTCGGCCGGCAGCCAGGAGCCTCTGGTACCTCATCACCCATTCACCCACCCCGCATGGATAAAAATCTCCTATCCACCTGTCTCTCCTCTCCTTTTTTTCCTCAAGCACGTGTTTCCTTCTCTGTCTCCTACAGCGACTCGTATCCAAGTATGTGGTCCACCGATCAGATTTTTCTATTCTGCAAGTCCGAGAGTTTGACGAGGCGACGCAGTCTGCGGTGCTTTTTTTTTTTGGACCCGCATTGCGATCCGAGGAGCGCATGCTACAACTACAAGTAGGGGAGGTGTCCAATCAGACTGCGGCCGCGACTCGGAGCCAGCGTTTGGATGACGTGGCTTTTCACGATGGCTCATGCAGGCCCGTGAAATGCAGACATGCGAGGGTAAGGCACCACTCCTTAACAAACCTAATGAATTTCCTGGATGGACTGGCTGGATAGCCCACAAAGCAAAGACTGACAGCTGAGGATCAAGACGCAGACCAATAACTTATTATTTGCTTGTTTACTTTAATTACTAGCAAGGTAACCATGCCTCACGCACGTGCTTTATATAATATGATAATAATTAAAAATCCAATATAATGTGTGTTGGTATCTTCTATAATATAATGTGAAGTTAACCATCGATTATTTCAGGCATTAGTGGAAATCGATGCATCGATGACAAATGGTTTTTGTCATTAATAAAGCTTGGTGACGAATTAATGATAAAATTTGATACGTTGTGAAAGCCGCATCAAGTTTGTTCCACAATGACGGAACGCGAAAAACATCATGAAACTGCTTTTTTCGGTGACGAAGGAACTTTTGTCACCGAATCATTTTTCTACTTTAGCGATGCGCCCCAAGAACATCACCGGACGTCCAGATCCACGTGTCCTCGTCAACGCCATTAGCGCCGACATGTTTGACCGACCGACGGACACGAGGCGGGCTACCAGAAGGGCACGTATCCAGGGTCAGGAGCCTCCTGGTTCGGCCACGTGTCCACGGTCAGGAGCCTCCTGGTTCGGCCACGGATTAGCCTTTCTCCCTCGTAAAACCTCGAAATTACTTGATTCTTTTTGTAAACTCCATCTAAAATCAAATTCTTTTACTATGCAAACGCACTCTTTTTTTTTAAATTGCCATTGTTCTATAGTCAAGCACTAAAGCTGATGCTAGGAATGTGGAAACCAACACCTAATCGTTATATTCTACTTCAACAAATAACCAACTCTCATGGAAACAAGGGCTACAGCAAACACACAGAAGAAAATCGTAGCTTGGGTTTGTTGGCGTTTCTTATGCCCGATAGAATATATATTCCGCAAGCGCACATAATCAATGTTGTAGCACTTCACCTTGGAGTATTCTAGGGTATCGTATTTTTCATCAGGGAAGCACTATCATAAATCGAATGATAACTGTACTAGCTTATTCAACCGACTAACTAGACGGGGGTAAGCTAGATACATAGATAGGATAAGTGGCCAGTCAATGACCGAGTGACACATAGAGGCTCAACTCCTTAGAGAGGTAGCAGCTGGGAGGACAACGAGTGAGATAGGACACCTGATACACTTCTGAACTATCGAGCTAGCCTCTCTAGATCATGCTAAACACCTAACTAATCTTCGGAAAAGCAGAGCTTACTTCGATGGCTGGAAGAGGAAGGACTTCAGAAAGGGATGAGAGGGGAGTCCATCGGCAGCCTGCACTACTTCTATAAAAACACCCGAACGTGGTGGACTACAAGGGATGGACAGGACTGTCACCACCTGCCGTCTACCACAACAGTTCCGTGGGGTGGAACAAGCTTTCTAGCTAACACTAAGATCAGACAACACGTCTGCACTCGGTGTTAGGATTTCTCTCGAGGCCTTCAAGAGAAATCCGCCTCAACCTAGAGAACTAACTTGAGTAACTATAGTCCCGGCAAGAAAAACCGTAAAGTAAGATCCCAAAAACAAGATAGATAACTTAGCCTAATGTTACAGGTAATATTTCCACGCTCGAGCTGAACACTCAGACTCGAGGAGATAATAAGTGAATGCAGAAAGTAAAGCTGACTCAGAAAGATAGAGAAGATAACTTATATTTATAAAGTCAAAAGAAGGATACAAAAGCTATACCAGACTTCCGACAACTCCGGAATCCCGAGCAAGCTTGACTCGACTCTAACTCCCAAACTACTAATCTACTCTAGGAAGTAAAGAGAGATTGAGCTCCAATGGTATGTGTTACAAGCGAGGGATGGGAGTGCTATTTATAGTCTTACAAGGTCGGTTCCGAGCAGGAGAAGCATGTGGCGTCCGTTGTAAGCAGGTAAGGTCGGTGTGCTTGTCTTTCACGCGAAGCCGGGACAAAGGTGTAACATCGCACCCGTGGGGCCAGTTGGGCCAGGCCAGTGGGCCGATTTTCGAGTTACTGTAGCTGCCGGGGGGTGAGGGGGCACTGTAGCATCACAGAATACTGTAGCAACATGGGTTTAGTCCCATACTGGATAGCTAAGGGGGTACAGACCAATTTAAATACCAGGCCCCACGGAGGCTAAATAACTCCGGTTCGAAATTTTTGCGCGAAGGGAGGACGAAAGCACAAGCGAGTTGTTTAGCAGGTGTGTTTTACTCAACGTGCAGAGTAGATCTTAGCCGTTCTCCTGGGCCGGGTCGTTACAGTGGTATCAGAGCCGACTCTCGCGGTTTCACACCACATACGGGCAGAAGTGCGCGGGCATGAGCACGGGCGCGTGGGGGCGCAGTTGCCACCGGCATGTGGACGGGTACGTGCGAGGCACGGACGTCGCATAGGGACCGTTGTCACTGGACGCACGGACGTGGCACATGGGACCATTAGCACTAGACGTATGGGATGTGACCAAGAGAGAAGATCCTGGTATTTAGGTTGGTCTGGTACTCGATGAGGACGTCGAGTCCTCAACGGGGGGTGATTGTAACATCCCACCCGTGGGCCAGTTGGGCCAGGCCGGTGGGCCGATTTGCGAGTTACTGTAGCCGCCGGGGTGCCAGGGTATTGTAGAGTCGCGGAATACTATAGCAGCGTGGGTTTAATCCCATACTAGATAGCTAAGGGGGTATAGACCAATTTAAATACCATGCCTAGGGAGGCTAAATAACTCCGGTTCGAACTTTTTGCGCGAAGCGAGGACGAAAGTGCAATAGAGTTATTTAGCAGGTGTGTTTTACTCAACGTGCAGAGTAGATCTTAGCCGTTCTCCCGGGCCGGGTTGTTACAAAAGGAGGCTGCCATATGGGGCCGGCCGGCCGGCCTAGGGGTGTCACCACGTGGCTCCAACCTCCTCCTGGACGTCTCTGATTCCTCCTTGATGCCGGTGTAAATTGCTTGAAGTGTACGCGAGCATGTGCTAGGCCGGCCGGCCTAGGGGGCCCGGCCGGCCTCTCTCTGGCTTGCCTCGGCCCTCCATTGCGCTGACGTTGCACTTGTACACTTGTGATCTTTCTCAGGTGGTGGATCAATGACTTGGACACGAGTTCTCATTGAGTTGTGGGTCCTTTGATCCTTGTGCAAGCCTTTCGGTCCATTCGATCAAACCGACATTCAATCCATGACTCAGAGGCATTGTGAGAGTGTTACTTTGCCTCTAAATCGAAGATGTGGCCTCGTCTTCAGGGGTGCCAGGCCGGCCGGCCAAGGAGAGGCTGGTCGGCTTGGGTTCGTGCCCGTTTTCGTCCATTTTTTTGTACATGTTCACCTGAAATCAAAACTCACCCAAAACTTGTGGAACTAGTTAGAATTAAATAAAATATGAATGGAACATGATGTAAAGCTCAATTTTATTCCAAGAAGTTGACGGTCCAAATGCGAAATAATGGCCGTCAACACCCCCTCCCCCCCCCCCCCCGCAAGCTTAAACTTTTGCTCGTCCTTGAGCAAAGCTTAAACATAGGCTCAGTGAATCAGGAGTTGCATCGATGTTGACATCCTGCAGGTACCTTACACACAACATATTACTCTTGTCGTATGTACTGTGAATAAGTTGGCTCATACCTAAGGTTCTGGAGGATGGGGCGTAATCGTTTTTCAACCCTCGGTCTTGAGCGGTTGAAGGACTGAACAACCTTCACTGAAATATTACATGCTGCCTATTCAGGTTCTTAGCTCGAAATTTTGCAAGATTTTCAAAAGAGGTTCAGGTTCCCCAATGGTATTCTCGAGTCACTCAAGGTGTATAATCCTCACTCATGGTCAGATCTTGTCGACCATCTTCTTCCTACTTCTAAGGCTGATATGTGGAGCTTACGGATTGGAAGAGTTTTGCATACCCTGGTTACCTGTATTGCCAAGCCAAAGAGTGATCCACGAAGGGTCAGTACTTAGCCAATTTCCAATCTTATGGAGGACCAAATGTCCGGGGAGAGGATAAAATGTTTGATCTTACACGGATTTCCACTCATATGGATTTATATTCAAGCATGGAAATATATTTGGGTTTTTGTACTAAGTTATTATTAGTGCCATTATTTATTATTATTATTATTTTTAGAACTGGCATGGCTGCTGAAAGAATGGATGAAATGACGACTTACCTGGTGGTGTGATTCCCCCCAAGCATCGATGAAGCTCAGTCCTCCTCATCGGAGTCCTGCTCTCCCTCATCGGGGTTCTCCTGTTCGGGCTCCTGATATGGCTGCTGGTACGGTTGGGACTGCTAGTAGTCCAGCCCCGGGTGGATGAAGACGTTGGAGACGTCATACTGCATGGCGGATGTCAACCCCCTGCTTAGCTGAGTCAGTTGGGTGTTGTGTGCTATTGTGTTCTAAATTTGCTGCTGCTGTGTGCCAAGGGTGGTGATGCGGTTCGAGAGGTCTGAGATGCTTCGTAGAACTAGATCCTCGTAGTAAAAGCATGCTGCTGATGAAGGACCCACGTGTGGACCATAAGATGGATACATACTGGAGGGTAATAGGGTCCTTCATCACCGGCATACCCACTACTACCGGCCTGATATGAGTGGAAAGCCCTGGCTATTCAGTAGTGTGGACAGGGGGGGCTTGTCGTGATGGTCCTGCTCTGGCTTGATGTTGTTTGCGCTGGGTCCTGCTCCTCGTCTGTGGTCCTGCAACACTCTGCCGTGTGGGTTCCCTTTTCTCCATCTGCAAAGTTAGACTTTTCACCAAGTAGAGAGAGAGAGTCTTGGGCATGGAAGCTCGATCTCCCTATCGTACCCGGGGTAACACATAAAGATAGAGTTCCCGGGATCCTCTCGCATCATGTGTCCTTGCACATAATGTTCGAGACCAACCTTGTATCTGTATGCCTCCATCTCGGGCAAGAAGGTGACTTTGGCATTTTCCATCACACCGACATACCTCGCAATGCGAGTGACCAAAGAGGCCATGTCGATGGGGCTTTTGCCCGAAATCATATTCTGTCAATGGGCAAGCATGCTCCTGGTGGGAGAACAATGAATTTTCTTTGCCATAGCGTACAGATACTACAACTCTGGCAAGTTGCAGAGGCGAAGGTCCGCACGAGGGTGCATGACCTTGGCCAGCCATTTAGCAAGAAACCTCAAAGTAGGATTATGGATGGAGACTATGCTATTTTTACAACTCACAGGTTCGTTGGAAATTTCACACCACCATGAATTTTTAGCAAGCGTGTTGGGGTCAAGCATGTATCTTTTGTGGAAACCCAATGCGATGCTGAATTCTTTTAGGGTCATTACGAATTGTTCGTTAAAGAACTAAAGTAAATTTTAGTTTTAGTACCGGTTTCTTCATCGGCAATTGATATGAGGAATTCCATGGTTAAGAGGAGTGAACCTGGTTCAACGATGTTGTCAAAATCCTCCCATCCGATGGCGGTGAATGCTAGGTTCATGACTTGCTTGAGTCCTGTCTTCATGAGGAAGCGAGTTTCGAACCTCTTGGCGTGGCCGAAATTTTGCTTCTTGAGCAGCTCAAGGGCCTCCCACTCGTAGTCGTTCCTGACAACAATTTGTTTGACCATCGTCAGGACCCTGATACGGAAACGGGGTCTCGGGAATGGTGGAGTTTCCTCCTCCCCCTGGGATATATTTGTGCGGTGACCGGAGTCGACCGACATTTTATCCTGAGAAGAAGACGAACTCCGCGAGCTTCTTGAGCTCCTTGAGAGTGCCTTCTTGATTTTCTCCTTGGCTTTTCCGATCATGTTTCCTGCAAAAGATTAGCACACACAATACCCAAAGGATATGGAAATTGAGAAGAGGGTTAATCGTTCTTGCGGGGCGTTACACCACCACAAACATTCATTGTTCAGTGCCACAATTTTATTTGAAGGAAGAAATTATTTTTGTGTTTTCTGGTTTAGGAACTTCACTAACTGCTACTGAAATTTATTTATTTGTGGTTGAGCTAGCACTCGAGTTCTCTACTTAATTAGCTCAAATGAACTTAATTAAGCAAAAGAACTCAAGAAAGGGACAGGAGATTATCGAGCTCGGGCTAAGGCAAGTGAACCTGAGCTTGTGGTGCGTCGAGAGGCGTCGGTCTCGTTGGCTTTTATAGCCATGCGGGGGGCAGGCCGGCCAGCCTCTGAGCAGCGGCAGGCGAACCACAGCGGCGGTCTACACTCCTAGGCTTGTAGGGGAACGTGCTCCGGTTGGTGGTGATAGGACGTGAGCGGCATGGGGAGGCCGGCCGGTCTGTATGGGGCCGAACGGCCTAGCCTCCGCACATGCTGCACTTCACTCTTTTTTCCTTTGCTCCACTTGCATGCCATTAGGGATGTAAGTGGTACGCATATTTTCCAATCATATTTCAATTTGATCCAGTCTATAAGGATTTTTATCCGTCCGTATCCGATTCCGAGTATCCAATATCCATAACCGATCCGTATCCGAATGCTCAAAAGTTATATTTTTATGATGTCGATATTCATTACAATCTTATCCGACAAAAACTAATACTATCCGTATCTGACTCCGTATTCGAACACAAATATGATATCAGCAATATTTGTTCATATCTGATATGTTAACATCCCTACCCGCCATCTTTCCTGCTCCCTGCTGCTCCTGGCCAAAAAGGAAGAAGTGGGGCCGGGTGGCCTAGGTGGGGCCGGGCGGCCTGACATTTGGCCGGAATTTTTCAAAAAATTTCATGAAGTTCTTTTGGATGCAAAATTTTGAAATTTAAACGTGCTTTATTTTGAAACCAAACATGCTTATGTAGAAGTGAAACAATGCAAGGGAAAATTAAACTATCCTATATGCAATGTGATGATGGGTACATACCATGGACCTCATGGCGAAATGGTATATTGACATATAACTTCTTTATTACCTCGACGAATTTGTTGAATTATTCGTCGACCACCAGCTTCCTTATCCGCTCTGGAAATGATAAGGCAGTTGTATCGTAGTAATCCCGTGAAGTTCTAGGGGGTTCCACAGGGTCTTCCTAGGTTGCAGAGGCGTTGGATTCGACGGCCTCCTCCTGCACCTCGTCATCAATGTCGATATGGCTGGCGGTTACGGTCTTGCACCGAGTTCCTGCATCTTGTGGGAAAGGTGGCTCTCGTGTGGACTTACCACCACGCGAGTCACCGCACTAACGTTTTCCTTCGGGGTAACTCCAGTTGCTCGGGAAATTTCCCCGTGTTAGCATTAGGACAAGAACAGGCTAGCTAAGCTACCTGAGTTTCTATCATTTTATTAAAGCTCAACTAATTTTTGATAACATAATTAAAGCCATCTACCTGTGCGGCCATAGACTCCAAAATCTTATCATTAGCAAGAAATTTCTTGCTAATATTGTCATTTATATGTTTCTGGCCGTACACTAGGTCCTTTAAAGTAGGCTGAAAATTATTATTAAAGTTCATACCTTGTTGTTGACCGAAGGGGAGGTTGGGCTTTGAATTCCAACCTTGCTGAGGACGAAATTCCGAGTTGGGATTATTGTTGGTTCCAACAAAGTTTCCATCCTCTTGAGTTAGCGGGCAAGAGTTGCCCAAGTGCCCAGTCTTGCCTCATGTTTCACATGTCATTCGAGACTCCAAAACCTGGTTAACCTCCTAGTGCGGAGATTCCAGTTTCTTCATGAGAAGATCCATCTTGGCAGCCAATATGTCGACACTGTCGATTTGGTGCATGCCCCTGGAACGGGCTAGCTACCTTTCATCTTTCCAACTCTGGTTGGAAGCTATATTGTCAATCAGTGTCTTTGCTCTCGTGACGTCGAGAGAAAGGAAGGAACCATCCGCTGCTGCATTGACATGGTCCTAGGCTTGCTTATTCAGGCCATGGAAGAAGTTTTGAATGATTAGTAACTCTTCCATGACGTGGTGTGGGCATGCTTGGATGTAGTTCTGGAGACGTTCCCAGACTTCTGGGATATAGTCTCGTCCAGCATTTGCTGAATCCTGGAGATCCTGTTCCGGAGGGCATTGGTTTTGCCCACTGGAAAGTATTTGTCCAGGAATGCATTGGAACAAGCTTCCCATGTTGTGAAAGCTTCCTTGTTTGAGTAGAACCATGTCTTGGCCTTCTCGAGCAGTGAGAACGGGAATAGCCAAAGGCGGACGATATCCAATGTAGTTCCCTTGGGGTTGATGGTACTGCTCACCTCCAGGAAATTCTGGAGATGAGCATTGGTATCCTTAGATGCCTTACCGCAGAAGATATGCCAATGTTCATACCAGACCTCTTCACAGAAGAGGAGTACTTGGAACTCGGCAATGTTTCAAGCATGCCGAAGAAGCATAGGTGCGTATGCTCAAAATCTGAGGCATTCATTCTAGAAGAAACATTGCAGATAGAGGGTCTTTCTATGATCATTAGCAAGGAATGGACAGAGGAAGCAGAGGCTAGCAGTAGTGTCATCCAGATCTACCGCCGTCCCAGAATACTCCTCTATTCTATTGGGAACGTCGTACCGCAAGAGACTTTTTACGATCCGAAGGTCGGGGTGAATGTGATGTCTAAAACATTGGCAGATCACATTACATCCGAGGAACCCCTGACCTTCTCTCGTAAGCACCTGAAGTATCGACGGCCAGATAGTGGGAAGTCAAGGGATTCTGCGAGTTGTGCCCATGAAAATGAGCACTAACAAAGTCTTCCTGGACTTCCACGTCTTCGATATCCCGGAAGGTGAAGAGTTCGTCTTGACAGCCAATAGAACCACTTGTCAACCGAAATTGAGACTGAGCGACCCTCGAGGTTAAGGTTGGCAAATAAAAGATCCCGGTCAATCTAGTTCATTCATGCAACACTATTGCAGAGGCTAGACCAAAGCAAGACCCATTGGAGGAAGCAGTGAACATTAGTCAAGAAGAGCAAACTCAGCCCATTCTTGAAGATGATGTCTCACACTTCACCCAGAAAACAGATTCGAATGGCAAGAGTAAGCTCAGCGAAGAGGAGACACTGCAACCTCCTCTCCCAGAGCTAAGGCCGCTACCTCCTAGTTTGAAGTATGCCTTCCTCCACAACAACAGAGCCATGCCAGTCGTCATCAGTGATAAGCTGACAGAGAGTGAGACTCGGCGGCTTGCTGCAGTCCTTGAGAAATATCGGTCTGTTATCGGGTATTCTCTCCAAGACATGAAGGGGATCAGCCACAACCTATGTACCCATCGCATCCCTATGGAACTGGAACATTAGCCGTCAAGAGAACACCAACAACAGCTCAATGATGTGATGAGAGAGGTAGTCAAGAAAGAGGTACTAAAGCTACTACACACGGGTATCATATAACCCATGCAAGATAGTGAGTAGGTCAGTCCAGTTCAAGTGGTCCCAAAGAAGGAAGGCATGACAGTTGTCCGAAATGAGCTCATACCTCAACGGACAGTCACCAGATGGAGAATGTGCATCGATTATCGGATGCTCAACAAGGCCACCCGGAAAGATCACTTCCCTCTCCCCTTCATCGATGAGATGCTTGAACGGCTGGCAAAACACTCATACTTTTGCTACCTTGATAGAATCTCTGGTTATCATCAAATTCCTATTCATCCTGATGACCAGAGTAAGACTACCTTCACCTGTCCCTATGGAACATTCGTCTACCGGCGAATGTCGTTTGGTCTTTGCAACGCACCGGCTTCCTTTCAAAGGTGCATGATGGTGATGTTCTTGAACTTGATTTAGAACATCATGGAAGTGTTCATGGATGATTTCTCAGTCTACGGCAAGGATTTCGATCAGTGCCTTGAGAATTTGGACAAAGTTCTCAAGAGGTGCCAAGAGACACACTTAGTCCTTAATTGGGAGAAGTGTCATTTCATGGTCAAAGAAGGAATTGTCCTCGAACATAGAGTGTCTGAAAAAGGCATAGAAGTGGATCAGGCAAAAATCGATGTTATCGAGAAATTGCCACCCCCGACAAATGTCAAGGGAGTCAGAAGTTTCTTGGACCATGCTGGTTTTCTACAGGAGGTTCATCGAGGATTTCTCCCGTATAGCCAGGTCCCTGACAAACTTACTGGCAAAATATGCCCCATTCAACTTCGACGAGGAATGCCTCGTAGCCTTCTATACCCTCAAGAAGGCACTCGTATCAGCACCCATCATTCAGCCACCCAATTGGAAACTTCCATTCGAGATCATGTGCGATGCAAGTGACTATGCTCTGGGAGCAATGCTGAGTCAGTGCAGAGATAAGAAGCATTATGCCATATCCTATGCCAGTAAGACATTGACCGGACCCCAGCTAAACTACGCCACAACAGAGAAGGAACTTCTGGCAATTCTATTCGCCATGGAAAAGTTCATATCCTACTTGGTCAGTGCTAAAGTGATTGTATACATGGATCATGCAGCACCGAAGTACCTTCTGACCAAGAAAGATGCCAAGCCATGACTCATCCATTGGATTCTGCTCCTCCAAGAGTTTGACTTGGAAATAAGAGATAAGAAAGGAGCAGATAACTACGTGGCAGATCATCTCTCAAGGATCCAAGTACAAGGGTCGGACCTGCCGATCAATGATTATTTGAGAGATGACACTCTCCTGAAGGTTACTACATCCAGTCCATGGTATGCAAATTTACTAAATTTCAAGGTGACTGGGTACATACCTCCGCGAGAAGATAAGAAGTTGATACATATCAGCCGATTTCACCTATGGGATGATCCATATCTATTCAAGGTTTGTGCTAATGGTCTACTCCTCCGCTGTATCCCGATATGTGAGACCCGCAAAATTCTAGAGCGTTGTCACTCCTCACCCTATGGAGGATATTATGGAGCATTCCAGACCCATGAAAAAGTTTGCCAAAGTGGTTTCTTCTGGCCAAACATGTATGGAGACGCTAAGGAATTTGTACGGCGTTGCCCAAGATGTCAGAAGCATGGGAATATAAATTCCCGAGGCGCAATGCCATTGAAGAGCAATCTTCAAGTGGAAATATTCGACATATGGGAAGTCGACTTCATGGGTCCCTTCCCAATGTGAAAGCAGTGCGAGTACAATTTTGTGGCAGTGGACTATGTGTCCAAATGGGTTGAACCACTTCCTTGTGTTGCGGCCGACTCGAAGAGCTCAAAGAAAATGTTTCAAGAAATCATATTTCCTCACTTCGGAGTTCCAAGACTCGTGATCAGCGACAGAGGCTCACACTTCATCGGCAAAACCTTCAGGATGTGCCTCAGTGAGCTAGGAGTGGACCACCGGATTGCCACACCATACCATCCCCAAACAAGTGGTCAGGCAGAGACGTCAAACAAGCAAATCAAGAACATCTTGCAAAAGACAGTCAATGCCGTGGGGAAGGGATGGAGAAGAAAGTTACCCGAGGCACTATGGGCCTATCGGACGGCTTTCAAGACGCCGATAGGGATGACACCTAACCAACTGGTTTATGGCAAGACCTGTCATCTTCCAGTTGAACTCGAGTATAAGTCCCATTGCGCAATCAAGAGGTGGAATATGGACCTCCAGTCAGCCGGAATCAAACGACAAATCCAACTGGCTGAACTAGATGAATGGAGGGAGAAGGCCTATCACAGCTCCAAGCTCTACAAGGAGTAGACGAAAAGATGGCACGTTAAGCGAATCAAGATCAATCACCTCAAACCGGGAGATAAGGTACTCCTTTTCAACTCCCGCATTTGTTTGTTTGGTCATGGTAAGCTTAGAAGTAAGTGGGGAGGCCCATTCCTAGTACTTAACGCTACCGACCACGGCGCTATAACCCTCCAGGACGATGACGGGAATATTTTCAAGGCCAATGGCCAAAGGTTGAAAATATTCCTCCAGCCCGAAATACTAGAACTCGAAGAAGAAGATGTCTACGAGTTATCCGAGTTAGAGCATACATCTATGGTCGTTGCCGTACATTAAACGTGTCATACCCTAGGTTAGATGTCTCTTCTCTCATCCCCCATGCTTTTCTTTCCTTTTCTGGACCAAAGCACACAAAAACCCGAAAAGGGAAAGACCGAGGAAGAACATTCTAGAAGCTCGGAGCCACACCTGACAAGGCATGGCCGGTCGGCCTAGGGGAGGACGGTTGGCCTGGCTCCGAGCCCTCTTGTCCTCAGCCTTTCGTGTAATGTTACACTCGTTGTAAACTTCACTTCCTGGGTGTTCGGGGCGAGAGGAGATGATTTAAACCGATAGGCTCCCTCTTCCTCCTTATTCCAAAGCCTTTCACCAGAATTCATCCCGTCCATCACATCGTCCACTGAGATCACACCCATGACCTCGTAATCCAACCCAAAAACGCCCATGTCCGAGACCACAGAGACCTCAACTCCAAGAGTGCCCTCCAAATCGAATCATTCGCGTGCATCGTCAAGCAGTGTCAGGATCCTCGGATCACTGGAGATCGTCGCGCTCTCGCCATCACCGCCTGCCGGACAGGGGTGCCAGCCCCAGGCCGGCCGGCCGGCCTCGAGGAGGCCGGGCGTCCCCTGGCTCGGTGGAGAGTGTCGCCCAGGGTCCTGGATCTGGGGCCATCGTGCACTCCCGCTTGTGCAGTCTGACGCGGCCTACAACAGGGGTTCTTTCCCCTAGAAAGGTCGTGACCAAGCACGCGGGAATGTCCTCCGCGGCTGCGCTTGTTGCACAAGTCGCTGCACTCCAGGCGGTGCAGATCGACACTTCCACATACTCCCCGGAGTACTCCACCGCTAGTCCTAGCCCTCCACGCTATCGCGTGACCGGGGCCAAGGTTGGGCAAGGGAAGGTGCTCACCCCTCTGCTGGATCGCAGCGGTGTGGACTCGCTGCTGGATACGGTGCGGTGCCACATTAGGCCGCCACCAATCTGTGGTCCGCCGGAGATCCACACCTAGACGGATACCGAGGACGACGACGACGACGACGACAACGAGGAGCCTACCGACGTCCCCTCCCTCTGTGAGCAGCTCACTGCCCTCTGGCTATGCCTCAACAACATGGACTAGCGCGTAGCCGAGTCGGAGATTGAGAGGATGGAGCTCGGCGATCGGGTTGACACCCTTCGCAAGGCCGTTTGTTCGAAGATCAAACGCCTTGAGAAGGCGACCGGGAATGAGGATCTTTACCGATCCCCAGACCCAAAGTAGGTGCTAGGTCTAGATAGAGTCCTAGGTCTAGGATAGGTGCTGCATTTAATTTCCCTTTCCCTTCATTTGTTTAGTTAAATTTAATTGTATGCAGCAGCACGCCATTTTGATTTGAATAAAAACAAAGTTGTTCCTCCTTGTGCTCTTGTGGTTGGTGCACATGTGTGTGCCAACCCCACCACTGCTCTGATATTTTGCTGAATGTGCAGTGAATTCAAACAAGGAGGGCGAAACAAATGTTCCAGAGAAATGCGAATGATTTCTGAGGAAAATTCAAGCCGGACAGCCTACAACAGGCTGGCCGGCCTACATTTTCCATCAATTCAACCGAGACAACCTCCCTGGAACTCAACACACCGAGCCTGCACGTCTGCAAAAGGGCCCGGGAGTTTGTCCACAGGTGCAGACCGGTCGGCCCCACTTGTCGGCGTCTCTCCGAGTGCCTTCACGTGGAGCTAGTTCGACACCTCTACTCCCTTGTCCTTCCTGTTTTCGTTCAAATTTATCTTGGTTAAGTTCAAATAAATCCTTGAACGAATTGCATAGAAAGAGTTGAAATCTTTTCATGAAATCGAAATGTGCTAAGTTTTATTTCATATACAAGTACCTATCTACCTCTGTAACTCATGATTAGGACCGCTTGCCATCTTGCTTATTGACCTCTGCGATATAATGACATGAAGGTGTACAAGTTCTTAATTCAAAGTCTTGGAAGTCTTTATTTCGAAAATACAAAACAAGGCAACTCCTATTCTCGAGCTTGCCAAATACCTATTCCAAAGCCCCAGTGACATTTACATTCAAGTTCAAACCTATAGCTATCTTTCTCAATCGGAGCTCGTTCAAATGTCGATGCCTCTGAAGTAAGTCGTGGTTACTCATCGCTGTGGGTCATACACGTACACGGCCATCACTTCAAAGTCCTTCAAATGTGGTTGCATAAAAGCTCTTCATCCCCCTGAAATAAAAACAAGGAAATATATGAACGGCATTCATGCTGGTTCAGTAAAAAAAGGGGAGAAATGAAGGATGCTTGAGTCAGTACCACTATGGACATGTATCTCCATTCACACTTTGCACTTGACCCAAGTGATGAACACCTTAACGACTAAGAGACATTACGTTTGCACTTGCAATATGAATGTTTAGGATATGCAATCACCCTTACCTGAACACCACATACTCCGAGCAAAGAGAAGCTTTTGACAAGGATTGGTGAGGTTTGAATAAGATGAGCGAATGAGTGACTCGAGCAAAGGAGTATGCCTAGATTTTATAAAAACTCGCAAAAGCCTTCCAAGTACTGTGAAGCAGGGACTGGTTACAACTTTCATAGACTTATTCTAGAGATAGTGAAGATCATAAGATTTCTGAAGTTTGAATACAATGGCATTGCCTCTGTTGGCTAATTTGCGGCAGAACTGATGGTAATGGTCTTTGTTTGCTCATGGACATATATAAACAAGCATATGGTGATGTTTGCTTCCTCTTCCACGTGATGGCCGGGTGGCTCTTATAAGTTATAATTGTTGGCAACGACAAATGAGCAGTCTGCAGCGATGGTGCTAGCGTACAGCAAAGCAGCGAGCACACTAAGCACGCATGGCGCAACATGTGTCAGCATGCACACGAGGCGAGGAGCGGCGCAGATGCAGGCAACAGCCGAGCAGCTGGTAAACATGAGGTGAGCGAGACGTCACATGGCAAGGCTCCCAGGAGAAGGAACGTAACTTCGTCTCCTAACCCGCGAGGACCTTGTAAGTTTGTTTCTAGCCGAAGAACGCGAGGCAATACCGGAAGACAGGCGTGTCTGTGCTAGTATCTTCCGTGTCGGATACCGGATAGAATTCTAAGCCAGAGAAAAGGACACAGACACCCGAAGGCCCACCTATCAATGATATATGATGTACCAAAAGTCAAGATACCGCTGAAACAGTTCTCTCTTTAGAAATAGGTAAAGATAAAGATAAAGATAGGAATGAAGATTTCTCCAAATTACTATTTTACAAAAAATAATTAAGAACAGAAGTAATCGGGCCTCTCATCTTTATTGATCCATATATTATCATTATGGACGGGAGAGCGTAATACAGGAAGTAGTATTGGTTGTCAATACATAATGCAATACAAAATAATTCAAACACATGGTGTCTATGGATAATGATATGTTAAGACAGACCCACAACAAATTTTCAAATTTTACCATTACAAATATATCTTCATGTACTCGTCCATGCGGGTGTACTCAACCTCTGGGTACAGCAGAGTAGCCTCTACTCCATCCTCCCCTATTTCAAAGTTTGCTAAGCAACCTTCGTAGAAAAAGTGGTAGAAGTGGGTCACTCCGACTTGATTGGCAAGGTCAGTACCTACATGAATATGTGTAAAAATCATATTGCACGTTCTTTAATTGGGTGATATATGTGCCAACAAAAGAAAGGACAATACACAAGTGCTAATATTTCAATGTCAGGTGAGTTTAAAGGCTTACTCCCTCCATCCCAGAAAACAAGTTATTCTAGCATTCAAATTTGTCTCAAAAAAACTAGTCATCTTTATCTATTTAGAAAGTACATGTGAATGCAAGAATCAATTAGTATCAAATACAGGTAATAATAAATAGGGGTGTCATTTTACATTCTTATGAATTTGTCCTAGAATTTCTAGGATGACTTGTTTATTGGACGGAGGGAGTATACCATACCAGTCGACATATCAGGTTACCTATTTGAACTAAGCTTGCATAAATCAACAATGATCTCGTGCAACAAACGAAGAAAATAGCAATGATACATTGTTTACGTGTGCTACTATTCACTTATTAGCCCATTTATCAATCTATATCACATCTAGTTACTCTAATATCTGCATGTAACCCATCTACCAATTTTTGTGCCATTAGTTACACAAGACGTATGTTTAATTAATCATACATATTTTAAATTAATCATACATACATTATCCTCAGACATAATGCAATTTTTTCAGTTACCTTTCATCGAAGCCAAGAATTCATCTGCAGGAATGTGGACTTTCTCTAGAACTTTTCCGGAGAGCTTTTCCCATTTTGCTATCACTTCATTTTGAGTGAGGATGTTTTCTTGTGGTCTTATGTATATTGTCTTGTTCAAGGTGCGTGGATCATCAACAGACTTAATTGTATATGTTGCAATATCATCTTCATCCACAAATATCGCTGCATCATAATAAATATGTCAGAACTATGTACTCCATCCACTCATCCAGTGATCAGAACATGCATGACTTACAATAAAGATGTAGGGCAATTGCACTAGTAATCTTTTCCTAACATCATCATGTTGTCAAAATAGGACGGAGTAGTAAGAAGTTGGACATGTTACTACTTCCTGTTTTTTTTGTTTCCTCCATTTTATATGTTCATGTTGGATAGGGCACGGTTTATTACGAGAGACAAGGTTGGCATTATTCACGTTCGATAGAAAGGAACAAAATCATGTATGCTACTCCCTCCGTTTTAAATTATTAGTCGTTTTCACCTTTTTAGGTGCATTGTTTATGTTACATATATATGTTATGTCTAGGTGCATAGTAAAATCTATGTATCTTGAAATGGAATTTTTACAATGTCTAGAAAACCAAATAAACAACTAATAATTTGGAACGAGGGAGTATTCAACAAATATTTCTTGAAGTCTTCAGTGGAATATGCCTCTATGTACTGGCAGTTTGAGAATCCAAATATGTGTTTATTGTCAATTAAGAAAATATTGATGAAATTCGAGTAAAACGTCTGATCTGACAAAATTTTTAAATATTATAGGAACATGAACAGGTTTACCTTTGACGTTGCCGTCTCCATATACATGAACTTTCTCTTTGGGTGGCACAAGGGTGCGCATTTGACAGAGGTTAGGACAAAAGTAAGCAGCAAAGAAATTAGCAGAAACATAGGTGTGGGGAATGTTCGCCTCTTCTATTGCCCTTCTTATCTCCATCTTGTCATCAAATGTAACCCTTCCTGGTTCAAGAGCGTGCCTCATCCTCGATGGGTCCACGCCAAATTCCGATGGTATGAAACGCTGCATTTAGAAATGTGTATTTTTAATATGATTGCACCACTGCATTTACAGACGTTTATTTTGTTTTATATTCCACCAACAGAATGAGAGGGAGCAGGCCATATATAAAAAGATCTAAACAAGAAAAATGCATTTATTGTTGTTTCAACCAGTTTTCCTAACCCAGGTGTCACTGGAAAGTTGTTGATCCAAATCAGGAAATGGCATGTGGATAAACAAAATAATGACACGTGGATAAACTAGAAAACGACACGTGGACTCGTACCATTTCAACACGTGACCTTCTGCTTGCTCACCACGTGTTCGTCCTCTATGCCACATGTGCTGCCCAACATATCACTTGGCGGCGTTGACGGCGTGTCATGTCCAGTGGCGGCGCCAGGGGTATGCCCCTGTATGCCTAGGCATACCCAAGATTTGGAGAAAAATACTAATACGTATTCATAGACGTATACTACTTCTTGCATCCTACAAAGAGTGTAGTTTTAGAAAATTTCAGGTACATTACTCATTCGAAGAAATGACTTTGTTACCCCTAATTACTTCTACCAATTGTGATTGAAAACCGTGTTATTTATTTGGTTTTCTGGATCCTCAATGAATGCATACACATTGGAACTAGAAAAGTAATATCTACTGAATATTTTATTGGTTCTATACGTTTTCTATGCAATGCTTTCTTGGTATACTTGGTATTGCTTTAATTAGATGGATCTCATAACAAGCTAAAACTATACTCTTTATGGGACAAAATTTGAAAGCCAAAAACTACACTTATTTTGGGATGGAGAGAGTATCATATACAACTTACAGTCTCAATTCAACAAAGCCTAGCAAAAAAAAGCCCAACATGCAAAAGAATTGCTCTCTCTGTCTCTTTGCTTGCAGCTCGCCTCGAGCCCCTGTCCCCCGGCTCTATGTCTTCTCTAATGCGCCTCCGGCCCTCGGCCCTCCGCCTGTCCCCCAAACCGGCGTTACAGTTCGGCTCCCTCCTCCCTCCCTCCCCATCTCAGCAACGGCAACTCCGGCGTGGCAGGCCGCAGGCGCCTCGCCATCCCAGCGCCAGCGCCCCAGCACCAGCATGAAGGAGGCTGGCACTATTTATTATTATGGATTTGTTATGGCCGTGATAACTTAATTGTCTATTATATTGTGTATTAGCTTCGATTTTTTTTATGTCTGGCATACCCAGCCGCAAATTCCTGGCTCCGCCACTGGTCATGTCACCTACCATCATGGACTAGGACAAGTGGATTCCGACATCTTGTGATGTTCTTGCGAAGTGTTACCAAACAAAAAAAATGGTTCCATGATGAAAGTCTCTTCGTCACAGAAAAAACAATTCTGTGACATTTTTGGACATTTCATCACGGGAACACAAACTTGACCCTCACTTTATAATGAATTGAAATTCGTCAGAGAACTTCCTTTGTAAAGATTTTGATCTTTACAGTGACGAAACCCATTGGTCACCAAAGCTATAAATCCCACTAGTGATACTAGTATTGACCTGTGACCAAATAAAATACTAGTGTATATAAAATGCATGGAAAAACAAAGCTATACTATTTTGAAAATTATTTTCAATCTAAATCTACTAGTTTAATTTTTGTCTATTAAAATATTTAATGTATATTGGTGGTCAAAATAGAAACGTTTTGGATGCATGAAATTAACCAAAACAAAACTTTTATGGGAGATACCAAGGAATGTCGAACGGTACACAAATGGATTTTTTTCTCACACTGAACCTTAACAAACACCTTCATGGATTCTTACAAAAAGATCGCTACTTTTTTTTGAAAGATAAATCGGATCATGAAAGTGCATGGATAAAAGATTCTGTCATGGGAAATTGTACGTTTTGACTTTCCACATAACCCGCAACAGGCTGTTAGTGCTGTGGATAGCAAAATCCACGTCAGGGAGAGAGAGTGGAGGAGAGAGAAGAAAATGTTGCTACATCTAGATATTCTCGCTAGCACATAGCTCAAACCAGGGGGCCCACCAACATGGTTTACTGTGCTAGATCGGGAGGCAGAACGCGGCCGACGGCACGAGGGAGGCGGAGCTCGAGTGACGGCGTCATGGGCGAAGGCTTAGGCTATCCGCAACGGGGCCTCTATTCCATCTTCTAGTATCAATATACAGGAAAAGGAGCTGCAGAGGCATCCTTTATCGCGTTCCGTATGGAAGGGGAAGGCTTTGGATCCCCTACCGCGAGAGGAGGTACGGGAGGCACCCTAACGGCTGACGTGGCATGGGCCCGCGTGCCCATCCCGCTCTCGCGCCACTCCACCTCCGCATCGGCACCTCCGCCGCCCCGCGCCGCCACCGCCTCCACGTTCGCCGCCCTCGCGAAGCCTGCCGGAGCCCAGCCTCGCCGCGGGCCGCGCCTGCCGCAGAGCTTGAGGGCGGGGCGAGACGCGCGGCGGAGGGGCGCGGCGAGGCCCCTGCGGAGAGAGGAGGGAGGAGGCATGGCCGCCGCCACCGCCCGGCCACCCCGCCGCGCGCGGGTCAGGCCGGCGGGGCAGAGGAAGTCGGGGAGAGCGGCGGGGCGGAGAGTGAGAGAGAGAGAGGATGCCGGAGCTGAGCTCGCCAACCGCGAGGGAGGGCGCCAGAGCCGAGCTCGCCGGAGCCATGGCGCACGCCGCTGCCCTCCTCCCGGGGCCCTTGCTCGCCGGCGCCGCCATGGACTCGCCATGGCCCCGTGCACCACTGCGCGTGGACCTTCGCTGCCAGGCGGGCCGGCCTCCACCGCCGCACGCGGGCCTTCGCGAGGGGCCGCAAGCCGGGCCGAGGGAACAGGAGCCGCTACCGCGCGCACCGCTCCGCTAGGCCAAGGCCACCCTTGCTTCGCCTCCTCCTCCTTCCCCTACCCCGCCGCGTCGCGTCTTCCCCTGCAGCTGCGCGGCGGCCCCTCGTCGCCGAAGTCACGCGCCGCGAGACCCGCCGCCGGGGGCGGGGCCTTTGCTCCGCTCGATCCGCCGGCGAGGCCCTGCTCCTGCTTGATCCGGCCACCGTCACCGCCGAACCCGAGCGGAGGGAGCAGTGGCCGGCCGCCATGGCCCTGCACGGAGCTCGGCCACGGCGGAGCTCGAGGAGGCCTGGCTGCCCGCCCGGCGCCGTCGTCCTGCGCGCCACCTCCGCCGCGCGCGCTCGCCGGGCCGTCCCCGTGTGATGGCATCCGCGCGCTTGCCGGGCCATGGCATCCGCGCGCTCGCCGGCCCCGTCGCCACCCACCACACACCGCTGGCTCGAGCCGCGCATGCCCGTGGCCGCATGCTCTGCCCGGCCTCCGCTCTCCTCGGCGTGCGACATGGCTAGCGGAGCCGAGCTGCGCCGAGCTCCAGGCTGGGCCACGTGCCGGAGAGCGAGGCGAGGAACGTGGGAGGCCCGACGACGGCGAAGAGGAGGAGGGAGGGGATGCCGCGGCTCGCCGGCTTCCCTGTGCGCCGCGCCCGCCTCGCCTCCCTCGCCCACCCCGCCGGCACGCCACTCCCGGCCCCGTGCTCCTCCTCCTCTGCCGCCCGTTGCCCCAGGCCCGCTCCGCGCAGGGCACCACCCCGTGCCCATGGTCCACCTCCGCCACCGCCCACCACACGCCGCCTCTGGGCCGCGCTGCGCAGGCCTCCGCTGCCAGCCCGCGTAGGCCTCCACCGCCGCCTCCGCTTCTGCTGCTCGCCTGCCTACGCCGGCGCCGCCGCCCCGTGGGAGTCTGCGCTCCCTTGCCGCCGGTCGGCAGGCCCAGCACGAGCAAGCTAGATGGGGAACGACAGCAGGTGCGGGAGGGTAGAAACAAATTTGAAAAAAAATAAACTGATGTGGGCCCATCTTTGTTAGTTGATATAGGTAAGAAATTTAGAGGATGGATGGGTGCAGAGAAATATAGTATAGAGGAAAGAATCTCGATGACCAGGATAGCATATTCTCTTTTGAGGATGAATATAGGGAAACATGAGTGTGAACAGCCTTACCGCTGTTGAAGCTCCATCGCGGGGAAGAATGGCACCACCTCAAGCGCGGGGAAGAATGGCACCACCTCAAGCGCGGGGATGAGGGACTTGGCCTCCGCGGGGTGAGGAATGTGATGAGGACATCGACATGCTGGACACGCTCATACCATGGCCTTTCTCAAGTTACAAATCGTCGTCAACTCGGTAATCGCGTTCGTCTCGGATTCAGCCGACACTCCTGCACGGTTTCGGTGATATCTCCCTCATACGACGTCCAAACGAGGTGATCTTTGATGTGTTGAAATCGTGATGATGAGACGTTTCTTTTGGTTCTGGTCCAGCTTCAGAAAACTCGTGGATCATTCTGTGTGACCACGAAAAGGTTTTGTGTCACCTGTTTTGGGCCTTTTCAGGTTTTGTATCGTGTCGGGCCTTAACTCCATGTTGTGGGCGCCCCCCTGGTCACCCCAACCCTAGCTCATCCCTGGTCATTAAAACTCAGTAGCCGCCGCCATTTAGTCTTGGATTTTGTTTAGTCTTGTGATTTCCTTCGAGAAATAGACATTGCATCGTTATATTTGTGGCGACAAGTCCTTATACATTGATCCAGGTCCCCTGTTCTTTATCTCCTCAACTGTGTCGATTAGTCCTTTGAATTCGAGTTTTTGAACCCCTCTTGTGATTCGCTTCATTCATACTTGCAATTATCAGATTGTGTGTTTACCCTTTCTTGCTTGTGTTCTTCGATTCACTTGTAGAAAAAGCCTTCTTGGCGAGGTCAATCAAGTTGTGTTTGGTTGATAACCAACGGAGCAGTGGTGTAGCGGTTGCAGGGTTCGAATCTTGCTGATTTGAAGCCAGATCATCAATGTCGAGATCTCTACCAATCGAATGTATCCTTACCTCTCGGAAGATTGGGTCTGGTCATCATCAAAATGGAGCGCATGTCATGGCGAGGCAGCGCGGGGAGTAGATGGGTCGGTGGCACTGGCTGGCGTGGGCACAAGCAAGCGCCGAGGCGGGGGTGGCGGCCGGTGCGTGTGCATGCAACAGCGGAGGCGGGGACGGCGGCCGGCACGTGCGAAGGTACAGCGGAGGTGGGGTGGGGGCCGGCGTGAGCCCAGGCGAGCGCCGAGCGCCCACGACCATCATCGGTCTCTTAGATACTAACGAAGAAGACCAAGGAAGAAGTAGTATAATTTAACATGTGGGACCCACAGTTGCCTGCTATTAAGATGAACTGTTTAAGACCTGGTTTAGATGCAAAATTTAAAATTTCAAAACTATCACATCGAATATGTGCGGCACATGCATGGAGTATTAAATCTAGACAAAATAAAAAACTAATTGTATAGTTTACTTATAAATTATGAGATGAATCTAATGAGTCTAATTAGGCCATTATTAGACACTAATTAGTCCAAAGGAACCGGGTTTCTCCTTGGCACTGAGAAATACTAAGGTCTACCCACTACCCAGTAGATTGAGCCTCAACATGTCCTTAGCTGATATAACAAAAAACCAGCTCCATTTTACCAGAAACGTGTCATGTAAGCTGAGCAAGTTTTGATCGGCACTGTACTGCGATGGTTAATAGCCGGACCACACACAACTACTATCCGTTTCAAAACATAAGTCATTTTCATCTTTTAGATTTCTAGTATTTGCTATGTATATAAGTATAATATATATTTGTCTTGCTACAAAGCAAAATTTATGAATCTAGAAAAATTAAAACGACCAGCATTTTGTAACGGAGGGAGTAGCGGAAAACAGGACTTCACGACAAAGTCAATTGTGGGATTCAAGATAGTCAACACAAGTTACGTTACTTTGGGATGCTTTTAATATTTTCTCATAGTTTTAATTAAAAATTTCTACAGAACGACATGTATATATGGGTTCAAATGTGTGTCTTGCACCAAAAATTGCAGTAATTGACGAAGCACGTCATAAGTCCTCTGTTGTGATATATCGGTGCATAAGCAGAAGCGATTAGATTCGGATCCAGAGAGGCAGGGCACTGGAGAGCATGCACCAAACCATACGGGAGAGTGGTAACAGAGTTCAGCCTTAGCCTACATCTTCGAATTCGGGGCCTGCTTACTTTATTGGAAATATAAAGTGTCGTGATGTAAAATTAATTTTTATCCTCAGAGTAGTAAGGTCGATTTTGTATTATTGTTAGTGTATATCATTTTTTAGCTACCGAATATCAAACCAAAAGATTGACTTTGAACAAATCTAGCTATATAGACTATACTTGGAATATTTTGCTGTTCTATGAGAAGTAGCAGCTGGGGAGATATATAATATTGATGTTAAGAAGAAAATTAAAACATGAAGAAAAACAACTGGTTGCATGTAGAAGAATATATATATTTAAAACGAAACGTGAACCTGATGTCTGACTTTACCCCCACAGATCAAGAAAAAAGGTACGTATTTATACAACTCTACCGATAAAAGGGTCGCTTCTAAACACGGCGGCATTAATAACCACAAGATGTTAAAAGATTATTACAGACTGACCTTGACGTTCCCTGCTTCCTTGATAGCCTCGACGAGCTTGTGCTGCAAGTGTATGTTGTGGCTCCGGTTGTGCGCCCCGGACATGGCCGAGACCACCACGTCGGCCTGCGCCACGGCAGCAACGAGCGCGGCGTGGTCGTCCAGCGACGCCTCCACGAGGCGCGCGCCCTGGGCCTTGAAGGACAGCAGCATCTGGAGCTTGTCGATGTCCAGGCCGACCTCCGGCCGTATCAGGACGAGCGTGGGGTGCCCCTGCGCCAGGCTCGCCCGCACGATCCGGCGGCCGATGTAACCCGTGCCGCCCACGACAAGCACCCGGCTTTTCTCCATGGAAACCGAAGAGGAGGACGAGACGAAGGGTGGCGTGGAGTATGTAGCCACTCCTTGGGGGATAGGTGTAAATGTATTCGGTGGATTGTCAAAGATGGGTGCGAACAGAGCGATATATAAATGGATTAGTAGGTCCTGCTATGAGGTCATAGTTTTCAATCTCATTTACTAGGGCACCCGCAATGGGACCAGGTCAACTCTCTATAATGGCTCCATGTGACAGCATTTGGGGAGAGAGAAACTAGGAATGAAAAAAAAAAGACAGAGCTGCGATCTGGGGCGCTAGAGTCGGACAGTACCACCAGAGCAAA
Organism: Panicum virgatum; assembly: GCF_016808335.1. NCBI lineage: Eukaryota > Viridiplantae > Streptophyta > Magnoliopsida > Poales > Poaceae > Panicum > Panicum virgatum. The sequence continues at coordinate 42,868,566 of NC_053138.1, forward strand.
AATAATTTTTCACTATGTTCATGCAACATGACCGTTTGTGAAATGAAAAATCAATTAGAGTCTTGGACTCATAACACGCGGTCCCTATCACTAGAGCGCGCATGAGAGAGCGAGGTAGAGAGACAATGGTGTGGACAAGAACCAGTAGCATTAATGAAAAAAAATATCACTTAACATAACCAGAGTCGCTACACAAACTTCCACAAAAGCAGGCCCATCTTTGCCGGGGAGTGCTTTAGCGAAGATGGGGAGAGAAGAGAAGAATGGGATTAAAAAACTCTGCTATGGAGAGCCCACAAAAATTTAGCAATAAATTTATTTCTAAAAAAATAGCAATAAAATCTGTTAGGAGACTAGTCTACTATAATCTCCGTAAGTGATATGATTGATGTTACAGAGAGCATGCTTTCTACTCCTTACTACGATTTTAGACCCACACATATATCAACATTCAAATTTTAGAATCTTTAGCCATGATTCAAAATACTAACTTTTATTTTTATAATACAAACTTTATATGATTGGATTCATAATCAAATATATACTTTACCATGATTATATATATTTTATTATAATTATAAATTTACAACCATAAGTGATATAATATATGATAAATGAATAATTAAAATATTATTTTGAAGATTTATGCTTTATAAAAATGGATGAAGAGAGTATACTATTGAGGGTGCCTCATCACCTCTGGAGCAGCATAAATCAAATCACGACTTTGCTGTACTCATGTGATTGCTCTCAGAGTCGGTATGGTGTCAGATATTGATTAATGGCTGTGATGGTTTCCAAATATAAAACTAGCAAATTGGCAGCTTAGGTGCTGTTTGTTTTCAGGGACTTATTTTTAGTCCCTATTAAATAAAAAAATTTACTATTTAGGAGTATAAAATAAAATCTATTTATAATTTTTTTGACAAATGGGTGTTAATTGACGAAACAGATCTAATGACCCTATTTAATTCATACTTGCTACAGTAATGATACATTAATAACCATTCTCTAATTATGAATTAGTATACCGCATTAGATTTGTCTCGCAGTTTAGCCCCAGGTCTGCAATTAGTTTTATAATTAGACTTCTTTTAATAGTTGTAAATCCTAAGATTATTTTTGATGTGATATGATCTAAAATTTAGTCCCTGAAACCAAACAACCCCTTATTCATCGCTTGCTTTACCTAATTACCTCTTTCGCAGTTACTAGTAAATATATGCTCGTACGCTGCAACATGAGAAAAATTTTATTTTCAAATAACATTATTTCAAGATCTATATGCTTAAAAGCTAAGTACCATTTAGGTGTTGATATTTTTGAATAATAATGGTTTTTGAAATAGTTGTGTATCATTCATTTAGCAAGACTTGACTCGGTATGATTGGAAAACATGACCTATCACTAATAGTAAAAGGGTTATTATTGGTCCAATCCAAAGATACTTGCGGCTCTGCGAATGTTGAAAACTAGGAAGAAAAAGCCAAGTTCATTTTTCCCCAGCTGCACGCCAGGTTTGGTGCACGAAAACGCTGCGTCCCAAGTGTGCGGCATGCAACAATGACACGGTACGAGCATATATCATGGGGGCAACAATGACACGGTACGAGCATATATTATGCGGGCAACAATGCAACAAATCATGAGGGTGGCAGGTATTTTATGGGCCATGAATATATCCGCAAGTGCACGGAATACCGTTGTAGTATTTTACCCGGGAGTATACTGGGATGTCATTTATATTTCCACAGAAAAGGCGGGAAATGGAAGTACATAGGCTAGTTAGTGAACTTGAACTAGTTTGGATATTCAATTACATAAATAGGGGTAAAATAGATAACATGGTAGGAGGTAGTATGACACACACAAACTACCCTCAAAATAAATAAACAAAAGATGATATAGGCAAGGAGAAAGACAGAAGTTAGAGCTCAAGTGAGATGTGGTAGGCTAGCTATATCTATGCTATCTTATGGTTACATTGTCAAAAATTAAACTAAAACAACAGGGAGACCGCTTCTCTAGCTGACGGGAGAAACCCATTCACCTAGGCGGTTTTATGTACCTCCTACACCCAAATAGAAGGTGGAGGATTACTAGGGCTCGGTTAAGGCTATCATCACCTGTCGGCTACCTCTATAAACCTTAAAAAATGGTGACATCCAGCAACACTTATCTTGTCTAGACACCACGTCTACATTAGTAAGCGATACTCTAGCATCCCGCGTGGAGCCCCCACCCTCCGGATGGACAGACATCACACTAGAGTAAATATACGAATACTGAAGCAGTTGATAGAGTTCTAAGGCCAATATGTTAACCATCGCAAGCTTATGGCAATCATGCAATGCAAGCATCGAATGATAATGCAACCAGATCACGAAGCATATATCCGATAACTCAGAACATACTTCAAGCAGATATCGGTAACCATAGTCTAATTATATTACAAACGACCAAATATTACAAGAGAAAACTAGAGATGAACCCATACTAGAACTTCCGAGCAACTTTAGGGACTCGATGACTCCTAGACTTCTCCTAAACTCCACTAAACCTCTAGACTAAGCAAGAATGCACTTGAGGTAATGAGAGATGTGGTGTGTGCGTTGTTGGTATTTCTTAACTCTTATAGAGAAGTCCGCAAGCGCACGGAAATACTGTTGTAACACTTCACCCAAGAGTATTCAGGGTATCATATTTTTCATGAGGAACGGGTGTGTAACTGTCTTCTAACTAGGCTGCCTTGAAGAAGATAAGAGATAGAGAGACCTTAGGATAGTGTGGTTCTGATCTAAGGATGGGTACAAGGGAAAATAAGCTTATGCTTTCACTTGTTCACTTCGGGCACCGGTCTGACCTTGGTCTGCCAAGGACCTCCGGCTACTGGCTCTATGTCGAACCAAGACGGGGGGGGGGACTACACTAACCATGCAGACTGTCTCCATAGCGGACGGACAGGGCTGTCACCACCTACCATCTACCCCACAATACCAGCTGAGCTCGAGACAAACAAAGGTAATATAAGGTCCAGACACCACGCCTATGCCTTCGACCACTACTCTAGAGTCGCGCAGGGTTATCCCGTCCTTATCAGGGGCCCTCTTCTAGAGTATTTGCCACGAGAACGGACGATGAACCTACAAACGAATGAGAACACAAGAATAACTTAACTGGAACTCACTTAATAGAAGAACCCGGATATGTACTCCAAACGTACCGTATCCGTAGAGGTACAAAGCCGAAGAGACGCCGACAAGTCCAACTCTTCTCCGCACTCCTTCCTCACACACTCCCTAGGCCAAATATACATGTGGGAGCCTCTCTACTCTTCCCCTTTCACAAGTGTGATGAATGGATGGTGAATGAATGAGAGGGGGGAGGAGAGAGAGGCCCCTTATATAGTGGTGGAGGTGCCTTGGGGGAGTATAGATCCTAGGAATATTTCCCCCTTGATCCTCATCTAATATGGAAACCTTAGCCATGGCCATGAGGAAGCTTAGGGGCTACTCCACCCTGAAATGCACCTAGACACATTGAAGTCTGGGTTCAGCCAAACCAGTGGGGTCGGCCAACCCCACATGGTGCTGCCCCAGATCCACCTTCCTCTGAGTGACTGACAGGTGGGCCCTGAGCCTTATCCTCAGGTGCATCTTGCGTGGCGCGCCCGTTTCCTCTGATTTGTGGGCCCTCCTTTTAAGTGGCATATCTAGGTAGCAGTATTTTGTGTATTTCATCATGTGTTCTCCTGTGTTTTCCCTGCTTTCCAGATGTGGGTTCCTGCAGATGACAATTCACCAAAACTCATGGAATTGATTAGTTATAAGCCCTATATTTACGTTTGGTGAGTATATGCTGATAAATACTGTAGGAGTTGACAGTTGATTTTAGCACTAAAGGACCGTCAACAACACTCTCACACTTAGCCCTTTGCTCGTCCTCGAGTAAAGTTTGAAGGACTAAGGTGGTTGCTACTCCTTGAACATAACCTGCATACAAGTTATTCCAAGCTTCTTTCAGATTCTTGTGAACTTTTGAGTAGCTACCATGCTTTCTTGGGAAATTGGAGAATGGAATGAAACGGACATCAGGCTCATGGCTCTTCCTGCTTAGAAACTCGGGTTTTTATTTTTTTGAAAACAAAAGCATAGTCTTGCTCCTCAAATTATTGTCTCAAATCACTCTTTCTGTTTCAGATCCTCAGCAACGCAAAGTTGCTGCCTTCTTTTCTCCTACCATCTAATCAGACTTATGTGGAGCTTAGGGTGGGAGCAAAGAGGCAAGTTTACTTTGTTTATATTATTGTCAAAAACAAGATCCAAGCAGAAACGAGTCATACAATCTGATCAAGAGGTGCAAGTGTGTGGAATATTTTTGGTGGATAGTGGATGAACTCCTTTGTATCATCTCTTTCTCCTTGTATTTTTTTCTTGAATGTCGGCTATATATATTTCTCTTCTTTTCTATTTTTTTCAACTTGGGTATGCATCTTTTTTTTCTTTTTTACACTCTTCTCTTTTTTTTGTCATGCCTTTTGGGCATGTGCCAGACCTTCTTTGGATATGCATCTTTTATTTCATTTTGTATAGCCCATATCCTTGATGGTAACCTTGGAGAGAGAGTCATGATAGAACTTGGAGTTTTATTTTGTGAGTGGATGGAAATAATTGCTATCTTCCAGTGATAAAGTATAGCATGTGAGTGGATGTGTACGTGATGTTGATCATGAGAGTATGACAAGTTTCCAATCAAGGGTCAAAGAGTTTGACAAAACTCAAAGCAAAGACAAAGTGCATATGAAGGTTTGAGCATGAAATCTAACTTTGGCTTTGGTTGGAAATTATATTAATTTGAGGAGGCAAGAAATCCCAAGTACTTTGGAAGGAAGAGCATGGTTCCATTCATCCAATCATATCACATTAGTCAATTACTTAGAGAGCATGGGTTTTCTATGATGATAAATGTTCACAAGAACTACAGATAATGCAAGAAATAAAGAATATGTATGTTTATTCGTGAAAGCACATGGAGTGCAAGGCCCTTCTTTGCATTTTGATTTGGAGTTGAAATTTCATATCATAATTTATTTGAATAGGGAGGTGTGAGTTTAGAATTTAAACCAGCGTCATGGATGAAGCAGGGCAGTATGACCCTCCAAAGGAGTTCGGTGGACCCTTGGGGGTTCGTCGGTACCTTTTGTGGGCCGCTAGGTCCTATCTTGGGCGTGTTGCTTGGGTCTGGTATGTCGGTGTTGTGCGGCATGTTGGGGGAGAGATTTCAAGTGAGTTTTGCTCCTTGTGCTTTTGAGAGATCTCCTCCCACATTTATTCTTGTACCTGCTTTTATTCAATAAAAGAACAAAAGTTGGAAACAAGAAAGGACTCTGCCAGTTGTAAATACCGGGGAGTCTAAACTTTTATTGAACAAGAATGCCTAAATTTCTTTTATTTTATTTTATTTTATTTTTTTATGACAAACTAGGCATGATGGGTAACTTAGCAGGATGAAAGCATGGCATGAGGATGCACGAGTTGTGAGATTACTTATCTGATAGAACTTGCCAAGCATGAACGATAATGCAATAGCTAAGCTTTTGTGAAGCAAAGCTCTGCATTTTGTTCTGCTTAGTTCCTCGTGCATCTATCCTCCATGGAACCAAGGAGCATTGTATGAGTATTTGGTTGTTGCATGCTACTCCTTGGTCATTTTCTTTTTATTCCCTGCAAAAGATTAGTGGATAACAAATACTCGAGACATGTTTAAAGAAGTTTTGAATGAATTTTATCTTTGCCTTGAGATTAGTTGTTCACATCCATGCTCTAAAAAAATCAGATTTGAAGGTTCAAAAGCCATGAATTCCAGATTGTTTGCCATTATTTTATTTCATCATTTTTTTGTCAAGAGAGAGATATAATTTTCTTTCAAAGGGTATTTATTGTTGTTCCCCAAATTTTTATTTTTTTGCAAAACTCAAACAAGGCTGGGATAAAACTGCATGAACATAAAGGTGCATTTTGGCAAAATACTCACAGTTCACCTTGAAAGGTGATTTGTGCCTCCTTCGTCTGCACAATTTTTTTTTGAAGTACATCTCGAGCCTTGATTTACTTCCAGTATGAATTTAGCTTCAGGACTTCCCTATCTATTTGAAGTCTTCCCTACAGGGGTTAGTCTGCAATATATATATATATATATATATATATATATATATATATATATATATATATATATATATATATATATATATATATCCAATGCCTATGAAAGTATGAACTCTGGCAGTTCATTAATCAAATTTGACACGAAGTCTCATATGGTCAAAGATCCCAAGCACTCGGCTAAAACCAGAGCATACCAAAAAATAGGCAAAGGTTGCATGCATTTTGTAAAATCAAGCTATATTCAAAAGAAGATAAATACGAGTGAAGGATTGATGAAAATTGACATACCTTAGCACATACCTGAGTGTACTTACTAACAGCATATATGGATGGGAGTCTTGGAGTAGCTGTAGTGGTGGCACGGTCGCATATGGTTGTTGACGATTCCTCCATTTGATGTGAGCTTGAAGTGGAGGAGAGCACTCAGACCATCCTAACTCAGGCGAATAATAAGGCTAGGTTGTACACATAGCAGTGTGTAGAAACCATAGACCTCGGTGGCATGATCCGTTGGCACAATGCTTTGGGATTGGTGGTGCAAAGTACGTCTCCTTTCTTTGCATATGAGCATGTGCCAAACAAGGTGGAGTAGCAAAGCCCCGGATCGTAAGGGGAATATTCCTCTTCTTTGCATGCGTTGGGGGCTGCTAGCGATGCTATGCAAAGCTGGCAGCGGATGAGAGTTATGGCAAGGCTTTACAAGCGCGCAAGAGCAAGGTGGGGTGGAGCAAAGTGGTGAAATGTTTTTCTACTGAAGCGTAATGCCACAGCTTGAAGGCATGCACACAAGATAGTCTTTGATATGTGTAGAGCTAGCTGGCTCACTCTCACTCCCTTCCTTTCTCACTCCCCCTTTATATATATATATATACCCTCTTTTTATCTCTCTTTCTTTTTCTCGTTTTTTCTCTTTTTTTCACTCACTCTTTTTTTTGTTTTCCTTCTTTTTCTTCATCTATCCTTTTTTTATTTTTCTTTAGAAAAGTAAGCTAATACCAACCTTGGTACGGATGGATCTTTATTGTGAGATAATTACCAATCTCCCCCACACTTGAACTTTGTGTCATACGACACTAAATCAAGTGCACGGTGATGGTGCCTCCTTCAGAGTGTGCTCCATCATAGATGTACCAAAGTGTTGATGCAATTCCCATGTTTCCAGTCATCATATGTCCCCTGTTCTTCTTAAACTTAACCTGCAATGATTAGGGCCAAGAATACCCGAAGGTGCATACTAATCTGAAAATATATTCGTGCTTATTATTATAAAGAAGAAATTAGTTATATATATAATATTATATATCCTCTTTTTTTCTTTTTAATAATCCGGGCTGTCTCTCGGCAGCGCTTCGTTTAAGGCCACGAGCTTGACCATGGGGGCTTCATCCTGCAGCTATCAACTGGTGGTGTAGCCCTACCTTCACCACCATCCGTCAATTGTGCTTAAGCTGTAGGGTTAGTGCAATAGTGCAACCATGAAATTTACATTGCTTATGATAAACAAAGGTGTCTACAATCATCCTTCCAAACGTTTTGCTAGAAAGAGCAAGGAGGTTGCTGCTCGCGAAAGCATTCGTGGTGCAACAAGTGGCTGACTCTAGAGGAGTGCTAAAAGAGCATGGTGGTGGTGTTTGAAGGATGAAGCTACCATGCTCGTCCATGGAATCTTTTTCTTCGCACTCTAGAGACAGTGCCTCACTGAATTCCTTAACCCAAGGATTCTCTATCACAAGAGGTTCATCGTAGATGATCATGGTTGTATCTCGATCATGATCGAGAATAGCACGATGTGTGCTAGTGGGACGAGGCTCAAACTCGATTGAGGATGATGAGGTTTGCACCATCATCTCGAGCCGGTTCTGCTTGGGAAAAGGCTTCGCCAAGGCATTTTCTAAGCAAGATGTGGCGGAGGTTGAATTCCCAAGCTGTTCATTTATGCTCGCTAGAGGTGAATGATGTAGGTTTTCTAGGGGGTAGCCTATCGGGAGATCAAAATCGATGATTGGGTAGACGTGGAAGTATAAGAAAACCTTGATTTTGTCTATCTTGACAGGCACTGTCCATGCGATCCCCCGACATTCAAAGAATAGTCCTGAAGGACTTCGAAAAAGTCTGTCGGTTGGGTCTAGAGGCATGCTTCCTATGAAGGTGTCTGTGAGGAATTCGGACATGATGCAAGCTCGCAGTAGTGAAGACAGCCCTCGTTGCTGAACATTGCTCCGCCGGCACCGCCCGCCGCCCCCGCCACCGCTTCTTCCTCGGCCTCGACTTGGCGCATGTACCACCTCGCAGCTTGGTCATCGTCGGCGCCGGTATTGGCCCTGAAGAGGAGGATGGCGGCCACATAGGCCGCCACATTGTGCCCGCGTTCGGAGGCGCGGGCGAGCTCGACGATGCATGGCCAGGCCCTCGGCGTGCCCTTGGAGAAGACGTTGTTCATCCTGGTGATGTAGAAGGCCTCCGGGTTGCCGATGTCGGTCATGTGAGCAAAGAGGGCAGCATAGGCAGTGCGGTCATTCCATAACATGGCAGCGGTGAACCGACGTACATCGATGCACTGGTCGACGGCGTGGTCGCTGGTGACGCCGCACAGGAAGCGGCACGTCGCCCGTAGACTGCGGAGGTTGTCCATGGGAGAGAACGACATCGCCGGGAGGTGGCCCGCGATCTGAACGACCACCCTCGTCGGGAGGTCCTGCATCGATGGTGTGTGCCTCCGTGCCGCCATGTGATTGCCGGCGTTGATGTAGGGCTCATGCGGCGGCGTGGACATCTCAGCGTGCGAAAAGAACCCGTTTGTGGATTGTCTCGTCGCTTCAAGTTCAGGCGGCGCCTCCTCTTGGGAAGGAACCGTCTTTGCTCTGGGGAAATTTGGGGAACGAGACCCTGTAACATACTCCTAGGTCATCGATGCGTGGGTCCGGCTCCACGAGTCAGTGACTGATGAATCCTGTGGGGCAGTATAGTCGTTCGGAACAACCACCGTGGTGAGCTCTGTGCAGCACCCTTTTGTCCATAGGCCAATGCCCTGCAGGCTCTACAGCGGTGCAGCCACACTGTGTGGTGCAGTCAAAGTGGAGGAGGATGAGTTACTCTGCATTACAGCCACATTCCTGCTGGAAGATCTTTCCATAAGATCTTGATTCCTTGAAATACATTGAAATTTCTAGCTTTTTTAGGCTTTCGTTGCAAATGTCAATGCTAGCGATAAATTATATATATACCCCTATAAAATGTAATCACTGCACCTTGGGAGAGGAGAATTATAGGTACTCTAGTTTCTTCTGTTCATTTATGGTCATTTTTTGCGACAAATTTTAAACTATAAAATAAGTCTAGAGATCATTTTATATGGAAGACCAACTGTCGGGCAAATTCTACCTTTTTCACCAGTTGCGCGTCTTCTCAGTCATTTGTGGGCCCTGTCTTGTCGGTCCCATATATCAGTGCCTTTGGGCGAAACAAATGGACCTGCCTCTCATGTTGAAACCCAATCGACGCACTGGTTCAATGAGCCGGCGGTTCCATGATTTATTGCAAGCGTCCCGCAGCGGAGACAATTGCGCTTCTTCTCGGCCTCCCTGTAACAAACGAAATCGAGGGCAAGAGGGCCGAGACGGAAGTAAACCATGGACTCGTCGTCACGAAGAAGAAGCGAACCATGGATCATGCCGCTGCCAGAGGATCTGATCATCCTAATCCTCCTCGACATTGACCATGTGCGCCGTATCGGGGCGCTACGTGGAGTCTGTGTCATGTTCCAGCGAATCTTGGACTCCCCCGAGGTGCTCCGCCACCTGCCACTCCGGGAGCTTCGTCAGTGCCTGAGCCGGCCCAGGGTCGGGCGGTTGGGCTTCGAGGAGCGCTTGCACCTCGCCGGTAATCGCGAGGGCGTATGCTACACTGGGATGGAGATGTTGATGACATGGCGGGATCACGCCGCCGGGCTGGTGCTCGTCAACCAAGCCACTGTCGCTGGGGACTTTGGCGCGGCATACTTCTTGGCGATGCTGCAGTACCATTCGAACCCCGCGGACCACGAAGAGCTAGCATTGCTCCATGGAATCAGCGGCAGCCCGTCGCTCCATGACGGCCGATGGGAGAACCGCCGCCTGTCGGTGCAGCGATACTGGGTCCGGCGGGACCTCCACACCATTGTCTAACGGTTCTAGCTTCCGGACCGCGATGTCGACCCATCAGGGCTTCTCGTCGAGGATCCCCACGTCTATACATGGGCGCAATGCCGACGCTGGGGGGATGCGACGAGGTGCATCATCCGGTACTACTACGCGGAGTGTCGCATCCGTCATGAGTTCGACCTGTGGATGCGGTACTTCAACGGCCTGGTGAGTTACGCCTTCAGCAGGATGTGAGACGCACCACAGCATTGCCGGAGCGTAGAAACAAGCAAGAACATCTCGATTTCACCATGAAGCCAGCAGTCCTTGCTGCAAAATCGCTTTGTCATCCATGGAACTCGACCAAGGTGGATGTAGGTGCCGTAATTCTCACTTGCGCACGGATGATCATCGGCTGGCGTCGACAGCACAATCTTCTTCGGGCGTGGCCAGTCCCAGTTAATCAAACCCCAGATCATCTGCTGGGCCGCATGGTGAAAATAAAGACGGTCCAACCACATTGTGCCTCTGCCCCCTTTCGGCGCCGCCACTGAATCTTCCTCGCCCATGGTCGCCTGTCTCATGTAGTGCCTAGCAGTTGTGTCAATGCCGGCGCCGCCATTGGCCATGTGTAGGAGGACAGTGGCCACATAGGCCGCGCCTTGGTGGCCGCCCGCGGTGGCGCGCAAGAGATTCTCGTCGAGGACTGGCCCTAGTGCTGTGCACACAGGTCCAGGGAAGACGGCACGCATCACAGTTTTGATGCATGCTTGTGGATTGCCAATGTTGGTCAGGCTCTAAACTAGGGCCTTGTACGCAATGGTGTTCCTCCACCTATTGGTGCTGGACACCCGCCCTAAGTTGATGCGGCGGCCGACTTCGGGATTTCTGCACAAGCGGCGCATGAAGCGGCATGTCCCCCGAAGTGCGCGGAGGTCCTCCATTGGAAGCCATGAGGTCACAGCGATGTTGCCCGCAATCTGAACGAGCACATCGAAAGGAAGGTGATTGTCGGCTCGACGATGAGTCAGAACCAGAAGGGGCGTGAGACGAGGCATTGATGGAGCTGCGGCGGGAGCGTGGATTGCGGGGAGGCGGAGCGGTGCAAAAAAACCCTCATTTGGAGCTCTTGAATGGGTCGCCAGGAGGTGCTGCAGTGGGGATGGTGTGCAGCCGCGTCAATGTCGGCGAGCCGGAGCCGGTGATCGGAGAGGACGCGGTGGATTTGGTGGGGGCTGAACTACTGCTCTCTCTTGCAACTAACACGCCGTCGCGGTGGAGAGTTGGGGATTTTTTTGGGAGGGGAGGGGAGGGGAGGGGAGGGGAAGTTGAGTTGGCGCCGTGTCTCGAGGGATGCCAATGGTCACGACAAATGTGGTTGGAAGGAGTATCTGGTCCCTCTTCACCGGTCGCTGACAGGTGGGACCCACGTGTCAATCTCAGGTGTGGCCAGCCGCACCTCCTATCTCAGATCATGATCGTGGAAGAAACTCTCGTTTGGAGCTCTTGAATGCGACGCCAGGAGGTTCCGGCAGCGACGTGTCTTGGTGGGATGGCAACCTCATGCGGAACAGTAACCGGTGCAGCCTTTGGTACGGGAAAGGTCACATACTGCGATTCTTCTCGCCCGTGTTCGATCCTTTGGAGTAGAATAATCATTCAAAAAATTAAAATATACAGTAACCGGCCCCTCTTTGCAAGTCGCCGACAGGTGGGACCCGCGTGTCAATCTCACAGAACTAACGGACGTGATGAAGGCACCTGGTCAGCGCGTCGCGTCCACGTCTCTTGTTTTGTGGCCCCTGGTTTCTGTGCCCCATATGTCAATGGCTATTGGGTGGAAACAACTCGGGACTCCGACAGTGTGGACGCAGTGTCCCCAAAATTCATGAAGCAGAAGCAATAATACATCATATATATCTACACTGCTTTAATTAACTACTAATAATTATCTAACTCTAAAATACATGAAGCAAAAGCAGCATAAAGCAAAAGCTACACTACTAATAATTCAGTCTAGATTAAGCTGTCCTCTGGAATACTATAGTGCAGTGGATAGATGAAAGCAAAAGGAAAGTAATGTGGTCCCAATCCAAATTTACAAATTAAATGCAGCACAAGAACAGATTGGGCTCGAAACAAATTCGGCAGTCCTTGCTGCAAAACACTTTGCATCCAAATTGCGGCAATAGTAGAACAACAACGGAATCGCACTTACCGCACTGCACGGATCTACATCGGCGCGCATCGGTAACACCACCGCCTTTCTACTCATCTGGAGCCAGATTCTCAGCATAGTGACTCTCTCGCGGATGTGGTAACACTCCTCGTTGCTCAACATTTTGGCGCCGCCCCATGGCACCTTCACCGGTTCATCGCCGACCGCCTGTCTCATGTATTGCCTAGCAGTATTGTCAACGCCGGTGCCACCATTGGCCTTGTACAGGAGGACGGCAGCCACATAGGCTGCCACTTTGTGTTCGCCGCGGGCGGCGTGCTCGAGATTCTTGTCGATGACTGGCAAGGGTCTGAGTAGTGGATAATGGAGGACGGCAATCATCCCAATGATGAAGCAGGCCTCCAAGTTGCCCACTTGGGCCAGGCGATTAAGGAGGGTCAGATAGCCATCATGGACGTACCAATACATCTTGTAAAACCGCTTGACGGAGATGAGCTGGCCGACTTCGGGGTTAGTGCACACGCGGCGCATGAAGTGGCAGCTCGCCCGAAGAAAGCGGAGGTCTTCCATTGGCCGCACCGAGGTTGCAGCAACGCGGCCCGCGATTCGAATGGCCAACTCAATAGGGAGATCCGCCAGCGACGATGGGCGGCGTCGCCTCGCCGCCATGAGAGCCGGCCGGCGAGGATGGAGCTTTGGTGTGTGCACGTAGGCGAGCCAGAGATGAGGCGTTCAGATTACTTTAGCTCGAGAGGGGCAAGGCGGAGGGAGAGAGTTGTGGATTTCTTGAAAAAAAACCACCAATTTTCGATAGGGGAGACGAAGTTCAGCAGGCGCTGCCGATAGCTTTGGCGGGAAGATGCGCGGGAAAAAGACCCAACCCCTCTTCTCCGGTCGCCGACAAATGGGACCCGCATGTCAATCTCACAAAAGAAAATGGATGGTCCCCTATCCTTAAGTAGTCAGGGGCATTCTAAATAGAATGCGAGTATGGTCTTCACATTGGGCCTTTCTTTTTCATGAGCTGGATGGAGTGGATCCTGGTAGGCGGTGGCTCACTCAAACTTCTCTGCCTACACCATAGCAATGTCGTATCGGGCCTGACTTTGAAACGGGCCCAGGCCTTATATCTGCTGGCACCACCTGGCCACGGTGGACGCTGGACAGGCCAAACATGATAGCCATGGCCCATGGGTGACGGGCGACGGCCTGCTGGCCCGCACTCGTACACGTGGACGTCAGCTCACTGCTATCCAGTGGAGCCTGCGTTGACATATTTGACCCACAACCCTAACATGTGGACCTTCTGGTTTCAGTCAACACACATGGCTACCAGCTAGACATACTGAACCAGTTAACCGGGGCCTACAGTTGCACGTGTTACCCCACGTCAGCCTGCTCTGCCCGCACCGGTCAAACCTCTCGCAACGGACTCGCGTTGATATAGTTGACCAGCTACCGTTCCATGACGAATCACCCCGGTCTAGTTCTATGACGAATCGTCACACGTGGCAGCCGGTCTGGTTCAATGACGAATCACGTCGATAGCAGATAAGAGGACTAGATGGCGAATTTTTTTGTGATGATATGAAATATTCTTTTGTGACGCGTGTTTTACTTTCGTCATAGTTCTGCAGGTGCTGAGGGCTGTGCTGATGAACTATGACGGAACCCAATGTGTTCTGTGACGCGTATTTTGCTTTTGTCACGGTTGCGTAGTGTCCGAGGGCTGACGACAAAGACCTATGACGAACCTGTCTCTTTTTGTCAAATATGTGGTTTGTTCAATGACGAAGCTAAAAACGTCAAGCGGAATAACATCATGGATGCTATTATTTCTACTAGTGGTTGCAAGTTATTTCTTCTACCTTATATTAGTGTACTCACATTCCTCAGTGAATACGATACCCTGAAATAATCGGTGAAAGCTACAGTGGTATCCGTGCGCTTGTGGATTCTATTCATGACGATACAAAGTACCAACATGCAGCAAAGCAAGAGCACATGATCTGCTGTCATTGTTCCCATCACTGTTCAGTTTGTCTGCATCAAGCAAATGATAAAATAAAGACATGGAAATATTAGACTGATCCTTGTACTGCCATTTGGTTTATGCTAAGGAAAACACATTAACTGTGGTTGATATATATTACTATCTAGTTAAACGATTTAGATGAAAGAGACAAGTACTTGGCGATATCTACAAACAAAAACAAAAACATGTTTTGTGAAAACCTGTCGATCTGTCTCCAATCCCTCCCTTGCAGCCTTAGGTGGAAAAGATAATGCGTGGATTATGACTTTGACATAATCAGCACCCGAGCAGAAAACTCATTCTCTTATAATTAAGCTTGATGAAGGGATGCCTATAGCAATTTCAGGGGGAAAAAATAACCAGAATGTACAAAAGAGGTCCATCATATGAAAAACTTTGTGGTGGAAGTTAGAGATACTTTATCCTCCTCCACGCCAAGGGTTCTCAGACCTGCAGTTTTGCAATAGTTATCAATGAAAGTGGCCTTCTTAATCAGCCACAAAATAAATCAAGATCCACAAACAAATTTTCATCCCCAAATTAAACTACATGATAGGTTTATGAAAAAATATCAAACTGTAAACTGCATGTGCTAGGTGCGCATCCAGGGTGCTAAAATACTTATTTCAAGGGACAGATTAAGCAGTTTTCATATCAATGGATAGAATTGGACATTTACCTCACCCAAATTTCAACACCCAATGGATAAAATTGGATATTTACGACTCGATCTAATCATATCCAACCAGTTTATCGAACCCTAGTTGCCCAAATCGAAAGCCACGGGAACCAGAGGTAAGTTATGCTTGGGGCTCACCTTGGGGTGGACTTCAAGCAGACGTATGGAGTATGGATGCTGGATTGGTGTGGGAGAGTCGTCTGGGGAGGGGCAGGAGGCGAACTGCGTCGCTGCACTTCGGCGTGGGGGGCTCGCTGACGTCAGAGGCGTTCGTGATGAGATGTGCCCGCTTGCCGCCTGGCTGCGATTCCGCTCAGGCGCATATGGGCCCCTGGCCGCCTGCCTGCGATTTTGCCCTAATCATAGGAGGAGGACGTGGCGGCGGCGAGCGCCATGGGGTGCACGGAAGGCGGGGGAAGAGGCCATGGCGCCGTGCGGGCACAAGGCGAGGAGGGGAAGGAGGCCGTAGCGGCATCGAGGGTGAACGCGAAGGCAAGGCTCGTACGGAGCCTCCGAGGGCGACGGCGCCGGGAAGCAGCGGACCCCCACCTGTTGGCCGACAGCGTGGGCTGAACGGGCGGCGATCTCGGCAGCGGTATGCCCCGCTATTGTGCAGCATCCAGGCCACTCCTCCACCTCGCGGGTCGCGCGAGCCGCACCGCCGGGCCGCCGCCGCTGCTGGCTGGGCACGTCGCATCGCCTCCGCAGGGGGGACTGCAGGGGGAGGGGAGTTGGAAGGGCAGCGGGGGAGAATGGGGAGAGGACAGAGAAGAAGGGGAGGCGGCAGAGAGGTGGCGGCGGGAGGGATGGCGTCTGCGAGGAAGGAGAAGGGAGGCGTTATTGACGTGGTCGGGGTGGGTACCGCGAGCGGGTAAGCGGAGAGGCATGGTGACAAAAAGATCAAGGATTTGGGAGAAATATTTTAGAATCATCAATTTTTGCATTGTCGAATCCTGTCAACCCTGGTTCAACCAAAAAGTTTTTGATTCGTGGGCCCTCCGTGAGAGGGTGGGGGTAAATTTTTTTGGTGAGAGGCTATTTCAATTGTTTTTATTCCTTGTAGTATATATAGATATAGATCTGCATAATATGATTTCACATTGCATCATGGAACATAGCTGGGGGACACATACGGACCTAGCTAGGTCACTGAGGACAACACAGTACTGGACAACGCAGGAGAATAATATAGCTGACGAGGGTTTGTTCCGTCTCCTTTCATAGTGGCAATAATCAGGTTGATCATCCACTACTACTAGCCTCGACCAGCCCAGTCGTTGGTACCCGATTCAACATTATATTCCATGATCGATATATATTATCGGCGAAACCATAGCGGCAATCATTCACTCAGCCATGTGGTGACGCGTCGCCGTGTCGATCGTGGCAGATTCTTCTTGTGAGCCTCCAGAAGCCACCAGCCCACCTGTCTAGCTCCGGTCTTTGTCCACTGTCCATCCCTGCAACATTCTCTTCTCCTTCCTCCGTCCATCATACCACCGTTTTTCTTTTTGAGGATTATCATACCTCCATTTAAACAGAAGCTCTATGCAGGCATGGTGCTTATTAGTTGGGACTTGAGAGGTGCTCGACTTCTGGGAGGAAAATAAAAAGCTGTGCGGACTTAGCTTTGCCGTGCAAATGGCGATGCCGGTGGAGACGGCGGTGTGCATCGCGCGCAACGTGTTCCTGCTGCTGGACGGCTGGGTCTGGACGTGCGTCCTCGCCGCTGATGAGACCGCACGCCTCCTCCGTTCCGCAACGCAGTGATCGTCAAACATACTGATCAAGGTGAGTCATCACCAGAAGTTGATTATTTTTCCCAGAGCTTCCTCACAGCCAACGCTGTTCTATTTGCAGACTTCGGGACAGTTCTTAAATTTAGTTCCGCTATACGTTCGTTTTAGTAGTTGGATTTCATGCCCCTTCTGCATACAAATTTTCTTGAATGAAGTTACCAAATTAACTGGTCATGTACTCAGTCCTCCCAAATTAAACTCCCATGCCCCTGTTGATACTGAGAAAATGTAAAAGCTACAAGTCACTTGTCTTGTACTTTTTGCACTTTTCCTTTATATTAAACTGACAGAGCATGTTTAAAATCATAGTCTAACGCCGCGACACGCAGGCTGGAACACCTTCAGAAATAAAAACAGAAAAGAAATCTCTCCTACCAATCTGCCCAAAATCGTGAGCCACTCCATTTGCACTCTGGTTGCACCGTGAGACTTTGAAGCGCTGAAATATTTGCAGCATCTTTTTGGCTTCTTCTATGATGAAACAACTGGTGGAGCGGTTTGTAGTACTATCATTCAGAGCTTGTACTGAAGCCAAACAGTTTGATTCCTGCCAAATAGAACCTTTGTAAACTGAGAGGGTTCTGCGGATGCCCACCAGGGCTGCTAGACATTCAACTTCTTTAGCTGAGTAGCAGAGGTGGTTGCTGGACCAACCTGAAAAAATGACTTCACCCAAGTGAATTCTAGCAACAAAGCCTAGACCAGCATGTTGTGTGTTAGCATCGAAACCAGCATCAACGTTCAGTTTTATCATTCTCCATGGAGTGGGTGTCCAAGAAGCCTTTTTCTTAGACATATCTTCGGCATCCAGCTGGAGTAAAGCTGGCTCAGAGTGAGAAGGATTTTTACCATTTATTGAAGTCGATGGAGAAACCACACCTAAGTTCAAGGAAGCAATGTAGTTTTCTAGAAAATTTACCGAATTACCGAAGAAGAGACGGGGCAATCACCTTTCCCGAACACAACAGCATTCCTATGGTGCCAGATTCTCCAGAAGAGAAGCATCAATTTTTCTCTTATGTCTTTGTCAACTTTGTTGAGTAGCACAATAACCCAATCAGGACCTGTGTAGTTGAAAGACAATTCGTCAGGGACTTTCCATGATGCCGAAGAGCATGTCTTAATGCAGTGGCTTTTGTACCTTGGACAGGTTCCATGCAACAAATCAAGCATGTTGCATCAGAGATTAAATAGTGGCGTAATTTGGAGTATGAATGCATACAAGTCCATTTTGCATGTTGGATGGCCAGATCCACAGGCCCATCAGTAACTTGCATTTTCTTTAAAAATGATTTATATATAGCTGCTATTACAAGACTGAAGTACTTGTGGCCACTTGTACAAACAGGTGGCGCTACGCGCACAGAGATCACACGGGCTTGTCGTCAGTTAAGTATTTCATATTTATGCTTAGTGTAATCTGTTTCTACTTAATTTGATGATGTGCATAACACAGAAGTTGAGAACAGACCGTTATTATTTTAGGTCAAGTATATACGGTTAATCGGTGTTCAAAGATTAGCATGGTTGGGATGACAAATGTCGAGCTATTATCTTTGTATAATATAATCCATTTTGAGATATTGATTCTTTTATCCCATTTCGTGTCCATTCGGCGGTAGATATATATGGATCATATATTTTCTAATTCTTCATTATAGAGATGTAAATGCGAAACAGTTCATAAATATTCTCCGTTCGTTTCATTTGTATTGTAAGTAATTAGCCGGCCGGGCACAAACACACTCTGGTGAGGGGATATAACATCCTACATGAAGGATCTTAGGCGTTCACCAAGCATTTAGACAACTTTATATAGAACATTGCATAAAGTAATCAGCCTTAAGTCATTTAGCTGCTCGGGGTGAGCAACCTTAGGGATGAGGACAATGGCAAAATCATTTACCTCCACGGACATAACTCCCTCAGAGAAAAAAAAAAGCCTTAAGAGCTTTGATTACATCTTCCTTCAGCAAGCTCCAGTTGCGCTGAAGAAATCTTACTGGGAAGCCATCCAGCCTCGGAGCCTTTGAAAGAAATTGGGTACTCATAGCCTAAGAGGGGGAGAGGTGAAATATGCAATCTAAAATCTTAATCCATGGCTCCAACTAGTTTGCACATAAACTTAAATTAAAATATGCTATCTAGATGTGCAACTATAGTTCTTCTAGTGTGAAACTTTATTCCAAAAGAATTTTACAACATATAGCCAATCCTAGCAAGCTACTACTCTAAGAATGTAAAGGCACTAATGTGGCAAAATATGAAATGCGGTAACGTAAAGAAGGGATGAAGAGAAACGAACTCTTAACATAAAGATGTATCTCATGGTATCGGTAGGCACTAAGCCACACCTAGTCCACGTTATTGAAGTACTCAATTAAGAGTATCGCTTCTCAGCCATCAAGCCTCTCCCGAGGACACCTTGACTTGCCGCGAAGGCTAGGCCACCAAGGCTCAGACCAAGTTCCCGGTCACCTTGATCCAGCTTTGTACTAAAAAGCTTCTCCACGAAGGATGGGGTCTCCACGTCCCCTGCACAAAGCCATCGACGCCACTCCACACTAAGCCAGAGGGTTAAAGACATAGCCGGCAAGCCACCAAGGCTCCAAGGGGCTGGCGCACCAAGATATAAGGTTGGTTCACTCAAGAATCAACGCACAAGGCACATCACCTTACTCTCACACTCTCATCTCAAGAGCTAATTCTTGCATTAACACTTACAAAGTTTGCACTAAAACCTATAGATGTGATCACTAAGCATTTGGATGGCTTGGAGACATTCTTCAAAGTGTGTGTGTGTTCCCTAAACTCCGGATACGCGTCGGTTCCACCGGGCGCACATAGCTTCGAGCTAACCATGGACCTCTCACAACTACATACCTGCTCCTGACATGAACATACCGTCGGTTGTACCGATGTAGTGTCGGTTTAACCAGTCCTTAAGGGTCCTCTGTGTCAAACCAAAATAGGCTCTCCGGACAATATATAGACAAATGCACCGATGTGTTATACTTCCTTATCTTTGGTTCTACAGGTGAGCTATCTTCAGCTGCACCTGAGCATACAATGCTCACATCAATGCACCAACACATGTTATCGGTTTAAACGTTGCCTGGGTGTCGGTTAAACCAGCCATTGTTGGCGGCTGCGCTTGATCAATTTGATGCTTAGTCCAATCTACCGACCTATTATATAACTAGCTAGGGTGTCGATTTAACCGGTGCTTGCATTCCTGCTGACACTTATCTAACTCGTCGCTACTGTCACTTGGATGCTTTAAATATATGAATTAGACATCTAGGATATGGTTTGGACAACATCCATGGGACCTAGAAAATGTACAAATATGATCTCACAAACTTGCTAGTCTAATTGATTATATTGTCGCACAATCACCAAAATCACAAACTATAACCTAATGGGACTATGTTTCTTACCGCCTTCAGTGGACCGATCTGATACAGAGCATCCCCAATTTCTTCGTTAGTGAATTTTTTGCACAATTGCTTATTCATCTCCCGGGAAACCCGTCCCTCGATCATGGAGACCAAGTAGTCAGGGACAACACCGCCGTCACGCGTGTATAGGGCCTGAAAGAAATCCCGGGCCATTGAAGCCATCAAGTCAGGGACACCACTGGCCATTATCAGCTTTTAACCGCTTAATCTATTTCTCCTTGACCGCCATACTGCTTTCTGATGGAAGAACTTAGTATTTCTGTGGCTCTCTCCTAGCCACGAGATAAGAGAACGTTGCAACCACATCATCTCTCACAAGACAGTATTTTGTACATTTCTGCCGCGCCGTCCTCCTTGCCGCAGCTCTGCTATCATCCGAGTCGTGAGCTCTTCTAGCTTCTTGCGAACTGAACCGAATTTCTCCTGACTCCAGCTGTGTCACCCTACGACCCTGAGGGACCGAAACTGGCGACCAGAGGGGGGTGAATGGGAGCCAATCAAAATTTCTTTCAAAATTGATCTGTCGGCCTATATCCCGAAAATCACCACAAACCCTCAAATCCTAGATGAGGTGTGGAGTAGCTATAGAAGAGCTAAACCAACACAAATCACCCCGAGGAACGAGCGAGAGAAAACACGGAAGCTATCGAGAAAAACTGCAGACCTCATAGTCAGGGACCGGTCAGACCGCTCGCTCTAGGCGGTCAGACCGGTCGGGCTGGATTTGAAATTCCAGACTGGTCAGAACGGTTGCTCCGACCGGTCAGACCGGTTTCTGCGACCGGTTAGACAGCTTCTGCCCAGATCAGAATTCCAGCCCGCGAAATTGAGGTGATTTCAAGATTACTCGTTCAAATCAACACCAAATGGTCTCAAAATTTGCAAGGAGGTTCCTGGGATAGAGACGAACCTCTCCACAAAAAGAATTAACCCAAAGCGCAAAGGATCACTAGAATTTCGAGGGGGAAAGAGGCAAAAGAGGGTTTTCCAACAACTCCAAAAACCTCAATCAGAGGGACTCGTGATTCTCGGGGGTTTAGCTCTAGGCTAGGTGGTCGAGATGCAAATCACGGAGTCCCTAAACCCACCAAGTGAAAGTTTTAATCCCAAAAACCACCAAAAGAGAGGAAATCAATCCAAGAACAAAAGATGAACGGGAACACAAGAGAGCTGCTCAAAAGGGTCCTCGATTTCATTCAAATTCATCATGATTTACAGAGGAATTCACCTATACAAGAGCTAGATCTCCACCCATTCATCCACCCTCTCAAATTTGTGGACCTAGCTATAATCTAGACCACTTTGCCATGGAGACCTCGACCTAACCCTAGAACAGAGAGAGGAGCAAGGAAAAACAGAAAAGACTCGTGGTTTGGAGGCTCACCTGTCCAAGGGGGCAGGTAAGAGGTATTTATACCATCTCGGGGCCGACCGGTCAGACCGGTCCCTTTCCAGAAATGTCGTCCACCCTGACTCGAATACTAAAACGCCCGTAGGGGCAAAACCGGAAAGGGTACAAGATCTTATCCGACGGCGGAGTTTCTTTCTTTGACTCAAAGCCTTCTCCACGATGCCGCCACGTCGATGCAGATCTGATCCGTGGTTTTGAGGGGTCCGCGAAACCCCGTGAGGTGGCCGGTTTTGAGAAAACCGCCAAAACTCAACGCGCGGGAAGATTCCCGCCTCCACGCCGTGGCCTTGGACGCCGTTCCCGCCTCGACCTTCTGACGGCCCTAGACGCCGCCCGACGCCCGTCACCTCCTCGCCCGCAGCGAGGCCCTAGACGCCGTCGACGCCCGTCACCTCCGCCAGTCCCGAGATCGATGCTCGTGCCTCCACGACTTGGCGTCTTCAGCCGCCGTCCGCCAGCTTGGTTTTGTGGCGCAAACCAAGAAACCCGCAATCCACCAGTGCTTGCGCCCTTGATCCAGGAGTGGATGCCACAGCTGCCGCCCGGCCCGAGCTCCGGTCCCGGCTACCCTTCACCGCCGTCCACCGCACGGTCCATCGGCCACAGCACCTCCACGGCAGCTCACCGTCGACAATCGACGCCCGTGTACCTGCAACTAAAGACCAAGCACACGATCACACCGCACGGTTGACAATTCACTCATCACAGCCAGGAGTGAGTACTGCTCATTCCTCAATCTCCCCCTTGATGAGTGCATTGTCAACACACCACCTGTAACCAGAGAAGTGAAAAATAAAAGGTGGCAAGAAGAAAGTGAAGAACTCAAGCAAGTGGCAAAAAGCTCAGAAAGGCAAGAACAGTCACTTACTCAAGCAAAGATCGATTCCCTAAGACAAGGGCAACAGCTCGACGCAGTCGATCAAAAGCCAAAACATGACTCCTCAAAGACAGAGGTAAAGCTCGATGTTGTCATGCAAGAAGCGGAGGGAAAGCGAGGAAAGATCAGGAGCCAAAACAAAGCAGACACTCCCCATGCAGAGCCTTTCCCTCTCACAAGTGCAACTCTACCAAAATGATACACTCTCAAAGCCCTGTGCGCAACAAGTGTTTCAAAAATCAAACAAGTCTCCCCCTTGTTCGATCACTTCTCTCCCAAAAATTCTCCCCCTTGTTGGCACATGCACACATCAAGCCTAAAAAATGCCTAAACCTCCCCCTGAAATCATGCTATGTAATGAACGTCGTGCAGAGGGTGTAAGTGAAACATTCAGGCATACAAAGATATGATCATCTAGTGACAGGCATGTGTGCTTCATAAACAGGAACTGAATCTAGCTCAACAGGGTATATCAATCAAGTCCAGAGCTAGCAAGTTCAGTTCAGCAAAAATAAAAGCATCACCCATGATCTAGCAACAGCAAGTAGGTGAAAGAAAGCAGTGCTAGCCAAACTCATACAAGGTGATCCAAAGCAGCCAATATATTTTATCATGAACCAATTTTGCATCTCAAAACTTGCATTTGAACGAAAAGTTAACAGGTTATATCAAGCAAGTGTTTCTGCCAGGGGTTGAAAGCTTGTCATGCTTTACTTAGCAGCGAGGCCAATCCTATGCCAAAGGCAGTCAGAAGCTTAAGGCACTCGCTTCAGTCATGCACAGCCTTGCCCGGGTTCTCACTAGTGCTATGTGAGCCGTCCCGAAAGCTCGATCAGTGCGACAAGCAATCCCACATGGATCTTTTCAATCCATTTCAGACATATATTTAACAATTTTAGCTCATGTCAAAGATTAAAAACCACACTAGCATGAATAAGATAGCAAAGCGTATCAATACAACCTAACATGCTAGTAGCCAGACAGGGTGATCATGTTTTCAGATTTTCAAATCAAAATAGCTTAACTCAGATGATATGACATATACTGAAGAGCAAGCTATACATGATCAAGTCTAAGAAACTACACTAGCAAGCACTAGAGGATCATAACAGTGTATACAAGAATGCCAGTGTAGTGAAGCAATGCAAAATGCAAACATGTACAATGCAAATGCATCTATCAGAAGCTAAAAAGAGAAGAGAAACAAAAACAAAGACCTACAAAAAGCTAACCAAAGAGAAGTCAGCGATCAAAAGGGGTAACAAACCACAAGCTCCCCTCGCAAGCGAGCAAAGGTGTCCTGCTCAAGTGGTTTGGTGAGGATATCTGCAGTTTGCCTCTCTGAAGGGACATGGTTCAAGTCTATGTGGCTTCTCTCATGGTTATCTCGCAGGAAGTGGAACCGGATATTGATGTGTTTGGTTCTGGAGTGTAGGACAGGGTTCTTTGCAATGCTAATGGCGGACATGTTGTCTACCAAAATGGGAACCCTACCAAAACTCAATCCATAATCCTGCAAGGTCTGTTTCATCCAAAGGATCTGGGAGCAACAGCTAGCAGCGGCAACATACTCAGCTTCTGTGGAAGAAAGCGCTATGCTAGCCTGCTTGCGAGAGGACCAAGACACCAAAGATGTACCGAGAAATTGACAAGTGCCGGATGTCGACTTGCGATCCAACCGACACCCACCGAAATCGGCATCAGAAAAGCCAACCAAAACCAGAGAAGAATCCACAGAGTACCAGAGACCAAACTCAGGGATGAATTTCAGATACCTGAAGATGCGTTTCACCACCTGCCTGTGGGAGGTGCGCGGCGAAGCCTGATATCGCGTACAGAGGCCGACATCGAAGTGAATGTCCGGCCGGGTCGCCGTCAGGTACAGGAGAGAGCCAATCATGCTCCTGTACTCCTTCTGGTCCACCGCCTCACCATCCAAGTCCTCATCAAGTGTCGTCGATGTGCTGATCAGAGTCGGCTGAGGAGACAAGTCCCTCATGTCGAACTTCCGCAGCAAGTCCCTCGTGTACTTGGCTTGATGGATGAATGTGCCCTGGGAAGTTTGCTTGATCTGCAGCCCGAGGAAGAACTGCAACTCACCCATCATGTTCATCTCGAACTCCCTGGACATCTGCTCAGAGCATGAGAAGAGCCACCAAAGATGATATCATCCATGTATATTTGAACCAACAAAAAGTCAGAGCCAGAGCGCATGAGGAACAACGTTTTATCAACACATCCCATTTTAAAACCTTGAGCAAGCAAGAAGTTTTTAAGCCTATCGAACCAAGCTCTAGGCGCCTGTTTCAAACCGTAAAGAGCTTTCTGGAGTTTGTAAACTCGGTTTGGAAACTTGGGATTTTCAAAACTAGGGGATTGTTTCACATAAACTTCCTCTTCAATAAAACCATTCAAGAAGGCAGATTTCACATCCATTTGGAAAACTTTAAAACCCTTGGAAGCAGCAAAAGCAAGAAAGATTCGAATCGCCTCTAAGCGTGCTACCAGGGCAAAAGTTTCCTCATAATCAATACCCTCTTTTTGGCAAAAACCCTGGGCTACAAGCCGAGCCTTGTTCTGCACTACCAACCCATCTTCACCTTGCTTGTTCTTGAAAACCCATTTGGTTCCAATGGGATTACAAGCAGGCGGAGGCTCAACCAAAACCCAAACCTGATTCCTTTCAAAATTTTCAAGTTCCTCATGCATGGCATTGACCCAATTGGAGTCAGAAAGAGCGTGTCCAACATATTTGGGCTCAAAAGAGGCAACAAATGCTGAATGAGCAAAGCCAGCGATACTTGTTACCTTGGACCGTGTGACTCGCTCGTTGAGGTCACCTAGCATCTGTTGAGGTGGGTGACGACGCTGAATGTGTCGCAGTGCTTCCCTTGTCGAAGTCGCCTCCTCCTCAACCAAAGCTGGTGTCTCCTCATGTGCAGCTGGGAAAGGCTGAGTCACCTGCTCGATCGGCCCCTAGGAAGTGGTTGTAGTCGGGTTGGGGCCGTCATCATCGTCTGAGCTCATGGCAGAGTCGACTGGGTCCACAGCACGCGTGGTAGCCTCAGCATCACCCTCCGCAGCTTCTTCTTCCTCATCTTCAAAGATGGGGGTGCCGAGTTCATCATCTCCTGCAACCTCAAAGACAGAAGAATTGCACAGTGCAGTCTCGTCGAAAGTGACTTCACAAGTCTCTCTGACGATGTTAGTATCAATAATCAGCACACGGTAAGTTCTAGAGTGAGAAGCATAACTGATAAAAATACCGTCAGATGACCGAGACTCAAACTTATCAAGATTTCCTTCCTTCAGCACAAAGCACCGGCAACCGAAAACTCTGATATGGTCAACACGGGGCTGGCATCCAAATCGCAACTCATAAGAAGTCTTGTGCATGAAAGCACGCAAGAAAATACGATTGGACACATAACAAGCGGCGTTAACTGCCTCAGCCCAGTACTTTCTAGGAGTCCGATGCTCATCGAGCATCGTCCTAGCCATCTCAACCAACGTCCGATTCTTCCGCTCTACAACCCCATTCTGCTGTGGAGTGTAGGGGGAAGAATACTGGTGTTCAAGACCTTGATCACTACAAAAAGTGTCAAAACGAGCATTTTTGAATTATGTGCCATTGTCACTGCGAATCGCCCTCATGGCCTGGGGTAGCTCGTTTTTCAACCTCAAGATCAAGTCTCGAACAAACTCGAAAGCCTCATCCTTGGTTCTCATGAAAAAGACCCAAGAATAATGAGAAAAGTCATCCATGATCACAAGAACGTACCACTTCCCACTTCCCACCAACCGACATCACCCGAGAAGGACCGACTGTGTCCATATGTAGCAACTCTCCAGGGTGAGTGGTCATCACTTGATTAACAGATGGATTGGAGGTGGCAACCATCTTCTCATGGCGACACGGGTGGCATTTTTAAACTTCAATTTGGGCAATCCTCGGATCAGGCCAAGTGAGCTAAGTCTCGACAACAAGTCAAAGCTCAAATGTCCAAGTCTCCTGTGCCACTTACACAGATCAGAAGAAGGACCAGCCAACAAGCAACAAGGAGGACCAAAAGGAGTTCCAGAGAAATCAACCAAGAAAACTCGGTCACGAGAAACGATCTGGCAAACCAGGTCTCCTATGAAATCCAAAACACAAGAACAACCCTCCTTGAAGCGAACTTCAAACCCATCCTCAAGAAGTTGCGAAACCGAAAGCAAATTAAAGCCAAAATTCGAAACCAAGGCAACCTCTCTCAGGGTGAAGCGATCAGAAACTCAAACAGCGCCAATACCACGTACCTTTCCCTTACCATTATCCCCAAATATGATGTATTCTTTGTGGCGCGTTGGGGTGAGGCTAGAGAACCATTTGCCATTCCCGGTCATATGGCGCGAACAACCGGAGTCCATGATCCACCTGTTCTCCAAGCCTCCAACCTACACATCAGTAGTGAGACAAAGGGTGAGCAAATATCTTCGCACTGGGGTTAGCAAAGTGTGAAGCAAACCAGTGTCGAGCTATTTGCTCTACAGAAGGGTTAGCAAAAATAGGAAAAATGTATCCCCCGTCCCGTCTACCGCGAGGCTGACGACCACCACCGTGAAGAAAGCGTGGTGCATCGTAACATCCTCCAAAGCCTCGGTCCCGTGGTCCATAGCCGTACTGAGGACGACCAGGAGCACGACCGGCAAAGCGACCACCCGCTGGAGCACGGTGATCACCACCGTCTCCCTATCCTCCACATACACGGCGCACCGAAGCATCTTGCCTACCACCACGCCGAGGAGGACCATGCACTCGAGCAGAGTACATGTCCGAGTTACGTCTCTCCTGCTCACGCCTCACGGCCTGCTTCCTGCTGAAGCAAAACTCCTCCAGGTGACCGTCTATTTGACAGTACTCGCAATGGTACCTCATCTCTCTCTTGGGAGGTGGAGGCCTTGCCTTTGGACGGGGAGGAGTAGCCCCCTTCTTCTGGGCAACCTGTGCTGCGGCAGTAGGGAGCGTATCGAGGGGATTCTTCATCTCATTGGGCTTTGGAACCCAAACCTGCTTCTGTGGAGGTGCTTTTGATAGTTCTTTAAGCACACCATCCATGGGGTCGACAAGCGAAGGCTGCGTGCTTGTACTAGCAGTGTTTAGAGCACTAGGAACTCTAGCAGCCTTGCCGATCTTACCATACAGCTTGTCAAAGTCTGACTTCGTGTAGATGTAACCGACCCCAAATCCATCACCACGCTTAAACTGCTTGATCATCATGCCCAACTACGGCTCACTACTAGAAACCCAACTAAGAATCGCCCTAAGGTATGTGTTCTCATTCTCTAAGTTGGCTTTCTCTACCGCAAGATTATCCAGATCAGAAATCAGACCAAGGCAAACATGACAATCAATAGGTGGGTTAGACTCAACGACCTTAGTCTTCCCCAAAGACTTAATCAAGGCGTTCTTCTCATCTAGCTCCGACTTAAGCGTGGGACAAAGCTTAGAAGCACCAAGCAGAACAGGCCTAGATCTAAGCTCCTCTAGCTCACACACAACAATAGCAAACTTAGACTGCAAAGAAGCTAGATCAGACTTAAAGATGGAGCACTCATCACATTCAAGCACATCACTAACAATAGGAGCGTCCTTGGCCAGTTCAAGTTCATGTTTGGCCCTAGCAACCTTGTGAGACACATCAGCAAGCGAAGTCTTGGCAACATCCAAGTTCTCCACGTTCTCATCATGCTTGGTACGGAGAGCAACAAGATCATTCATGTGAGATATGCAGCCACCGCACTCATCCTCATCAGATTTCTCTCTAGCACAAGCCAACTCAGCCCTAAGCTTCTTATGCTCTCTAGCTGCTTCCTTAAGCAGCCTTTTCTGATTGTCAAGAGCGGCGTACAACTCCTTAACCTCAGTATCAAGCAGGTCGATAGTGGAGTTTACCTCTGAATCGCTCTCGGATCCAGGAGAAGAGTCACCGTGCGTCGGTTTAGCATGTCGACCTGGAGACGCACGAGCACCATTGGCCTCACCCGCCATGGTGCAGAAGCTCTTGCGCCGACCGGCCACCAAGCAAAGGCCGATGAAGCTGGTGACTTCCTTGTCCCGCTTCTTCTTCTTCTTCTTCTTGTCATCGTCGTCGGAGGTCGGTAAAGAAGAGCGGTCAGTGTCAGAGCTCTTGTCGAGATCGCTGAGCTGCGCCAGGAAAGCCTTCTCCCGCTCTTGGCCCTGTACTGGAAGCGCTTCTTGAGCGACTCCTTGTCGAAGCGCCCTTCCCGATCACGACTGCGGTGCTTGTGGCGCCGACGTTCCTTGTTGGAGCCTCCCTCATCGCGGTCGCGGTGGCGGTAGTAGTCGAGGTTGTTGTTCTGGCCACCGCCGGACTTCTTGGGGCAGTCGGCGACGAAGTGGTTCGGATCGCCGCAGTGGTAGCACCCGGGGTTCTTCCTCCTCTGCCTATTGTGGTAGACACGCTGGAACTTGTTGATGAGGAGGCACAAGTCGTCGTCACCCAGCGTCTCTAGCTGCTCATCTGTAACATAAGGCAAAGTGGCAAGAGAAAAGCCAAGAGCAGAGTTAGCGTTAGAGCTCAATCCACCTAGGCCAGTCACAAGAGCGATGCTCTTGGAAGGAGGGGCACCATTGAGCTTGGCTCGTGTTTGGTTATCCACCTCGGTGGCCTTGAGCTTGCTGAAGAGCTCATTCACGGTCAGAGTCTCATAGCCTGCAAACTCAATGATCGTGTTCACCTTGAGATCCCACACAGAGCAGTCAAGTGCGTAGAGCAACTTGAGAGCCTTCTCATGCTCTGTGTAGTCAAGGGCATCAACAGATCTGTTCGCACTGACTTTGTTCACAATCGATTGAAACTGACTGAACATGTTGCCAATGCTCTCTCCCGGCCCTTGTGTGAAGTTCTCATATTCACACCGGTGAGTCTCGAAAAGCCTAGCCTTAACCTTAGGTGTGCCCTCGTGGTAGTTCTCAAGACACGTCCAAACCTTGTGGGCTTCCTGAAAACCCTGGACGCGTGAGAACTCTGCTCGAGAAACGCCAGCGAACAAGGCATTGATAGCCTTGGCGTTAGCCTCGTGCTCGGTCACTTGTAGAGGAGTGGTCCGAACGGCAAGCACCTCGTAAGCCTGATTCTTGGTTATATCCCAAACCTCGGCTCCTAAGCTCTGCAAGAAGGCCCGCATGCGAACCTTCCAGTAGGCATAGTCCTCGCCGGTAAATACAGGGATCTTACAAAGACTCACCATGGTCGCCAAATGGTTTTCGAACTGGTTAGGGTAATGAAAATCTTAACCAAGCTCTGATACCAATTGAGGGACCGAAACTGGCGACCAGAGGGGGGGGTGAATGGGAGCCAATCAAAATTTCTTTCAAAATTGATCCGTCAGCCTATATCCCGAAAATCACCACAAACCCTCAAATCCTAAATAAGGTGTGGAGTAGCTATAGAAGAGCTAAACCAACACAAATCACCCCTAGGAACGAGCGAGAGAAAACACAGAAGCTATCGAGAAAAAACTGCAAACCTCACAGTCAGGGACTGGTCAGACCGCTCGCTCTAGGCGGTCAGACCGGTCGGGCTGGATTTGAAATTCTAGACCGGTCAGAACGGTTGCTCCGACCGATCAGGCCGGTTGCACCGACCGGTCAGACCGGTTTCTGCGACCGATCAGACCGCTTCTGCCCAGATCAGAATTCCAGCCCGCGAACTTGAGGTGATTTCAAGATTACTCGTTCAAATCAACACCCAATGGTCTCAAAATTTGTAGGGAGGTTCCTGGAATAGAGACGAACCTCTCCACAAAAAGAATTAGCCCAAAACGCAAAGGATCACTAGAATTTCGAGGGGGAAAGAGGCAAAAGAGGGTTTTCCAACAACTCCAAAAACCTCAATCAGAGGGACTCGTGATTCTCGGGGGTTTAGCTCTAGGCTAGGTGGTCGAGATGCAAATCACGGAGTCCCTAAACCCACCAAGAGAAAGCTTTGATCCCAAAAACCACAAAAAGAGAGGAAATCAATCCAAGAACAAAAGATGAATGGGAACACAAGAGAGCTTCTCAAAAGGGTCCTCGATTTCATTCAAATTCATCGTGATTTACATAGGAATTCACCTATACAAGAGCTAGACCTCTACCCATTCATCCACCCTCTCAAATTTGTGGACCTAGCTATAATCTAGACCACTTTGCCATGGAGACCTTGGCCTAACCCTAAAACAGAGAGAGGAGCTAGGAAAAACAGAAAAGACTCGTGGCTTGGAGGCTCACCTGTCCAAGGGGGCAGGTGAGAGGTATTTATACCATCTCGGGGCCGACCGGTCAGACCGGTCCCTTCCCAAAAATATCCTCCGCCCTGACTCGAACACTAAAACGCCCGTAGGGGCAAAACCGGAAAGGGTACAAGATTTCATCCGACGGTAGAGTTTCTTTCTTCGACTCAAAGCCTTCTCCGCGATGCCGCCACGTCGATGCAGATCTGATCCGCGGTTTTGAGGGGTCTGCGAAACCCGGTGAGGTGGCCGGTTTTGAGAAAACCGCCAAAACTCCACGCGCGGGAAGATTCCCGCGTCCACGCCGTGGCCCTGGACGCCGTTCCCACCTCGGCCTTCTGACGAACCTAGACGCCGCCCGACGCCCATCACCTCCTCGCCCGCAGCAAGGCCCTAGACGCCGTCGACGCTCGTGCCTCCACGACTTGGCGTCTTAAAACGCCGTCCGCCAGCTTGGTTTTGTGGCGCAAACCAAGAAACCCGCCATCCACCGGTGCTTGCGCCCTCAATCCAGGAGTAGACGCCACAGCTGCCGTCCGGCCCGAGCTCCGGTCCCGGCTGCCCTTCACCGCCGTCCACCGCACGGTCCATCGGCCACATCACCTCCACGGCAGCTCACCGTCGACACTCGACGCCCGTGTACCTGCAACCAAAGACCAAGCACACGATCACACCGCACGATTGACAATTCACTCATCACAGCCAGGAGTGAGTACTGCACATTCCTCAGACCCATTTTTCGTGACAGCTTCTTTGCCTTTACCATCACGAAACCCATTGCTTTAAACCTTGGGCATGGCTTCATGGTTTGTTTCATAAATCAATGTGTACTAGGTGATACAGGAGAACAACCATGGTGGTATACGTTCAATCGCCAAGTTGGCATATATAATATAATCCAAATATCCAATGATTTTCGCTAAACAACTCCTGTGTGAAGCCATGGTGGCTTTGAGATTTCTCCTACATACTGTCGCAACGAGATTGGTCCAACATAAACCTACTCGATTGTTCAACTAATTAAAATTCTAATATTGATGGTCTCCTCCATGCCGTAATGGCAATCATTAATCCAGCCACAAGCATGTGGGGTGACGCCGACGCGTCGCTGGCCCGCCTGGCCGTGTCGATGGAGCTGGTAGGATCATTTCCTTTTTGTACGCGTCATGGCTGATTATCCTCGAGAGCTAGTCTCTCCGATATCGTCGTTACTACCTTCTCTTCTCCTCTCCTCTGCTTCCTCCTCCTTCACCATATAAACTGGGCTATACACTGCACACTGCCATGTGCGTGCATGGTGCTTATTAGTTGTGAGGTGGTCTCATCAAGTAGTTGCCAAGAAAAGTTGCTCGCGGATGGCGATGCCACGGGAGACGGCGGTGTCCATCGCGCACAACGTGTTCTTGCTGCTCGATGGCTGGGTCTGTACGTGCGTCCTCGCCGCCGACGAGGCCGCACGCCTCCTCCGGTCGGCCACTCACTGATCGTTCAACTATCAAGGTAAGGGTGGTTGTCTTTCCCTTGATTCATCCTATATATATAGCTAGCTTTTTCAAGGACAATCGTATCCATTTTTGTACTTTAGATAGACCAGTGTATGTTATTGAGCATATTGCAGATATCCAGTTCTTTTGATGAATTTTCGTGGAATTTTTGTGCTTGGTTTAGTAGAATGATTGGGCCGAGTTTACTAAAGATGAGGCGACCATTAGTATATCTTTTTGATCAAAAATATTTTAGGATTTAACAGCATTGTGTTTTCAGTGGTAGGTGATGTTTCCGTAGACAGCGAGACGTCTATGGTGACTTCGTCAATCTCGAGGATTTGTCGGCTCAGTCTTATTCATAGGAGTAAGATTTACGTGCATGCGTTTATAAGGATGAGTGTGCGTGCGTTGTGAGTATTTGGGTTGTACCATGTAATAAAAAAACATAACAACTCATGAGCTTCTTCCCCTTTTGGACAACATGCAAGTCATGTTTATTTGTTGGCATCTCAGGAGCTTCTCCCCAGTCCATTTTACTATCTGGGCCGTCGGCGACCGGAAAGCCTCAGCGCTTTTATAAGGCTGACATCGTGGCCACTTGTACAAACAGATCACATGGCCTTGCCCTCAGTTAGGTAGCTTCAATTTCAATGTTTACTGCAGTATGTTTCTGTCAAATTTGATGTCTGTTGTGACCAGGGTTTTAATTTTCGACCGGTCTCCGGTAACCGCCGGGCTCCGGTACCGGTATACCGGTCCGGTTTGGCCGGTTACCGGTCGGAACCGGTGGAATTCAAATTTGAATTCAAATGGCGCAGTTCAACCGGTTCGTACCGGTATACCGACCGGTTAGACCGGTTTACCGGCCGGTTTGACTGGTAACCGGTCAAATTCAAATTTTTTCTTTTTTGGTTTAAATTCAAATGCCCGCAAAGTATACTAAATAAATGTTTGTATAACATATTTTAGTCTAAATGAACCCTCCAACTCTGTTTTGTACTACTTTTACATTGTATTTGTATACTTTTGTATGCATGTTTTTTGTGTTTAACTTCAAATCCCCGCAAACTATACTAAATGAACGAATTTTTGAGAAAATTTGACACCATTAGATTCGTCGCACCTTGAAGTATTTTTAGGAATTTTTTTGGGAATTTTTCATTTTTTAAATTTAAATTTAAATTTTGAATTTGGGCCGGTTTGGTACCGGCCCAAACCGGAACCGGGCCGGACCGGTTTGACCTGTAACCGGTCAAACCGGACCGGTTCCCACCGGTTAGGTGAACCCTGGTTGTGACATGATAGAATAAACATAAGTAAGGTTGTTAGGTAGTGTTTAGTTAAGGATTTTGTAACTAATCAGGTCACACTGCAAAGCGATTTTGATTCTTTTTGTTTGATTTGTGCTCTTTGTAATAAGATACCGTACAATCACTACTACGAAAACAATTTCTAGGAGCAAGTAAAAATAATTTTTTAGAAACAGATCTGGTACCTGCCCCTACTTCGTGCAGGGGCGGGTAACGTATTCGCCCCTTAAAATAGACTTTCTGGCGGATAAAGGGATCACCTGCCTCTAGAAATCTGTTTAGAAAATAAAAAAGCAACCAACGAGGGCACGGCTGCTGTGCTGCCGCCGGAGGCCAGGCCCGCAGCCACCGCGCCAACCATCGTGCGCTCCCGTGCGAGGCCACGCCGTGCCGTATGAGGTCGCACCTCGCCGGCAGCCTCCATGCGCTGCCGAAGGTGGCCGCAGCTCGCCGCCGGCCTCCTTGCGCTGCCGGAGCCCGCACCGTACCTTGCCGCTGGCCGCCGTCCGCTTCCATCGGAGGCCGCGCGCCTAGAGTCCCATGGCGCCCGTCCCCACGTCGCCCCTGCAATGGAGAAATAAGAAGTCAGAGCAAAGGCGCACGACAGCAAAGGGCTCGTAGATGCTAGCAATGGGAAAGCAGAAGTGGAGACTGAGTGTGGTCACCTGGTACCTGGGTTCACCAAACCAGTGGGAACCGGTCCGGTTGATCGGTTACCGGTCAAACCGGTCCGGTCTGGTTCTGGTTTGGGCTGGTACCAAACCGGCCCAAATTCAAATTTTAATTTAAAAAAATAAAAAATTCTCAAAAAATTTCTAAAAATACTTCAAGGTGCGATGAATTTAATGGTGTCAAATTTTCTCAAAAATTCGTTTATTTAGTATAGTTTGTGGGGATTTGAAGTTAAACAAAAAAAATATGCATATAAAAGTATACAAATACAATGTAAAAATAGTACAAAAGAGAGTTGAAGGATTCATTTAGGTTAAAATATGTTATACAAACATTTATTTAGTATACTTTGCGGGCATTTGAATTTAAACCAAAAAAGAAAAAAATTTGAATTTGACCGGTTACCAGTCAAACCGATCGGTAAACCGGTCAAACCGGCCGGTAAACCGGTCAAACCGACCGGTAAGCCGGTAGGAACCGGTTGAACATGCGAATTTGAAATTGAATTTGACCGGTTTCCGGTCAAACCGGTCCGGTATACCGGTACCGGACCCCGCCGGTTTGACCGGACCGGTCGGTAAATTAAACCTTGCCCGGTACCTCGCTGCCTGCCATCTCTTTCTGAAGGATCGGCATGGGCGACCGGAGAGAGGGAGTGAATGCGAGCCCTTAAAAATTCCCTAAGAGAACAAGAACTATGTCCTAAATTCAATCTGACACGCTTCTCTTCTAACCATTAAAGTGACACAAGCCAACTCGTGACGAGCTCACCCTAGAAACGGTTAGGAAAAAGCTCAACGCAAAATGAAGGCGAAAGATTAATCAAAGTGATGAAAGCTCGAGACTAAGCAGAAGCAAACATAAGGCAATTTACTCGAGCAATATTATCACAAAAGCTTCACTTGATCAAGCATAGGATGATTCAACAATAAACACAGCTCAAAATCAAGTGCAAGTAAAGCTTTACAAAAATCTAATTAAGAGTCTCACTACAAAGATTAGAACTAAATGCTACAAAAGAGTCCTCTTAATTATGCACCCAAAGACTTGCAAAAAGTACTAATCAATAAAAGTCAACTATGCATACAAAATACTCACATGATTAGCAATAGCATCAAACACTAATTAATTAGTGTAAACAGTGGAGCAAGGATTAATTCTTGAGTGCAGGAAATAAGAAACAACCAAAGCTAATTAACAAAAACTAATGAGTAGGAATTAATTTGCTTCAAGGAATAGCAAACCGTGAGTTGTCTCCTTTTAATCCCCTCGCTGTGCTCGCCACAAGACATGTCTTTGTGGGTATAGACCAGAATTCGGAGGATTTTTCGTGGCTAGAGACGCCGTTGTCATTTTCTCTTAATATAATAAAATATGATGGCCCCCCACCCCTCCCGGCTGCGTTTTTTTTTAATCTTTGCGTGGCCGAGAGACCTGGCCAGCCTACTCCTCTCTCCTTGTGCCGTGTGAGCCTGCATGCGTGCTGGGCTTCTGGTGCCGCATGCAGCTTCAGCTGCCTGCCACCGGCCTGCAGGCCACTCCTCCGCGTAGGCCGCAAGAACAACCTCGTGGGCCTGCCTCTGCTGGAGCTTTTTTCTTTTTTATATTTTTAAAAAATAAAAATTTCAAAAATATATGTCCGTTTTGAAATATTTCAAAAATACCCCCGGTCGCCCCCATAGGGCGACAGGCCCTAGGTGTAATTTTTTTTCTTTAAATTTGCAACGAGATCCCTGAAAAAAAAGGGGGTCTGTCGCCCCCCCCTCGGGCGACCACTGGGCCCTGCCCACGGGCGCGGCAGGGGGGCTTGTCGCCCCCCCCCCCCCGGCGGGCGACCGGGGTACCCCCTTATATAAGGATCCGACCCCCATTCACTCCTCTTTTGAGCCCGAAAATTCCAGCAAAAATCCAGAAAAAAGAGAGGGGTGAGGAGAAGGGAAGCGGCAAAGCCCTGCCGGATTCAGCACTTGTGATCTGCAGGTTAGTTCATTTAGTTTATATATTTTTCTATTTAAGTACTATGCATTTAAATAGGAGTAATTTAAGTAGGGGTGAGTAATTTAATTTAATTAGTGCTATAGTAGAACCATTTAAGTAGGAGTTTAATGATACTTTAGTTTGTAGTTACGTAGTAGTAAATTAGTTTAGAAAATTAGTACTACGCATTTATTATTACAATTGCAGTACTATTAGAGACGTGTTTATAAATTAATTATGATTTAAAATAGAATTTGAGTGTCATCACGTAGTTATAAATACTTATACGTTGTAGTTGAATTTCATACTTAGTTTTTACGGATTATTCAATAAGGTAGTGAAGTAAAGAGTATAACTCGATAAGTATTATGTGATATACAGATATGTCGAGCAAGATGCAGTTTCAAGTATTTTATGGTGACTACAATGTTTTGTATGGGCCAAATGGAGTAGATCTTTCTACCTTTAAGTGCACATCTAGCGCCATAGATAAACCTCTGGAAAAGAGTTTTGGTTCCATATGTAAGTGGCTGCAGCGTGGGTTCCGTGTTGATCCGTTGACACATGTGATCACCGTCCAGTCTCTTGTTAATTGGGAGGTAGAAAGTGAATTATGGGAATTGATGATGATACACAGCACTGATGACTGGCAGAAGTACATGCAAGCAGCTCTAGAGCGTGGGTGGCCTCTGGCCATTCTTGTTCAAATCCGGGAGAAGACACAAAATGAAGTCCAACATTGTGCAGATCAAGGAACTCCGAGTATTCGAAGAGAGACCAATTCTGTTAAGTAAGATGAGTCAGAAGAGACAAAGAACCAAAACATGGGACCACAGGGCCTTGCTGATGAGAGAGAGAGGATACATAGCATTGTGGACGAGATGGAGGCAGAAGACCAAACCGCAATAAAGATGGAAGAATATGAGGGCTCATCTGATGACTAGCAGTACTCATTGCCAAAAGAGTGGAAGGAGCATGGTTTTGGCAGTCATGTAGCAGAAGACGTACGAAATCAGGAGTGGGAGTACAGAGGGAATGAGGTAGTGCAAGGTGCAACATATCCAAACATTGAAGCCGTAAAAGATGCTGTGAGACTATGGACAATATAATTGAAACGAGAATTCAGAGTCGTAAAGTCTGGCAGTAAAGAATATGAGGTGAAGTGTGTGAATGATGGATGTCCATGGCGAGTACATGCATTCAAGGGAAAATGGAAGTCGAACTGGAAATGTTCCATTGTGACAGAGCACACTTGTTTGCTGTCAGAAGTTCTTCCCTCGCATCGCAATATATCATGCGACTTTGTTGCAAAGCAAATGTATGGGTTTATTATGGACAACCTAAATTATGAGCCAAAAATGATTGTTCGACACATTGAGTAGACTTACCAGTACACCATTAGTTATATGAAGGCATGGCGGGCTAAACAAAGGGTGTTTGAGATGCGGTTCGGCACATACGAGGCATCATATGATAACCTACCTCGTATGTTATCCCAGGTTGCTGCTAGAAATTCTGGAAGCTTTTATGACACATACCTCGTACCAGCCGTGACTAGGGGACAAAGAATTATGCAACGAGCCTTCTTTTGCATAGGTGCTTGTGTTAGAGCATTTCAATGTTGTCTTCTGATGATATGCATTAATGGCACATTTCTGACTGGAAGGTATAAAGGTCATATACTCACCGCAATCGGGGTAGATTGCAACAACCAAATAGTTCCGCTCGCATTTGCATTTGTTAAGAATGAGAACTTAGACAGTTGGTACTGGTTCCTTGAACGAGTGAAGGTTCATGTTATTCCTGCATGTCCAGATGTGTGCCTTATTAGTGATAGGCATGCAGGTCTGCTGCAATCAATACTGAAATTGCAACGTGGAACTGCGACAACGCCTCCATTGTGGCCCGATGTCAAAAACAGGTGGTGCATTAGGCATATGGGTGCAAACTTCTATGACCACTTCAAGAACAAGGATCTTAAGAACCTGTTTAAGAGGTTGTGCACCCAAAATCAACAGAGAAAATTCAATGCATTATGGCAGATGCTTGATCAATTGACTGCAGAGCTAGTGAAGGTAAGGGCATCAGGAGCAGGCACGAGTCAGGCTGCAGAGGCTAGGGATTCAATTGAGAAGCCATTTTCACACTGGATTCGAGGTGCACCTAAGGAGAAATGGTCATTTCTTTATGATACCAACGTAATACGGTATGGTATTCAGACAACGAACCATGCAGAGTGTTTCAATATGGTTATGCGTTCTTGTCGTGCCTTTCCTCTTGTGGGAATTGTTGAGTTCATCATGTATGGGTGCATGAAGTATTTCAGAGAGCGTTACACGGCTGCAAGCATAAACATCAGCAACCCCCAAATTCAGTTTTGCACAAGAGTGACACAATATATGCAAGAGAAGATTGAAAAGGCCAAACTGCACCGCGTCATATCAACAGGTACAATGGAGCATAGATTTGAGGTTCTATGCAAGAATAGAACTGGTCGTGGTATCCGTAGAGATAGGGTGGTACAGGAGAGTTTGATTACAGTAGATGGCAAAGCCTTCTGCTCCTGCATGAAGCCTAAGTTATTGCATTTGCCATTCTCCCATCTCATTGCGGCATGTGCAGAGTCTGGGTTGCAGCCAGGAGTATTTGTTTCACCTTACTTCTGCAAGGAAGCAGCTGTATCCACCTGGGTCATGAGGTATACGAGATTGGAATAGTGGGGCCTTTCATTCAGGATAATGAGAATAAGATGTTTATTCCTGATCCAGCCACTAAGAAAGGCAAAGGCCACCGTCAGACACGTCGTATTCGGAATGGTATGGACGAGTCTGAAGCAAGCAAGGCACAAAAGCATTGCAGCCAATGTGGAGCATTGGGTCACAACTATAAGAAGTGTCCTCAGAATGCACTTCACGATGCTGCTGACGTCGGTCCTTCCGGAAATCCCAGAGATGGAGCACCTCCTACGTTCAGACAAGCATCCGCGAGAATTGCTCGTGGAAGGCATTCGGTGTCATGATCCACAATTGTATTTCATTATTTGTAATATGTAGTAATGAAATATTGCAGGTATGTAATGAAGTATTATTGTACCTATGTGTCCAGTTTGTATGAAACATATATGTACCTATGTGTTCTCATATATTTTTGAATGCAGGTATGGAGATCGACTCCTTGCTAGACCCAGTTATCGACTCGAGCCACAGGTCTTACTTTGCAGCTGTTGAGCACCGAGCCCTAGAGGTGCTACGTCCTCGTCCACCCGGGGAGGCGATCTCTATACACCACGATTGGCGTGACCGGTATGTAATGAAATATTATTGTTTATCACTTTATGTATTTGTTGGTATTCCTTTGTTCCGACAATTTTGTTTATTGCAGGTTACGTGAGGCCGGTCTACTGACTCTGAGCCGTCTTGTCGAGGTTGGGCCTATTCAGCTCGACCGATCCCTCCTGACGGCGCTCGTTGACAGATGGAGGCCGGAGACACACACGTTCCACCTCCCGTGTGGGGAGATGACTCCTACGCTGCAGGACGTGGCCTACCTCCTCGGCCTCCCTATCGTCGGGGAGGCTGTAGGTCCGCGTGTGGTGGCGGCCTCGTGGAAGGATGACCTGGAGGCCCGTCTTGCCCTGGTTGACCGCGTGGAAGAAGCAGGTCCGATCAACCCGCACCCGCGAGCAGCAGGTCCTTCGAAGACCTGGTTCCTACAGTTTACAGTACGTATTCATTCCATATATAAATTTAATTGTTACAATTCACATGTTCCATTGTCAG
Source organism: Panicum virgatum (assembly GCF_016808335.1). Classification (NCBI taxonomy): domain Eukaryota; kingdom Viridiplantae; phylum Streptophyta; class Magnoliopsida; order Poales; family Poaceae; genus Panicum; species Panicum virgatum. The sequence continues at coordinate 42,908,791 of NC_053138.1, forward strand.
TTGAAACCATTAATCTTAATTGTTTATGCAGCCCGCCCTGTTGGCTGCGGATGCCGACGAGTATAGTGTGACCAGATCGCTGGAGGCGTACCTACTTGGGTTGTTTGGTTACATCATGTTCAACAACACTCATGGCAACTCGGTCGATAGGATTCTCCTTCCGTATGCACGGGAGATTGCGGATGGGGACGAGGACGTGCCGCCCTACAGCTGGGGTGAGGCGGTACTTGCAGCCACTTACCGTGGACTCTGCGACGGCTGCATGAAGACACATGGGAACGCTATCCTGGCAGGGTGCCCACTACTGCTACAGCTTTGGTCGTATGAGAGGCTAGCCGTTGGTCGGCCCATGGTAAGCCACGAGCCTTACCACGGGGGCATGTACGGCGACGAGGAGGACGAGAGGCCCACTATGGGAACTATCTGGATCTGGCGTCAGGTACGTTCGCAACAAATCTAATTTTGTTATTCATTGTTACATGATGCATTAGCGCACTTTTAATTTTACTTATTCGGAATGTAGAGGTCATGGGCGCATGCGCAGGTTAGACGCGCATATCCTGAGTTTGTTTCGGAGCTCGACATGCTGACGCCCGAGGACATTGTCTGGGAGCCTTATAGCCCAGAGGCTGTGGCTACCCGTGCACCAGCAGGCCTGTCTTCGCACTGCTCCGCGAATGCGAGCCTATGGCTTACTACCGCCGTCCTGGTTTATGACATCGCGGTTGAGGCATATTGCCCCTGGAGAGTCAGGAGACAGTTTGGGCAGCGCTAGGAGTTTCCGGTGCCCACCGCGTTGGAGCGTGTCAGTCGCCAGGACCACAGGTAATTATGAATGAACTTGGCTCATATATTTGTGTCGAATCTAACGATTCTTCGTGGTCCACTTTTGTAGGTTGTCAAGGAGTGGCTTGCCGTGCTCTGATGATTGGCTCACCAAGATGCAGTCGTGGGTGGACCAATGGGAACAGGCAGACGAGCACTTAGTCCATCCAACAGGACCACACACAGACAGCTCCTTTAGGGCTTACCTCACCTGGTACTTACCACGGACTCGGGCTCGTCTGGTTTATGTTGACACTCACCCGCAGCCACACCAGGCGAGGCCTCAGGATGGCTATGCCCGGCACCACGTGGAAGCACTAGCTGGCGCGGTGAGTCTCTTGATCATATTTGCATATATATATATATATATATATTCATATTCATAAGATAATTCATGTGTTTCTAACTGTACCTTTACTGAATGGATGCAGTTTCGCCTTTGCAACATGATGGAGACGGACTGCTCGACTTACCTGACGAGGGTACGTGCCGGATCCCCAATGACCCAGTTTGAGCAGACAGAGGCATGGTCGAGGCAGCGTGATCAGTTGCGTCAGGTAGTGCACAACTTGGGAAGCCGTGTGCAGTACGAAGATAGCCACGGGTCGTCCCAGGCCTCGTCGTCGTTCTCGTGTCCGTCGACCGTGCACGGGCTGACGTCGCAGTTCTTCCCAAGTGCAGGTAACGTACATATCTCTTTAAAATTAGATCAAGTGTTTCTACATATTTACTAATATCACATACAGGATACGATCCAGCTACTGCATTCGGCCATACTGGAATGTTTAGAGGGACAGCACCATGTTTAGAGGGACAGCACCAGTTGGCGGACCATATCCAGGGATGGTACCGGGGCCACAGATACCGGTCTACACAGGTTAGTTTATGTTTCGTATTTCGGTTTCTACATGTCATGACGAAATACACGAGCGTACGCTAACATCCACATTTTATGCGTAGAATTTTACCCCGATGCGGGCGCCGGACCTTCTTCTTCCTCCTTTCGACCAGATAACGAGGCATTCACCTTAGACGACCTCGGCAGCTTGACTCCAGAAGAGCCTGCCGCGCAAGGTGACCCCGATGTCTTGGGGTATTCACAGCTAGAAGGAGCACCACTTGGGATCTCTCAGCAGCAGACACCGCAGCCCCTTGCGCGTCCTGAGCGACAGGTGAGGTCTCCGGATGTTCTCACCTACTCCGAGGGCCATGTCCATGCCCAGCAGAGGGCTAAGAGGGTCCGACGCCCTAGGGGTGGTTAGATATATCTGATGTTTATTTGTAATGAGATAGCTGTGGGCCGCTTATTTGTATCCGATGTTTATGATTGTGCTAGTTTACTTGTCATTTGTTTCTATAGATACTATTGATGTGAACTTGTTATGTTTGTGGGTTCCATAATGCTCGTGAAATAAGGGAAGTTCTTGCAAAAATTTTCCGTGATTTAATGAAGGACAAGTTAGGTGCGGTAGGACTTAGCGGCCGAGATCCTGCCGACGATGATGACGACTACACGCTCGAATAGCTCAAAATAGGAACCATAGTGTATCTAGCTGCGAGTACGAGATCACAGGTTGCCACTGCTCAGCACGGCGATCACGGGTTTCCCAAATGTCGCATTCTTTGCCCAGACATACGTGACCCAATAGCAGTGCCCTTCCACCATTTCAAAAAGATTTGACAACACGGCAACCACTCCAGCTCACCTTCAAAGCAGTCTCTCTGGCGAGGACGACGGACCTGTCATTCTACAGCGCAGGTCTGTGGCGTGTAGTGGGGAAGGCGGCATCTAGGCGCGATCGACCGAGCGGCAGTAATGCAGCGCTGTGAGTCTGCATGCACAGAGATGCATCGAGTAGTTATTTCAAGAATCGAATATAGCCTTTTCAGTGTTAGGTCAGCTAGCCTCTTCACTGTGTTGTCATGTAGGCTTTTTAGGTGCATTTACACTGCACACTCCAGGTATCAGACCTTTGTGCGCCTATAAATACTCCGAAGTTTGTGAACTCCCAGCAGCACTTAAACACCAAAGCTCATTGTATACCCAATGTCTCGAGGTGGGTCTAGCGGAAAGAATTACTACGGTTTTGTGAAAGGAAAAGGGGGAAGAAAGGTAGACCCCATAATATGGGAGGGGCCTCTTGGACCTGATTCCTTTCCGGAACTAGTGTTTGAGTTTCCGCCACAGCACAAGAGTGAATTTACCAATGAAACTCCTCTTCGACAATACGATAACCGTAGAGAACCATGGCCAAAATGCAGACATGGTGAGGACTGCACCGACGGGATGGATGGCGGTCAGAGTTTCTTTAAATGTCCACACGCATGGGTAATACTCGGTTGTTTCATTTCTTTATCTTCAATGAGACACCTTACATGAAATTTGTTTTGCAGTCTTCCGATGCTCCAGAAAACTATGGTTTTACTAGGTGGGTCGATCCTGCACCAATTGATTCTGTTCAGGAGTTCATCGAGTACCTCCAGATAAAGATCTTTGATCTGGAATGCAAGGTGAACCATTATGAGGAAGTGAGCGAGGGTAACAAAGACGACGAAGTTGATGATACCAGCAATGCTGCCGGTTCACAGGATGAACCACGCACTATTCCTTACTGCAACTGCCCTTGTCACAAGAAGAGTGGCCCTGCGTGTAACACCCCGGGTGTCTGCACAGTAAGTAAATAGGTGTCTGCACAGTAATTGTGTATGTTTGATATGCATCATGTGCTTGAAATGCTTAAAAAGATCTTTTTGTAATTATAAAAGGTTATATGTGTAATTATGATTTTATGCAAGGTCCTTTCTGCTGTTGTGTTGAATAGGGTGTGTGATTATGGCTTTAGTGGAGGGTGTTTTTGCAAAGTTTCAGTGTATTTATTGCATGGCAGCCATTTTTGCTTTTGAGTCTAGAGTTGAAGTGAATTTGCGTTGAAAAAGACAAATTTCCTAGAATTCAAATTCCTTTCTATGTTTTTAATTTTAACTCTTGAATCTTTGGTCAAATAAATTTTTGCACAGCATCAAAGTTGTAGATCTTGAAAAATTGAACAACTTTCATGTTGGGCACTTTTCCATTTGAGCTTTGGTTTAAAAGTTATCGCTGGTTTACAGTTTAGTCCCTGGAACTTTTGGAAATTTCAAAATCGCCCTTATCCCCTTCTTCCCCCTCCCTGCTCTGCTTCTCGCCGCCAACGCCACCGACAGCGCCGCCGCCGACGCCTTCCCGGCTTTCCTGGCCATTACTTCGCCGTGTGCTGGCACCCACGCGTCGCGGACGACCTCCTCCCCCTCCTGTTGCCTCGCGCTGGAGCTCCTCGGCCGTGCCACGCACCCCCGCCGCTTCCAGAGCCACCCCGACGGCCGCCACCGCGACGCCGCCGTGGACAGCCCTGGACAGCGCCTGCCGCGCCCTTCTAGCGAGCGCCCGATCCCTACAAGAACCCCAGGAGTCGATTTCACTCGCTCCTTTGCTCTCTCCTCGCTTCCACACCGCAGAACACCGCCGCCGCCCCGCTGGAACGCCGGCGAGCTCACTCCACCGCGGAGCCGCCACTGCAGGCCCGCTCCACCCCTACAGCTCCCACCTTTAGCACCGCCTCGACCTCGCGCAGCTCCTAGACCGCTTCCCCTCGCCCGAACCTCACCGGAGCTACCCCGCCGCCGTGCTCCGAGCCCGCAAGCCGCCGCTCGCCGTCGACACCCCATCTCCGACCACCCTAGCCTCGATTCCAAGCACCCAGAGGTGCGCCTTGAACCCGTGAAGCTCCCACACCCCTCCATCCTCGCCGCCGGTGAGCCCCTCGCCGGGAAACCGCCGGTCAAACCCGCGCTCCCCCTCTGACCCGACCCGAGGACCTCGGTTTTGAATTTGAAAAACCCCAGGGGGTTATCTGCGTAGTCAGTGACTCATAGGAATAGTGCCCACAGGGACTTGTTTGTAATAGTTTGCTGTGATCTTTGAAATTCAATATCAATTCATAGAAAATTCATAAAATAGCAAATCTTGATGTTTTGGAATCCTCTTGAAGAGATTTATGCAGTAGAACCATAATATGTTAGGCTTTAGTTGCAAGTTTTTGCTGTAGATTTTGATTTGTGTTACTAGGTTTATAAATACTTGTTCTTCAATCTTTTTCTTATCTGATGCTTGAAAGCTTGTTTTGCTCTGAAATTTTTGTGGTAGTTGAATCATGTTACACTAGTTTTTCTATAAAATTTTCATGATCAGTTCTTTGTTATAGTTATTTGTTTGATTTAATCCTTGTTTAGTAGACTTTAATTATGATAAATAGTTTCTGTTCTTAGTAATTCATGAATTTATTTCTGCATGTTCTTATGGAGGAGATTAGATTGTCCAGGAAGTTTGAGCCTTAGTTCATGACTAGAACAGGAGCTAAAATTGAATCTTGCTAAACTGATGTCTGTTTTGTTTATTTTCTCAGAATTATTTCCGTATAGATAAAATCATGAAAAATTCGCAGTTGATAAATCATCCCTGTGTAGATCTCCTGTTAAATTTTGAGCTTCTGTTTGGCTCTAGTTTGATTTTTATAATTCAAGCTTGTACTAGGTGTTGCCTGCATAAATGATTTATTGTGATTAATTGGTTACATGTCTTGGCATGATTTTTTTATTGTAGCTTAGTATGTTCATGTTCTATTTAGGGTAATTCTGGTAGAATTTATTAATATTTGTACTCTGAGTTGTTGATTTATTTGCAAAACATGACTTAATTATATAGGAAATCACCCCCACTTGTTTATGAAGTTAGTCAACTTCATTTGTGCTGTTGATCATGATGCCTTGTGTAGTTAAATTTGGTATTTAACTGCTCTATAAACGATTGCCCATGTGTGGTTATAATGTTGTTCTTGCATTACATATAGATACGACTACTTTGTCGGACGGGACATACGAGTTGATTCCGGAGTCTGACAGAGGTGATCTCGAAGCTCAAGTGAACACCGCCGTCCTAACTGAAGCCCCGGACCAAAGTTCGGAAGAGCCTAGAGCTGAAATAGTTAGCAATTATCGAGAAGGCAAGCCCCGGACATAACCTATACTTCAAATTATTATCACTACTGTATTACTTACTTGTGCATTTACAGTTCATAGGTTTTGAATTGAAACCCTAGATGCATGATCCTAGAAACCTATGTACTGAACACTAGACCTGAGTTCGACTACTTGCTAAGCTTATAGGACCGGTAAAAGTCGAGTGATTGCCTGTCACTCGCGAGCTTTATAGGAATTGCTTGTTTACTTTCTGTTATCAATATAAGGACGACGGACGGGGTTGTGTTCGATATCATGACCTTATGTGATACCCCATCTGTGTTGATGAACTTGCTAAGGTCGCGGTATGTGGTAGTGCCGGTTAAGTTTTTTTGAAAGTACTAGTCACATGCCGTAAATATGGTACGCGGCAAGCCTAGTAGCCGATTGGACCGGGGAGTGGATATACCTCCCACTCTCTCTTAGGGATAGGTTTTAATTTTATGTTGCGCAACACTACGACTTCAAGGGACAAGGTTCGGCCTTAGAGCCCTGTAGTCGGGGAGAGTGGCACTATCCACAAGCCGGAAAGAAAGGTCAACGGTTGTTTGGGAATGACCCGACGGTATTCCAGACGTGTGTGCTAGGTTACCCTTGCAAGGTTGAATTTCGATTCAGAATCGTCCGCCTCTCACGATGAAATGAGACTGCTTGATTGATCTGCCACACAGAGTAATAAGAGCAACAATATTATAATCAATCTTGATGTTTGCTTAGAAGTTCCACCATGATTGGATAGTAGTTGCTTACATAGAATGGTTAATCTACTAGAATCTTGAAAGCTAAAACTTGAAAGTAAGGACCTACTCTTTATTGCTTTTCAGCAAAGGAAAACCAGAGCCTTACAAAGCCTTGCATAGTCTAGCTAAGGTGGGCTACATATACCCGTTGGCGGTTAAGTCTTGCTGAGTATTAGAATACTCAGCCTTGCTGTTGAAACCCTTTTTCAGGTATGACTTTTGAGGATCAGATCGCTAGCTTGACCTATCCTTGCTCGTTGCCTCCTGGCTGGTCCGTAGAGTGGGATACGTCTTCGGCCGGCAATGACTATGACGAGTGATACCATGCTTGGGCTAGCCTGGTATCCTTTTTGCGACGTGTTGTAGCCATCGTGTTTTATCTTCCGCTGTTTAAACCCTGAAGCTTTATACTTATGGCTTGTACAACTGTTTTACTTAAGTTGGCTTTGTAATAATGTTTTTAACTGGTTTGTAATTATTACCATGCCTGTGTTGTAAAAATTGTGGTTGTAATATCTCTGGACTCGCCTTCGTGCGGGGTATGCTTGTTCGATCCGAGAACCGGTGGTTGTATCGGGACGTTACCCGACAGACCCAGAATTGTTCCGTTTGAAGTGCGTTTGAGCTAATGTTGCCTTTATGGTGATGGCCTGCGCACTTGAGCCGGGATAATTTAGGCGGTTCTGCCACACTGCGCCTCCGGCACCACTGCCTGCACCACCTGCAATGGGTGGATACTGCGGAGAAGGCTCAACGCAGTTTGCTACGTGGGGGTACGGCTACTAGGACTACCCTAGTGCTAGTGACATGCTGCATCGTTGTGTTTGTTCTGTTTTTTTAAATTACCTAGGGCATGTTAGGTTAGTCCGGAATCTGTTTACCGTAGTTTGCAATGGGTTCTGCCATGCCACTGCATGTGTGATGTGTGTTTCATTATCGTTGTATTATGATGTAAAATTTGATGGTTCACATTATGTAATGCATTTCTTAGTTCTTATTTCTTATCATTATATTAATTAAATGTGTGCTTTTTAGTATTCTAGTGACATGAAAAGCTCCGAGGGCCATGTTCGTGCCCAGCAGAGGGCTAAGAGGGTCCGACGCCCTAGGGGTGGTTAGATATATCTGATGGTTGAATCTCTGATGTTTATTTGTAATGAGATAGCTGTGGACCGCTTATTTATACACTTCAACGTTCGCCTCTGATCACTCTCGTATTTTCCATTACATACAATAGATGGTATGTTTATACTTCGATGCTCCATTACGACTAAGTATGATTCAAACTTGACATTATGTACATGTCCAGTGAATGCAAGTTAGGTACGAGACATACATACAAGCATAATACAACATTAACAATACTAAATGTGAATACATCTTAAACCGATGAACATCATATGTTATAGATCATGGCATGAAATCATCTAGGTCGTCATCCCAGTTGACAGATGGTGGTGCTGCAGGTAGTGTAGTATGGCTCGGCGAATCTCTTGGCTTTCCCTTTCTCTCTTTTCTGGATCTACGTTCGTACAGGGGGAGGAACATCATGTGTTGGAGGCCATGGTTTGGGGGGCATAAAGTCATCCATGTCATCATCCCAGTTAACACAAGTTGGTGGTTGAGGTGCTGAAGCATGACTCGACGAATCTCCGGCCATCTGTTCTTGCGCAGGCCAAGTACTATCACCGAAGATCTTATCCACCTCCTTCGTCTAGTTTGCGGCATAAGTCCACCGAAGATACATACCAATTTACGGAAATTTGGTATCGTTTTGTTAATCAACTCCGTGTCCTCGAGGTAATCTTAGCATATAATTAAAAAACAATGTTACTGTTTCATAAATATGGATTTGAAATGACGGACGAGATTACAACTAAATGAGAGTTACCTTAATGTGCATCTCATACACCTCTGGCCGCATCCATATCTTACAAGAACTTTGTAAGAATCCAATGATATTAGGATGATTCGCTAGTTCACATACTCTCATGTATATCTTCCGACGTTCTAGCAGGTGTCCCTTTACATCTTGCATCGTAATACCTCGAAATAATGTGAAATCTTTAAACTCTACTACTTTGGACAACACCATCTCTATCGTACCATCCGCTAACGGATCCAACTTCTTACTGATAACAAGAAGGGTCAAGATATCAAGTATTATACTAGATTTTTCTTCGGTCCATGAAAATCCTCCACAATTGGAGGCAGTCATTGCCTTATGCTGCAATATCAATAAGGTACTTTCATAATTCTATTCTAATTCATAATTAATTAAAAAACAAGTCTGTAATAGTACTGAAATTGTAATACTAAACGAGTGTTTTAAAGCACCAAATCTAATTCAGCTAATCTGCTAATTAAATTAAATTATTATACAATATCAATGGATTCATACGGAAGTTACCGGTAGATCACAAGTACGCAATTCGGCAGAGCTTCGCCGCTTTTCTTCTCCTCACCCCTCTCTTTTTTCCTGAATTTTTAGGCTCAAATGACAAAGGGGATGGCGGCATATGGCGGCCAGGGCTTATATAGGGGGGAGGGACCCTGTCGCCCGCCAATGGGCGACAGGCCCCTGTCGCCCCTGGGGTGGGCGACAGGCCCCTGTCACCCGTTGGGGGGGGTGACAGGCCCCCTTTTTTTTGCCTGGGACCTCGTTGTGAATTTGAAGAAAAAAAATACACTTAGGGCCTGTCGTCCTATGGGGGGGGGCGACCGGGGGTATTTTCGATATATTTCAAAACGGACATATATTTTTGAAATTTTTATTTTTTAAAAATATAAAAAAGAAAAAAGCGCCCTCTGCTGCCTGGGCTCTCTCTGCGAGCAGGGCCAGATGCGCCAGCCTGCTAGTGCGGCAGGGGCTCACTACTCACGCCCCCGCTCCAGGGTGAGCCGCGCGAGCTGCCATGCTTGACCGCCGCCGCCCTGCCGCGCGAGCGGGCCACGACCGCGGGCAGCGCCGCCGTTCCTGTGTGCGCTGCCTCGGCAAGCAAACCGCGCGTCATGCTGCGCGAATCTGGGAGCTGCGCCGCGCGTTGCCTCACGCATACTTCATCTCCTGCAACGCAAAAATAGAAGAGAGGAAAAGGAAGGCGAGAAACAAAAACCGACTCTTCAACTTCAAATTACTCTCTCAAAGTTCAACGATTCAACATGAAACTTGAGGTAAAGATGTGTGCTGACAAACCCCAATTGGTTAAAAATAATTTCATGAAAAGATGGAGTAAAACTTTGGAATAGAAAATCACACGAATATAGACCCGAAAAATGTAGGAAAAGAAAAAAATCTCGGAATTAATAGGATGAACTCACAATTGATCTCAAATCAAAAGCCCAGAGAGAACGAGAAGGTAAGGACCTCCTTTTCTATGAATCCATAACATAAATCCCTCAAAAATCCATCTCTAGTCCCTAACCCTAGGTAGAGAAGGAGAGAAGAGAAAAGAGAGAAACAGAGAGGGAGAAGAGGGGGGCGACCGTGATCTGTTTGACCGACCACATTGGACAGCTGCCCATCCTCATCTTCTTATCCTCCAAATCTCCTCTAGAAGACAGAAATATCCCTACGCTCTTAATTACAATAACCGCCCATGTAGGGGTAAATTTGTCCAACTTTTTATAGAAATACTGGACGGACACGCCGTCTTCACAACTTTGCTTCGTCTCGACGCAACCTTCACAACACCTGTCAGACACGGGACAGCGGGACTGCTCACATGCATAGAATATTCTAGAGTAAGGGATAGCTCATGGATGTATCTTACCTCTTTTGTAACTACCCTAATAGGCGTAGTACTAGCTGCAGTACAAGGAAACTACCCGATCGTGTTGTAGAAGGACTCCAACTGTGCTCAGCTAGGACTTTCCATGTAACACTGTCCGCCCGGATTTATAAGGGCGGGCAGGGACCCCTTCGAAAGACATCTACACCAAAGGCAATACAAACCACCACACAGGACGTAGGGTATTACGCAACTCGCCGCCCGAACCTGTCTAAATCTTTGTGTTCCTTGCACCATCGAGTTCCAGAGCCGTCGATCCCTACATACAAACCCTACTGCTAAGGGTATCCCTGAGCAGACTTGGCGGTAAACACTGACAGCTGGCGCGCCAGGTAGGGGATTCGGCGAGTTCGATGGCCACTTTCGCTTTCAGCACCATGACGCCGCCCAGAGGCGCCACCTTCATCTTCGGTTCGTGGGTCTGCGTCGCCAATGGTTCAGGCAGCTTTGATAGCCACTTAACCAACTCTCTCGCGCCGAAGAACTCCATGTCGGAAGACTCCAACAAGCTCGCCAGATCTTATGATCGCGGCGTCATGTTGCTTCTCGACCTCACCAAGGAGATCCAGCCAAAACTCGAATACAACTCGAGTTCTATTCGGACTCAGATTGATCTCAAACCAAAATCCACTCGGATTGGGACTCTTATTGCGCGACCCATCTTTGGCTTGCACAACTCATCGTATATTTACAAATAGATGATTAGATCCTCCCATGAAAATAGCTTGGATCGCCCACTTCACGTCGAAAACCAATTAGCCACCGCTAGCCGGAAGGCACCCATTTTTGAAGTTTACCCAGATCCAGTCGAGTCACCTCAAGACAGCCTGGATTCCATCACCAATGCACTGGCTAAGATGCAACTCAAATCTTGCCGAGGTGATACCCTCGCAGAACTACTCGACAACCTGCGAGAAGTCGCCAGCATTGACGATCTCCCGTTTCAACACGGCACTCTCCTCGAAACCGAGAGCGAAACTGGCTCCGGTGAAACTGCCCTAGCTGATTACGAATCAAACCTGGAAAGCTTCTCTCACGAGTGTTTGGTTCCGGTAATCATCCAGCCCGGGGGTGCTCCAAGCAACCATGATCCAAGCGAAGCCTTGGATCAGATCTCAACAGACAATCTGACCCAAGACGCTCCAGCTGATGAAGACGAAGTCACTCGTACAGCCCACAGGGAAAGGAATCAACGCAAAGAAGTGCGCAGGACTCGCGCTGCCGAATGTGCTCATCTCCCGCCATGCAACCTCAACAACGAATTCAACAATGTTGCGGATCCCATCTTCAAAACACCAATCGCCGCAATGACAGAAGCATCCCTGCGACTCATGACGATGCCCCAGAATCCCGAGTTGGAACGAGTCATAAATCTCACCAAAAATACTGTTGAACAACTCAAGAGACAGAACTTTCTGTCCTCGCTTCACGGTACGTGATCAAGGGCTACTGCAATAGCAATACCTCAAGCAAGCCGTACCCCTGGAGGCCACCAGCATCAACAGCAACAGGAACAGCAGAACCGAAGAAACCAAGAGGATTAGGAAGCTGCGAGTAGTCATCGCCCCAGAGGTGGCCAACCACAAGCAAATCAAGCTCCTGGCCCTCAGCCAAACCGCAACAACAACAACCGTGGGAACAATAGGGAAGAGGTAAACGATTCCATTGTGGACGCACGGGACGTCATCAACGCAAGACATAGAGCGCAACTTGCAGACAACTCCGACCGCTTCCAAGCCCTGAGCAAGGCTTTCGACAACATCGAGTACCCGAAGGATTTCAAGCCTACGAACATCCAAAAGTACGACGGTAAGCAAGACCCTGCTCAATGGTTACGATTATACTCGACCGCTATTAGTGTTGCAGGGGGAGACACCAACACCAAGGTCCTCTACCTCCCAATGACCCTAGAGCCCGCACCTCTCACGTGGATCGAAAGCTTGGCACGCGAGTCAATCCACTCGTGGGAGGACCTGAAGAAGGCGTTCGTCGACAACTTCCAAGGGTCGCTACACCAAGTAGCTACTCGCCACGCCCTATCCATGATCAAGCAGGAGCAAGGCGAGTCGATCAGATCCTACGTCAAGCACTTCTTCGACACAAGAGCTACCATCCCCAACGTCGCCGACGATGACGTCATCGACTACTTCTAGAGTGGCATCACCGCCCAGTCGCTATACCGCGACTTTGGGTGTAATCGGCCCAAAACGGTGGTAGATCTATGTGACATGATGCAGCGCTGGGCAGATGAAGAGGAGCAAGAACGCAACCGCTTTCCCCGCCGCAACAACGACAACAACGGGAAGCGCCACAACGACCGTGGAGGGCCTAGGAACCAGCGGGATCCTACGCGTAAGCGTAAGCCTGACGACACTGTTGGCACTATGGATCGCACACCGCGTGGTAAAAAGGGCGACAAACCGCAGGACTAGTTCGACAAGATACTTCACAACAAAAGATGTCCAATCCACCCCAAGAACAACCACTCGATGTGGGAGTGCACGATCCTGCGCAAATTCTTCCAGTCGGCACCTGCAACTGCTCCAAAGAAAGAACAAGACAAAGATGATGAAGACGACAAGGAAGACCGTGATGGTTTCCAACAGCAGCAAAATGTCATCAACGTCATATTTGGAGGAGATTCCAGCTTCTCCAAGCGAGCTCAGAAGCTCCTACTCAGAGAGATCCTCTCAGCTGATACAGCAATTCAGAGGCCACTCAAATATAGCAAGGTCCCCATTACCTTCTCCAGGGAGGATCAGTGGACTAGCTTCTCTGAACCTGGAAAGTTTCCGCTAGTACTTGATCCAGTCGTTCAGGGCTCCAAGCTTACTCGAGTACTCATCGACGGCGGAAGTGGGCTCCACCTGATCTTTCCAAGCACATAGGTAAAGATGGGCCTCAACTATATGAGTCTGCTTACTCCAAGCAAGGCTCCATTCTACGGCATCGTCCCCGGAAATTCCTCTACGCTAATTGGCTTGGTTACTCTCCCAGTCACATTTGGTACAGAACAAAACTTCCGGACGGAATACATCAAATTCAAGCCGACTTCGAATCTTCCTACCATGCCATCTTGGGAAGACCTGCACTAGCCAAATTCATGGCAGTACCGCACTATGTTTACCTGCTCCTCAAGATGCCAGGCAACTCAGGAGTTCTTTCACTATGTGGAGACCTACTTAAATCTTTCAAGTGCGACAAGGAAGCAATTGATCATGCTGCCACAACCCGGGTCCCTAGTTCTGTCAGCGAAATACTTGCTGCTGCTAAAGGACTCTCACTCAAGGAGTCGATGCCTTCCAAGAAGCCAATCCAATCATCAGTTAAACCGACCAGTGATGTGGGCACTAAGATTATCCAGCTACAAGAGGGAGACGACTCCAAAACAGCCATCATCGGAGCAGGACTGGGTGACAAATAGGAACTCGAGCTCGTCAACTTCCTTAGGGCCAATCGAGATGTATTCACGTGGAAACCAGCGGATATGACAGGGGTGCCCAAGGAGTTGATCGAGCATGCCTTGAAGGTCGACCCTAAAGCAACACCAAAAAAGCAACGATTACGGCGGTTCTCACCGGACAAGCGAGAAGCCATCAAGAAAGAGCTAGCAAAACTACTTGCAGCAGGGTTCATCAAGGAAGTCTACCACCCTGATTGGTTGGCCAACCCTGTGCTCGTCCAGAAGAAAAACAACAACGAGTGGAGAATGTGCGTCGACTACACTGATCTAAACAAGCATTGCCCGAAGGATCCTTTCGGGCTACCACGTATCGATCAAGTAATCGACTCGACAGCAGGATGTGTCCTGTTATCCTTCCTCGATTGCTACTCATGGTATCATCAGATCACCCTAAAAGAAGAAGACCAAATCAAGACGGCCTTCGTCACCCCTTACGGGGCATACGCCTACAAGACCATGTCCTTCGGGTTGAAGAACGCTGGCGCTACTTACCAGCGTGCGATACAGCTGTGCTTCTCCGATCAGCTACATCGCAATGTTGAAGCCTATGTTGATGACGTCGTTGCCAAAACGAAGACTCAGGATCAATTCATTACTGACCTGGAAGAGCCCTTCAACAGCCTCCGAAAATTCCGCAGGAAGCTCAACCCAACCAAGTGCGTCTTTGGAGTACCCTCTGGAAAACTACTCAGATTCATCGTCAACAACCGAGGAATTGAGACTAACCCAGAGAAGATCAATGCCATCATGGCCATGGACGCCCCAGCTACCATCAAGGATGTCCAGAAGCTTACAGGCTGCATGGCAGCTTTGAATCGATTCTTGTCCAGGCTTGGCGAACAGGGATTACCCTTCTTCAAACTCCTAAAGCGAAAAGATAAATTCGAGTGGACTACAGAAGCCACGAAAGCACTCGAGAACCTCAAGCAACATCTCCAGTCACCGCCGATTCTAACAGCTCCACTACCCGGTGAGGAATTACTCCTCTACATCGCTGCGACTACCCATGTAGTCACTACGGCAATAGTAGTCGAACGCCCGGAGGAAGGCCACGCTTACGGTGTTCAGAGACTAGTCTACTTCATCAGCGAAGTACTCTCTGAATCAAAAGTTAGATATCCATCAATTCAGAAACTTCTGTATGGGATTCTAATCACCTCCAGGAAGCTCCGGCATTACTTCGACGAATACAAGATCTCAGTCATAACTGACTTCCCATTGGGGGATATTCTCCACAATCAGGATGCCACTGGACGAATCTCAAAGTGGGCAGTTGAACTGGGAGCTTTGGAAATCAACTTCAATCAAGTCACAGGCACTAGTCGACTTCTTGGCTGAATGGCAGGAAAATCAAATTCCAACACCCCAGAACATTCCAGAGTATTGGGTGATGTACTTCGATGGCTCACTCAAGATCGATGGAGGCGGCGCAGGAGTTTTGTTCATCTCCCCCAAGGGAGAACAATTGAAGTATGTGTACCAAATTTTGTTCAAGGTCTCCAACAATGAAGCTGAATATGAGGCATTGCTACATGGCCTCCGACTAGCAGTATCTCTAGGCATCAAGCGACTACTTGTCTACGGTGATTCTCTACTCGTCGTTCAACAAGTCAATAAAGAATGGGACGTCAACAAGGATACAATGGACGCATACGTTGCAGAAATCAGAAAGCTCAAAAACAAGTTCTCAGGATTGGAAATCCACCACGTCGACCGCAACAACAATGTGGGAGCTAATGTCCTCTCCAAACTTGGGTCCACTCGAGCAGCTGTTCCACCAGGAGTTTTTGTGCATGAACTTTAGCACCAATCAGTCAAGGAACAAAGCCAACAAACCACTGACACAGAACTCCCGGCCACAGTCAGAGAAGTGCTGATGATTGATGAAGATTGGCAGACTCAGTTTATTGACTTCATCAAGGAATTCAAGTTTCCACGACATATTAATCCTAAAAGCGCTGAAGCTGCCCGCATCACCAGGCGCAGCAAGGGTTTCGTCCTCGTCGGCGACAACCTATACAAGCGTTCTGCCTCAGGCATCCTCATGAAGTGTGTTACCCTTGAAGAAGGCAAAGACATCCTCCGAGAAATACACGAAGGAGTTTGCGGCAATCACGCTAGATCAAGGACACTAGTCGGCAAGGCGTATAGGTCAGGATTCTTCTGGCCAACAGCTGTCTCGGACGCAGAAGACTTGGTCAGACGGTGTCTTGGCTGCCAATTCTTCGACAAGAAGACTCACGTCCCAGCACATAACTTTTTAACAATTCCTCCATCATGGTCGTTCGCCTGTTGGAGTTTGGACATGATCGGGCCATTAACCGTCGCTCCAGGAGGATTCAATCATGTGCTAGTAGCAGTCGACAAGTTCACCAAGTGGATCGAGTACAAGCCCATTGTCAAGATCTCATCAGATAGAGCAGTGGACTTCATCTCCGACACTATCCATCGGTTTGGTTTTCTTCACACCATTATTACAGATCTTGGCTCTAACTTCACATCACAATCTTTTTGGGATTTCTGTGACAACTCCTGCATTGAGGTCAAATATGCTTCAGTAGCTCATCCTCGGGCAAATGGACAAGTTGAGCGCATCAATGGTTTAGTACTCGATGGCTTGAAGAAAAGACTCTATGATGCCAACACCAAGAATGGTGGCAAATGGATTCAAGAACTACCTCATGTAGTCTGGGGGCTGCGAACCCAGCCTAGCAAAGCAACTGGACAATCTCCTTTCTTCCTTACCTATGGGTCAGAGGCTATACTACCCGCTGATATCATGTAGAGATCCCCAAGAGTAGAGGCCTATCAAGAAGGAGAAGTAGATGAAGCTCAACAACTGGAGTTAGATTCAGTCGAAGAGGCCAGAGTCAACGCCTTAACTCAATCGGCTAGATATCTTCAAGGAGTCAGACGCTATCATGATCGCAATGTCCAGCAAAGATCCTTCAACATTGGAGATCTAGTACTTCACCGGATTCAGAATTAGATAGGACTGCACAAGTTAAATTCCAGATGGGAAGGTCCCTTCATCGTAACTAAGGTTACAAGACCAGGTTCATACAGAATCACTGATGCAGATGGCAATGAGGTACCAAATTCCTGGAACATCGAGCACTTGCGCAAGTTCTATCCTTGATCCAAGCAGCTTAGTGGTGTCAGTTGATTTGCTTAATAAAGTGAGGATCCTTATTGGCATATCGACTACATTAAAGCCAATTTGACGACATCCCCAGTTCAGGATAAGCTTACACAGTTTTCCATCAAGACAACTACACAAGCCTCATCATTTTCCTTAATATAAGGGCGCAACCTACTCGCCTAGCTCGAGAAGGTATATGGATACCTTTACTAGTTGTCCATCTTGGGTAACTCGACGGAGTTCATCCTCACAGGTCAACTATAAGGAACTCCAGCCTTGCTATAAAGGCAAAACTACTCGCTCGCTCAAGTATGTTATAGATACTATTGCATTTTGTCCATCTTGGGCAAACCGACGGGGTTCGCCCTAATAGGTCAATCTTAGTAGTTACTCCAGTCTACAAGTTAGACACCTTACTCGCCTTGCTCGAGTAAGCCTTGGATATCCCGATGACATTTACGTCTTGGGCAACCCGACGGGGTTCGTACCTAACAGTTTTGTCTTACGGATTACTCCAGTCCTTGGTAAGGACACACTACTCACCTGATCGAGTAGTTTATGGATATATTTACAGGTTTTTTCTATTTGGATAGTCCGACGGGATTCATCCTAACTGATTAACTTTAAGGATTACTCCATGCGGGTATTCTACTCGACTTATCGACTAGTTCATACTTATCCTATGGTATCAGATTATGCTACTGAAGACACACCAACTGGATACAAGCTATGAACAACGACAAGAGCTCACTGAAGATTATAAGAGTTGTTACAACTAGTCTACTCTGTCATGTTCTTCAGAATTTCCTCCGCAATCACTTCTGACTCCTTACAATATTCTCGGAATTTCTCATTAGAGCAACTGGGAGCTATTCCTTTAGCTATCGGAGCTAAATTAAACTGAGGCAAGTATGACCTGACAACTCCTATCATATGGGTTAGATAATTCTTGGATGTAGCCGTCATGACATCAAAAATTTTCTGGGGAGCTTCTTCCAAGCGCTCCACCAAGGACCTACTACTTGATGACTCCTCTTCAATATCAACCACATCTACAAGGGCTTGAGCTGCTGCTATTAGTCGAGTATGGTCTTCTGGAGAACTTGATGGGAAGATGTCTCAGAAATTGATATGACAAAGCAAAATCAGGACAAAAGATCGAGTGCTTAAAGGCTTGGGCAGTCTGCAATTGCTTCTGAAGCTTGGAATTTTCTTCTTGAAGTTTTGATCTTTCTTCCTCAAGGTTCTTAATCTGGCACTTCATGTCACAAATCTCCAGATGATGCTACTGACTTGCTTCATAATGTTTGTTCCGAGCAGCAAGGGCTTCATCCAGTCATTTGGCAATCATGGCTTTTTGCTCCTGTAAGATCTTCCGATTGTCTACAGTCTTATATAAAGCATGAGACTTCAAGAAAGATCGATTGGCTACATCCTGAGACATACAAGGCGAATCTGGTCAGACATCAACAACTACTCGGCAAAGACAAGTAGTGGCAGAAGACTCACCTTGGTAAATTTAAAGCTCCACTGCATACAATATGCAAGTTTTTTCATGTTGTCTAGAGACAACAGTGGATCATCAAACAATTCCTTTCCCAACTCTTCCTGGGCGGATTGAGGCATAGACTGGAATGGTACCAGTCGAACAGAAGGACCTTTTGACCCTTCTGCTCCACTACTCCTAGATCCACCAGCTTTGGAGGCTCCTTCAGTAGCCGCAGGAGTATCAGATGTTTCAAGGCTTGATTCGCTTGATTTCTCGGCTGTGTCTGCACTCAGGAAACCGGAAGCCGGGCTCTCGATCAACCCAATTACAGGAGAATCAGGGGCTGATCGATTAGTTCCTTCCAAACCACTCGACACCCAGTTGCGGAAGTCTTGGACTTGATCTTTCTCATGCGGCGAAAGATGTTGGATCCTAGCCAAGCAAGATTCTAAATAAGAAAGCTGAGGCAAACGGAATACAATTAATAGAATATTATATACTTACTGGCCGACATCGAGATGAGGAACTTTCCTCTGCAACATTGATCTGGGAGCCACCTTCCATTTCTTGCTGTTGTCAGAATCAGCATTTGCAGAAGTCGGAGGCATACAATACCAGGATTTATAATTCTTCTGCAGAAAGAAACCAATACTTAGTCAGAAGATCAAAAAATGGTTAACTATAAGTACTCGACATGGTATCCAAAGCACGTACCCAGGCATTCTTGGGAGGATTTTTGTGCCGAGAAGAGTGTTGGAAGCGTCAAAGACTTGTCGAAGTTATCGAGTACTTTGCAGCATCTCTTTACTACTTCAGACTGAGTCATTGGTTCTGAGGACATCGTAGTGGGATCCTGCGTACCTTCATATCTAAAGGCAGGATGCTTTCGCAGCTGGAGTGGCTGCGTACGGTGACTGATAAATGAGAAGACCACATGATCTCCAATGACTCCTTTTTTCTTAATAATGGCAACCGCACGAAGAATGGCTTCAACTTGCTTGCCACCAGGTCCTCTACTCGACCAGCTCTCCTGGACTTGGGGGGCACCAGCAGTCCTTTCTGGAAGTGGGGATTCAAAGTTCCCAACATGGAACCAGAATTTCTTCCATTCGGCTCCTTGACCCGCTGGATCATAAGCCAAGTACTCGCCTCGGTTCTCAGGGCGGAGTACCAATTCACATCCCCCGACGACGGCGGGATTGGTGGCATTAGGGATTGGAACAAGGAAGAAGAAATGTTGGAAAAGGTGGAAATGGGGGAGAATTCCAAGGAATGTCTCATAGAAATGAGTGAAAATTGAAAGATGCAAGATGGATTAGGGAGTGAGATGGTGTAATTGAATTCCCCAAAACTGAAAAAGTCTATAGAAAAATTCTGACACAGGAAGAGTGAGACCACGTTCTACAAAATCGCGAAACATAACGGTCTCAAGAGTACCTTCCATAGGGTAATCTTCTCCTTCACTAGTGCGCCATTGGCTCATGCCCTGCTCTTGGAGGAGACCCATACTCTCCAACTCCCGGACCAGTGATTCAGACATCTTGCTTTTACGCCAACCTGTGGACATATTAGCGATCGTTCCCTCTTCAATCTTAGACTTGTTCTTCTTGGGAGCCATCTCACAGTCACGAGTTTTAGTTCGGGGGCTACGAGAGGGGCTTTTGGATTTTGACTGAGAAGAGGCAAATGTGAATCTGAGTTTGACGGCGGCCAGGAGTTCAAGCGGTAAAACCCTTGGAGGCTTTCAACCAGCTTTATACAGTCTTCAGGGGTAATTTTGTGAATATTTGGGATGCCAACGGATTCTTTTCTTCTCAGGGAAGATTTCAGTTTTTGCCTCGAGTTTACATTGATTCTTAAATCTAAATGGAGGGAATTAAATTCAAGACTCAGGGGCTGCGGGATATGTGCATCAAAGATTTATTTTTCAATTTTTTTTGGAAAATATAGAAGGAAAAAAGACTGAAGTGACCCTCAGCCTGATTCTGCGATTCAACCTAAGGCTCGGGGGCTACTCCATATAGAGCGCGAGTACTTCGCGCACCATATATGATCAAGATTTCGGGGCTTGAGCACCTCACAGCCTCGGAGCAACCACGAGTACTTGGAGGACTACTCGGCGCATCAGAAGGAAGACCCAGAAGCAACCAGAAGGATGTTCTGACTATTTGAAGTACTCAAAGACGCCGTCCAAGTACTCGACGCCTGCTGGACTCAGCTACGAATGTGGCAGAACCACCTGAATTATCCCAGCTCAAGTGCGCAGGGCATCACCATAAAGGCAACACTAGCTCAAACGCACTTCAAACGGAATAATTCTTGGTCTGTCGGGTAACGTCCCGATACAACCACCGGTTCTCGGATCGAACAAGCATACTCCGCACGAAGGCGAGTCCAGAGATATTACAACCACAAGTTTTGCATCACAGGCATAAAAGTTATTACAAACTAGTTCTAAAACATTATTACAAGTACAAACTTTAAAAAGCAGTTATACAAACCATAACTATAAGTTCAGAGTTTAAACAGCGGAAGATAAAACACGACGGCTACAACACGTCGAAAAATGGTACCAAGCTAGCCCAAGCAAGGGTCATTGCAAGGTTATTGCCGATCGAAGACGTATCCCATTCGACGGACCAGCCAGGAGGCAAAGAGCAGGGATAGGACAAACTAGAGATCTGCTCTTCGAAACTCAAACCTGAAAAAGGTATCAACAGCAAGGCTGAGTATTCTAATACTCAGCAAGACTTAACCGTCAACGGGTCTAAGTAACCCACTTTAGCTAGACTATGCAGGGTTTGTGAGGTTCTGGTTTTCCTTTTTGCTGAAAAGCAATAAAGAGCATGTCCTTACTTTCAAGTTTTAGCTTTCAAGATTCTAGTTGATTAACCATTCTATGTAAGCAACTACTATCCAATCATGGTAGAAAACTAAGCAAACATCAAGATTGATAAATAATATTGTTGCTCTTATTACTCTGTGTGGCAAAGGGATCAAGCAGTCTCATTTCATCGTGAGAGGCGGACGATTCTGAATCGAAATTCAACCTTGCAAGGATAAACCTAGCACACACGTCTAGAATACCGTCGGGTCATTCCCAAACAACCGTTGACCTTTCTTTCCGGCTTGTGGATAGTGCCACTCTCCCCGACTATAGGGCTCCCCCTCGTCCCACAGGGCACATTCTCTCGTCCCATAGGGCACTCTATACCTCGCCCCTCATAGTCATAGTGTTGCGTAAAATAAAACCTATCCCTAAGAGAGAGTGGGAGGTATATCCACTCCCCGGTCCAATCGGCTACTAGGCTTGCCGCGTACCATATTTACGGCATGTGGCTAGTACTTTCAAAAACTTAACCACCGCTACCACACACCGCGACCTTAGCAAGTTCATTAACACAGACGGGGTCTCACAAAAGGTCATGATATCGAACACAACCCCGTCTGTCGTCCTTATATTGATAACAGAAAGTAAACAAGAAATTCCTATAAAGCTCGCGAGTGACAGGCAATCACTCGACTTTTACCGGTCCTATAAGCTTAGCAAGAAGTCGAACTCAAGTCTAGTGTTCAGTACATAGGTTCCTAGGATCATGCATCTAGGGTTTCAATTCAAATCCTAAGAACCGTAAATGCATAAGCAACTAACAACAGTAAGTGATAATAATTTGAAATACAAGTTATGTCCGGGGCTTGTCTTCTCGATAGTTGCTAACTATTTCAGCTCTAGGCTCTTCCGAACTTTGGTCCGGGGCTTCCGTTAGTACGGCAGTGTTCACTTGAGCTTCGAAATCACCTTCTTCGGAATCCGGGATCAGCTCATACGTCCCGTCCGACAAAGTAGTCGTATCTATATGTAATGCAAGAACAGAATTATAAACACACATGGGCAATCGTTTATAGAGTAGTAACTCAATATTTCTAACTACACAAGGCATCATGATCAACAGCACAAACAAGTTATACTAACTTCATAAAATTGTGGGAGTTGTTTCCTATAACAAGCAAGTCATGGTTTGCTAATAAATAAACAACTCAAAACACAAATAGAAATAAATTTAGCAAAAATTACCCTAAACAGAACATGAAAATATTAAGCTACCCTGTAAAAATCATGCCAAGTCATGTAGCCAGTTAATCACAAAAATTCATTCATTCAGACAACACATAGAGCAAGCTTGAATTATACAGGTCAAACTATAGCAAAGCAGAAGCTCAAAATTTAACAGAAGGTTGAAACAGATATTACTTAGTTACTGTGAATTTTTCATGATTTTATCTACAAAGAAAAATAATTATGAGAAAATAAACAAAACAGAACAACAGATTAGCAAGATTCATTTTTAGCTCCTGTTCTATTCATGAACTGATGCTCAAACTTCATGTACAAGCTAAACTATCCAAAAAGGTCACTCAGAAATATTTTCATGGTTTATAAATAGCATAAACTATTTATCATAATTAAAGTCTACTAAACAAGGATTAAAGCAAATAAATATCTATACATGAGAACTGATCATGAAATTTTTATAGAAAAACTAGTGTCACATGAATAAACTACCATAAAAAATTCCAGAGCAAGACAATCTTTCAATCATCAGATAAGAAAAATATTAAATAACTAGCCTTTATTTACCTAGTGACACAAAACCATTTATACAGCAAAAACTTTCAACAAAAGCCTAACATATTATGATTCTACTGCATAGAGCTAAACACAAGGATTCCAAAACATCAAAGTTTATATTTTTCTGAATTTCCTATGAATTTCTATGGAATTTCAAAGTTCTCAGCAAAAATTACAAAGAAGTCCTTAGTGGCACTATTCATATGAGTCACAGCCTATTCACATAACCCCCTGAGTTTTTGATTCTTCTCACCCAAGGTCCTCGGCCGGGTCAGAGCAGAGGGGCGGTGGTTGACCGGCCGAAACCGGCGAGAGGAGTTGCCGGCGGCGAGGGTGGGGTTGGGGGAAATGGAGAGCAGGCCAAGGCGAACCCAATGGTGGTCTTCTTGGGGCTCGGGGTGGTCGGATTGGATGTTCCCCGCGGAGCAGTTGCTCCGGTGGCGGAGGAGGACAGCGGAGGCGGCGCTCCGGTGAGGACTGGGCGAGGAGGAGGGGTGGGTGAGCTTCGCGGGGCCAAGGCGGAGCTGCTGGTGGGGTTGGGTTGAGCGGAGGAGGACCGGAGCTATGAGCTCCACGGTGAGCAGGTGGCGGCGGAGCTCTGGGCGGCGGCGGAGCTCGACGGCTAGGGTTTCTGGTGGAGGATAGGCGACGAGAAGAAGTCAGTGAGCTGAGTGAGAGTGAGGCGGATCGATTGGCGGGGTTAATTGCGGGCGGGGAAGGGCGGAGGGTGGCTATCCGCGGCGAGATCCGAGCTCGGGCGGTAATGGCGGAGGCGGTGGTGTTCTGGGCGTCCGGAGCGAGGAAGCGGCAAATGATCGAAGGAAAAAGAAGGAGGGAGTCGTCCTGGTTTTAAAGCGTGCGAAAGGAGAGGGCAGCGGCCTCTTCCTTGGCCGGGCCACGGCGACGGCGAGGTGGCGACCGGCGGCTGTGTTCTGGGCGCGTGGCAAAGGGAGGGGGCACTAGCGCGAGTCACGGAGGGCGGTGGGGAGCATCAGGGCGACGCGTGGCCAGAGCTAGCAGGCGGAGGTGGCGCTGGGGAGGCGGCCCAGAGCGGTGGGCGACGCGGCGATGCGCCGGCGGCGCTAAATAGAGCAGGGGCAGGCTGGGGAAGAAGACAGGGACCTAAACGCAATTTCCAAAATTTCAGGGACCTATCTGTAAAACCAAGATAACTTTTAAATAGGCCTCAAATGAAAAAGTTCCCAACATTAAAGTTGTTCTATTTTTCAAGATCTACAACTTTGATGTTGTGCAAAAAATTTATTTGATCAAAGATTCAAGAGCTAAATTTGAAAACATGGAAAGGATTTTGAATTCAAAGGAACTTGACTTTTTCAATGGAATTTCACTTCAAACTTGGACTGATTTGAAAAGTTTCCGGCCAAGCAATGATTGCACTGAAATTTGCAAAAACACCCTCCACAAAAGCAATAATTGCACATCCTATCCTATTAAACTACAGAAAGGACCTTGCATAAAATCATAATTACACATATACCCTTTTATAATTACAAAAAGCTCATTTTTCAAGCAAATCAAGCACATGATGCATAAAATGGATACACAATTATTGTGCAGACACCTAGGGTGTCACAGCCTTCCCCCCTAAAAAGGAATCTCGCCCCGAGATTCGAGAATAGGAAAGGACCGGGAGGCTAAGTACCTGGATTAAGGAAGTTGGGAGAATTTTGTTGCTCCAAAAGTTTAGCAAGAGTAATAAGGTTGATCTTCCCTTGCATGTCTTGCTTCTTGCCCTTGCCTTGATTGTTCTGGTTAGTGTTCTGGTTGAAGTTCTGACTCGAATAAGATTTCTTGGGTTCTGGACAATTTTTAGCAAAGTGGAAAGTACTCCCGCAATTGAAATAACGGTTGTAACTATTCTTGCGACTGAACGGTCGATCATTTGTCCTTGGACCAGAATGTTGCTGTTGCTGTGGTGTTGAGAATTTAGTTGCTCCTTGCTGCTGGGGTGGCCTATGAATCCATTTGCCTGATGGAGCATTTCTCGATGGGGCTTTAGGAGCTGCGTTTGGCATCAAACGATATCTCGGTGGCTGCACACTGAAGGGTCCAGTCGGTGCCTTCTCTTTCTTCCCATTTATTTCCGGTCTGGGGTTACCATATCCTTTGGATACTTCGCTGTGATCACTTTTCTTTTTGCTGAAGCTATTTCGTAGACAAGGGCGATCGTACGTCTTACAACAGTGGCAAGGCTCAAATTGCTTCATTGGTGCTTCGGTTATCACGACATCAGAGGGTAGAAGGTTGATGTGCCCCTGACCAGGGTCCTTCCTACTACTTCCCACTGCATACTCCATTATTCACCTAAGAAACAGAATAAAGTGGAGACATCTTTAGCAGTAAGACAACTTCTATTTCAGGAGGGCCCACATAAACCTCATACACACAAATAGCTGTAAACAGCATTGCATACAAGAGTTTCTAGCCCAAAATAAGCCAGATGGTTTAGGGAACTCAAGGTTACACATGCAGTCCGAAACCAAAATTTCCTACTAAGGTGAAAGTAACTTCCTCTTTGTATGCAGCTAGGGACGCCTCTTGATGACGATGATGCTTTTAAGCAAACGCCCGAACTTAATTCTTGCACGGCTCTTCAACGAGATTGGATAGGTAAGCCATGTAAGATTTTCAGATCCAAAAAGAGAACGTCAGAAGGATTGAGGAACAACAATGATGCAAGGTGACCAGTTCTCACAATGCTGAGATCACCACATGAAGAAAACGGATGTCGGTGAGATTCAGCACAAAATTTGTGAGAACAAGTGAGGATACACAAAGAATGGTTTAGGAGAAGATTTTTGGAACATCCTTGGTCAGGATTTTATTATCGGACTGTGTTGCAGGATGCTAGTGGCAAAATATGCTTATGTATGCCAATGCCATCAAGGGGTAATGACAAAATCTTCTAACTCCAAGTGCAAATTCTAGAAACAATGATAATGATGCACCCATAAGATGTAGGATTGCAATGGTGGTGCAATGTAATGACAAAATGTTTTATACACAATTGAAATGGTGCTTATAACACAATATAATTGCCACGATGCTGGACCAATGATGCAGACATCATGATGCAACAATGACAATGTTCTTTGACGTATGCATGCATGAAATGCATAAGCATGATGCCCACAAGGATGAGTTGATGATGCACACAGTGCAATGCACACATCGTACCCATATCCCCGTGACTAAAACTCGTTAGCCCTATACACTTGAGTAAGGATCAGAGGTTAGGACACTAGTAAGGTTGCATAGAAGGGGATTGCAGTGAGTTACATCATGTATACTAGACACCAGCGCACTCCTAGTAGCTCAATCATGTGGCTGCAGCACACACGAGAGTCTAGGTTCCGTCGTGGCATCAAGGTTATATGACTAAACTCCACCACAAGAGAAATCAAGAGTGGCAACCCAATAGCGCCAGCAACGATAAGATAGGAACCGAAGACAACACATGAAGTGGTACTCAAAAGCATAACCCTTAGTCAGTCTACAGATTCCCGATCATGATGCAACACTATGTACTGACGAATGACATGAACTGATGTGATGCATGATTATTGCATCAAGGACTGTATTTCAAAAGTTTATTATTATCATAAACCTTTTTAATTTATCTAAAATTAACTGAGCAAGATTGACAATATAGGATTCAGATGTTGAAATCAAAATAGCCCGCAAGATCAGGCATAACACCAAGAGGAATAGAATGATTATTGATGGGGGTTTTGTTAACAAACACCATGGCTTAACCAGGGAGCCATGAAGGAAAAGGAACAATGGTTTTGATAGGAATAGATTCAAGACGTTGATTAAAGGTTGGATTGATTAACTAGCTAAGATCAACGGTAAGGTTCATATAAGATCCAAAGCCACTAACTTACAAAAGACATTCTCAAATAAAGCTTTAAGAAGACTGCGGTAAAGCAAATATGATTCTAATTCAAAAGATGATATGGTTCCAAACTCAGAAAATAATAAACCACAATTGGTACTGGTTCATCATTTGAGATTTTAAGGAATGAAAAGATCCTTATAACAACAAGATGGGGCTTAGGATGAAGGCATGACTCAAAACCATCTTTTTCATCCAAGAAAGTCTAAGCATTTTAACAAGCATGCTCCTAAAATCTAAATTTAACTCACTCATGATTTAAGCACACTAACACTTATCTATGAGGATTCATACCAGAAATTCCTTAAAAAGCTTATGTAACAACTTCAAATACTAGGAACCAATTCAAACATCAATCAGATATGTATGCACGTCCTGATCGTCCTCACAAGATAAACAATTGCCAACTATCGTTGGGCTTACGTGGTTAGCACGGTGGCATACATAAATACGGCTCTCCCTATATAGCTAGTCGATACATTCTAACCGTTCTTATCTTATCGAATCGTGGTTAGTGTTCCTGCAGAAGATTGACAGAACATATATATATATCCCTTGATCCTTTCATGCCAGCACTCATGAAAGTGTCCCCAAACATTACCGCTCACTATAGAAGCAGCAGCCATACAATTTCCGCCGTATGGCTAACGTTAACATACGCTACTCAGAGACGTATTCACAAGTTCCTTTACTCCCAATATAATCGACCGGGATCGATATATTGGCAGCAGCTCAAGTAGGCCACTGCTTGAGCGCAGCGTTCGGTTCGCATCGCCGACGGGAAGGTCAGACTCCCTCAGCTGACTGAGCACACTTTACTTCCAATATAGTCAACTAATAGTCGGTATATTGGAAGCACCTCAAGTAAGCCACTGCTTGAGGGCAGCGTTCGGCTCGCATCACCAACGGGAAGGTCAGACTCCCTCAGCTGACTGAGGATCCTTACCTTCTTACCTCAACGTTGGTGCGTCGTTACAAAAATTAAGAGTTGCTTGTGAGTATGGTTTAACAAAAAGTAAAGTGCTGGAAGCCAGATAACATAAACCATACACAATTAACCACCTAGTAATTCCCGTAAATTCCCTAGGACTTTACGTTCTATGCACAACCCTTAACGAATCCAACGTAGCTTTCCGAAATTCTTTGTTGTTCCAATTTTATACGGAAAACGATTTTTAAGGTTCCAACACCTCTGGTGTACACTTGTAGCTCTGATACCAGCTGTGGCAGAACCACCTGAATTATCCCGGCTCAAGTGCGCAGGGCATCACCATAAAGGCAACACTAGCTCAAACGCACTTCAAACGGAACAATTCTTGGTCTGTCGGGTAACGTCCCGATACAACCATCGGTTCTCGGATCAAACAAGCATACCCCGCACGAAGGCGAGTCCAGAGATATTACAACCACAAGTTTTGCATCACAGGCATAAAAGTTATTACAAACTAGTTCTAAAACATTATTACAAGTACAAACTTTAAAAAGCAGTTATACAAACCATAACTATAAGTTCAGAGTTTAAACAGCGGAAGATAAAACACGACGGCTACAACACGTCGAAAAATGGTACCAAGCTAGCCCAAGCAAGGTATCACTCGTCAGGGTCATTGCCGGTCGAAGACGTATCCCATTCGACGGACCAGCCAGGAGGCAAAGAGCAGGGATAGGACAAACTAGCGATCTGCTCTTCGAAACTCAAACCTGAAAAAGGTATCAACAGCAAGGCTGAGTATTCTAATACTCAGCAAGACTTAACCGTCAACAGGTCTAAGTAACCCACTTTAGCTAGACTATGCAGGGTTTGTGAGGTTCTGGTTTTCCTTTTTGCTGAAAAGCAATAAAGAGCATGTCCTTACTTTCAAGTTTTAGCTTTCAAGATTCTAGTTGATTAACCATTCTATGTAAGCAACTACTATCCAATCATGGTAGAAAACTAAGCAAACACCAAGATTGATAAATAATATTGTTGCTCTTATTACTCTGTGTGGCAAAGGGATCAAGCAGTCTCATTTCATCGTGAGAGGCGGACGATTCTGAATCGAAATTCAACCTTGCAAGGATAAACCTAGCACACACGTCTGGAATACCGTCGGGTCATTCCCAAACAACCGTTGACCTTTCTTTCCGGCTTGTGGATAGTGCCACTCTCCCCGACTATAGGGCTCCCCCTCGTCCCACAGGGCACATTCTCTCATCCCATAGGGCACTCTATACCTCGTCCCTCATAGTCGTAGTGTTGCGTAAAATAAAACCTATCCCTAAGAGAGAGTGGGAGGTATATCCACTCCCCGGTCCAATCGGCTACTAGGCTTGCCGCGTACCATATTTACGGCATGTGGCTAGTACTTTCAAAAACTTAACCACCGCTACCACACACCGCAACCTTAGCAAGTTCATTAACACAGACGGGGTCTCACAAAAGGTCATGATATCGAACACAACCCCGTCTGTCGTCCTTATATTGATAACAGAAAGTAAACAAGCAATTCCTATAAAGCTCGCGAGTGACAGGCAATCACTCGACTTTTACCGGTCCTATAAGCTTAGCAAGAAGTCGAACTCAAGTCTAGTGTTCAGTACATAGGTTCCTAGGATCATGCATCTATGGTTTCAATTCAAATCCTAAGAACCGTAAATGCATAAGCAAGTAACAACAGTAAGTGATAATAATTTGAAATATAGGTTATGTCCGAGGCTTGCCTTCTCGATAGTTGCTAACTATTTCAGCTATAGGCTCTTCCGAACTTTGGTCCGGGGCTTCAGTTAGTACGGCGGTGTTCACTTGAGCTTCGAAATCACCTTCTTCGGAATCCGGGATCAGCTCGTACGTCCCGTCCGACAAAGTAGTCGTATCTATATGTAATGCAAGAACAGAATTATAAACACACATGGGCAATCGTTTATAGAGTAGTAACTCAATATTTCTAACTACACAAGGCATCATGATCAACAGCACAAACAAGTTATACTAACTTCATAAAATTGTGGGAGTTGTTTCCTATAACAAGCAAGTCATGGTTTGCTAATAAATAAACAACTCAAAACACAAATAGAAATAAATTTAGCAAAAATTACCCTAAACAGAACATGAACATATTAAGCTACCTGTAAAAATCATGCCAAGACATGTAGCCAGTTAATCACAACAATTCATTCATTCAGACAACACCTAGAGCAAGCTTGAATTATACAGGTCAAACTATAGCAAAGCAGAAGCTCAAAATTTAACAGAAGGTTGAAACAGATATTACTTAGTTACTATGAATTTTTCATGATTTTATCTACAAAGAAAAATAATTATGAGAAAATAAACAAAACAGAACAACAGATTAGCAAGATTCATTTTTAGCTCCTGTTCTAGTCATGAACTGATGCTCAAACTTCATGTACAAGCTAAACTATCCAAAAAGGTCACTCAGAAATATTTTCATGGTTTATAAATAGCATAAACTATTTATCATAATTAAAGTCTACTAAACAAGGATTAAATCAAATAAATATCTATACATGAGAACTGATCATGAAATTTTTATAGAAAAACTAGTGTCACATGAATAAACTACCATAAAAAAATTCCAGAGCAAGACAAGCTTTCAATCATCAGATAAGAAAAAGATTAAATAACTAGCCTTTATTTACCTAGTGACACAAAACCATTTATACAGCAAAAACTTTCAACAAAAGCCTAACATATTATGATTCTACTGCATAGAGCTAAACACAAGGATTCCAAAACATCAAAGTTTATATTTTTCTGAATTTCCTATGAATTTCTATGGAATTTCAAAGTTCTCAGCAAAAATTACAAAGAAGTCCTTAGTGGCACTATTCATATGAGTCACAGCCTATTCACATAACCCCCTGAGTTTCTGATTCTTCTCACCCGAGGTCCTCGGCCGGGTCAGAGCAGAGGGACGGTGGTTGACCGGCCGAAACCGGCGAGAGGAGTCGCCGGCGGCGAGGGTGGGGTTGGGGGAAATGGAGAGCAGGCCAAGGCGAACCCAATGGTGGTCTTCTTGGGGCTCGGGGTGGTCGGATTGGATGTTCCCCGCGGAGCAGTTGCTCCGGCGGCGGAGGAGGACAGCGGAGGCGGCGCTCCGTTGAGGACTGGGCGAGGAGGAGGGGTGGGTGAGCTTCGCGGGGCCAAGGCGGAGCTGCTGGTGGGGTTGGGTTGAGCGGAGAAGGACCGGAGCTATGAGCTCCACGGTGAGCAGGTGGCGGCGGAGCTCTGGACGGCGATGGAGCTCGACGGCTAGGGTTTCTGGTGGAGGATAGGCGACGAGAAGAAGTCAGTGAGCTGAGCGAGAGTGAGGCGGATCGATTGGCGGGGTTAATTGCGGGCGGGGAAGGGCGGAGGGTGGCTATCCGTGGTGAGCTCCGAGCTCGGGCGGTAATGGCGGAGGCGGTGGTGTTATGGGCGTCCGGAGCGAGGAAGCGGCAAATGATCGAAGCAAAAAGAAGGAGGGAGTCGTCCTGGTTTTAAAGCGCGCGAAAGGAGAGGGCGGCGGCCTCTTCCTTGGCCGGGCCACGGCGACGGCGAGGTGGCGACCGGCGGCTGTGTTCTGGGCGCGTGGCAAAGGGAGGGGGCACTAGCGCGAGTCACGGAGGGCGGTGGGGAGCATCAGGGCGACGCGTGGCCAGAGCTAGCAGGCGGAGGTGGCGCTGGGGAGGCGGCCCAGAGCGGTGGGCGGCGCGGCGGCGCGGCGACGCGCTGGCGGCACTGAACAGAGCAGGGGCAGGCTGGGGAAGAAGACAGGGACCTAAACGCAATTTCCAAAATTTCAGGAACCTATCTATAAAACCGAGATAACTTTTAAAATAGGCCTCAAATGAAAAAGTGCCCAACATGAAAGTTGTTCAATTTTTCAAGATCTACAACTTTGATGTCGTGCAAAAAATTTATTTGATCAAAGATTCAATAGCTAAATTTGAAAACATGGATAGGATTTTGAATTCAAAGGAACTTGACTTTTTCAATGGAATTTCACTTCAAACTTGGGCTGATTTGAAAAGTTTCCGGCCAAGCAATGATTGCACTAAAATTTGCAAAAACACCCTCCACAAAAGCAATAATTGCACATCCTATCCAAATAAACTACAGAAAGGACCTTGCATAAAATCATAATTACACATATACCCTTTTATAATTACAAAAAGATCCTTTTTCAAGCAAATCAAGCACATGATGCATAAAATGGATACACAATTATTGTGCAGACACCTAGGGTGTCACAACGAACAGCTCGGGGGCTTGACAAACCCGGGACAGTGGGACTGCTCACAGGCATAGAATGTTCTAGAGTAAGGGATAGCTCATGGATGTATCTTACCTCTTTTGTAACTACCCTATGTTGACACTGCTTAGAGCCCCAATTTACGTACCGCAAGTGCACGGATCGTGGTAGCTTTTCCCTTAGAGTACTCCCCCAAGGTTTATCAATCCGTGGATCGGAAGCGAACCGACTAGGGTTTACCATCTAATCTATCGAACCTATCCTAAACATGAAGCGATGATTGCATATAAACTGAACACTTGATAGATATGAATGAAGCATAAGTGTTCATCACACCCACAACCGTAGATGAGATAACACAACCAAGGAGCTAGGGCCTATCATCTCTAGGTACAGTTCTAGTCAAAAAGGTGAACAAAACATAGATTGCATCTCAACTAAAGGTACACGAAATCATCTCATCATGTCGTCGCTAGAATTTTTCCCTCCGCCATGCTGTCACCACACCGGGGTAATCAACCAACTAGCTAAAACACGCTACCTCAACGTATCCGCAAGATATAGACTAATCACCACAAATAGATCTAATCTTACTATGAACATATGGATGCATCACATATGAGAAAGAAAGCATGCAATGAAGTAGACCAAAGTTGAGACAACTAGAATAAAGAGTAGATTGATATCACCATCGTGTGTGTACATACCCCGACGAATGTTGGGGGTGACTCCCGAACTCCACCATGGCACAACCTCGCAGGGAGGCCATGGCGGCTAGGGGTGGCCTAAGCCATCTCTTAGGTACCTTCGAAGACTCGCGGCGGCCGTCAGCCTCCTCCGGTCTTGGCCCAAGGTTTTCGTCGAGTTCTGGGTGGATTGATGCTGCGAGTTGAATAAGGTGCGAGCTATTTATAAGCCGAGGAAGCCACCGGTCAAAGGAGAGGCCGAACAACCTCAGAAACGGGCTAGGCCAGCCGGCCCCATGGCCCTAGGCCCGCCGGCCTACCTTCTTTCGGGCTCGCCTCGGTCTCATCTTTTGCGTGTAGACTCCTCGCATCTTCTAGAGTTTATGTCCTTCACGATTGCACCCCTTGGTTATCTTGGAGATATCTTCGAGGAAAGGATACGATAGGGAATTCTTCCTTAAATCTTCATTTGCTTTGCTTAATCCCGAAGTATCTTGATCTCATCTTCGTGGGCTCGGTCCTTTGGGCTCTCTTGGAGGATGGATGTGCGTGAATGGGCTTCGAATCAACATGGGCTTTGGTCCTCCCTTTGGGCTTTGGCCTTCATCTTTCCCCGTGTCAGCGCTCGATCACGGGCCTCGTCATTTCATGCTCCAAAATAGGCCAAAAACTTGCAAAAACAAAGTTCCTCCAAAATATATGTGCAAGTGTGAAAATGACCAATAATTAGGCCGGGGTTAGGACGGTTAGTGATTTTGATATTAAATTCATGCCATTATCAAGGATAAACAAAGGATAAAAGGGGTACTTAAGGAGCGCCAACATTCCCCCCATGCTTAAACCTTTCTCGTCCTCGAGTAAGTCCAGGAGCTTTGCTTATAAAGAAATTAGCGTTGCCCCTCAATGTCCTCTCTGCACTTAGTCATACATAACAAGACATATTGCTCTCTCAAGTATTTAGCATTTAAGTTTATGTTGTGACCGGCTACTTTTTCATTATGGGAGATAGACAAGCAATTAAAGAACAAGCCACAATAATAGATAAATGCAATGCTCTCAAACTTAAGCGAACTTCAAACCTTTACCTTGTTTCATCGTGAAGAGTTTTCAAAAGAATGCATATCAAACATAAGTGAGGTTCTCTTGCAAAAGATCATGGAAATACTCATCTCATCAAGTCTCTCAAGCCTACATTAGATTGTCTTCAACCTATTCTACTCATATATAAAAGTGGAAGGCTTATGTGGAGCTTGGTAGGTAAAAACAATCCCAGCAAAATATTATATTTGAAATATTGTCAAACTAAGAGAGAGATCTAATGGAATTACCGAGACTAGTCAAAAAGGCCATTGGAAAATAATGTTGGAGAGGGAGAAAGATGAAACACACACATTTAGATAGGTGGACATGTGCAAGTGGCAAATGGATGATCCCGAGACACAAATGAAATTCTCGTTATAGGATTGCACATGGTTGGAAGATTTGAGTATGGAATAGTTCTTCAAAGTAACTTGGAAAATTAATGAAGCCAAAAAGAACTAAGGAGCATTTTATTCTTCTCTTTTTCTTTTCTTTTTTCTTTTCATTTTTCTCTTTCTTTCTCTTTTTTTCTTTCTTTTTACTCCTTAGAACTTTTGATAACATAGAATACTTACCCAGCCATCCCCCCATGCTTGAACGAATGCTCGTCCTCGAGTATGAATAGTGGGAGGACCAACTAGCTAGGGTAACTATCTCAAATTTACATTCTTCTTCGTAGAACCTCTTGAATCTCCGGGGAGCCTTGTCTCCCAAAACTTTTCTTTATATGGTTCCCTTGATTCTTTTGATTCCGTCGAAATGATAATCCATACTCAAATTGGGTTGTGGTCAAGGAGGTAATCACAAAAAGATATTTTTGGTTTAGTGTGGATATCCAGCAAGGTTTGCAAAATTCCCGAAGTAGAAATTCACAATGCATGGATAAATACGCTAGCAAAAAGAAGGTTACACAAAAAAAACGAAATGACCAGCTTCTTAGTCTCATACCAAAGAAATCAATCTTAATCCAACTCATCAAAATATAATTTTGCAATCTAAAGGTTTCATCATGAAAGAATATATATGTATAGGCTTTGGTAGGTAGAACTTTGCAAGAGATTCACAAATGTAGATAGCATATGAATTAAGTTTTCAAATTAAACAACACAAGATGTAAGGTCATCGGTAGACTTAAATCAAAGAGCAACATAGAATATGTGGGTCTAGAATTTAGTCATTTAACCTCCACAAATAAAAGAGCCGGTATTTAATCATTTTAATTCCAATTAATTGAGAGCAAAGGGTCAAGTCATATACAACATAGCGTAGGTAAAACAAAGCAGCAACTTTCATCACTTTTCCATAAGCAAGAGCATATAAGAATATCATTGTGGTGAGCTAAGGGTGATGGTGGTTATCATTCATTGAAAACAAAAACAAATCTAGGTTATACTCCTAGTAGCCATGTTATTATAGGGAGAGATATACAAAGGTTGCATCTATTGTTGAAGGCATATATGTACAAGCATTTAGAAAAAGAGAGAGTTGAGGAGGAATTACCGTCCTTCTCGATGCTCGTAATGAAGTGTAGCACGGCCTCCCCCATACTTAAGCATTGTGCTAAGCATGGAAGAAGAATCATGAGCATCTTGTGGCAACCGTGATTATTTTACTCCATGAGATCTTTCTTCCTTGTCCACAAAATCCCCCCATGCTTAGCATGATGCTAGGCGTGGAAGGAGAAGATGGACCCTCTTGCAATTCTTGAAGTTCTTCCCTCATGTGTATGAATATCATCTTCAATGTGTCTTCACCTTTGTTGCCTCAATTTCCTTCAACTTCTTCTTGTACTAAGTCATGGTCCCAATCCTTGCTTCTTATCGTCGTCGCCTCCTTCAATTCCTCGTTGTCCCATTGCTTCCTCATCTTCACGATTTTTTCTTTCAATTTCAAGAACAGAATATGTACTAAAACATTGCTCCATTGCGAAGTGCACGAATTTTCCTTTCCAATGAGTCCTTATTCGCACAAAATTGATTCCGAACAAGAGAGTTGTGTCCGTTTCATCCCAGCGCTGCAATCTGTCCCGACGAATTTCAGAACGCGCAACATCCAATGTTCTTGCCATATCTCCTTGTACGGGTCTTCAAATTCATTGATCTTGGATGAGTTAGAACGGTAATTTCATGGAGCTTCTGAATATCAACTTCTTCTTCCTTGTACATCTCTGTCCATGTGCAAAATTTGATGAAAACAGTGGGGCTTGCTCTCGAACTTTAGAGATGTTGACGAATTTGATTTCTTCTTTGATCACGAATTCATGGGAACGCTTTGTCATGCCTGCAAAACAATCAAGTGCACAATCTACCCCCAAAATGACAGTCGGGAGTAGAAACAAATGCAACAAACCTACCATTCCTAAGATCTCAATTTGTGGCAAAGTTAGCTTAGCGAAACTAGTGATTGTACATGTGTGCTAGTGTAAATGCAAATGAGAGGAAGGTATATAAACAAAGACAATGTTTACACCTAGTTCTAAACACCATGTTTACAACTAGGTTGCCGAACTTCTCCATAGCCAAAAAGACTTATTTAACCAAGGTCAAAACACCATGTCTATCCCAAGATCAATAGGCCTTAATAGCACAAGAAAAAAAAGCGCATTGCAAAGCTTATAAACCAACTAAATGCAACCTCATAGCTTGGTAACTAAATGATGATGGTCTTCAATCATGTCTAAACACCATGTTTACACAAGATTGCAAAAAGGAAAATGCTCCCGTGAAGCATTAACATGGATATGAAAGCTTTCATCAATAAAGTTGAGGCCAAGCTAGCAAAATGAGTGCATGAACAATGGAATGGATGCAAAGTTAGCAAAAACAAGTGTTAGCAAGGTTGAAAGGACCTTTTGATGTTGTTCCGCAACTAGCTTATTCAAAAACAATTGCTAAGAGTGACAAAAAGCCTTCGTGACACTTCATAAGAAGTGAGGATTTTGTCAATGAAAAGGTTATTTATCGAAAAGGACCAAGCAACCGAGCTAACAAGGTTTTAGAAGTAGGTTTATGGGTTTCCTATATTTTTTTGGCTTAAAACAAAAATTTTGAAGAGAGAGTGTTGGGTATAGAAATTCTATCTAAGGTGGTTTTTTTTAAAAAAAACTAGAGAGAAACAAAAGTTAGATTTTTTTTGAATGAAAAACATAACCTATTGTTTTAGGATTGCTCTATGAGTGGTTTTCCTAAGGGTTTTAGGATCTCAAAAGCGAGGCTAGTCAATATTTTTAGAAAAGGTTTTTTTTTAAATGCAACATGCAATGCAATACAACGGTGAGACGAACAACATGGTATGCAATGCAAGACGGGGTGGGTGAACAAAATGATATGACATGTTGAGGTGGTCTAAAACAAAATAAAAAGTTAGCCTAAGTTAACTAGCCACAAGTTTAGAATCAAAGGGTGGTGCAATGCTTCATAAATCTCTCTAAAAAGACACAAAGAAAAAGACTCAAAACGCTAATAGGCACACAAAAAGGTCTACAAGTTTCCCAAGATCAAATAACAAAGTGCTCCCTCAATAACATTTAGAATGAACAACATGAAGTTGTGGTTTTTGTTAGAGCAACGGTACAATGTTACTTGACATTCAGATTAAAGAGTGCAATGTAGACGGTCATAATAATATATATAAATAAAATGAACGGGTTGCCTCCCGCAAAGCACTTCATTTAAAGTCATAGAGCTTGACTTTCTCACATACCTTCTCATTGATGTGAAGCCATGGTCCTTCATGCGAGAATCCGAAGTGTCCATGCAGCTTGATGTCGCCTCTTGTAATCCCTCGTGGTTTGCTTGCAACATCTTCATTTGTCGAAAGTCGACCGCTTGTGTCTTCATTTGCCAATGTCATTGGGGCTCTTCCTCTGCTCCAAGCCTGTGAATTTTATCATGTACGCTTGATGAAAGCATCGCCCAGGCTCCCCTTCATTGTTGTCATCGTCATCTTCTCTATCTTGTTCTCATCGCGTTGCTCCTGCCTCTTCTTTATGGAATCTCTCCTTTATACTCAACAGAACATATAACAAAATATAGATCTATTGAAACGTTTATGAAATTACCTTTCCAACGAGTGGTCATTCATCGTAAACCGAATCAAAACGAGGGAGTTATGCCTG
Source organism: Panicum virgatum (assembly GCF_016808335.1). Lineage (NCBI taxonomy): Eukaryota > Viridiplantae > Streptophyta > Magnoliopsida > Poales > Poaceae > Panicum > Panicum virgatum. The sequence continues at coordinate 42,946,962 of NC_053138.1, forward strand.
TTTCACTTTTGGCACTGCGTGCTGTCCAGAAATTTTCAGAGTGCACAACCTTCAATGTTTTGGCCATACCCGCTTGTAGGTATCACTGATTGACTTGGTTCTTGATTCATTGGAACGGGAACTTCGTGGAGCTTTTGAATATCCAAAAATATACTGCTCTTTGCTTCTGAGGTCGGGCTGGACATTGATGAGAACAATATCTTCTTGTGAATTCGCCCGAAGATGTCAATGATCTCGATCATGTGGTCTTTGGAGCGTAGTGTTGTGCGTCCTTAGCTTCAAGGTCATCACCATTGATTCACCAGCGAGTATCATGGATCCAATGGTCTGTCTCCATGGTTCTTGCTTTGCCTAAGGTGTCAGGATCGAAGATGCTCCTGTGCTTCGTGTTAATGATCTGAACGGTTTCCTTCCTTGATAGCATCACTCAATTAGAAGTATATCGAGCATCCCCCTAGAGAAGATAGGTGGTGTCGTGGTTCTTCTAATTTTGTTGTTTCCAGCTTTGGTCAACTTCAAATCATCATCTTTTGTGTACACAGCCTTCCAATCATCCTTTGACATCATCATCACCTTCTTCGTCGGTTGCTACTGCCTTTGTCCTCGTTGAATTCCCCTTCATCCAGTGCAGAACATGTACCAAACTTCTCCTCCATTGCAAGGTGCATCAAATTATCTTTCCAACAAGTGGTTATTAATCCCAATTAGACTCCGGATAAAGAAGTTATGCTCGTTTTATTACGGCGCTGCAATCTGTCCAGAGGGATTTCAGAACACGCAGCGTTGAAAGATTTTACCATAACTCTTCACACCGATCTCCAAAGCTGATGGTTCTTGATCCGTTGGAAAGAAGACTTGATGGAGCTTCAAAATAATCTATTATTTTCTCATGGTACTTCTCTGATCTTGTATGAAAAACTCATCACAATAGTAACACTTCATAGATGATGATGATCGCATGATTTTCTTCGCGGGCATGCTTCATACCTATTGCTTGAACAAACAATTGTTCCCAAAAACATCAGTCTTTAAAATCAATTGACACGGCAGCGTACCTTATTTATCATCTTTTGCTTTGGGGAGTGGGGACTCGATAGCGGATGCTGGGCCACTAATAAAAGTTGTCACCTACCACTAAAGAGCGAATCTTGATGTTGTTGCCGTCATGTCGATGTGGACGTTGTCGATGTTCCATGTCGAGGCTCCTCGATCATCTTATTGCCGATTTTTGAAATTTGTCGAAGTGGATTATGGACTTCTCGAAGTCCAAGTTTGGTGTCTAACTTTTTCCACCTGCTTTCAAGGACACAAACAAGAAAACAAGGGTATATGCAATAATAAAAATTAGGGTTAGTCCAAAAAACTAGATAGATCGCCCTAGGGTTCGAGTTGCCGATCCCCGGCAACGGCGCCAGAAAAGCTTGTTGACACTCCTTAGAGCCCCAATTTACGTACCGCAAGTGCACGGATCGTGGTAACTTTTCCCTTAGAGTACTCCCCCAAGGTTTATCAATCCGTGGATCGGAAGCAGACCGACTACGGTTTACCATCTAATCTATCGAACCTATCCTAAACATGAAGCGAAGATTGCATATAAACTGAACACTTGATAGATATGAATGAAACATAAGTGTTCATCACACCCACAACCGTAGATGAGATAACACAACCAAGGAGCTAGGGCCTATCGTCTCTAGGTACAGTTCTAGTCAAAAAGATGATCAAAATATAGATTGCATCTCAACTAAAGGTACACAAAATCATCTCATCATGTCGTCGCTAGAATTTTTCCCTCCGCCATGTTGTCACCACACCGGGGTAATCAACCAATTAGCTAAAACACGCTACCTCAACATATCCGCAAGATATAGACTAATCACCACGAATAGATCTAATCTTACTATGAACATATGGATGCATCACATATGAGAAAGAAAGCATGCATTGAAGTAGACCAAAGTCGAGACAACTAGAATAAAGAGTAGATTGATATCACCATCGTGTGTGTACATACCCCGACGAATGTTGGGGGTGACTCCTGAACTCCACCATGGCACAACCTCGCAGGGAGGCCATGGCGGCTAGGGGTGGCCTAAGCCATCTCCTAGGTACCTTCGAAGACTCGCGGCGGCCGTCAGCATCCTCCGGTCTTGGCCCTAGGTTTTCGTCGAGTTCTGGGTGGATTGATGCTGCGAGTTGAATAAGGTGCGAGCTATTTATAAGCCGAGGAAGCCACCGGTCAAAGGAGAGGCCGAACCGCCTCAGAAACGGGCTAGGCCGGCCGGCCCCATGGGCCTAGGCCCACCGGCCTACCCCCTTTCGGGCTCGCCTCGGTCTCATCTTTTGCGTGTAGACTCCTCACATCTTCTAGAGTTTATGTCCTTCACGATTGCACCCCTTTGGACGTCGTTATCTTGGAGATATCTTCGAGGAAAGGATAGGATAGGGAATCCTTCCCTAAATCTTCATTTGCTTTGCTTAATCCCGAAATATCTTGATCTCATCTTCGTGGGCTCGGTCCTTTGGTCTCTCTTGGAGGATGGATGTGCGTGAATGGGCTTCGAATCAACATGGGCTTTGGTCCTCCCTTTGGGCTTTGGCCTTCGTCTTTCCCCGTGTCAGCGCTCGATCACGGGCCTCGTCATTTCATGCTCCAAAATAGGCCAAAAACCTGCAAAAACGAAGTTCCTCCAAAATATATGTGCAAGTGTGAAAATGACCAATAATTAGGCCTGGGTTAGGACGGTTAGTGATTTTGATATTAAATTCATGCCATTATCAAGGATAAACAAGGGATAAAAGGGGTACTTAAGGAGCGCCAACACCCTAATAGGCGTAGTACTAGCTGCAGTTCAAGGAAACTACTCGATCGTATTGTAGAAGGACTCCAACTGTGCTCAGCTAGGACTTTCCATGTAACCCTGTCGCCCGGATATATATGGGCAGCCAGGGACCCCCTCGAAAGACATCTACACCTAAGGTAATACAAACCACCACACAGGACGTAGGTTATTACGCAACTCGCGGCTTGAACCTGTCTAAATCTTTATGTTTCTTGCACCATCGAGTTCCAGAGCTGTCGATCTCTACCTACAAACCCTACTGCTAAGGGTATCCCTGAGCAGGCTTGGCAGTAAACACCGACAACGGCACCACGTGACCTCCACCCGGACCTTGACCGCACCAAGTTTGCCTCTGGTTTTGAGGCCCAAACCGATCAGACCGTCTCGCACGCCGCCGCAAAACACGACTGACTCCCCGGTTTTGAGGTCAAACCGGTCAAACCGTCGATGTCAACGCGTGTCCGACCTCCGAGCGAGCCTTGACACCTTCGAGTCGTTCGCGCGCGCCCGCCGCCTGGGCCGCCTACTTGACTCACCGTCGTCTTCGCTGACTTGACCGACACCGTCTTCATCACCTTGTTCTCTTGCTCTTCCATGAACCATGTGGACCGCCCATGGCTCCGCACGGCCTCCTCGAGTCCCTCGGTTCAGGCCTACTCGCATTCAGTCTTCACCATCTTGGTCTCTCGGCATGAACCTTTCCCTTTACCAAGTCTACTCGCGTTCAATCTTCACCACAGTCCTTCAGCATGAATCTTTCGCCTGATCTTCACCTCGTGCCGACAACCGTCATGCCGCCTTCAACATCTGCACATTAGTAGCTAAGAGATATATCAAATCCACACGATGTTGTGAATCACTCATCATCTAAGAGTGACCACCATTGGTCCTCACTTTCCCTCTCTCTAGCTATCTAGGACCACTCTTTTTTTTCGACCAAAGACATTATACCCACCTTTATATAGAAAGCGTAGCAAGCGTTTTACATGAGGTCGAATCCTGATTCAAGGACCAGCACCATTTTGTGGGATCACGAAAGATCCAGAACAAAAGAAAAGACCCATAGTATAACATGAGACACCTCTAACCCGCTATGACTATATGTCGCGCGCGGTGCAAAATCATCATCCATCGCCTGAAAGGAAGCGATCAGATGGGCCACTATCATGGGGAATCGTCCCAACAAATTTCTGACAGCCCAACCTGCAGTCCGTCTGTGTTTGGGCTGGCTGCGCTACGCATAGGTTGTTATAGTTTGAGCTGGCTGCGCTGCGCATACTGCATGCATGCCAAGCTTTAGGTTTTTTCTCTTTCTTTTTTTTTCTTTTCTAAGTTTTTTTCTTTCTTCCTTCTTTACTTTATTTTTAATCTAAATGTAGATAATTCTTCTATAATCTGTCTGGTCCTCTGATATGGAAATAATCCTAATGTGCATATACGGAGTTTTCATCTTCTCATTGAATATTTGTGGGTTGTTAAAGGCAATTATCTTGTATCAAAGATATTCAAAGGTTTATTTTGAAATCATAATTAGGCATGCATGATAGTACTGGTGGCGTCATACCACTCCCCACTTGGTCTATTCTTCCCTAGTTATTGCCTTTTTTTCTCAAATTTAATAAGACGTGTGAGAAAAATTATCTATTCATGCCATTGAGAAGTAGTACCTTCATCAATATATTCGTTTGATTCTTTTTGCTTTTGACACATAACTCATATACCACTAAGAGTGGGCGACTAGCTGATTGTTGCTACTATTATAGCATAATTTGAGGATGATCCGTGGTGCTCTTAGTCCTTATTCGGTGATTTAGTAACTTATTGAAACATACTATATAGCAGGCACATAGCGAACAATTATGTGTCTGTGTATATCTATTTGTTCGCAATGTCAAATTATTTGTTCTCCTTGTAGATTAAATTGTTCCGTGCTGTTGACTCATTTGTTCGTGATATTCATTTTTATTATTTATCCTATAAATTAAATGTTCGCTATGTGTAATATTTTTGTTCGTTGTATATTATTATTTGTTCGTAGAAATAATTATTTGTTTGTGTTGTCAAAATATTTGTTCACAGTTACCGAAATTAATAATCGAGAATTGAAATAAATAAATTTTTAAAATATCGTGCAAAATATAGGCAAGTGTGATCTTGTTTTGAAAATCTTGTCATAAGAAAGAGAATGGTATAATTCAAACTTAATTTGAATGCACCGTTTAATATCTACAACATTTTTTAATTTGGAATTTGAATGCACGGAGTCACATTATCGACATCATCATTCCTGTCCTCTTTTGCATGCACAAAATCTCTCCACTTATTGAAAAATAGTATTCGTAGACAATTAGGCCTACTTTCAGCCCAAAGCACCATCCGCTCTCTATGCTCCACTTCAGGCGATGGTTTTGGATACCATCACCTGAAGCGGTGCATAGTCGCGCCCCCTCTAACCGCCAACCTAAAACAATTGAACTCAGCGATACTCTCAGCACCTTTACTCCAACAGCGAAACAATTTTTTTAGCATAATAAAATCGCACATTATTTTATTCTAAAATAACATTCTAGCCCAGCTCAACATTTTCTTAGCTGTAGTGAAAAATTTGGAACAAAACAAGGGCCAAGCTCTTTTTTTACTTGTGTGTGGGCCGAGCTCGTTTTGCCCTTCAGGCCTCCTCTCTCTCTCCCTTCCTCTTATTGTCTTGCGCCAAAAGCCCAGACGAGCGCAGGGGAAAAAGCGCCAGCGGAGGAGGGGAAAAACCCACGTAAAGGGGAGAGCCAAGAAAAAATCGAACCCTGGTCTCAGCGGACAAAATCTAGAGCCCTTCCACTAGGCTGCGCATACATTTGTGTTGTGGGTTGGTATTAGCCTATATATCCTTTTTCACATTTTAATTCAAAAATAAAAGACACATGGAGGTAGCAATGTTGATTAGAACCAAGATATTCGAAACAAGACTTAATCACATTACGACCAGGCTGCGCCTTCATTTGTGTTGCTGTTTGGTAACGACATCTAATTATACTTTGTAACATGGTTCTACAATGAGGAGCAGATATGCAATCCATCTTTTTCTTTTCAATCTAGAAGTAAATTTTGTAATTGGTATTACTTGCTCATAATAACTCCAAATTTGATGGTTCTTTTTTCTAAATGTTCTAAAATCATGATATTTAGTTTAGTAGCGTTTGTTTGAATGTTAATTGATAGTAATAGAGAATAGAAAAAATATATTTTTGAATAATAATTGCTAATATAACTTGACATTTTCCAATGTTATGTTCAACATAAGGTGGTGGCCAAAATTGAGCTGCAGGTGAAATTGATCATGTTATGAGGTGTTCAAATCTCAAAGTTTGACTTCAATTATAAGAAATTATGTGAGAGATGTAGCATTTTGTGAACAATGTATTGTCTCACTTTATGGAAACCATTTAAGTTTTTATGGCAAGATTATGGACCAAAACTATATCCCCATGTTAACTTGTGGATTTTTTAAACCAAATTTAGGTATTTTTTCTAATTATTATGTAGTCATTTGGGGATAGAAGTTTGAATTGTCCATAGAATATAATTGAATTTTTCATCCATCTCCAAGACATGGGCTATAATGGAATATAGAAGTTTTTCCTTGCATGACTTTTTAGAGACTAACTGTGATCACTTGTTGGTATTATTATTTCAGGTGCAGCTCGGCTTAGTGATGCAGCATCAATAGCTTATGCCCATGTGTTTGCTCCTCACGAAGTATAGATGGTCAGTGCTAACTGGAACTTAGGGTCCTAGCTATTGAAAAAATTGAATATAGATGGTAAGTGGCCATGACTATGTGAAGTGAGGCTAGTACTCGCACTGCAATATTGTGAGATTTTCTTCTAGATGAAAACCAAAGTTAGAATGTGATTCCATGCTGAATCAAAAACTTATATTGAAATCATAATAATTTTCCTTCCTGCAGAAACTAATTTCTTGTATCTCAGTTTACTTTGCAAATGGCTTCTCTATTTTTTCTTTTCAGAAAGATTAAGTTTCTTGCATGCTTGAAGTTTTCAGGGAGAGAACTACAAAGATCAAGAAAAGTGCATCGAATTTGTTTTGAGTGCCTCTATAGAAAAAAGAGAAATGATACACCTTATGTATAGATTGCCATTGCATGTTAGCTTTCAAATACAACTCATTGCAATTCTGGATGAAATTTTTTTATGTGATTTGATGTTGTATGTGATGAAATGCTCGATCAAACTTTATTTATGTGAGGAGATGTTAATTTCTTGTTGATATATCTTGGGTTGGGCTGAAATGATCATGCTGTTTATATAGCTGTGTAAATGAGGCTCAAATTGGCTCATGCGCCTGCTGCCACATGGTTGTCCATGTCAGCATTCATGCGGCGCCATGTCATCACCACTTTCCACGTTATTGCCATGTCAGCAGCCATGTCATCGACCACGTCAAATTACACGTCATCATTGTCATCCACGTCATCTCCATGTCAACAGCCACATCATCCTCCATGTCATCGATATGTGACATGGCAATTGAATCCGTGATGAAAATTATATTGTTTGTGATGTTTATTTTCGTCATAGAAAATGGTCTTGGGTTGGGCTTCAGGCCTGAGGATATTTTATGACGGTTTCAAAATGTCATGGATCAAGCAAGGAATAAGATAATGGATAATCGGTCGCGCTGGAAAGTTAACACGCGACTTTCCAGCCCAACAGGCCGCCGATCCTTTCCCTCTCTTCCACGCATGCCGCGGGCCTGGTGTGCATGCGGCCCACGTCTCCCTCACGTCCTCCCCCTTCCACTATGAGAACCGATTACACCGTTGTGTTCTATGCAACGAGACGAACAAAACTAGGCGCTGCATGCATATGTTTTGACGATGTTTGCGAACTGATAGTAACTTGAGCGACTCAACTTATGTGTACATCGGCTACTGTAGCAACAACTTATGTGCAGAACAACTTTTGTTTTGTGTCAACTTGTATGTTTGAGTGTATGATAGATTTTGTTTGTAGTAAGAGTGTATGATATATTTTATTTGTAGTAATTTATATCTTTTATATGTGGCAACTTATGTGTATAATAAATTCTATTTTTTGCAACTTTTGTTTATATGCGTGAAAACTTTATTTTTATGGCAATTTGTATATAAACTTATGTTTAAGACAACTTACTACTTTTTTACTACTTATGTGTATGACATCTTGTATTTGTGACAACTCATGTGGCAAACTTTATTTATGACAACTTATAAATATTTTTATGGGAACATTTATCTTATATGTATGGCAATTTATATATGTATATTGTAGCAACTCGTTCAATAATATCAAACTCAAATTTGCACATAAGTTGCTACTAGTGCAAAATGTTTTTAAAATATATGCAAGTGGGATCTAATTTTGTTCGTCTCATCACGTATAACACAATAGTGCAAATGGTATTCAAAACAGAGATCATACAAAGGAGATAAAATATTTTTTATGAACATTGCATGTTAAAAAAAGTCCCACCAGCATGTTGTACATGGTTGGAAGAGAGAGCTAGCAAGGTCTAAAAAACACACGTGAGGTGGAGGGGCTTGCTACGGTTTGGTACGGAGAGGAGCATAATGGAAGGCGGGTCTGGTGGAAGGGGTCGCGCGCTCCATCTCCGCGCGACCTATTGTGCGTTAACGAGGTCCATCAAGCAATCCGTGATGAAATTTTAAGGAACGTCACGAGGTGTAATCTGTGACGCTCAATACATGACGCAATTTGAGATTGTCATAGATACTATTTTATGACATATTTTTAGTGATTTGTGACAAAATTTAATCATCATGGATCAACAGATTTTTTAGTGTTTATTTACCATATTTATCGTGGGATTTCTAGGGTACCCACAGCCGGGTGGCGGAACGCACCCGCCTATTCCCTGTGAGGGAGAACTCGGGGAAGTACTAGGCAGTTAGGCTAATCTAACACTGAAGCAGGCACGCAAGGATACACGATCTAGAGTGGTTCGGGCCGCCGGAGCGTAATACCCTACATCCACTGGGAGAAGTATTGTTCTTGGTTGTGAATGAACCTATCCTCTGCCGGGTCTTAGCTTTCACCCCGCTTGAGGTTTTCTTCTAGCGGCGCCCCCCTTTTATAGACCAAGGGGGTGCGGATACACTGGATGTTGGAGCCCCGACAAATGGGCCCAACGTGCTGTGCAGCATACTGCGCAGAGTACTCAAATGACTACAGTGGTTACGAATCTTTCCTCCGATACGCTTCCATGCGCTGCTGGCTCTCTGACGAAAGGAGGTCTTCTCTTGTCCCGTCAGCAAGGTGACCATTGGGGGAACGTAGCTTGCGGCGTGACCTGCTGAGGCTATTATGTATGCGTCACAATGGGTGGAGTCGAGCCGTCGTATCCATCTGTTATGGCAGACTGACAGGCGCGGCGTGGGCGGCGCCAGCGGTTCCATTATGCACCTTGGTAATACGCGATCAATAGTGCCCCCTGGTCAAAGAATCGCCTCGGCTTCTACTGCATCAATGCGGGCGTCCACCTACCACAATAAATGCAGTGGTGGGTGAGGCTTAGTATGGAGACCAAGCGGCCTTGTACACGTGTCCGTGCTTGTAGACACGTGTCGGCTCCGGACCACCCCGAGGCAGGGCGTCGACTTCTTCCCTTAGCGAGGGGTCCGGTTACCATACAAGGGGTCCGGGACCCCATGAGGGGTCCGGGACTTCCGCGGGGGTCCGGACCCCTCGGGAGGTCCGGAGCCCCGGCTGTTCGGGCTGCCCGCCTCTTCCGGGACACGCGTCGTTCCCGGATCTTTCCCAGTCGTGAGGCAGGTCCAGAACTGTTGCCGAGAGATCAGGACTCCGGACCATAGGGGTCCGGCTGTTTGGACGTAGTCAAGGATAACTACAAGGCCCTTGCCTAGACACAGCAAGAAGGGGTACCCCAGTCCTGGGGTACCGACAATATTTATTCCCACAACAACTTAGACTTAGATCAAGCATTGCAACCCACAAAATTTTTAGGTTCATAGCAAGGTTTTAGATAGCCGACAAACTCAAACTTAAGAGAACACTAAGCCATAAAGTAGACATATCAGGTGAGGCAGAATAAAGCAAATTTCATCCTTTCAACTTCAAGAGAAGTTAAAACATTCTTACCGCGCATATTGGAAAGGGAAATAAAGTAGTAAATATTTATTTGGTTTTTAGAGGTTTTTATTAAATTTTATTCAAAGCAAGTAAAGGATATAGTTGACTTAGGGGAGGGAACCTCGCCCAAGCTAGCTCTTGGTTTAGGGTCCGAAAAGCAGGACCTTTCTCCGTACTTGATTAGGTTGAGGTCGTTTCGTCCATACCTGGAGAAGTAGTAGCAGGCGTTGACGTCTTCTTCTTCTTCTTCTTCTTGCTCCACACCTTCTTGGTCTTCTTTGGTGGTGTAGGTGGCGCAGGAACTGGATTCTTGGGTGTAGGGCAAACGATTTCTAGATCTTCCCACACGGTGTTGGTGATGAAATCAGGGATCTTCTAGTCTTCTTCTGCCGGATCGGTTGGGGGATCATAAATCTCCCAATCTTCCCAGGCGGGATCGGAAGGGGAGTGATGAATGTCCCAGTCCTCCCAACCGGGATCAGCCCATAACCCTTGCTTCTCGCTATCATCATGAATCAGGAATAATTCCCTTTTGTTCTGGAATTTGAATTCATGGTCTTCCCCATGATGCGGAGACTGATTTACCCTGCTCCGACATCAATTCTGGCATTTGTATTTGTCAAGAATGGTCTCTCAAGTATGAGCGGAATCCTGAGATCTCCTTCCATATCGAGAACCACGGAGTCCGCGAGTATGAAGGTGTTTTTGACTTTCACCAAGAGGTTTTCCACAACTCCCTCAAGATACCTCACGGTGGATTCCGCCAGCTGCACACACATGGTGGTAGAGGAAACCGCAGGATAGATTAGTTTCTCTTACATTACCTTAGGCATGGTGTTGAAACTTGCCCCAAGGTCACACAGAGCATGATCGAAGTTGCAATCGAAGATCGAGCAACTGATCATTGGGTTTCCAGGATCCTCCCTTATTGTTGTTGCTAATTCTCCCCACAAACTTCTTCTTGGTTGTGTGAGCTTCTCTGCATAACTGGTAAGAGGTGATCTGCTAGATGTCTTATCCCATCTAGTGGTCACGGCGTTGATGCTCTCTAGGGTAGATTTCGGTTGCCCCAAAATCTTTTGTAATTCAGCAGCAGGAGTAGCAGCAGCCAGCTGAGCCAATTGAGTTTCAAGCATCTTGTTGAAACTCAGCTGGTTCTCGATGGCAGTTGAGAAGCTATCCATCTTGGCATGGATGGTCTCCAAGGATTTGTTGTTAGCGGCCAAATTCTTCTGAAGGGACTCACTGATCTTCGCTTAGCCGTAGACAAGATCCCTCAAGGTATGTTGGTTAGGATTGAAAGAATTTGAATTATCGTTACCTCCTTAGTAGTATGGGCGTGGTTGATTCCACCCCTAACATCCTTGTGGACGAAACTCATTGTTGTTGCCATTAGGGTACCTGGCTTCTTCCTGGGTTTTAGGACAGTCATTGCCTGAATGTCCAACATTCCCGTAGACCTCACACGTCATGCGAGCTTCCAAGGCTTGAAGTGTTTGCATTTGAGCCTTGTCTTGGGAATAATCCTCGAACTTCTTGAGAAGGAGATTAATTTTCATAGCGAGCATGTGGCCTCCTTGACGGAGTGCATGATACATCACAAAGACCGATTGTTACTAATAACAATCTGGTCAAAAGAGATCTTAAATGCAGCAATGAGGGTGAGAAGCAGGGGCAAATCCAGCGGTGGGTCTGGAGGGGCTCAAGTCCCTCCTACCGCTGGAAATCCTATGGAGCCCCCTGAGCCCCTCCTACAAAATTGAGGAAGAAGAATGATGGAAGGGGAGGATGGAGGAGGAAAAAGAAGAGGAGAGCCCATCTTGAACTCAATCCAGCCTCCACCATGACATGAAGTAAGATTCAAAATATTTACAGGCGAGGTGGTGTCCTGTCAGTGTCCGAACCTCACGGTCTAGCACCAACTAGTAATGATGCTATGTGCCCTAGTCCCTAGATGGTTGATGCAAGAAGAAACACAATGACACCGGATTTATCCTGGTTCCGACCGATGAGGCCGTACAACCAGCAGGGGGAAGCACTGTATTATCTTGCACCGGGGTGCTTGTAGTAGGGGGTACAAGCTTGAGCGAGAGAGGGAGAGAAGCTCCCAAGTCTCTAGACATACTAGAGCTGATTGAGGCAAGTGCCAATATGAAAAGTGAGTGCGAGTGTGTCTGTCTGAGCCTATCCTGCTCGTATGCTCCTCCCTCCTTTTATAGACTCAAGGAGGGATGGGTTCCATGCGCGGGAGATCACTGAAGTCATCCCTTCCTCCCCGAATCGGGGGAGAACAATCGATGGTTCCTATTGCCGAGCACTGTGGGGCATGGCGCCGGGTGTGGTCGTCATCCTTGGGAGCCCCTTGACCGTGCCCGGGATGTGTCCTTGTCCTGTGGCACTAGTCAACGGCGTTGTAGTGGCTGTAGGGCATACTGTGCTCCGCGTTTGATGAGGCGGGGCGCCGAGGGTGCTACCGATAGCGGCCTCATCCCGGTCAATGGTTGTACTACGTTCGAGGGTCGTTGCCCATGCCCACCGAGGGTCGTGCAGAGGAAAGAGTACAAAGATTGGTAGTATAGTGGTGGTGCAGTGTCAGGCATGTTCGCACAGCGTGCCGCAGGTCCACACAGGGGTCATGCGGTGTCAGGCACGTCCGCACAGTGCGTTGCAAGTCCACTTAGTGCTGGGAATAGTGGCACAGTGACCAGAGCAGGCGGATGGGCCTACGGTCACGTCTGTTGTGCGACGTGGCTGCTGACGCCGCCTGGCTCCCACTCCATCCTACGGAGTGGTTAGCAATAAATGCCCCCATCCCGTCAAGTGGTTAGGTCACAACTCCAGTTCGTCGAGGGGGGTTTCGAACGAGGCAAAGTTACCCCGCGCCGAGGCCCCGCGGAGGGCTCGGCCGAGGGAGCCTCGAGCGAGGCGGAGACGTGGCGCGCTGCCTGGGGCCTCGGCGGGGAGACCTCAAGCGAGGCAAAGGTTGCTCTGCAGCGGGTGAGGCCTCGGAAGAGCCGTACTGTGGCATTGGGCCGTGGGCCGAGTGTGCATTTGGGCTTTTTACACCTAGAGAGGATTTTGGGCATCCAAGCATAGATGATGGCACTGCTCCAGGGGAGGATTTGGCCCGAGTGCCTGATTGCGTTTGCGTGTTTGGGGGCGTTTTAGTCCCTAGGTTAGGGTGCCTCTAATTATGGTACCGACAGTAGCCCCGGAGCCTCTAAGCGAGTCAGAGACTCGGTCAGAGGGTCAGATTGATGGTTTTTACTCTTTGAAGTGAACGATCGGCGCAGTCTTTATCCACTGGGTGTGCGCGAGCGCACCCAGTGGTTGTAGCCCCCGAGCCGGTGCGTGAATTGATGACTCGCGCATAGGGTGATGCGCTCACTGAAAAAGGACTCCGGGGCACGCGCCTCTTTCTTATTTTATTTCGGTGATGGGACTGGTCGGCGTGTTGGGTGAGCGAGAGTCATAATGGCGATTGCCTCCACGGCCAGTGCTGACACTGCGCTGTTCGGCGCTCTGGGGTTCGACTTTGCCCCATCCGGTCGCATCGAGATGCGCTGACCGAGGGCATCCTTCGCTCGTTGGGCATCATGTAACACCCTAATTTAAATTTCAGTATTTTTTTAATAAATTAAATTGGCTTTATTTAATTTTCTAAGGTTTATTGTGTTTAGTTGGCATTTAATCTAATTTTTGTTCCTTAAGTATTAAAATTTTGCCATAGGTTTAAATTTTGTGTTGCATTCATGCTGGTGCATAGCTTTTAATTGATTGAGTGTGGTTTGAATTCAAATTGGTATTTGAATTCAACCTTTGTTTGAACTAGAAATAGAAAAGATTAGAAATAGAAAAGGCAAAACCCAAAACCCAGCTAAAACCCCAGAACCCGGCCCAGGAAACCCAACGCAACCCAGCCCGGCCCGCTCTCTCCTTCTTTCCCGCGGCCCAGCTCCCTTTCCTCCCCAGCCCGCTCGCCTCCCGCTTGGCCCGGCTCCGCACGGCCCACACTGCGGCCTGCCTCCGCCCGCTCCCTGCGCGGCCCAGCGCCCCGCTCTCCTCAGCCCGCACGCGCTCGCCCACCCGCTGCCACGCCGGGCCCGCGCGTCAGCGCCCTTCTCTCCCCTTCCGTCCCGGCTCCGCGCAACGGCCGCCCGGGATCACCGGCGAGCTCGCCGGGATCCCTATCCCGCCGCAATCCCCGCCCGGCCTCCTTTTAACCACCCGCGCCGCACCCCTACGCCGCCATCCCGTCCCGGTGGCGCCGCACGAACCCTAAACTTTCGCAGCAGCGCAACTCCGCTGTACCGCCACCCTGCGCCGCCGGTAAGCACCCCCGCCACCGCTTTTCCTCGCCGCCGGTGACCCGTGACCCCCGTATCCTTCCCGCAGGACAGCCTTGGGTCGAGCCGTGCCATCCAGGAGCCCGGAGAGCCCCTGCGCCGACCTCGTCACCGACTCCGTCCGAGCGCCACCGCTCGGGCCTCGTCGTCGACCCCCTCTGCACCGCATCTCCGCCTGAACCTTGCACAGTGAGCATCGCCCGGACCTCCCCTTCCTATTTCGCACGCACATGTAGACCATAGGCCTCTCAGTTGGCCGGGCAGCGCACGCCGGCATTTCGCCGCCGCCGCTCCGCCATGACGAACACCCAGCACCGCCGCACAGCTTCGCATAGGCCTTGCTTAGGCTCGTTTGGGACTTGCACACACCCACGCTCCTTGCTGTGCCATGAACCCGAGCCCAGAACCGAGCACACGGGCTCGCGACGGTGAGCGCCGCCGAGCAGGACCGCCCCCACGGCTGCGCACCCCGCTCCGGCCATCCCCACACCGCGCAGAAGGCTCTAGCGGATCACGCATGAAGTGCTAAACCTACCAGGCCAAAGCCCCGCCCCGATGGACCCCCCGGAGTGCCGGATTGGGCATCTCCGGTGAAGCGCCGCCGCGGAAGCCCCTGTTCCGGCGAACTGCGCCGCCACCCGCACGACCTTCGCCCGTGGCCGTCCGATCAAGGAGGGATGCGCCAGATTAGATCGACTCCCCATTAGATCTGAAACGCTGGATCTCGATCCTACGGCCCATACTCGTGGATACCGGTTCACCTGGCATTTTTGTTAAAGAACCCCCCAGTTTTCCCGGAATCAACCCGCAGTCCACCTATTTTGAAAAATAATCGCAGATAGGCCCAAAACTTTGCAAGAACACCCCTGAGCTTCCTAGTTTTTAAACCCGCCGTCCAGCCCTGGTTCTTTTATGAGTTAGACCCTGGAGTTAACGTTTATTTACGTTTTAGCCCTCGGTTTTAGCAGAAAAGCCCCTGGAACTTCAGTTTCCCTACAAATAAGCCCCTGAACTTGTTTTTGGCCTAGTTTATGCGTTTTAGCTCCGTTTTAGGCGTTCTTTATATCCACGCGATCGTTGTAACGCGTAGAATAGTTCTAGAGTAGTTTTGTGCGCTGTTTTTATGTATTGATGTATTGTTTCTTAGTTTTTGTTAGTGTTTGCTTGTATGCTTATTTCTGTGCATTGTTTTGGCCATGTGTTCGTGAGTAGACGCTGATCCAGTTGAGGAGCCCCAGTACCAGTACCCGGAGCACCCGTCTTCCGAGCACTTTGAGCAGCAGCAGGAGCAGTACGAGGAAGGCAAGTGTAACATGAACAACCCATCACTTTTAAATACATTTTCATACTGCATTTTAATACTGTATGCCTTTAAGGATTTCCTAGCCAGTTTATATCCTTTAAATATACCTTTGGGTTGCATTTTGGTTAGTTGTGCTAGGTTGCTGCGCTATAACACACTCTGGTCCTTTTTAATTAATTTGATTAATGGTTTACTTGAACTTAATTCTGAGAGTGGCACTCTGTGTGGCTTGAGTGGCTCACGTCTCGTTAAAAGTTGTTTTTGTAGAAACATGGTTTAGGGGGCCAGCACGGTGCTTAGTGCTTGGTTGGCCACTCTCCATAAGGACCGGTTCATAGAGCGACAACCTGGGACAACAGCGCTACCACAAGGCTAGAATGGGATAGACTTGGCGTAATAATTAGATCTTTTTGGTTTGGAGTAACTTACCTGCGGGGCAAGAGTAGTAAGCTTCAATGGTCCCTGCTCCTCCGGCTTGGTCTGTGCTTGGATTGCGCTCCTGTGCTTGTACCCCCGGAGGTGGGCCCCATCGTCGCCGACCTAACTCTCGCGGTTACGCCTTACCAACGAGATTCTTTTTAAAGGCCTCGTAGTGAGTCGCTGGCCATCTCACCTAAGGAAGTGTGATGAACAACTGGCGTAGCTCACGACTTGTGGGTAAAGATGTGCAACCTCTGCAGAGTGTAAAACTGGTATACTAGCCGTGCTCACGGTTATGAGCGGCCCATATCCTCCTTTTGATTAGTGGAGTTATCTCCTTCCGACGAGGGAGGTGCTTCTCGGGGTTACCTTGGTGGCTTGGTTTCTGGTATGGTTCTCAGTAGTAGTGTAATTAATTCTGATTAATTACTATGTAACCGGGTTAATGGTAATTCATCAACTCATAGTAAATAGCTTTAATAAAATTTTGCCAACACTTAAAAGCTAATGCAGTTGAGTTAGCCAGCCTAGAGCCTCATAGTTTGTGTTATACTTGTTGAGTACAAGTTGTGTACTCACCCTTGCCTCTTCTCTACTTTTTCCTCTTGGCTACGCTACTGCTGCTCAGTTCCTGCCGACACGAGGGAGTTCGTCCAGCGCTACCAGGACTACGAGGACTTCTAGGTGCTTCGTCTCCCAGTCGACGTCCCTGTGGCGCCCTGCTTCAGCTTCGGAGAGCTTTATCGTATTTTGTACTACGCTTCCGCTGTATCAGACATTTTGTCATTATTGTAATAAATAACATTCGTATTCGCTTTATTATGTCTTATTCGTGATATGTGCTATGATATACTGTTCATTCTGTTGTATATACGTGTGACTTGATCCTGGCACGTATATGATTGCTCGGTTTATGCTCTTTTATAAACCGGGTGTTACAGAGTGGTATCAGAGCCATATCGACTGTAGGACGAAGCCTAGATAGAACTGGTCGAGTTTTAGGACTTCTTCTCACCAATCCTTGTCTGCTGAAACTATTTTACTATTATACCCCTTGACTTCTATGACCTTTTACCCTTCTTGCCTTGATTTTTCTCTTTGAAGAATAGTTTTCGTAGATTTGGCCTGAATCAGTCATCTGACCACCATGAGCATAGCTAGGTGACCTTTTTATAATAACACGATAGCACGTTCTGCGACGCGTTGTGTTAGTCGAGTCTATTGCTAAACTCGGCTAAGTCGTGAAAATTGTTTGCTTGTTATTATGATACATGCTTGATTTGGATTTTTGAATGATTGGATAGCTTAGTAGTTTAAATTTGTTTAAAGAAAATCACTCAGGTGTTAAAGTTAACTAATTAATAAAATGAGTTAGATCGTCGGGGGTAAAACAGTCAACTCTATCCTGTCTACTTTATCATGGCTGAGTCTTTTTCCGCAAAGAGTTATCATATCCATCTGAATTTACTCCTGCAATATCCTTACTCGTGGAATCTTTTGTTCAAATCAGATGGTGAACACCAGGAGCACCGGTTCCAGTTCTGGCCAGCAGCAAGGTCAGAACAACCAGGGTACCGGGATCCCGATGCCTCCGCCCTTGACTCTGGAGCAGTACTTCCAGCTCCAGATGCAGATGATGGCTACCCTGAACAACACCGTTCAGGCTCTTCAGCACGCTCACACTCAGCCTCCGCCTCCTCCACCGCCGCAGCCTCGCGACAGGCGTGCTGAGTTCCTGAGGGGTCACCCGCCGACGTTCTCTCACACGTCCGACCCTCTTCAGGCCGACGACTGGCTCCGTGCAGTGGAGCGTCAGCTGGACATCGCCCAGTGCGATGATCGTGAGCGCGTCTTGTACGCAGCAGGACAGCTGCGAGGGGCAGCTTTGGACTGGTGGGAGTCCCACCCAGTCCATGATCGCGAGTCTCTTACCTGGCTCCAGTTCAGGGAGCGTTTCCGTAGCCACAACGTCCCTGCGGGCGTTATGAAGATGAAGCAGAAGGAGTTCCTTGCACTGAAGCAGGTAATCTTAAGTATAATCATTCAGCGTTTTCTTTTGAGCTAATGCCCCTTGTTCTATCCTTATGAATCTTGAGTTAATCTTCCGATATCTATCTGTCTTTGTGAATTCAGGGGACTATGACGGTCACGGAGTATCGTGATCGCTTTCTTCAGCTGGCTCGCTACGCCCCTGCCGAGGTTGCGGATGACCGCAAGAAGCAGGAGCACTTCATGGAGGGTCTTGAGGACTACCTCCAGTACGCGCTGCTCAACCTCCGCTTCGACGACTTCAACCATCTGGTTGACAGCGCGCTCAACACTGAGCGTAAGCACCTGGAGATGGAGGACAAGAAGAGGAAGGTTGTCCCCGTTGCTTCCGGCAGCAACACTCGTCCTCGACTCCAGCAGCCCCAGCAGTACCAGCAGCAGTACCAGCCTCCTCAGCAGTACCAGCAGAGGCCACCGCAGCAGTACCCGCCCCGACAGCAGCAGGCAGGTCAGGGCCAGAGGTTACCGGCACCTCCGGCTCGTGCTCCACCAGCTCCACCGGCACCGCAGGCTCCACGTCCGGCAGCTCCTACCGGACAGCAGGCTCAGGGACCTCCTCGCACCTGCTTTCACTGCGGCCAGCCGGGGCACTACGCCAACGCTTGCCCCCGGAAGGCGCAGGCGGGACAGCAGGGGCGCCCAGCTCAGCCCAGGGCGCCAGCACAGGGTAGGGTGAACCACGTGACGGCCGAGTCAGCGGCCGAGGCTCCCAACGTGGTTATTGGTACGTTCATGGTTAATTCATATCCAGCTACAATGCTTTTTGATACTGGTGCTACGCATTCCTTCATTACTCAGTCTTTTGTCGAGCATCATGGTATTCGTACTAGCACATTAAAGAGGTGCCTATTAGTATCTTCACCGGGAGGACCGTTGAGGTCTCACACTTACTGCCCGAGAGTCAGTGTTTCTTTGAGGGGAGTAGAGTTCTGTACTGATCTGATGGTGCTAGACACCAAGGGCATTGATGTCATTCTGGGAATGGAGACTCTGGCCAAATGGGGAGTTCGTATAGATTGTGCTCAGAGGACAGTCTTGTTATCAGCTTCCAGTGGCCAAGAGGTTGTTATCAGTGCAGTAGAGCCTTTTGGATTTCTTCATCAGATGGAGGCTAGACCCACGGACGGTATTCGCGTGGTGTCTGAATTCCCGGATGTCTTTCCGGATGATCTGCCAGGTATGCCGCCTGAACGCGCCATTGAGTTTTGTATTGATCTCTTGCCTGGCACAGCTCCTATTGCAAAGCGGCCCTACCGTATGGCACCTATAGAGCATGAAGAAGTTAAGAAGACTATTGATGAGTTGCTAGCCAAGGGCTATATCCGTCGCAGCTTCTCTCCTTGGGCTTTTCCATTGCTGCTAGTAGATAAGAAGGATGGCTCGAAGAGGATGTGTGTCGACTATCGGGAGCTGAATGCAGTCACTATCAAGAACAAGCATCCACTGCCCCGTATTGAGGATCTCTTCGATTTGCTTCGAGGTGCTCGTATATTCTCGAAGATTGATCTTCGTTCGGGTTATTTTCAGCTGAGGATCCGTCCTGGGGATATTCCGAAGACGGCATTCACCTGCAAGTACGGGCTGTATGAGTACACTGTCATGTCCTTCGGCTTGACTAATGCCCCGGCTTTCTTCATGCATCTGATGAACATGGTTTTCATGGACTATCTGGATGTCTTCGTGGTGATTTTCATTGATGATATCCTGATCTTTTCCAAGACAGAAGAAGAGCATGAGGAGCACCTGAGACTCGTATTGCAGAGATTGAGAGAGCATCAGCTGTATGCCAAATTCAGCAAGTGCGAGTTCTGGATTGACGAGGTTCCATTCCTCGGTCATGTTATCTCTCAGGGAGGCATTGCTGTTGATCCAAGCAAGGTGAAGGATGTGCTCGAGTGGGAGACACCGCAGACAGTGAAGGAAGTCAGATCTTTCTTGGGCTTAGCTGGATATTATCGGAGGTTCATCGAGAATTTCTCCAAGATCGCGAAGCCTTTGACTTCTTTGCTAGAGAAGAATGCGGCATTCATATGGACTGATGAGCGTCAGATGGCCTTTGATGAGCTGAAGAAGAGGTTGACTACGGCGCCAGTCCTGACTCTGCCAGACCAGACGAAGAGGTTCACGGTGTATTATGATGCTTCGAAGGATGGTCTTGGGTGTGTTCTGATGCAGGAGGGCAGAGTGATAGCTTATGCTTCACGGCAGTTACGTCGGCATGAGCTGAATTATCCTACTCATGATCTCGAGTTAGCCGCAGTTGTGCATGCTCTGAAGATTTGGAGGCATTACTTGTATGGGCAGCGGTGTGATATCTACACTGATCACAAGAGCCTCAAGTATATTTTCACGCAGAATGAGCTAAACATGCGGCAGAGAAGATGGCTAGGGTTGGTCAAGGACTATGATCTGGAGATTCACTATCATCCGGGCAAGGCCAATGTTGTAGCAGATGCTTTGAGCAGAAGGAGTTATGTCAACATGGCCGTTGCTTTCCAGATGCCACCAGAGTTATGCGAGGAGTTCGAGCAGTTGAGTCTGGGTTTCTTGCATCATACCTCCAGTGCAGCGTTTGAGGCAGTACCGACTCTAGAGTCAGAGATCAGGCAGCATCAGAAAGATGATGAGAAGCTGCAGGAGATCCGTGAGTTGCTCAAGAAGGGCAAGGCTCCTCATTTCAGAGAGGATGATCAGGGTACTTTGTGGTACAAGAACCGGATCTGCGTGCCTGATGTGCATGATCTCCGGAAGTTGATTCTGAGTGAGGCCCATGATACAGCATACTCTATTCATCCGGGCAGCACGAAGATGTACTATGATCTGAAGGAACGTTTCTGGTGGTATGGGATGAAGCGTTCAGTGGCAGAGTACGTGGCTATTTGTGACACCTGTCAGCGAGTCAAGGCTGAGCATCAGAGGCCAGCAGGTCTGTTACAGCCTTTGAAGATTCCAGAGTGGAAATGGGAGGAGATCATGATGGATTTCATAGTTGGATTGCCTCGTACTCAGAAAGGGTACAACTCCATTTGGGTAGTAGTGGATCGACTGACGAAAGTTGCTCATTTCATTCCAGTGAACACTACTTACTCCGGTGCTAGACTTGCAGAGTTGTACATCTCTCGGATTGTCTGCTTGCATGGTGTGCCCAAGAAGATCATATCTGACAGAGGGTCTCAGTTCACTTCTCAGTTCTGGGAGCAGCTCCATGATTCGTTGGATACGAAGCTGCGTTTCAGTATGGCTTATCACCCTCAGACAGATGGGCAGACAGAGAGAACCAACCAAGTGTTGGAGGATATGCTGAGAGCTTGTGCTATTCAGTACGGTACTAGTTGGGATAAGTGCCTGTCATATGCTGAGTTCTCATATAACAACAGCTATCAGGCCAGTCTGAAGAAGTCTCCCTTTGAGGCATTGTATGGCAGAAAGTGCAGGACTCCTCTCTATTGGGATCAGATTGGTGAAAAGCAGCTCTTTGGCCCTGAGATCATAGATGATGCAGAGCAGATGGTCCAGGCTGTGCGAGAGAATCTGAGGATTGCACAGAGCAGACAAAAGAGCTATGCTGATGGCAAACGGAGAGACCTGACTTTCAGTGTCGGTGATTATGTGTATCTGAAGGTATCTCCGATGAGAGGAATCCGCAGATTTAATGTCAAAGGGAAGTTAGCACCTCGTTATGTGGGGCCATTCAAGGTGCTAGAGCGGAAAGGCGAAGTTGCTTATCGCCTGGAGTTACCTCTCAGTCTCTCAGGAGTTCATGATGTTTTCCATATATCTCAGCTGAAGAGATGCCTGCGAGTACCCGAGGAGCAGGCACCCCTGGATGGAGTGGACGTCCAGGAAGATCTGACTTATACTGAGCATCCGGTGAAGATTCTGGAGACATCAGAGAGGGTCACTCGGAACAAGCGCATCAAGATGTGCAGAGTTCAGTGGAGTCATCACAGTGAAGCTGAGGCTACATGGGAGCGAGAAGATGAGTTGAAGAAGACCTATCCAGATCTCTTTGCTAGCCAGCCCAGCTAAATCTCGAGGACGAGATTTCTTTAAGGGGGTAGGGTCTGTAACACCCTAATTTAAATTTCAGTATTTTTTTAATAAATTAAATTGGCTTTATTTAATTTTCTAAGGTTTATTGTGTTTAGTTGGCATTTAATCTAATTTTTGTTCCTTAAGTATTAAAATTTTGCCATAGGTTTAAATTTTGTGTTGCATTCATGCTGGTGCATAGCTTTTAATTGATTGAGTATGGTTTGAATTCAAATTGGTATTTGAATTCAACCTTTGTTTGAACTAGAAATAGAAAAGATTAGAAATAGAAAAGGCAAAACCCAAAACCCAGCTAAAACCCCAGAACCCGGCCCAGGAAACCCAACGCAACCCAGCCCGGCCCGCTCTCTCCTTCTTTCCCGCGGCCCAGCTCCCTTTCCTCCCCAGCCCGCTCGCCTCCCGCTTGGCCCGGCTCCGCACGGCCCACACTGCGGCCTGCCTCCGCCCGCTCCCTGCGCGGCCCAGCGCCCCGCTCTCCTCAGCCCGCACGCGCTCGCCCACCCGCTGCCACGCCGGGCCCGCGCGTCAGCGCCCTTCTCTCCCCTTCCGTCCCGGCTCCGCGCAACGGCCGCCCGGGATCACCGGCGAGCTCGCCGGGATCCCTATCCCGCCGCATTCCCCGCCCGTCCTCCTTTTAACCACCCGCGCCGCACCCCTACGCCGCCATCCCGTCCCGCTGGCGCCGCACGAACCCTAAACTTTCGCAGCAGCGCAACTCCGCCGTACCGCCACCCTGCGCCGCCGGTAAGCACCCCCGCCACCGCTTTTCCTCGCCGCCGGTGACCCGTGACCCCCGTATCCTTCCCGCAGGACAGCCTTGGGTCGAGCCGTGCCATCCAGGAGCCCGGAGAGCCCCTGCGCCGACCTCGTCACCGACTCCGTCCGAGCGCCGCCGCTCGGGCCTCGTCGTCGACCCCCTCTGCACCGCATCTCCGCCTGAACCTTGCACGGTGAGCATCGCCCGGACCTCCCCTTCCTATTTCGCACGCACATGTAGACCATAGGCCTCTCAGTTGGCCGGGCAGCGCACGCCGGCATTTCGCCGCCGCCGCTCCGCCATGACGAACACCCAGCACCGCCGCACAGCTTCGCATAGGCCTTGCTTAGGCTCGTTTGGGACTTGCACACACCCACGCTCCTTGCTGTGCCATGAACCCGAGCCCAGAACCGAGCACACGGGCTCGCGACGGTGAGCGCCGCCGAGCAGGACCGCCCCCACGGCTGCGCACCACGCTCCGGCCATCCCCACACCGCGCAGAAGGCTCTAGCGGATCACGCATGAAGTGCTGAACCTACCAGGCCAAAGCCCCGCCCCGATGGACCCCCCGGAGTGCCGGATTGGGCATCTCCGGTGAAGCGCCGCCGCGGAAGCCCCTGTTCCGGCGAACTGCGCCGCCACCCGCACGCCCTTCGCCCGTGGCCGTCCGATCAAGGAGGGATGCGCCAGATTAGATCGACTCCCCATTAGATCTGAAACGCTGGATCTCGATCCTACGGCCCATACTCGTGGATACCGGTTCACCTGGCATTTTTGTTAAAGAACCCCCCAGTTTTCCCGGAATCAACCCGCAGTCCACCTATTTTGAAAAATAATCGCAGATAGGCCCAAAACTTTGCAAGAACACCCCTGAGCTTCCTAGTTTTTAAACCCGCCATCCAGCCCTGGTTCTTTTATGAGTTAGACCCTGGAGTTAACGTTTATTTACGTTTTAGCCCTCGGTTTTAGCAGAAAAGCCCCTGGAACTTCAGTTTTCCTACAAATAAGCCCCTGAACTTGTTTTTGGCCTAGTTTATGCGTTTTAGCTCCGTTTTAGGCGTTCTTTATATCCACGCGATCGTTGTAACGCGTAGAATAGTTCTAGAGTAGTTTTGTGCGTTGTTTTTATGTATTGATGTATTGTTTCTTAGTTTTTGTTAGTGTTTGCTTGTATGCTTATTTCTGTGCATTGTTTTGGCCATGTGTTCGTGAGCAGACGCTGATCCAGTTGAGGAGCCCCAGTACCAGTACCCGGAGCACCCGTCTTCCGAGCACTTTGAGCAGCAGCAGGAGCAGTACAAGGAAGGCAAGTGTAACATGAACAACCCATCACTTTTAAATACATTTTCATACTACATTTTAATACTGTATGCCTTTAAGGATTTCCTAGCCAGTTTATATCCTTTAAATATACCTTTGGGTTGCATTTTGGTTAGTTGTGCTAGGTTGCTGCGCTATAACACACTCTGGTCCTTTTTAATTAATTTGATTAATGGTTTACTTGAACTTAATTCTGAGAGTGGCACTCTGTGTGGCTTGAGTGGCTCACGTCTCGTTAAAAGTTGTTTTTGTAGAAACATGGTTTAGGGGGCCAGCACGGTGCTTAGTGCTTGGTTGGCCACTCTCCATAAGGACCGGTTCATAGAGCGACAACCTGGGACAACAGCGCTACCACAAGGCTAGAATGGGATAGACTTGGCGTAATAATTAGATCTTTTTGGTTTGGAGTAACTTACCTGCGGGGCAAGAGTAGTAAGCTTCAATGGTCCCTGCTCCTCCGGCTTGGTCTGTGCTTGGATTGCGCTCCTGTGCTTGTACCCCCGGAGGTGGGCCCCATCGTCGCCGACCTAACTCTCGCGGTTACGCCTTACCAACGAGATTCTTTTTAAAGGCCTCGTAGTGAGTCGCTGGCCATCTCACCTAAGGAAGTGTGATGAACAACTGGCGTAGCTCACGACTTGTGGGTAAAGATGTGCAACCTCTGCAGAGTGTAAAACTGGTATACTAGCCGTGCTCACGGTTATGAGCGGCCCAGATCCTCCTTTTGATTAGTGGAGTTATCTCCTTCCGACGAGGGAGGTGCTTCTCGGGGTTACCTTGGTGGCTTGGTTTTTGGTATGGTTCTCAGTAGTAGTGTAATTAATTCTGATTAATTACTATGTAACCGGGTTAATGGTAATTCATCAACTCATAGTAAATAGCTTTAATAAAATTTTGCCAACACTTAAGTTACTCCTGGCACGTATATGATTGCTCGGTTTATGCTCTTTTATAAACCGGGTGTTACACATCGCGCCTTCATGGGCGTTTCAAACTTCACCCCCGTAGCAGGTTCAAGCTTGGTGCCCTTCCTTGGTTATAAATAGGGGGTTCTTGGGCTCCCTTTCTTCTTCAGTTCTCCCTGCTCTTGCTTCTAGCCTTCTCCTAGCTCGTAATGTCCCCCCATCTTCCATGGCCGACCCCCAGACTGGGCGGAACGGTTTTCTTAGGTCCTGATGCTAGAAGAATGCTTGCGAGCGGCAAGCGATAGTTGGAGATGGCATCCTTCCCATTCCTCAGCTCAGTGGACACAACAGAAGAACATTGGGCCCGTGAGGGCCTTCTTCCACGATGTCCTCCAGCTTGTAGTGGTGGCGAGGCATCCCGGGCATGACGTCGGTGCTAGGATTTGTCGCTGTTCTTCGCATCGTCCCTGTCAGCGACAAGGTTGCTCTCGGAGAGGCGGCATCGAGGGGGCTATCCGCCAGCTTGTGAGAAGGGCATTCCTTCGGATCTGTACGGCCCGGAGATTGCTACTCGTGCTTTCTGAGCAGCCTGGCTGTTATATCCGTCAAGGACTCATTGTCCTTTATTGGCGGCCATTCCTGCCCAAGATAGGGAAAATTGCCACTTAGGTGGCAATGCCTACGTATCTTGTAACGGCTTTGTGCCGGTAACCCTTTGTAATCTTTTTTTTGCAAAAAGCAATGAAGTCTTTTCATTTCTTTGGCGTGGTTTTTCTTCTTGCTCACTTATTAGGGTGCTCTTCGGGCCGACTCCCATTTCCTTCTGCCTTCGGCCTATGAAGTTACCGAAGTCGTGCGGCCAACCCCCGGTGGCTCGCTGCCTCCCTCTCATGGGGAATCTGGACTGGTGGCTGTCAGGATCCGAACGCAACCCTTGGTAGCCCCGACCGCACGGCAGCGTTCAGACTAAGGTCGCACGACCCTTCCTTTGCTGCGCCTGCTTGACATGACTCAGCGACTCGAGTGCCAATGCTTTGGGGTTTAGTTCCATGAATTTGTGAAGTTCTCTCCATGGGGGCGCGTCAGCGCACCCATGGATGTAGCCCCCGAGTCCTTGGAGGAGTGGAAGCACTCGTCCAAGGGCTGTGAGTATCATGTTTGTATGGTCCATCGGGTGACGTAGCCTCTCAGCATTCGTTTCAGCCGGCCTCGGCATTATTTTCAGCCGGCTTCAGCATTCTTTTCAGCTGGTAAGGCGACCCTTGCCCTCTTTGGACCAATTCAAACGTCTCATTGAGTGCGCAAGGAGGCTTGTTTGACACGTGGGATTTCACCACCGGGCGATAGCCAGTTTATTCGAGGGTACGGCCTTAGCCGAGACGTGCGAGGAGCCCCCAAGCCCCAGCCTGTGTAGGGGCGACCAGGGGAACCCTCGTCTTATTGTTACGACCCTCAGTTTGCCTTTCCGCAAGGAGGAGGGGTGAAGCGACTCATGCTACCCATGCCCGGGCGGCGAGCTATGGATGCTTCGGTGAGCTTTTAGCGGGTGGTTCGAGCGAACGTCCGTGCCCTGTTTGATAAGGGTCGGCTTGCGGCCCGGAGACACGTTCCATAAAGCGCTCGCAAAGGTTTGCTAGGCAGGGCTCGGACCCATTGGATTGGGCCCGAGGGCTCGATGCTCTCCCTCGATGGGATCCCTCGTGCTAGCCGCCTCTGTCTGGCCTCAAACACAACGTAGAACACCTCGAACTCGTGTTCGAGGCTAGGCTTTGTATGAGCATGTCCACGTTGCCCCTGACTCTATTGATCTGGTGTAGCTGTCGAACCCTCGGCGGGCCAGCCCTCGAACCTCTAATCAGTAGGGCTCAGAATTGTATTTCCTTTGTTAGTAAGGAACCCCGCTGGGGGAATATTCTGTCACAGTTTCGGCACAGGGCGCGGAGTCGTGGAGTCGTCTGTGACGTGGCCCGATGCGTGCGGAGTAGGCACGCCTTTTGAGGTGGCGTCCTCGGGCAGACAGAACAGCGCGGGCGGCCGCCGAATGATGGGACGTCTGCTACAGTGTGCATGCGCCACTTCAGTAACCACCCCACTGCAGTTACTGCGCGTGCGCGCGGGCTCCCACGACCGTGGGGCCCAGCTGGCGGAGACAACGGTATCTACCACATTTAATGCAATAGATTTGGGATGGCCGCGACGAATCCGCCCGTTTGCTATGGTTAAAAGGAGGGGTGTGGAGGAGTCCGCTTCGGCTCACTTTGCCTTTGCCTTTGCCCACTGCCGCCGCCCTGCATCGAAGCCCCAGAGCAGACCAGCGAGAGGAAAAAGAAGTAGGGAGCGCACCTTGCTTTTGCTCGAGCCCCCTTTCTGTTCCGCCATTGCCATGGTGAAGCTGGTCGCTCCTGTGCCTTGGGGCAAGTCTGTTGCTGAAAAGGCATTCCTAGAGTCGATGGTCGCCGTCGGGATCCTGCAGCCGAACACCGACCCGGCGCGCCCGGTGTGGATTGCTCCAGGCTCGACGGAGATGGAGCCAAAGCCCCCGAGTGGCTACGTCGTCAGCCTGGCGCGGCTGCACGAGCGGGGCTTCGGTGTGCCCGCCGACCGGTTCCTCCGCGCGCTCGGCCGCCATTATGAGGTGGAGCTGCACAACTTTGCCCCCAACGCTATCTCGCAGGCGGCGGTCTTCGTTGCCATCTGCGAGGGCTACCTGGGGGTGAAGGTGCACTGGGACCTGTGGACGCACCTGTTCTGGGGTGAGCTCGACACCGATTCCGTCTTGGCGGAGGTGAGGAGGCCTGTTCGCGCCAGCGGCCTGACGCTCCGATTGCGAGAGTCGAGGAAGGATCTGTACATCCCCTGCTCGATGACGATGAATAATCGCGACTAGGATAAGGCGTAGTTCTACCTCCACGAAAACGATGGGCGGCTTCTGACGTACACCAGCAAGATTCTGACGGAGAGGCCAGAGTCTTGGGAATATGGGGTATCACCCCCCGAGCGCCAGGCCAAGCTCAAGGTGTACACCAACGCGCTGCGTCACCTGGCGGGCAAGGGGCTGACGGCGGCCGCCGTCATTGCGAATTTTCACCGGCAGAGGGTGCTTCCCCTCATGGAGAGGAAGCTTCCCCTCCACAAGCTGACGCTGGAGGCCCCATCCAAGGGAACCCGGATGATGGAGGAGCTGCCCTCCCACGAGATCGCCGCCTAGAGGGCGAGACGTACGGTGCCCCCCCTCCGACCGGCCTCAGAGATCATTGGGAAATCAAGATGCCCCCCGAAACGGGGTATGTCAAAGTGGTAAGATTCGTTTCTAAGCATTAGTTGCTTGTGTCATCCTCCTCTTCCTAATCCTGGTCTCGTTCATAGGGGCTGAGCTGCCACGGATATTCCTCGGATCCTCCGCTCCCTGAAGTCCGGGCTGTGAACCGCCAGTACGCGGAGACGCGGAAGGAGCAGAAGGACGCGGGGAAGCGGCGCCGTGACAGGAAGATGACGGAGAAGGAGAAGAGGTAGAAGGTGAACTAGGAGCGGGCGAAGGATGGCCTCTCGCCGCTCCTCACGCCCGAGACTACACCGGAGCCAGACCTCTCTCCCTCGGCGTCAGGCGACGTCGATTACTCAATGCTCGAGACCCCCGACACGGGGGCGGCCAGAGGCCAATCGCCAGGCCAATGACGAGCTGGAGCCGAGGCCTCGGCATTGGTGGTGGGTGAAAGAACGCCCATGCAGACGATGAGCGAGAGATCACCCGCGCGGCTAGACGTGGAGACCCTTGGACGGGTGATGCCGCCGAGGCCTCAAGTTGGCCTAGACGTGCCGCCCATTGGTCACTCGACGGGAGCCGGTATGAGCCCCAAGGAGCGGCTTGAGATGGGCTAAGCGCAGATGGGCGCAGACGACACCAGTTGGCACGGCGCGGAGGACACTGCCCGGCCGAGTGCCGAGGAAGATGCCGACCGAGGCATTGCGGAAGATACCGTGTTGGCGCCTAACAACGTCACTACTGGGAACCAGCGATGACGCCCGCAGACGCCAATTGGGGTGGCAGGTATTTCATGAACCACGAATAAATCAACAAGTGCACAGAATACCGCTGTAGCATTTTACCCGGGAGTATACCAGGGTGTTATTTATATTTCTGCAGGGAAGGCGGTGAGTGAAGAGATATAGACTAGTTGATGAACTTTATCTAGATTGGATATTCTCATGCATAAACAGGGGTAAGATAATAACATGGTAGGAGGTAGTGTGACACACACAAACTACCCTCAAAAGAAAGATAAAAGATGCTCTAGGCTGGGAGCAAGGCAGAAGTTAGAGCTCGAGTCAACTATGCTAGGCTAGCTATATCTATACTTTCTCATTGGTTAGCTTGTCAGAGATTAAACTACACAATAGGGAGATCGCTATCGAAGCAATGGGAGGAGCCCATACACCCCCGGCAACTTTATGTACCTCCTACCCCCCATACCGAACGTGGAGGATTACTCGGGCTCGGACAGGGTTGTCACCACCTGCTGGCTACCTCTACAAACCGTGGGTATATTTGACATCCAGCAACTCTTAGCTAATCTAGACACCATGTCTACACTAGTAAGAGATACTCTAGTGTCCCGTGCAGAGCCCCACCCTCCGAATGGACAGACATCACACTAGAGCAATCATACGAATACTGGAGCAGTTGATAGAGTTCTAAGAACAAAAGACTAACCATCTCCAGCACAGGGCGATCATGCAATGCAAGCATTGAATAATAATGCAAACATATCAAGAAGCATATATCCGATAACTCAGAATATACTTCAAGCAGATATTAGTAACCATAGTCTAATTCTATTATAAACAACCGAATATTACAAGAGAGAGCTAGAGATGAACCCATACCAGAACTCTCGAGCAACTCCGGTGACTCGATGACTCCTAGACTTCTCCTAAAGTCCACTAAGCCTAAAGACTATGCAAGGTGATCTAGAGAGGAGAGGAAGTGTGGTGGTGTGTGTGTGTGTCCTCATTCTCTACCCCCCTTGTATTTATAGCAGGGAGCCACGGGTGAGAACCTCTGCAATCGATGTAAGGGACCAATGGGAAAGCGCCATGTGTCCTGGTTAAGGCGGTGGGGCCCACGGGCCAGGTCGGCCGACCAGGTAGGTCGGTCGACCTACCCGGGCCACCAACCGCACCCAACTTCTTCTGGTAGTGTGTCCTGGGCCTCCTTGTTTGATCCACATTGGGGTTGGCATGTGTTGACTTCATTTGGATTGGTTCTTGGGCTACATTTGGTCCATTTGAGCCTGAATCATCGCTCTGATATTTTCTGTGATTTTATGTTAGGCCAAAGTGTGCTTGCAACCTACATATTAGCTCCAAAATACAACTTGTATTTTCTAAAAGGTAAAGTGTAGTTTAGGGACTTTATTGAATAAGGATGCGTGTAAGAAATACAAACTCTCATGATTTTCTGATCAAGTTGACGCTAGGAAATGATCGTTAGTGAGCGTCAACATACTGCGCGGCCGGACACCGGTCGAAGAGGGAGGACCAGCGGGGCCGCATCGGAGTGGTTGGCCGGTCAGGTGGAAGAAAAGGCTCCCGCCCCAAAGCCTACGGAGGTCGGGAGCGAGGAGGCCATAACGACGGTGGTGGAGAAGATGGTGCGGGCGGAGGGGACGCCGGAGAGGGCGGCACCGGAGCGGTTCGAGAGCTCCGGAGAGGTCGCCTTGAATGCCACACTCGGAGAAGTCAGCTCCAGCGGCCGTATCACTGCTGCTTCCGAGGGTGGCCTCGAGGCCGGACTGTCCGAGCAGCTCAGCGAGGGGATAAGCTGGGCGATTGTCCAGCCCGGGGTCCTCGAGGATTTTGTTCGCGCTAAGCGCAAAGAAGACGAGATCTGGCAGGTGCAGCTCGATCTTGGCAACAAGATGGACACCGACATCCAGCGCGTCCTATAGCTCCACTGGCAGGACAGGCATAACATCAACAGGGTAGGTGCTTTTCCTGCCCCTATTTGTTTCCGATTATGTTTGTATGTTTCTGCTCATGTTCTTTGTTCACAGCAGCTGATGATCCTATCGAGGGACAAGAGCGTCAAGCTGGCCCAGTTGTACTCTAGGGTGGGTTGTCTTGAAAAGTACAGTGCCAGCCTGGGTTTTGGCTGAATGAAGCCTCCACCCAGGCGTCCAAAATGGAGGCACGAGCTCGTGGGCTGGAGCTCGAGCTCACCCGTGCCAACGGCGAGCGCAACGCGCAGAGGGCCACAGCCGAGCAGAGGGTCAAGGAGGCCGAGTTGCAAGTGGCCGTACTGCGCGAGAATGTGGAGGCACTCGCGGTGAGGGCGGCTCGGTCCTAGCACCAAGAGGCGGCCATCGAAGCGCTTACCGATACCCTCACGCAGAAGGGTGCTCTCCTCGAGGCGCAAGGGGATGCCCTCTGTTGACGGTCACTAACGACCCATTTTGATCGTCAACTATCGTGCAAAAGTCGAGCATCAGAAGGAATAAATCTGAGCATTGGATGATTATTTGACGAATTCCACAGATGCTGGTCTGAGAATGTGTGCAGGTGAATTTGGGCCAAAATTGCTTGTGACAAGCATATTATCCAATGCATAAATTCCTGGGCCAAGCACAAGCAAGGCCAAAGGCCAAAAGGGCCCACTTGGCAGCTGCACATGAGAGAGAGACACAGCCCAAAAGCAAGGTGACATGTCATCGATCCGAGGCAACACCTTCTCGACGAATTAGACACGTTCACGAGGATCCACGGGCCCACTAGAGCACCAAAACCGACTCAAGACAGGCCCTTACCCATATACATGGCATGCGGGCCCATCTAGCAGTATTCTGACCAAAGACCGGGGCAAACTGGGCCAGCCCAAGGCTGGCCGACCAACCAGGTCGCCTAACCTGGTGGTGGACTGGTGTTAGCCCACGGGCCCCACCGCCTCTCAGAAGACACGTGGCGAGGTGTGGTTGGTCCCCAGTGGCGGTTTGGCTCGTTTCCCCAGCAAGAGGCTGGTGGCTCCCTCCTATAAATACAAGGGGAGGGGTGAGAATGAAAACACACTCACACAAC
The DNA here is from genome assembly GCF_016808335.1 of Panicum virgatum. NCBI lineage: Eukaryota > Viridiplantae > Streptophyta > Magnoliopsida > Poales > Poaceae > Panicum > Panicum virgatum. The sequence continues at coordinate 42,979,192 of NC_053138.1, forward strand.
ACACCACACACCACACCATCTCTTCTCTTGAGTCCTCACTTGAGGTGTAGAGTTGTCTTAGAGAGTTTAGGAGTAGAGGTACTCAGGAGGAGCGCCGGCAATGGTGCTCTTCTCCAATTTGTACCTCTACACGAGAGTGAGGAGGAGTCGGGGGATGTGCCGGGCTTGTCAGTGCTCTTCTCCGCTTGTACCTCGACGGATGCTTATTCGGTTGTAAGTGTTCGAGACTTTCTTTGTTTGTTTATTTAAAATTAGAGTTTAGATCGCAAGTTATCATTTCAGCCTTATATTAGATGATGTGTATGCTAGCGAGTAGCATTTGACTCTAGAGTGGGGCCCGGATAGAAAAGGTTAACCCTGATCGCCTCTAGAGTTAGTAGGGGAAGGCGTAGACGTGGTGTCTAGGCTGGACTATACCACTCAGTTGTCTGATAGTCCCACAGTTTGTAGAGGTAGCTGGCAGGTGGTGACAGCCCTGTTCGAGCCTTTTAGTAATCCTCCATGTTCGGATATTGGATAGAGCACATATTGGAGCTATCGGCTTGTATAAGCCGGTTGATACCTTTAGCTCGAAGTATAACGGCGACGTGATTTCTTCTTCTAAACATAGGTTCTAGATCTTAGAAAGTCCTCTCTTTCCTATACTCCTACACCAGTGTGTGTCTGTTTGGACTGTCTGAACCCGTAGGTAGTGTACTCACGTTCCCTAGTGGATACGATACCCTAAAATACTCTTGGGTGAAAGCTACATCGGTATCCGTGCGCTTGCGGAATTTATTCGGACTCAGTCGTCCTCGTATCTTTTTCCTTTTCTTTCCTTCTACCTTTACCCCCGCTACCCATGGAGAAGCTATCGTGTCCATAGCTCTCTACCCCAATGGGCGAGTTCTCTGAGCCATCGCCATCTTCCTCATCTTACCATGAACTCGACCCTGGCTTTATAGCCATGGTTCGGAAGCGACCCTTCTTGGGAGAAATTCATGAAGACCCCTATGAGCATTTGCAAGAATTCGAGGAACTGTGTTCGGGTCTAGAAATCCTAGGCATGACACAGGAAGCCTTGTGGTGGAAATTGTTCCCCTTCTCTCTTATAGATAAGGCGGAGCAATGGTATACCCACACGATAGGAAATATGAGCGGTGATTGGGAGGAGCTTCGAGATGACTTTTGTTACTCTTTCTCCCTCATCGAACACTTAGACTCCCTATCGACCGACATCCTCGATTTCGAGCAATTAGAGAAGGAGTCCTTAGGTGCAGCATGGGCTAGATTCTCACGCCTTTTGGCTTCTATCCCAGACATGTCTATACCCGATGAAGTATCATTGGAAGTTTTCTACTTGGGTTTAGACATGGAAATTGCCCTAGAGCTTGACGACGCCAGCGGAGGATGGTTCTTACACACAACTCCGGAAGAAGGAAGAGACATCCTAGATGGTTTCTCAGACGACTCTTTCTTCTCTACCGACCATAATGAACCCCACCGGGATGAATCCGGGTCGAGCCATGAGAGTCTCTCAACACCCAAATCTGAGCCTTCATCTTTCACATTCCAATATTCGTCTGTTGAGCCCTCTCCCGAACCACGAACACCGAAGGAAGAAGACATTCAACCTTCAGAGTTCGCTTCCCGATTCGAGGATGATCCTTCAGGAAATATCCAGAACACCTCGAATCTCCACGACACCCAATTAAGGGAGGAACTTTCTTCTGTCAGTATCGATCAATTACCCAATCTCCTGACAGAACCTTCCCTTAGTCCTACGGTACCTCCTTCTTCTCCCGATCCTCTTTACGAACAATTTCTCGAGGAGGTCGTAGAGGTGGAATAGTCAGATGGAGCGAGATGCTTTTCCGAAGACGTTTGGACGAGTATAACCTCTACGATCCTTCCATGCTCTATAGGAGGAATTACCATAGAAGCCAATGTTAACCCCATCATGGAGGTTAAAATCATGCCATGACACTTAGCTTATACTTTGTTAGGCAATGTTACGCTAAGACCATCTGACAAGCTACTCAAATGTTGTCCCTTTGGACACATTATTGAATGTCCGGGGGTCGCAAGTGTTGTGCTGCTAACCTTAGACAAAATCGAGGTGCACCTAGACTTTCATATCTTCGATGTCCTTGATTTTGATCTTCTCATAGGCTACCCACTTGAAATTTCACTCACATCTCACCATGGGAGCCTAGCTGGACTGCTTAGGGAAACTGCTTTTGCCACTGCTACTCCTTGCTTAGAAAATCTTATGGCAAAGCCCCTTCCCAAGCAAAACCCACTTGAGGAGATGATGCATACATCTCCGTTCATATCATCCGAGCCTGTTCTCTTGGGAGTTCTAGAATCCTCTGAAGAATTCGACTCGAAAGATAGCCTTCACTTTTGTGAAAATGAGAGTTCATCATCACCCTTGACCGAGTTTGAGCCTCTTCCTGCTGGCCTAGAATATGTTATTCTCGACTACGATCGAGAATCAACATCAAGCTTTCACAATGCATCTCTTGAGATAGAGAATTAATGGGCCATGGAATTCTGTGAGGCGCCAACTCTGGAGTCCAATGAAAAGGATTCCTCAAATGAGCAAGGGAATTTCACTTTTGACATACCGCGTAAACCATGCTCATTCAATACAGCTCCAGAGTCAGGCATACTTAGTTGTTGACGCTCCTTAGCGCCCCCGATTTATATACCGCAAGCGCACGGTTTCGTGTAGCTTTTCCCTCAGAGTATTCCCCCAAGGTTTATCAATCCACGGAACCAAAGAGACAAGAAACAATCTACTAGCATAGAGATTCCTTTGTGTTGAGATGGTGAAAACGAATCTAATCTACTAAAAACACGACAAACACCGAAGGTAGCAAGAGAAAGTTAGAGATAACCAATCTAGATCACCTAGATCATGCATATGTTGTAATTCCAGCTAGATGAAGTGAAGTAAGGTAGATGTGAATCTCAATGAAAAGCCTCTTTAAACCCAAAATCTCCAATCCGATCCCTCGATACTCCGCCTACTCTGTGGAGACGGCCTGTCACGACGCCCCCCTTTTGAACGAAATACCCTGAAGCAAGTCGAACCCCCTTTGGTAGTTCCGCCATGAACCTCTAGCCACCATGACTACAAGATCATGCTAAGCGATCTATCTCGATAATAGATCTAGGATGAAGCAAACCCAAAGAAAAGAAAGAAATCGAAAGAGAGAACATGGTCGCTAAACATTCGGAATCACAAATAACTTCACCATGAATGATTGTACATCACAAGATCACAACCGGGGGCCTACCTTGATCTTGATGATCCTAGCTCCAGAACTCCGACGTGGTCTTCCTTGCAAGGTTCCCACGTCGGCTAGGGTGAAGCCTAGACAACTAGCACGACCCTCGGCTTTCCGAGAGGTGTCCCTCTATCTTCTCTGCTCCTTGGCGTCGTCTCCCAAATTGATCTCTGCCGGAACCTTGGGGAGGGGTCTTTAAATAGCCTCAAGGAACCCTCGGTCAAAGGGGAGGTCGAACCGACCTAGAAAAGGGCTGGGCCGGCCGGCCCAATGAGCCTAGGCCGGCCGGCCTGGCTCTTTCCTTCGCCGGCTTGTGTTCATCTTTCTCCCCAAGTCTCCTGGAATCTTCTAGAGTTTATGCCTTTCACGATTGCACCCCATTAGACGTCGTTATCTTCGAGATTTTTTCGAGGAGAAGGATAGGATGAAAAATCCTTCCTTAAATATCTCTTTGCTTTGCTTAGCCCCGAAGTATCTTGATCTTATCTTGTGGGCTTTGTCCTTTGGGCTTCATTGGAGGGTGGATGTGCATGAACGGGCCTCTAATCATTCATGGCCTTCGATCCTTTGTTCGGGCTTTGGCCTTCGTCTTTCTTTGTGTCATCGCGTGATCGTGGGCCTCGCCATTTCATGCTCCAAAATTGGTCAAAAACCTGCAAAAACGAAGTACCTCCAAAATATATGTGCAAACACGAAAACGACCAATAATTGGGCCGAGGTTAGGATGGTTAGTGATTCTGATATTAAATTCATGCCATTATCAAAGTTAAACAGGGGATAAAATGGATACTTGAGGAGCGCCAACATTAGTGCACCATGCACACACGAGGACTACAACCAACTTAAGGTCCTCTTTTGCAAAATCTTCAGAAGGTTGGTTGCAGATGTATATGTTTATCGTAAACATTGCAGATTTCGTGGGTGCACCATGGCACTAACCTTGTAGCTAGCTGCAACAATTGGTGGTGAAACAATGACCCATCACCAATGATGGCTGCAAGAGTTATCATGGTCGAGCTTATGACCAGAAACAAAGCACTGCCGGGAGATAGCCCGGACTATCTTTATTTATTTACTTCTTTATTTCCCTTTCAATAAAAAGCAAGAGCATGTTCTAGGATATAGTTTTCCTTCGGGTATTTTTGGTCCTAACCTTTCTAGGGGAAGATTAAGAAGAATGATGGACAAACAACACCTACAAACATGAGAGCTACACCGACTACAACACCTCGATGTGCCTTGATGAATAACAACTATAGAAGGAGACTTGAACTCCATACACTTGAAGTTTTGCAAACTCCAAGTGTGTGTGGGGGGGAGGTATGTGAGTATCCTGAAGTAAGTTCTTTTCTCAATTCATATCTTGTCATGGAATTGGTGTGTATCCTCACATCTTGCCCTATAAAAAAATGAAAAAAATGAGAGGAGTTGCCATGGTGACAACATTGAATTTTCATTAACAAACCATCATGGTAAGTACTCTCAATGTCCTGCTTTTGACATTAAACAAAGCCCTGCTGGGAGGTCGCCCGAGGATCACCAGGTATGTACTCATGCCTATCTCTCTTTGAATAAAGCTCAATCATGTCTCCTTGCTTCCTTTATCTGTTCGCGCATGCTCTAGTTTGAATGTGTTTGATGCATCACACATTCATAGGCCTTTTAAATCAAGCATGGTGCTTGGGTTAAAATGTCTTCTTCAATCAAACTGACATGGTGTCGAGTTTGATTGATGTTCTAGAGTTAATACTTGTATAAATATTGGTTGCATATATGGACTAACCCCAGCAGAAATCTCCAAATCCGATTAGGTGAGTCAGTTAGCTGAATTCAAATGGGAAGGTAAGCCAAGGTTTTGGTTTAATATTGCATGGCATACTCATGCTGATGCAATCTTAGTTCAGCCTTGCTTGGGTAAGTATCATGGTGAGATTAAATTTTATTTTTAATAAATTTTAGGAGCCCCCTGGTTCTTAAAACCAGTAGGGCCATTAGTTTGTTTCCATATTTTTGTTTTTGAATAAGCACCAGGTACAAGAACAAGTGTGGGGGAGATCTCTTGGAACTTTCATGCATATACACTCGAGATCTCCCACAACATGTGCACAACACCGAACGAACCAGAATGCAAGAAGACGAATCAGAGTTAGTATTTGGCAGTGGAACACCAGGTTTGGCTGACTAGCACTAGCTCCGATCATCTTCATCGCGACGGTTTGTGCACTCTACCCCTCATACTCTCCCTAACCTATGAGTTTAAATGAAATCTTGCTTAATCATTAAAATTAAACTCGAGGTATCCTCTGGTTCTATGCTTCTCAATGATTGGCTTGCATACTTTTTATTCTTTGCTAAGCCTGAGCTTGTGAATCTTATCTTAGGGAACCCATATTTGTTAAGTTGTTGACTAGTGTGATATGGTTTGATGGAAGAATCCTTGCTTTATCTGCTTATGTGTCTGGGAAACTTTTATCAAAAAGAAAACCCCCATAGCTTTACAACTCCACGTGTTTGTCCTATCAAAGCCATATGTTGACCTTCATGATACAAATCCTTTACACAAATGTGCCTTGTTGTTGCTTTGAGCCTCATCGAACTTTGTGACCCTAGTGAGATTTCTTTCATACTTGTTTGATCAAGATCATGTGCACTCCACCAGCTGAACTTCTACACTGGAAGTCAGCTATACCATTCCATCCATCCACAAAATAAAACTCCATGTTTAATGATCTCTCTCTCTAGTATCCTTCAAATGAGGCATGGGCTATCCAAAAAAAAGAGAGAAAAGATGACATGCCCAAGAAACATGACCCAAAAAAAGAGAGAAAAAAAAATGGACACATCAATGTCCATGACAAAAAAAGAAGAGAACAAAATATATATAGCCATGTCCTCATGATATCCAAATAAAGGAGAGAGGGATTCATAAAAGGAGTATTTCATTCCATTTCCACCATCCACCTTCCACATATGTGCACGATCTTGATCAGCTTGTTTGATTTGTCTTCTCCATGGATCCTTTGTTTGATTTTGCAATATATGTGACACAAGTGCATGCTTCCATTTTCCCTATCTTGAGCTCCACATAAGCTATCTTTAGAAGTAGGGTGAAAATAATGCTTTGGTGAGGATATATACACTATGAGCGACATGAGAGATCCTATGGAGAAGTAAAGCTATGGTTGGTCTTTGCAAAAATATTTCCAAAACCCCAGTCATATAGCAGGAAAGTGAAGGAAACTAAAGTCAACACCGTTCCGCTCTTCAACTTCCCAAACAATTTATGATAGACACATCAAAATTCACAGGCAAAGGTAAGGCCTAGAATAATTTGTATGCAGGTGTCATATCATATGAAGTCAGGGTCTGCCTTAGTTCTTGCCTTTACTCGAGGACGAGCAAAGAACTAAGTGTGGGGGATCTTGTTGACGGTCACTAACGACCCATTTTGACCGTCAACTATCGTGCAAAAGTCGAGCATCAGAAGGAATAAATATTAGCATAGGATGATTATTTGATGAATTCCACAGATGCTGGTCTGAGAATGTGTGCAGGTGAATTTGGGCCAAAATTGCATGTGACAAGCATATTATCCAATGCATAAATTCCTGGGCCAAGCACAAGCAAGGCCATAGGCCAAAAGGGCCCACTTGGCAGCTGCACATGAGAGAGAGACGCAGCCCATAAGCAAGGTGACATGTCATCGATCCGAGGCAACACCTTCTCGACGAAATAGACACGTTCACGAGGATCCACGGGCCCACCAGAGCACCAAAACCGACTCAAGACAGGCCCTTACCCATATACAAGGCATGGGGGGCCCATCTAGCAGTATTCTGACCAAATACCAGGGCAAACTGGGCCAGCCCAAGGCCGGCCGACCAACCAGGTCGCCCGACCTGGTGGTGGACTGGTGGCAGCCCACGGGCCCCACCGCCTCTCAGAAGACATGTGGTGAGGTGCGGTTGGTCCCCAATGGCGGTTTGGCTCGTTTCCCGGGCAAGAGGCTGGTGGCACCCTCCTATAAATACAAGAGGAGAGGGTGAGAATGAAAATACACTCACACAACACACCACACCATCTCTTCTCTTGAGTCCTCACTTGAGGTGTAGAGTTGTCTTAGGGAGTTTAGGAGTAGAGGTACTCAGGAGGGGCACCGGCAACGGCGCTCTTCTCCAATTTGTACCTCTACACGAGAGTGAGGAGGAGTCGGGGGATGTGCCGGGCTTGTCGGCGCTCTTCTCTGCTTGTACCTCGACGGATGCTTATTAGGTCGTAAGTGTTCGAGACTTTCTTTCTTTGTTTATTTAGAATTAGTGTTTAGATCGCAAGTTATCATTTCTGCCTTATATTAGATGATGTGTATGTTAGCGAGTAGCATTTGACTCTAGAGTGGGGCCCGGATAGAAAAGGTTAACCCTGATCGCCTCTAGAGTTAGTAGGGAAAGGCGTAGACATGGTGTCTAGGCTGGACTATACCACTCAGTTGCCTGATAGTCCCACTGTTTGTAGAGGTAGCCGGCAGGTGGTGACAACCCTGTTCGAGCCTTTTAGTAATCCTCCACGTTCGGATATTGGATAGAACACATATTGGAGCTATCGGCTTGTATAAGCCGGTCGATACCTTTAGCTCGAAGTATAACGGGGACGTGATTTCTTCTTCTAAACATAGATTCTAGATCTTAGAAACTCCTCTCTTTCCTATCCTCCTACACCAGTGTGTGTCCTTGGACTGTCTGAACCCGTAGGTAGTGTACTCACGTTCCCTAGTGGATACGATACCCTAGAATACTCTTGGGTGAAAGCTACAGCGGTATCCGTGCGCTTGCGGATTTTATTCGTGACGTTACAAAATACCAACACCCTCCGCAGCGCAGACACTGCCCTCGAAGAAAGGGGGCCTCTGTGTCTGCGTTCCTGTAGCAGGTCGACGCCGCACGGGCAGAGCTAAATGAGGAGAGGAGGCGCACTGAGGGTAAGTATTGAAATTGGCTTTAGTTGACTTGGTTTTGTTGAGATTTATCTTCGCTTCCGCTCAGAGCTGCGGAAGGCTGTGGTGGAGGAGACCGCGGCGAAGGAGGCTCTCCAGGTCGCATACTCGTTGGTGCAAAAGGACTACGAGGACCTAGAGGGGTCCGCTGTGGCCACGTGACAGGGGCTCGAGGGTGAGGGCGGCTCGTCAGGCAGCTTGCTGGCCAGTCGCCTGAGGTCCTTGGGTGACCGGGTGGCCGAGCGGCTCAAGGGTGCCCTCCGCCTCGGCGTCCAGAAAGCCCTCGGTGGGGTCTCGATGCACTACATTGTCAACTTCGAGCAGCTAGCCACACGCTACATCATCCCCGATGGCAACGATGACGCCAAAGTTGATGCTATGGAGCAAGCCGATGCAGCTGCTGAGGGCGCCGCCTCCGCCTTGTCCGAGCTTTTCGAAGGCGAACTCCTCCTTGCTGCTGTGGATGACGAGGACAAGGGTGCGCGCGGTGGAGAAGACGACCTGTAGAAAGCCTGGGTCACGAGGCCCGAGTAGATATGTTAGGATTTTGTCTTGATTTTGATTTTCCTATGTAAGGAGCAAAGACGTAATCTTAACGGTGTGGCCGCTCAAGGCCTTTGTGTATTTGTGCATCATTTTTCCTACTATTTTTTCGTGCTCTTGTGTGCTGCTTAGATAAACTTCTGCATGGATTTTTGTGTTCATAAGCTACTTAGGTGTGGGGAGGTGAGCGGGGATGCCGTGTCCCGGAGGCGTAGGCGGTTCCGCGGCTCGGCCGACCTTGTGCCAAAGTTGCTTATGCCTTACGTCTGTTTTTCTAAGTGTTCGAGAGGCTTAGATAAGAAGTTTTCGGAAAAAATAGCAACATTTTGGGGACGTTCGGGGGTTCCCCCCGTTGTAGCCCCCGAGGGAGGCTTGGCTTTGCGGGCAAAGCCAAGGCTCTCTCAGTGTTGTGCGTGCATCCGAGCCCCCAAGGGTTCGAATGATTCCTGAGAAATTTGTAAGTAAAGAATACTTCTTTATTACCTCGGGAATTTAAAATGTGAGTACAAAGTATGTACAAATAGCTTAGAATTTCAAGAATAGAAGCGACGTAGTTGCTGAATGTTCCAAGCGTTGGTAAAGACTTCGCCCTTCTAGTAGGTGCTGGGCTTGAGGATCTCCGCAATGATGTACGGGCCCTCCCATGGCGGGGTAAGCTTGTGGCGCCCTCGGCTATCTTGCCGAAGCCTCAACACTAGGTCTCCCTTGTTGAGGTCCTGATGTCGAACTCTCTGCGCCTGATATTGTCGCAGAGACTGCTGGTAATGCACCGAGAGTAGGAGTGCCACATCTCGACCCTCGTCCACCTGATCCAGCGAGTCCTCGCGGGCTAGCTGGTTCTGCTGCTCTTGGTAGGCTTTGATCCTCGGGGACCCATACTCCAAGTCAGTGGGGAGGATAGACTCGGCACCATAGACGAGGAAGACTGGGCTAAATCTCGTGGCTCGACTTGGGGTCATTCTTAGGCTCCAGATGACCGAGGGTAGCTCCGTGAGCCATCTCCGGCCAAATTTGTTCAACTTGTTGAAGATTCTTGGCTTGAGGTCTTGTAGGATCGTGTCGTTGGCATGTTCTACTTGGCCATTTGTTTGTGGATGCACCACAGCTGACCAATCCACACGTATGTGATAGTCATCACAGAACCTTAAGAACTTCTTCCCTGTGAACTAGGTGCCATTACCCGTGATGATCGAGTTCGGGACCCCGAACCTATAGATTATGTCGGTGAAGAATTGCACGGCCTGTTCGGATTTTATCCTGACGATGGGTCGAACCTCGATCCACTTGGAGAACTTGTCGATCGCCACCAACAGGTGGGTTAAGCCCCCGGGCGCTTTCTGCAATGGTCCGATGAGGTCCAATCCCCATACGACGAAAGACCATGCAATAGGGATGGTTTGCAGAGCATTTGCCAGAAGGTGTGTTTGATGGGCGTAAAACTGGCAGCCTTCGCAAGTCCACATGATTTTCGTGGTGTCGGTGACTGCTATGGGCCAGTAAAAGCCCTGCCTGAATGCGTTCCTACAAGGGTGCGTGGCGCCGCGTGATGGCCGCAGGCTCCGGCGTGGATGTCCCGAAGCAGGTCCCTACCCTCGGGAATGGGGATGCAATGTTGTAGGACTCCCGAGGGGCTGCGCTTGTATAGTTCCCTGTCGATCACGGCGAAAGACTTGGCCTGCCTGGCGATGCGCCTCGCCTGAGCGCGATCCGAGGGTAGCACCTCTCGGTTGATCCAGTCGAGATACTGGTCGTGCCAGTCTTGCAGAAGCGGAGCCTCGTCAATTTGCATTGCCTTGGCCTCGTCCGCCGAGGAGGTCTTGGTCTCCATCTCCATGGCCTCGGACTCGCCTGCCGAGGGGTTCTCGAGCGAGGGCTCGGCGGACGAGGTGCCCGACTCTGCCGGATCCTTGAAATCGACGGATGGTTTGGTGAGGTTGCGGGCAAAGATGTTCGGGGGAACGGTGGTCCCTCCAGACGCAATCTTAGCCATCTCGTCTGCATCCTCGTTGTACTTGTGTGGGACGTGGTTGAGTTCTAGGCCGTCGAACTTGTCCTCAAGGCGGCGCGCCGCATTGCAGTACGCCTCCATCTTTGATTCATGACAGCTAGACTCCTTCATCACCTGGTCGATGACGAGTTGAGAGTCACCCCGCACATCGAGGCACTTGACGCCAAGTTCGATGGCGATGCGGAGGCCACTGAGGAGGGCCTCGTACTCCGCCATATTGTTGGACGATGGGAAGTGGAGGGGAAGCACGTAGCGCATGTGCACTCCGAGGGGTGAGATGAAAAGGAGGCCAGCGCCTGTGCCAGTTTTCATCACCGACCCATCGAAGTACATGGTCCAGCACTCCGCTTGAATTTGTGGTGGGGGCAGCTGAGTGTCGGTCCACTCAGCGATGAAGTCAGCCAAGATTTGGGATTTGATCGCCTTGCAAGGCGCATAAGTGAGAGTTTCTCCCATGAGTTCCACTGACCACTTGGCAATCCTACCCGTGGCTTCCCTATTGTGAACTATCTCTCCCAAGGGGAAAGACGAGACCACGGTGACGGGATGGGCCTCAAAGTAGTGGCATAGCTTGCGCCGAGCCAGGACCACTGCGTATAGCAGCTTTTGGATCTGTTGATATCGTGACTTGGTCTCGGACAGCACTTCGCTGATGTAGTACATCGGCCATTGGACAGGCAGAGTGTGTCCTTCCTCTTGTCTTTCCACAACAATTACCGCGCCGACCACTTGGGTCGTCGCAGCTACGTATAGGTAGATGGGCTCGCTGCCTATCGGCGGTGTTAGGGTGGGGGCATGAGTGAGTGATACTTTTAGCCTGTCGAGGGCTTCCTGAGCCTCGGGGGTCCATGAAAAGGGCTCAGTTTTCCTCAGGAGTCGGTACAAAGGCAAGCCTTTCTCACCGAGGCGTGAGATGAAACGGCTAAGGGCTGCCAGGCAGCCCATGACCCTTTGTACCCCCTTTATGTCTCGGATCAGCTCCATCCATTTGATGGCCGAGACTTTCTCAGGGTTGGGTTCGATGCCCCACTGAGAAACAATGAAACCCAAGAGCATGCCTCGAGGCACCCCGAATACGCATTTTTCTGGGTTGAGCTTTACCCCCTTAGCTCTTAAGCAGTCGAACGCAATCTTGAGATCAGCTACCAGGTCATTGGCCTTCCTGGATTTTACAACGACGTCATTGACATATGCTTCTACGTTCCGCCCGATATTGTCCCCGAACGCATGGAGCATACACCGCTGGTATGTAGCTCCGGCATTTCTAAGGCCAAATGGCATCGTGACATAGCAGTACATGCCGAAGGGTGTGATAAAAGAAGTCGCGAGCTGGTCGGATTCTTTCATCTTTATTTGGTGGTAACCAGAGTAAGCATCAAGAAAGGATAAAAGTTCACATCCCGCAGTTGAATCAACGATTTGATCAATTCGTGGCAAAGGAAAGGGAACTTTCGGACATGCTTTATTTAAACTAGTATAATCTACGCACATCCTCCATTTTCCATTCTTTTTCTTAACCAACACAAGATTAGCTAGCCACTCGGGATGGAATACCTCCTTGATGAATCCGGCCGCCAAAAGCTTCTGCACGTCCTCGCCGATCATCCGGCGCTTGAGCTCATCGAAGCATCGCAGGCGCTGCTTCATCGGCTTGGAGTTGGGTCGGATGTCAAGGGAGTGCTCGGCGACCTCCCACAGTATGCCAGCCATGTCCGAGGGGCTGTTGGTACTTTGCAACATCATGAATAGAATCCGCAAGCGCACGGATACCGCTGTAGCTTTCACCCAAGAGTATTCCAGGGTATCGTATCCACTGAGGAATGTGAGGATGCTATCTACGGGTTCAGGCTCATCCAAGAACACACACGACAGTGTGGAGAAGACAAAAGAGAGGACATTCTATATCTAGAATCTATGCTTGGAAGAAGAGATCACATTGCAGTTATACTTCGAGCTACCGGTTTCGACCGGCTTATACAAGCCGATAGCTCCAGTAATAGTGCTCTATCCAATATCCGAACGTGGAGGATTACTAGGGCTCGAACAGGGCTATCACCACCTGCCGGCTACCTCTACAAACCATGGGACTATTGGACAACTAAGTGGAATAGTCCACCCTAGACACCACATCTTCGCCTTTCCCTACTAACCTTAGCCCTGGCCAAGACTACCCTATTCTATCCAGGGTCTTAAGCTAAGATCAAATGCTACTCGCTAGCATACACATCTACTAATGCAAGGTAGAGATGATAACTTGCGATCTAAACTCTAATTCTAAATAAACAAACAAAGAAAGTCTCGAACACTTACAACCGAATAAGCATTCATTGAGGTATAAGCGGACAAGAGTGCCGACAGACCCGGCACTTCCCCGACTCCTCCTCACTCTCCTCCTCTTCTTCTACACCTCCTAGTCTACCTAAGCATCTAGGATGAAGGCCTTAAGCTCCAAGGGAGAAGGTGAGTTGAGTTGGGTGTGGTGTGTATCATTTCTTCCCCCCCTATATTTATATGAGGGAGCCATGGCCAAAGGAGGCATCATCTATAGCTGATCCTTGGCAAACCAACATACTCATCCAATAAGCTTCCTCCACGTGTCCAGCTTAAGTTGGTGGGGCCCACGGGCAGGTCAGCCGACTAGCATGTCGGCCGGCTTCCCAGTAGGCCCACCGACCTTCCATTTTGGTCCATGGGTTCCTTCCTGGGCCCACTTGTCATTGGCACGGGTATTGGCTTTTGTACTGTTGGTTTCTTGCTCTAGTGGGCCCTCCATTCCATATTCTGACACGTGTCGCATCCTGATTCGCTGCAACGTCGTGTCTTGGATCAAACCACACCATTATACTGCAAAATCAGCTAGAAATCACCTGCACACATTCTAGAACATCATCTGTGGAATCCGTTAGTAAATAAATCTATCCTAGCATTTATTCCACATTTTGGTTCCTTTTTGTGCAGGTGTTGACGGTCAAAATTAGTCGTTAGTGACCGTCAACAAGATCCCCCACACTTGGCCCTTTGCTCATCTCAAGTAAAGGTCAGGACTTAGGTGAAGCGGTAGCTTCCTGATAGAATATCCTGCACAAAAGTTGTTCCATATCTTACTCTTGCTTGTGAACTAGAATGTGTCTACCTTGATGTTTTGAGTTGTTGAAGAACGGAATGATCTCGGCTTCAAGTGTCAGCCTGTCATGCTGCCAGACTTGGGGAGTTTTGAAAGGATTTTTGTAGAAAAAGATGTTCATGGTCTCACTCTCTTCCCTGGGTCTCTCAGAATCACTCATTGCTTCTTTACCAGCACTTGTCCCCTATTTTACCTCATCGGCTCTGATAGTATATGTGGAGTTTTGATGAGTGAGGTAGAATGGCATCCGCCTGACTCAAATCTGTTGCAAGGTCAAAGATTTGATACACATGTTGATACTCATAACTACAAACTAATTAGATTAGCGCACAGATAAGTACATGCTCCTTTTCATGCCTGACTTTATTTGCTGGGTCATGCTTCTTTGGCATGCCTTCTTTTCTCTCTTTTTTTTGGGTCATGCTTCTTTGGCATGCCATCTTTTCAACTCTCTTTTTCTCTCTTTTTTTTGAATACTATTGTCAGGCAGTATTTAAGGAGCATGAGGTTCATCTGAACGTATAACCTTTAATCAAGAGCATAAACAGAGTAGAACCATGATGGGTCACAAAATTTGATCAAGCTCAACATGTAGCCAAGAGACATAGCATGGGATTTTTTTTCAAGATAGTATATGGCTCTAGTAGTATAGAGGGTAAAGAGAAAGACCATGAACTCAGTTTTTGTTTTTGTAAATAAATTCCCAAACTAGTCAACATGAGAGAGACGAACAACTTTAAACCAGACATATCACATTAGTCAACAACTAAGCATCATGAGGTCCTATAAGATATGGTTCACAAACTTAAGCGCAGCATGAAAAACATTTATGTAAGGCATCTATGAAGAACTCTAGTTAGCAGATTTCTTAAACAGATTCAAGTATTTGAAAAGATATACTCATGTTTTAGAAAGGCTAAAGGGAGGAAACAAGTGAGGTAGTGCAAACTCAGGAGTCGGAGCGGGAGGTGCACGTGATGTGTGAATGTGATCGTGGTTGTGTAGCGTCATGGGATCTCCCTCCCCCCCACTTGTATTCGACCTGCTCTTCGATCATAGACAAAACAAACCAAATATGAAAGATAACGGGGCTCTGCCGGCATTAACACCGGGGAGCCAAAGTTCACAATCCTGAATGAATAAAAACTAGGGCGCGACTAACTGACCTAAACCTAAACGAAATAACTAAGACTAGCACCCAGACTAAACCTATGATAACTAGGGGTCTCATCTTAGATCCCTATTCAAAGCCTTGGATTCCTAGTGCCTCTACTAGGCGATCCATCCTTTCATCAAGAAACTTGAAGTAAAGTTCGAGGTCCTCCTACATCTCTCTGACCTCCGTCCTCAACCCCTGCTGAGATGTGTCTAATCTGACATTGGCCATATGAGCTTTTGTAAGCTCATTGGAAAGCTTCTTTATCTCAGTCTTGTCTTGATAATCTTCTGCTCCGTCCGGTGGTCTCACTCCAAAAATAGTGAGGCGTGGTTGGAGTGGTGGCTCATTAGGAGATATCTTGTTGCGCCGGTAGTCGTGGCTGATTATCCGGCTCTCCTTTGTTACCTAAGAATGCACGTACTCCTCGTCAGGCTTGAGCCTTGGCCCGGGTGCATTCTCGTCTTGGAACAACTTGACCGCGAAGACCTCTAACTTCTTCTTTGAAGGCCTGTTCCATGGTTTGTTATGCTGTCCCTCCGCTGGAGGTGTTCCACCAGGCGATGGAGAGCCACCAGAGAAGCCGGGAGCCGAACGGGCTCGTGGGGAAGTTGGCCGACCAGGGTGGTCGGCCGACCTGCCCCTGGCACCTCTCGGGTCCCTCCTTCTGGGGGTGCTCCGAGGCGTTGCTGGCGAGGTCATTGCCACCGAGAAGGCTTCTTCTTGGAGAGCCTCCGCAAAGTATTGCTCCATAGGGCTAAGTGGATCGCCCTGGCAGGATTCTAGCGCAACGTATGGTACTATCTCCTTGTCGGCCATGGGTTCATGGTGATGGGATGCTGGTGGAATCAGTGGAGGTTTTGAGGAGTAGATGGAAACAAGGTAGATGGTTTAGGTTTTCTGAAGAGAAGAAGAGGGGTGTGAGACTCCTTTTCTCATCGTGAAACACTATCGCCCCTCACGGAGTTGGACTCTAGGTGGGTCAAGGAGGCCGTGCACTGAAGCTGGGCCTCACTGGAGCTGGCCGAGGTCCGGCCGACCCACGCTGGGCCCCAGTGGGCCCCAGCTTGCACGGGTCAACAGGTGGGGTCAGGTGTTTGAGAGGTAGAATGGGCCCACTTGCCATTTTGGCCTATATGGCTCCTTTTAGATATAAGTGCGTGATCGACTAAGTCAATCACGTCTATCTCTTCACCAAATAACTTGACCCTGGAATTAAAGAGCAATAACTTGTCTCTAGGATTGAAGTTCTTGGGCTTCAATCGCTTATCATGCCATCTCTTGGTTCTTTCTTTGTAGATCAAGGCACTATGATAAGCTTTGTCTCTCCATTCCTCCAGTTCCGAGATCTGGCGCTTCCGGTACTCTCTAGCTATTTTAAGATCAATGTTCCACTTCCGGATAGCCCAGTGCACTCTATGCTCCAGCTCTACGGATAAGTGGCAAGTTTTCCCGTAGACAAGCTGATAAGGTGACATTCCAATGGGTGTCTTGTATGCTGTACGGTATGCCCAAAGTGCATCCGGTAATTTCAGCTTCCATCCTCTCCCCATCTCATTCACGGTCTTTTGCAGAATGTCCTTGATTTGTTTGTTGGATGTTTCTGCTTGACCGCTGGTCTGAGGGTGATACGGAGTCGCGATGTTGTGCCTTGTCCCTAGTTCCTTGAGAAAGTTCCGGAAGGCCGAGTCAATGAAGTGTGACCCTCCGTCACCGATTACCATCCGTAGTGTGCCAAACCTTGGAAAAATAATCTCATGGAACATCTTACGGGCATGCTTTGCATCTGTGGCTCTGCATGGCATGGCTTCGACCCATTTGGAGACGTAGTCTACGGCGACCATGATATACTCGCATCCTTGGGATCTTACAAAAGGTCCCATGTAATCAATACCCCAGACATCAAAAAGTTCGACTTGAAGATTGTAGTTCAGGGACATTGAATCGCGAGCTGTGATCCCTCCATGCCTCTGGCAATTTGGGCATCTTCGGATGAAGTTCTTTGTATCTTCATACATAGATGGCCAATAGAAACCGCTCTGCCAGATTTTCGCTTGAGTGCAAAATACACCATGATGACCTCCATATGGTGCTGCATGGCATCTTTCTATGATCTTTTGTCCTTCTGCCGTAGGTACACAACATCTGAGTAACCCGTCTGCACAGACTCGGTACATATATGGTGCATCCCATAGGTGGCGTCTGCTCTCTTGAACCAGTTTCTTTTTGCTCTCCCCTGCGGGTATATACCCAGAAACCATGAAGTTCAAGATATTCGCATACCAGGGGTGCAAAGTTGTTACTTTGAGAAGCATATCATCCCATAGGAAGTCATTTATCGGCGGGTCTTGGGTATTCGTGTTGGTCATGCGCGATTAATGATCTGCCACTGAATTCTCTACTCCTTTCTTATCTTTAATTTCCAAATCAAACTCTTGGAGTAGGAGAATCCATCTAATCAACCTCGGTTTAGCATCCTTCTTAGTGAAGAGGTACTTGAGTACGGCATGGTCTGTGTTGACATCGTTTTTTGACACGTATCAAGGAAGGTGATTTTTGTGAAGAGGAGGTGGCCGGTTTAGAAGAAAACAAAAGTTGCACAGTGTTGGAATCGGCCGATGGAGTCTATCCGATGGGCCAGGAGAATATTCTGTGAAGATGCTGATTAGTCCACTCTGGTACTCGGCCGATAAAGAGTTACCGATGAAGTCAAGGAAGGAGAAGAGGGTCCGGACTCTACGAAAATCTTGATGATTCGGTTGTAATATTTTAAGTAGTTTATCTTTTAGATAGTCTTTTCTTTAGGGTCAAGTAATGTTTGCCGTAATCGGCTAGGACTTGATAGCGCTAGGATATATATATGTCAGTTGTAAGGGACCGGAAAAAAATTGATACACATCCAATACAACAAACTTTACAATTCCTTTGCACTTTTTCGGCGACTTCGCCTTTTCTCTTCTTTTTTTCGACGAGTTCTTTCAAGTTGATCAAGGACGCCTCACATTCGAGCGACTTGATTTGCTGGTGAGTTTTCGTTTTACCGAGTATATTTGAGCTTTAGCTACCGGGCGCATCGATGTGGCTTCATTCAAATCTATTCAAAAGTTATCGAGTTTATCTAGGCTTTGACTTCCGGGCGTATCGCTGTCGTCTCGTCTAGATTTATTCACCAATTATTGATATCGGCTAGATTTATAGGTTTTCCTATGCTTTTTGGCCATTATCATATCTAAAAACATATTAGATTGGCTTTAGATTTTGGAGTAACACTTTTGTTATCTCAAAAGCCGGTTTAGATTTGTTTTTAGCTTCACATCATCTGAGCTACACATTCGTAGTTCAGATCTTGTCATAGATACACGATCGGCTGTTCAAAGCCGGTTTTGTCGTTTAGTGTATCGGCTGATCCTGCCGATACGCTTGTTTATTACGTACTCGCATTTAATATCTTTTTGTCGTCTATAGTATTGGCAAAGCTTGCCGATACGCCCATCTGAGAGATATTCGGAACCCCAGCCGATATGCTCTCGAATTTGACTTTGTTTTCTCCCTTGTCAATTTTAGGTCAAATTGACTGGCACGCTTGGTTGACTTTTCCGTGCTTGGTGAACACTTGCCCTCGGATTCCAGTGTGTTGATTTTTGCGTCAACACATCTTTTGGCACGCCCAGTAGGACCCGATAAGCTTCAACATGGTAGAACTTACTGATAAATCTGCAGTTAGTGAAGAAAACCAGATTTCTGTTCCTGAAGATAAGCTCAAAGAAGAACAAAAGAAGGAATATGAAGAGCTGGTGGAGAGATTCAAGCGTGAATGCCTCAAATCATACAACGTCAATAGATCTGGCGAGGTGATCAAGAAGTTTGATCTTCCATCTTTCCAGCCATTGACAGAGGCTCAACGTGAAAGCAAGATGATAGACGCAGTTGGTCAGGCTGTGGCACAAGCCTTCATCAAGAGTGCAACAGTGATGGGCAACACGGTGCACAATGCAGTGGTCAAGACTTTTGCTGAAGGCACGTTATCAGGGTGCATGGGTCCTTGCTATATACATCCAGATCAGATGCAATATACTCCCTTGGAGGTGTCTATGGCAGCAGTCCTGTCGGCTCAAAATAGCCAGGCAGGAACAAGCAATAGTCAAACTCCACCCCAGATGACTACTGCAACATCGGCGGGTACGACACATCCTATCTACTCGACCACGCCGCCGATTGCTACAACTGTGTAAGGTGGATCTGTGTCCGTATTTCCTAAAGGATGGGATCCTGCTACTGGGTATGGTATGCATCCGGATTTCTTTTCTACGCCACCCAAGATGCAGTTTAATGCATCGGCTTCTCAGCCGATAGCCTCTCAGCCTGATCCATCGGCTGTTCAGCCGATGGGTGCATAGCAGGATGCATTGGCAACACAGCTGAATGAACAAGGCACATGGAGGCCACAACAGATGGCACAAGCTAATGCATCGACGCCACCGCCGATGACTCCACAGCAGCGTCTTGCTATCCTACTCCAGCCCTAGTCTCCTTCAAAAGTGTTATTGTCGCAATCTCCGCATCAGAAGGGAATCAACTGGATATTCCACAATCAAGCAACTGGACAGATACGGTGTGTCAATGTGCCGTACATGGATATTGCTGGTCAACAATCGGCAAGTCCATCGGCTCCACAACCGACGATGACTCAGCAAACACCTAATTGGATAGCTCAGCAAGCCCAATAGATGCAATCGGCTGGACAGCCGATGAACCATGTAGCTCAACAACTTGTGATGATGACCAATGCAGCTTGTACGGTTTTCCCTCAGCAAATGCCAATAGTTGAGCCACAAGTTGATTGGAGCACGAAGATAGCTGAAGTGATGAGGGAGCAGTTTGGTTTGAGGCCAAAACAACAGTCCGTTATGTACAAGACTCCCTATCCTCCGGCTTATGATCAGATTCTCTCCCACACAAGTACAAGATGCCTGACTTCACGAAGTTCTCAGGGCAAGGAGAATTTTCTATGATGGAACATGTTAATAGGTTCCTTCTACAGTTGGGAGAAGCGAGCAACTAGGATGCACTCAGAGTCCGTTTGTTCTCCTTGTCTTTGTCTGGATCGGTCTTTGCTTGGTTTACCACTTTGCCAGCAAACTCCATATTATATTGGGCTGATCTAGAGAGACAATTTCATCAGTTCTTCTTCTCTGGGATTACTGAGTTAAAGTTGACCGATTTGACCGGCTTGAGACAAAAAAATGATGAATCGGTTGCTGCTTTCATCCAAAGATTCAGGGATGTAAAGAACCGATGTTACAGTTTGGTTCTGTCCGATCAGCAGTTGGCCGATGCAGCATTTAATGGACTCTTGCCGCACATTAAAGATAAATATGCATCGCAGGAGTTTGAAAGTATTAGCCAGATTGCGAGTCGGATGACAGGAGAGACTCGATCCTACGAGTCCAAGAAGCCTTTTCAGAAGAAGATCAACTATGTGGAATATTCTGCTAATGATGAGTCTGAAGAGGAGCAAGAAACGGTCGCATCGGCTGAGTGGATACAGAACAGCAAGAAGCCGGTGACGTGTCCGTTTGGAAAGAAAGAGCCTAAGTCGTATGGATTTAATATTACCAAAGCACAAGATCTTTGACTTGTTATTGTCAGAAGAATTGATCAAGTTGAAGCCATATCACAAGATTCCATCGGAGGACGAGCTCAAGAATATAAAGTACTGCAAGTGGCACAATGCCACATCGCATGATACAAATGAGTGCAAGATCTTCCGATAGCAGATTTAGATGGCTTTCGAACAAGGGAGATTGAAGTTTGAAGCTCCCAAGAAGACGATGATGATCGACGGACATCCTTTCGCTACGAACATGGTTGATGTGGCCAGAGATGAAGGTTCTTCTCAAGCTAAGATTCTGACATCACCATCGGCCAAGAAATCTGGGGCTGTTGATCCTAAAGCGCAGATAGCGGCCGATGAGGTCAAAGGAAAAGGTCCGATGAGGGATGCTGAACGTTCATCGGCACCACGTAGACGTGTAACGTCTCAAATACTATTGAACAAGTTTCAGCGTGATCGTGAAAGGCGGCAGCGTAGAGAAGAAGAGGAGCGATGCGAGCAAGATCATTGGAGGTGTCCTTTCTTTGTCTACTGCTGGGAAGAAGGGTTGACATTGCCATCGGCATATGATTGTCCCGAATGCAATGGTCAAGGCAGCCGATCATATGAAAGGTCACGTCATGAGCCCTATCGGCGTGAGCGCACTCCTGTGCATGATCGGCTAGGAAAAAGGGTATCGGTTCATGATCGACTGGGGGGCAGGACCATGCTATGTGATTTTGCTGGAAGAAGAGTGCATGCACATGATCGGCTAGAACACATGGCCGATGACAGAGTGCAAGATGATCAGCCGATGTGGAGAGATCCAGAACGTGAGCCCAATCGCACGGATCAATCCCAATGGTGTCCAGGAGGTTTGACCAGGTCTCAAAAGCGACGTGTTCAGAGGTTACGCCTGCTAGAGATCATTGAGGAAGAACAAGAATAGAATCTACATAAGAAAGGGATCAGGTCACAAGTTTGGCGTGCTAAACCCAGAGCCGATAGTGATCAAAATTCTGGATCATCGGCTGCGCCAATTAATATGGTTTTCATAATGCCGAAAGAGTTTATGGTGCCAGATGATGAAGATCATGAACCAGAATTAGAGGAAGCCATGGCATAGTTAAATTTGGAACCATTGCCAGCAACATTTGAGAAGCCAGAAGATGATAAGAGGCAGCATCTTATGGCACAGTTCCCGAAAGGATTCATTGATCACAAGCCTATTACGAAGATGTTGGTTGATGGAGGTGCAACCGTGAATATAATGCCCTATGTTATGTTGCGCAAGCTTGGGAAGAATCAGGATGATCTGACGAAGACTGATATGATGCTTAAGGATTTCGAAGGAGTCGTATCTCTTGCTTTAGGGGCATTATGCATTGATCTCACAATTGGCAGTAAGACCCTTCCCACTACTTTCTTCGTTATTAATGGCAAAGGTTCATATGGTTTACTATTGGGTCAGGACTGGATACATGCCAATTGTTGCATTCCATCTACTATGCATCAATGTTTGATTCAGTGGGTTGACGATACTGTTGAATTAGTATCGGCCGATTCGTCATTCAGCGTGGCATCGGCTGAAGCCCATATAGTTAGTTATGATCAGATGAATTGTCTTTCTGGTCAAGCATGGGAGAAGGATTTCTTTCGGATGGCTGATTATGAAGTCACATCGGTGAAGTCAGGAGATTCTTCAGATGAGTCTTGATCAAAGAAGGGTATGGCCGATTGTAGTATCGACCGGATTTTGTAAATTATAGCCAATACTAGAAAGTATTGCCTTTAGTGCAAAAAGTAGGTGAAAGCCGATTTGCACGTCAGATGCACCGGTTGTAACATGGCCGACACGATATGAGTCGCCCTTAGAGCAATAAATCATAAAGACAAGTTTTTGGGTTGAAATTAAGTTGCCTGCCGATTCTGAAGATTACACAAGATGTTTTTACAGTAATCCTAGAGCTTCCCGGATTACTTTTATCGTGCGCAGGCGGATTTGATCAATGTTTTCAATTACTTAGTTGTTATCTACTGATGAGCCAGAAATCAGCCGCAAACTCTTGTGAAGTTGATATGCTTGATGAGCATGCTTTTTCTTATCTTCCTCGAGTTTGGCAATGGCCGGTGGAATCTGAGAAAGATCGTGATCTGCGATGTCTATTGATTGGTTTACCCGATTAAGGTCTTGCAGAAGACGATCCCGTTTAGCTTCTAATGCTGCCTTATTTCTCAGAATGCTGGCCTGGGTATCATTCAGAGATTTGATCTCACCAATGGCCGATTCTGCTAAAGCTTTGAAGTTATCCCTTTGCTTGATGATTTTTTCCTACTGAAGACGATCGGCGAGTTGTTTCTGGGCCTTGTTGAATTCTGCACGATGACTCTCGATAAAGGCTGCAGGAATGAACGCCTCTTCGATCGATTCTGGAAGCTTGCCCTCCAGTTCTTCTAAAATGGTGCGGATCGGCTGTGCCTTCTTTATCAGTTGGCCGATGTCTTGATTTAGGAATTGGAGGGATTCTTGGAGTTTGGCCTTGATTTCATCTGACAATACAACTGAATCGGCCGATGTTACTTCTTCTCCTTCTTCCTGGGGAGTGGCTCCAATTTGAAAAGAAAACAGACTATTGTCTGGAGATTCTTGTGCCTGACAGGGAGATGTGATTAGGATGGCTGATGAAGGCAAAGGGATGATGAAATCGGCCAAGGGGAGGATGCTTACCTGCTTCAGATGTATTTCTCCTAAATTGGAGCCAGCAGGAACGAGGGGTTGCGATGAAGAGCTCGGGATTGCGGTGTTTGGCTGGCCAAGTAATTCAGATAGTGCATTGTCGGCAAGCTGAAGGATGATTGTCAGAAATATACAGAATATGTTCATGAGCAAGTTCTGAAATCGTACCTATATCAATGGAGACTATGCCCTGGATTTCCTGGGAGTTGGAGGTGAATGCTGTGCCTGATGAAAACAAAAGGAAATAATACCAGATTTAGGATCATGGAAAGACTTAGATACTTACTAATTAAACAGAATCATGATGGGTGATGGAGGAGGAGGTGTGCGTTGAGGATCTTCTTCCCCTCCAGATTGATGTTCGGGAATATCTTAATTGTGAAGCAAAATATGATTAGTCATCAGATAAAGTGAAATCATAAGAGTTCAGGTTTTTACCTTCTGAAGAGGAACAAGGAAGATCAACCAGAACATCTATTTGAGGTGCTGTTACTGCTGAAGATTGGCCTAGAGATTTCTTTTTCTTACGGGTTGTCACCTTGGTATAAGATACCTTACATTTTCTCCCAGTGGCCACATCTGTCAGAGTTGGAGCACCGTAGCCGATATTTGTCTTATCGGCTGGCAGAGCGTAGTTGATCGGCTGCCTACTCTTACTGATTGTTGGAGGATTCCGATCATCATCCTGCAAAGAGTAGAAGTTAAAGGCTGCAAGCAAGAAGTGCTAAAAGACATTGTGGGGGTTGATTTTGCTTGTACCTTATGCTCACCTGATTGATAATTGTTGTCTAGAGCAATGCAGTATAAGTTGGCCGATTTGCAGAAGATATGCTCTTGCCATTCAGACCACCATTGGATGAAATGGGTAATGGCAAAAGGTGCAATCTGCCAATCGGCTAGAAGTGTCATATGTACGTCAGGTTCCAGGTCTTTCAGCCGACTGTAAGAGAGAGAGCTATTGTCAAGGGTTCCTCTAAACTGAACTTTGCTAGCATAGAAGGGAAAAGGGAGCACTTGGCCAAATCCCAATTGCCTGGCTGCCACTGATGGAATATAAAACTCATGGCTAGGGGTATCTTTGCCAGCTGTAAAGTTAATTGGCAGAATTCTTGGGGAAATTATTTCCTTCACTATCATGGTAGCTTCTTCATCGGTCTTCCATGAGTCGAGCTGAAACTTGAAGGGGTTTTCATACATGACTTTTTCGTCCTGATATGCGAACCAGATAGTGGAGATTTCTGGGAACCCATTGTAGAAAGACTTGAAAAAGTCAGTAATGCCAAGGGTCTTGGGATCATTGGCAATCATGATAGATGCTTCACCAAATGATGTGCATCGGCGAGTGATGGTTTCTTCTTCTTCAGAGAAGTTTTTTTATGGCAATTCTATCTCTAACAATTCGTCTGTCATAGTTTTGTGCATGTGCATGTACATGTGCAACCACAACTGAATAAACCACCAGGGGCCTCCCAAGTTGGTGATCGGCTGGTTCTTTCTAAGTCTGGATGATACTTGATGAAGCAGGTGGTAAACTGACCCCAGAAGATGTTTGCCGATAGGGACAGGATTGCCAGTAGCCAGATTTTCTGCCAGCTTGAGATTATTGTTTGTTGGACCAACTGCTTTGCCACAAAAGATGAATTTCTCAAGCCACATGTTGAGAAAGGCAGTATGCTCTCTGATAGATACTGATCCAGTCTTCATATTCTTGCCGATATATCCTTTCCACCCGCCAATGCTTTTGGTTTCAATCTTGAAAGATGTTTTTTCTAGCAAATGAAAAGGTCTATCGGTAGCATGAATATCCAGGCCAGTGAGCATCACAACATCCATCAGGGTTGGTGTCATTGGTCCATGGTTAAACATGAATGCGTTGGGGGCATCAGACCAGAAGTAAGAGGCCGATATGAGCATCGGCTCATTCCTGATCATCTCCGATAAAGATAGGTTTAGGCATTGGCTAATATCGTACTGTTCCCAATTGGTCCTTTGTGAACTCGCTATTCTGCGGAACCAATTTCTCCATCCGGGAGTAACATTCGGCCAAGATCTGATGGTTGGAATCCAATCTAGGTTCATGTTTGAGGACTTAAGATCTGCTGGTTTCTAGGTTAATTATACTAGTTGGATCTGGATCTCCCATGGGACCTAAGCAAACCATGCCGGATTGGTTTTCTAGTGGGATGATTGCGTTACCCCTAAGATTCTGAAAAATGAAGGCGGAAATAAGAAATGCGACTAAGGAATCGGAAAAAAGAATGGGGGGCAAAGATGCAGATAGAGGAAAAAGACGTACCTCTGGGATCTCGGAGATGGAAGCCATTGCCGGAGGGGGAGTTCTTGGATTTGGATCCTTGAAACCCTAGGAAGCTGTAGTGGCGGCGGCAAAGTGAGTGTGTTCTTGAACAGAGAAGGAAGCGGAGGTGCTACAGGAGAAGTGCCAGCGGAAAAGAAGATGGAGATATTTATAACCTTTGCTCGAGGGCAAAATGGGGATTCAATACACCATCTGATTGGGAGATTCAGATGAATTTGAGCGTTGGCAGTAATGATTAACAGTAATTTCGGAGCAACAGATCTATTATTCCGAAACTGGGGGGCATGTGTTGACACCGTTTTTTGACACGTGTCAAGGAAGGTGATTTTTGTGAAGAGGAGGTGACCGATTTAGAAGAAAACAAAAGTTGCACCGTGTTGGAATCGGCCGATGGAGTCCGTCCGATGGGCCAGGAGAATATTCTGTGAAGATGCTGATTAGTCCACTCTGGTACTCGGCCTATAAAGAGTTGCTGATGAAGTCAAGGAAGGAGAAGAGGGTCCGGACTCTACGAAAATCTTGATGATTCGGTTGTAATATTTTAAGTAGTTTATCTTTTAGATAGTCTTTTCTTTAGGGTCAAGTAATGTTTGTCGTAATCGGCTAGGACTTGATAGCACTAGGCTATATATATCAGTTGTAAGGGACCGGAAAAAAATTGATACACATCCAATACAACAAACTTAACAATTCCTTTGCACTTTTTCTGCGACTTCGCCTTTTCACTTCTTTTTTCGACGAGTTCTTTCAAGTTGATCAAGGACGCCTCACATTCGAGCGACTTGATTTGCTGGTGAGTTTTTGTTTCACCGAGTATATTTGAGCTTTAGCTACCGGGCGCATCGCTGTGGCTTTGTTCAAATCTATTCAAAAGTTATCGAGTTTATCTAGGCTTTGACTTCCGGGCGTATCGCTGTCGTCTCGTCGAGATTTATTCAGATCTTGTCATACATACACGATCGGCTGTTCAAAGCCAGTTTTGTTGTTTAGTGTATCGGCTGATCCTTCCGATACGCTTGTTTATTACGTACTCACATTTAATATCTTTTTGTCATCTATAGATCGGCAAAGCTTGCTGATATGCCCATTTGAGAGATATTCGGAATCCCAGCCGATACGCTCTCGAATTTGACTTTGTTTTCTCCCTTGTCAATTTCAGGTCAAATTGACAGGCACGTTTGGTTGACTTTTCCATGCTTGGTGAACACTTGCCCTCGGATTCCAGTGTGTTGATTTTTGCGTCAATAGTCTGTATAGATGATGACCTTGGTCCCCACTAGATAGGATCTAAACTTGTCGATAGCAAAGACAACTGCCAGGAGCTCTTTTTCTGTCGTGGCATAATTGAGCTGAGCTCCAGTGAGTGTCTTACTTGCGTACGCGATCGCGTGATGCTTCTTATCCTTGGTCTGACCAAGTACGGCCCCCACCGCATAATCACTAGCATCACACATGATCTCGAATCGGAGCTTCCAATCTGGGGGTTGAATGGTCGGAGCTGAGATGAGTCCCTTTTTGAGAGTGTCAAAGGCTTTATGGCACTCATCTGTGAATTGGAAAGGAATGTCCTTGGCTAGGAGACTTGTGAGGGGTCTAGCGATCTGGGAGAAGTTCGCGATGAACCTTCGATAGAATCCAGCATGGCCAAGGAAGCTTCTGATTCCTTTCACATTGATGGGAGGCGGAAGTTGTTCAATGACTTCAATCTTCGCCTTATCCACCTCTATCCCCTCTCGGACACTAAGTGTCCTAGAATGATGCCTTCACGGACCATGAACTAACATTTCTCCCAGTTGAGGATCAGGTCCTTCTCTTGGCATCTTTGCAAGACTCTATCCAAGTTTTCTAGACAATGATCGAAGGTTGTTCTATAGACCAAGAAGTCATCCATGAAAACTTCCATAATTTCTTCGATCATGTCGGAGAAAATGGACATCATGCACCATTGGAATGACGCGGGTGCATTACATAACCCAAACGACATTCGTCGGTAGGCATATGTTCCATAAGGGCATGTGAATGTAGTCTTGCTTTGATCTTCGGGATGGATGGGTATTTGATGGTACCCAGAATAACCATCAAGAAAATAGAAGTAGGAGTGCTTCACCAACCGCTCTAACATCTCATCGATGAAGGGTAGTGGGAAGTGATTCCTCTTTGTAGCCTTGTTGAGTTTTCTGTAGTCACACGTCCTCCATCCCATGACGGTTCGTTGTGGAATTAGCTCGTTCTTACTATTTTCCACTACCGTCATGCCTCCTTTCTTGGGAACGACTTGAACTGGGTTTACCCACTCACTATGCGGAACAAGATAGATAATTCCGCCATCTAGGAGTTTGAGAACCTCTTTCTTCACCACCCCCTCATAGCATTGTTCAACCTTCTTTGGGGTTCCCTAGAAGGTGCTATTGCAAGATCCAATGGGATTCGGTGGGTGCAAAGGGTAGGACTAATGCCCTTGAGGTCTTGTAGGGTATAGCTTAGGACTGATCGACGCTTCTCTAAAATGGCAATGAGCTTGTTCGTCTCCTCTTCTGAGAGTTTGTCGCTAATGATCACGGGAGACTCTACATCACTATTTAGAAAGGCATATCTAAGCCCGGAAGGTAAAGGCTTTAGCTCAATCGGAGGTCGTGATGGCTTTTCAGTCATGGGCAGTTCAGAGGTTTCACCGGGGTCTTCTTCCGACATTTCCTCAATATCCTCCTAGAGGTCTGAGTCAAAAGACTCAAAGGCGGAAGTGGCCATTATTTCTTCGATTGGCTCTGGAATAGGGAGATCTTCCACTGAGCATGTCAATGCTCAATCCACGGGGATGTGGAAAGTGTCCTTCCCTAACTTGATGTTTAAACATCCGTCTTTAGGAACATCCTTAAAGAGAGCCTAAAGGGGATGTCCTATCAAGAAATCGAAGTTGAGATCTTCGAAGATATGAAAGTTCAGACGGACTTTAACATCATTGTGCCAAAATGGCACATCGGTGATTATCTCGTAACTGCTCGTAAGAGAACCTGAAGGTTTCTTGAGCTGTCTGTCTGTCAGAGTAAGCTTGTAATTGCCCGGAAAAGCTAAGGCAAACTCATCCGACATGAGATTAGCTCCGACAACGGGACTATAGAGAGCGTCCACATTTTGATCTTGCAAACGGCAACGGAATGATGAAGATGGAGAGTTTAAATAGATTGGGGTTAAGGATGAATCTTCTTCCTGCAGCCATTCATTGCTAATCAATGTTGTCAACTCTTGAATCGTCTCCCAAAGAAAATCCTCCTCTATGGGATCCGTAGGAGTGACACGACTTGGTGGTCGCTTCTGACAGAAGTATCTTGAGGTGTTGCCAAAATCTTCACAGACATCCGGCACGATACTTCGGAGAAACTCCAGAGGTAGAGGGTCTTCCTCCTCCGATGTTTCAGATTTATGTTCAGGGGCAGTCTCATAGATCGAATCTACTGATTGGCTTTCGGAGGGTTCTGATTTGATTTCTGAAGGTTCCGCTTGATGCATCTCGGGCTCTGTGGGAACTAGCTCGTGGATACAAATGAAAGAGGTTATGTCCAAGATTTTGTCGAGGACTTTCCTGCTCTCAGTTGGGGTAAGATGAGCGAAAGATCCTCCAGAGGTAAGATCGAGATGGTGTGCAGACTCCTTGTCAAGACCAGCATAAAAATATTGGAGCAGTAAATGCTCAGGTAATGACAAGTCTGGGCCTGATTTTACCAATAAGGTAAATCTAGACCAAGCTACACTGATTGATTCCTTGCCGTTCTGACGGAAAGTTAAAATTTCCATTAGTAAGGAACATATTCGTGAAAGCGGGAAGGACGCAGAATAGAATCTGTCCCGAAGTACAATCCAACTTTCATTCACACAGCCTATGACACGAATGTACCATTGCTTCACTTCTCTCGAAAGGGAAAAAGGAAACAACTTCCATTTAAGAGTTTCATGTGTCATGCCCGAGATTTTCTTGCATGAACACACTTGCTCGAACTCGCGCAGATGATGGTAAGGATTTTCACAATCCCTTCCTAAAAAGGAATTTCCCTGAACAAAGGCTATATAGCCTGAGTCGAGTTCATAGCTAGTAGAAAGAATTGGGTCAGCAGAGGGTGCTGGCTCATAGAACTCGCTCTTAGGTGAAGAGAGCTGTACAAGGGATAGCTGCTCCATGGGTAGCGGGGGTTGAGATAGAATCAAGGAAAAAGAAAAAAGAAGATACAAGGACGACTGAGTCCGAAGATAATGTAGCTACCATTCCCCGGCAACGGCGCCAGAAAGCTTGTTAGTACTTTGCAACATCACGAATAAAATCCGCAAGCGCACGGATACCGCTGTAGCTTTCATCCAAGAGTATTCTAGGGTATCGTATCCACTGAGGAATGTGAGTACACTATCTACGGGTTAAGGCTCATCCAAGGACACACACGCCGGTGTGGAGAACACAGAAGAGAGGACTTTCTATATCTAGAATCTATGCTTAGAAGAAGAGATCACGTCGCCGTTACACTTTGAGCTACCGGTTTCGACTGGCTTATACAAGCCGATAGCTCCAGTAATAGTGCTCTATCCAATATCCGAACATGGAGGATTACTAGGGCTCGAATAGGGATGTCACCACCTGCCGGCTACCTCTACAAACCATGGGACTATTGGACAACTGAATGGAATAGTCCAGCCTAGACACCACATCTTCGCCTTTCCCTACTAACCTTAGCCCTGGCCAAGACTACCCTATTATATCCAGGGTCTTAAGCTAAGATCAAATGCTACTCGCTAGCATACACATCAACTAATACAAGGTAGAGATGATAACTTGCGATCTAAACTCTAATTCTAAATAAACAAACAAAGAAAGTCTCGAACACTTACAACCGAATAAGCATCCGTCGAGGTATAAGCGGAGAAGAGTGCCGACAGACCCCGGCACTTCCCCGACTCCTCCTCACTCTCCTCCTCTTCTTCTACACCTCCTAGTCTACCTAAGCATCTAGGATGAAGGCCTCAAGCTCCAAGGGAGAAGGTGAGTTTAGTTGGGTGTGGTGTGTGTCATTTCTCCCCCCCCCCCTCTATATTTATATGAGGGAGCCACGGCCAAAGGAGGCATCATCTATAGCTGATCCTTAGCAAACCAACATACTCATCCAATAAGCTTCCTCCACGTGTCCAGCTTAAGTTGGTGGGGCCCACGAGCAGGTCAGCCGACTAGCATGTCGGCCGGCTTCCCAGTGGGCCCACCGACCTTCCATTTTGGTCCATGGGTTCATTCCTGGGCCCACTTGTCATTGGCATAGTTATTGGCTTTTGTACTGTTGGTTTCTTGCTCTAGTGGGCCCTCCATTCCATATTCCGACACGTGTCGCATCCTGATTCGCTGCAACGTCGTGTCTTGGATCAAACCACACCATTATACTGCAAAATCAGCTAGAAATCACCTGCACACATTCTAGAACATCATCTGTGGAATCCGTTAGTAAATAAATCTATCCTAGCATTTATTCCACATTTTGGTTCCTTTTTGTGCAGGTGTTGACGGTCAAAATTAGTCGTTAGTGACAGTCAACAGGGGTTCCACGCGAAGATGTCAGCATTGGTGCGGAGGAAGTCGACGAGCACCACTTCCTATTTGCCGTCGAGGGTGGCGTTGACCTTCACCTCCTTGTCGTCGGGGTAGTTCGGATCGAGGGGCACCTTCTTGACACCCTCGGCAGGTTCAAAGCTGGCCGTGTGTCGGCGCAAAGAGTCCATGGCTTCGCTCGCCATCTTGTCCAAACTGGAAGCGAGGGCCTCGTCCTCTGCTTGGGCCTCGGCGCGCCCGACGTATTTGACGTCACACTCGTAGGCGTGCTCGAGCGACAGGCCGACGGTGATGACGCCCTTTAGACCCGGCTTCTTCATCTTGAGGTAGGTGTAGTTGGGGACCGCCATGAACTTGGCGTAACATGTCCGTCCCAGTATGGCATGGTATGCTCCACGAAAACCCACTACCTCGAAGGTGAGTACCTCCTTGCGGAAGTTGGCCGGCGTGCCAAAGCAAACGGGCAGGTCGATCTGTCCGAGGGGTTGGACCCGCTTTTCCAGCGCGACGTCGTGAAACAGCGACACGCTGGGGCGCAACCTATCTAAGCTGATCCCCATGAGTTCCAAGGTGTGCACGTATAGGATGTTGAGGTTGCTGCCTCCGTCCATGAGCACCTTGGAGAATCGGGTGTTGTCGATGATGGGATCTACGATGAGCGGGTACCAACCCGGATTCGGGATGTAGTCGGGGTGGTCTTCGCGGCTGAAGGAGATGGTGTGCTCCGACCAGTCGAGGTAGGATGGTGTAGCTTTGTTGATGCAGAAGACCTCTCGGCGCTCTCGCTTGCGCTGTCGAGTGGTCATGTTCGCCGTTGGTCCGCAAAAGATGAAGAACACATTCTCCACTGAGGGGAATCTATCACCGCCCTTGTCCTCCTCGTCCTTCTTCTTCTTGGCCTCATCCTTGCGGCCAAGATGGTTGAAGTATCTGCGGAGCATGTCATATTCCTCGAGGGTGTGACTAACCATGCCCTTATGATAAGGACACGGCTTCTTCAGCATGTCGTCGAATAGACCGCCGCCTCGAGGGGGTCCTCGGGGACCTTTGTGATCAGGGGTGACGGCGAGGGCCTCGTCAGAGTCCTCCTCCTGCCCCTGACCTGTAACACCCTAATTTAAATTCCAGCATTTAATAATAAATTTAATTGGCTTTATTTAATTTTCTAAGGTTTATTGTGTTCTAATTTTGTTCTATAAGTAATTAAAATTTTATCATAGGATTAAATTTTGGTGTTGCATTCATGCTGGTGCATAGTTTTAATTATTTGAGTGTGGTTTGAATTCAAATCTGTATTTGAATTCAAACTTTTTTTGATTTGGAAATAGAAATAGAAAAGGATATAGAAACCCAAACCCTTTAAGTAATCCAGCCCAACCCAGAAAACAAACCCAGGCCCAGTCCGGCCCGGCCCTCTCTCCCCTCTCCCTTTCCCTGTGCCGGCCCAACACCCTTTCCACGCCGACCCAACTCTTCTGCGCAGGCCCAGCGACCCCGGCCCTCACCTCGGCCCAGCACGCGCGCTCGCGCCAGCGCGGCCCAACTCCGCACACTCCACAGGCCGGCCTACCCCGCGTCGCCGCGCAGCCCGCCAGCCCCGCTCTCCCTCACGCGCGTCGCCCGCTCGCTGCGCTCCCGGGCCCGCACGCCAGCGCCACTCCCTCTCAGCCGCGGCACTCCGCACGCATTCCCTCCCCTCTGGCTGATGACCCGGTCCCGCATGTCAGGTTCATCTCCCCCGCAGCGCAACGCCCGCGCCTGAATCCCGTCGAGATCGCCGGGATTCCCTTCCTTGCTCCCACGCCGAGATCTCCGGCCTGCCTCCTTTAAACCACCCGCAACCACCTGCGTCTCTCATCCCGCTAGCGCCGCCACCCCGCAACCCTAATGCGCCATGCCGCATCTTGCTCTGCCACGCAGAGCCCTGCGCCGCCGCGACCAAGCCACTCCGCCGTACCGGAGTCTCAGCCAGGCCGCGCCGCAGTCTCGCCACGATCCCAAGAGCGCCACCGAAGCTACAATTCCGATCCCCAACCTCTGCAGCGGCCAGAATCACCAAGACTAACTCCGGTGAGCTTTTCTGTCCACCATGCTAATTCCTGGATGCCGGTGATCTGCAGTCCTTTCCTGACCCTGTTCCGCCTTCACAGCACCTTGGCGTGTTGATTGGAGAGGACCCGAGGCTCGGAAGACCACTGCAGCGAGCCGGACAGCGAGTTCCGTCCGTGAGCCGCCGCCGAGCTTCGTCGCCGCGACTTCTGCATGATGCCTCTGTTCGTTTAGAACCACGGTGAGCTACACCCCAATCCCCTCCTTCTTTTGTGCCTGTTCCCGTAGCCTATGACGCGCAGGAAGCACCAGAACGCTGCACGCCGGCGTTTCGCCACCACCCACGCCGCGATCTCACCGCGGCGAGGTCACTGCAGTCCAACCCAGCCACACCTGTGCCTTGTTTGGGCTCTGAGCATGCGCGCAGTAGCTCCCTGACTCCGTTGTGTCTTGAGCCGAGCCCCAACTTTGTGCAAACGCTAGCGCCGGCGAACCCTATGGCCGCTGAGCCGCCATCGCCATCGAGGTCCCTGCTCCGAGCCCAAACCGCCTCCCTTTTTGTCTCCAGTGGATCACGCATGGCGTGAGGAGCATCCCCGACCCAAGCTCGCTCCGATTTTGCCCTGGAAATGCCAGATTAACAAGCTCCGGTGAGTTCCCAGCGAAGCTCCGCTGCGGGGACTTAAGTCCGGCGACTCGCGCCGCCGCTCCCTCACCATCCCGACCCTGGGCCGTCCGATCAAGAAGGGACGCGCCAGATTAGATCGACTCCCCATTAGATCTGAAATGCTGGATCTCGATCCTATGGCCCATACTCGTGGATAACGGTTCGGCCTAAACTTTTTGCTAAAGAGCCCCTGCCTTTTATGGATATCAACCCGCAGTCCATCACAAGTCAAAAGGAATTGCAGTTAGGTCCCTATTTTAACACTTTAGCCCCTGAGCTTTGTAGATTTTGAACCCGCCGTCCGTGGTTGCCATTTTTGCACATTAGACCCTGGGACTAACGTTTAATTGCGTTTTAGTCCCTCTGTTTTAGCAGAAAAGCCCCTGGAACCCTGTTTTTATTACAAATAAGCCCCTGAACCTTGTTTTTAGCCTAGATTATGCGTTTTAACTCCGTTTTTAGCGTTCTTTATGTCCACGCGATCGTTGTAACACGTAGAATAGTTTTAGACTAGTTTAGTGTGCTGTTTTTATGTATTGATGTACTGTTTCTTAGTTTTTATTACTGTTTGCTTGTATGCTTATTATTGTGCATTGTTTTGGCCATGTGTTCGTGAGTAGACGTTGATCCATCTGAGGAGCCCCAATACCAGTACTAGGAGCAGCCGTCTTTCGAGCACTTTGAGCAGCAGCAGGAGCAGTACGAGGAAGGCAAGTGTAACATGAACAACACCTATCACTTTTAAATACAATTTCATACTGCATTTTAATAATGTATGCCTATAAGGACTTTCCTAGCCACTTTATATCCTTTATATATACCTTTGGGTTGCATTTTGGTTAGTTGTGCTAGGTTGCTGCGCTACAACATATTCTGGTCCTTTTTAATTAATTTGATTAATGGTTTACTTGAATTTAATTCTGAGAGTGGCACTCTGTGTGGCTTGAGTGGCTCACTTCTCGTTAAAATTGGTTTTGTTAGAAACATGGTTTATGGGGCCAGCACAGTGCTTAGTGCTTGGTTGGCCACTCTCCATAAGGACCGGTTCATAGAGCGACAACCTGGGACAATAGCGCTACCACAAGACTGGAATGGGACGGTCTTGGCTTACTAATTAGGCCATTTTGGTTCGGGAGTAACTTACCGACGGGGCATGGGGGGTGGTGAGCTTCAATGGTGGCCAGGCTACGAGGCTGGTCTATGTGTCTTGTACCCCCTCGAGGTGGTTACCATCGTCGCGGAGCCTGATTCCTTAGCGGTTACACCTTACCAACGTGTCCTTTGTAACGGCCTCGTAGTGAGTTTGCTAGTCATCTCACCTACGGAAGTGTGATGAACCTCTAGCGTAGCTCACGACTTGTGGGTAAAGATGTGCAACCTCTGCAGAGTGTAAAACTGGTATACTAGCCATGCCCACGGTCATGAGCGGCCCAGATCCTCCTTTTGATTAGTGGGGTTATCTTCCTTTGACGAGGCAGGTTTCCCCGGGTGGTTTGGTTTGGTTTGGTACTCAGTGGTTTCTGAAATAATTCTGACTAATTACTATGTAACTGGGTTAATGGTAATTCACCAACTTGTAGTAAATAGCTTTAATAAAATTTTGCCAAGATTAAAAGCTAATGCAGTTGAGTCAGCCAACCTTAGAGCCTCATAGTTTGTGTTATACTTGTTGAGTACAAGTTGTGTACTCACTCTTGCCTCTTCTCTACTTTTTCCTCTTGGATACGCTACTGCTGCTCAGTTCCTGCCGACGCGAGGGAGTTCGCTCAGCGCTACCAGGACTACGAGGACTTCTAGGCGTTCGTCTCCCAGTCGATGTCCCTGTGGCGCCCTGCTCAGCTTCGGAAAGCTTTTATCTTATTTGTACTTCGCTTCCACTGTATTCAGACATTTTGTCATTATTGTAATAAATAACATTTGTATTTGCTTTATAATATCTTTTTACATGATATGTGCTATGATATACTGTTCATTCTGTTGTATATACGTGTGACTTGATCCTGGCACGTATATGATTGCTCGGTTTATGTTCTTTTATAAACCGGGTGTTACATGACCGTACGGGTTTGGCGGGCCCTTCTTCTTTCCCTTCTTGCCCCGCTTGGGTTTCTTTGCGAGGTTCTTGGTCTTGCTTCCCTCCGCGGGCGCTTCCTCCTTGCACTTGCCCTTTTCACCATCAAAGATAGCACCGACCGCCTCCTTGCCGGAGGCGAAGTTGGTTGCTACGTCGAACAGCTTGTTCGCATTGGAAGGAGGGTTCCGTCCCAACTCGTGTACGAGATCCCTGCACGTTGTGCCCAAATGAAAGGCACTAATGATTTCGGAGTCGGTGACACAAGGGCTCGTCAGGTTGCTGACGGCACCCTCGGAGATCCCAAGAGTTTCCCGGACGCACGTATGTGCCCTGGAAGTTGGCCACGAAGGTTCTGACCAGGTCGGACCAATCATGGATCTGAATGGCCGGAAGATGTTCGAGCCACGTCCGCGCAGAATCCGCAAGATGCAGAGGAAGGTTGCGAATGATGACGGCGTCATCAGTCGCGCAGCCCAGCTGGCATGCTAGGTGGTAGTCATTGAGCTAGAGTGTTGACGCTCACTAACGATCATTTCCAGGCGTCAACTTGATCAGAAAATCATGAGAGTTTGCATTTCTTACACGCATCCTTATTCAATAAAGTTCCTAAACCACACTTTACTTTCTAGAAAATGCAAGTTGTGTTTTGAAGCTAATATGCAAGTTGCAAGCGCACTTTGGCCCAACATAAAGTCACAAAAATTATCAGAGCACCGATTCAGGCTCAGATGGACCAAAAGTGATGCAAGAACCCAATGCAGACAAGCCAAGATAGGCCAAGACCAATGTGGACCAGACAAGGAGACCCAAGACAGCCTGCTCGAAGAAGATGGGGGTAGTTGGCGCCACTAGCAGGCCGACCGACCTACAGGTCGCCCGACCTGGCCCGTGGGCCCCACCGCCTTAGCCAAGCCACGTGTCGTCTCCTGGTTGGTCCCTTAGGTCGGTTTGGAGAATCTCACCCCATGTCTCCCTGCTATAAATACAAAGGGGGGTAGAGATTAGAACACACACACACACACATCTCACTCCTCTCCTCTCTTGCTCATCTTGCATAGTCTTTAGGCTTAGTGGAGTTTAGGAGAAGTCTAGGAGTCATCGAGTCGCCGGAGTTGCTCGAGGGTTCCGGCATGGGTTCATCTCTAGCTCTCTCTTGCAATATTTGGTCGTTTGTAATAGAAATAGACTATGGTTACCGATATCTGCTCGAAGTATGTTCTGAGTTATCGGATATATGCTTCTTGTCATGGTTGCATTATTATTCAATGCTTGCATTGCATGATCGCCTTGTGCTGGAGATGGTTAGTCTTTTGTTCTTAGAACTCTATCAACTGCTCCAGTATTCGTATGATTGCTCTAGTGTGATGTCTGTCCATCCGGAGGGTGGGGGCTCTGCGCGGGACGCTAGAGTAGCCCTTACTAGTGTAGACATGGTGTCTAGATTAGCTAATAGTTGCTAGATGTCAACTATGCCCACGGTTTGTAGAGGTAGCCGGCAGGTGGTGACAGCCATGTCCGAGCCTGAGTAATCCTCCACGTTCGGTATGGGGGGTAGGAGGTACATAAAGTCGCCGGGGTGTACGGGCTCCTCCCGTTGCTTTGATGGCAATCTCCCTGTTGTGTAGTTTAATCTCTGACGAGCTAACCAATAAGAAAGTATAGATATAGCTAGCCTAGCATAGTTGACTCGAGCTCTAACTTCTGCCTTGCTCTCGGCATAGAGCATCTTTTATCTTTCTTTTATTTATTTAGCCAAGAGGGTAGTTTGTGTGTGTGTCACACTACCTCCTATCATGTTATTATCTTACCCCTATTTATGCATGAGAATATCCAATCTAGATAAAGTTCATCAACTAGTCTGTATCTCTTCACTCACCATCTTCCCTGCGGAAATATAAATGACACCCCGGTATACTCCCGGGTAAAATGCTACAGCGGTTCATGAAATACCTGCCACCCCAATTGGCGTCTGCGGGCGTCATCGCTGTTTCCCGGTGGCGATGATGGTAGGCACCAACAAGCATTTGTTGATATAGACAAAGTTATGAACAAAATTGAAATTGGTATTCGCTTGCTA
Source organism: Panicum virgatum (assembly GCF_016808335.1). Lineage (NCBI taxonomy): Eukaryota > Viridiplantae > Streptophyta > Magnoliopsida > Poales > Poaceae > Panicum > Panicum virgatum. Next base: position 43,017,380 of record NC_053138.1, read on the forward strand.
AACAGGCTAACTTGGATTTATTTTCTTGTCTTTGTTGATATGAAAACAGGGTTGTGTATGACCAGTTTCGACTTGCTGCAAAACTTTCATTCCGATCCAGAGTCACTTTTGAGGAGGACACGAGCTCGTCTCGTATCACCTCGGAGATCACTCTCGGCAGCCGAACCAGTCATCGCATCATCGTCTGCTTCTCAAGCTATGGCCCAGAAGACACTCCGTGATTACTCTGCTCCGTCTGCTAACCAGGTCCCTACCGGGCCCGAGGTTAACACCGAAGGAGAAAATTTCGAGATCAAGACGGGTCTTATTACAATGGTGCAGGCCAGCCCTTTCTGTGGCAAGGCCAATGAGGATGCCAGCGCTCATCTCCAGCAGTTCCTGGAGCTCTGCAGTACTTTTGTTATCAAGGGTGTATCGCAAGATGCAATTCGGCTCCGTCTATTTCCATTCTCTCTCCTGGGTAGAGCGAAGCAATGGTTTTATGCTAACAAGGACGCTGTGGATACTTGGGACAAATGTGCCAAGGCGTTCCTCTCGAAGTTCTTCCCGACGGGCAAAACCAATGCTCTTCGTGGTCGGATTTCGAACTTCCAACAGGCATCAAATGAGTCAATTCCTGAAGCTTGGCAGAGACTTCAGGAGTACATTCTGGCATGTCCGCACCACGGAATGGACAATTGGCTCATTCTACAGAACTTCTACAATGGGTTGACACAGTCATCCCGTGATCATGTGGATGTCGCTGCGGGTGGAGCTTTCTTCTCGCTGACCATTGAAAAAGCTACATTATTGATCGAGATGATGGTTTCCAACCAAGGTTAGAGCGATGATCGCCTCCAACCACGCCAGCGAGGTATGCACTCTGTCAAGAAGGCCGAATGCTCGCTATGAAGATTGATCTCCTCCTCAAGAAATTTGAGGATTATTCCCAAGATAAGGCTCAAATGCAAACACTCCAAGCCTTGGAAACTCGCATGACGTGCGAGGTCTGCAGGAATATTGGACATTCGGACAACAATTGCCCAGAAACCCAAGAGGAAGCTCTATTCTTCAATGGCAACAACGGGTTTCATCCACACGGAGGTCAGGGGTGGAATCAACCACGCCCAAACTACCAAGGAGGTAATGGAAATTCAAATTCTTTCAATCCTAACCAGCCTACCCTGAGAGATCTTGTCTACGGCCAAGTGAAGATCAATGAGTCCCTTCAGAAGAAGTTGGCCGCTATAGACAAATCTATGGAGACCATCCATGCCAAGATGGACAGATTCTCCACGGCTATGAAGAACCAGCTGAGTTTCAATAAGGCACTAGAAACTCAATTGGCACAACTAGCTGCTGCTACACCTACTGCTAAATTAGGGAAGATTCCGGGGCAACCCGAATCAACTCTAGAGAGCGTAAATGTCATCAATGTTATGTGGAAAGAGCCACTTAGCAGGACACCTCTCAGCTATGCAGAGAAGCTCACATTCCCAAGAAGAGGTGCATGGGGCGAGTTAGCAGCTACAATAAGAGAAGATCCCAGAACCCCAGTGATCAGCTGCTCAATCTTTGATTATAAATTTGATCATGCCCTTTGTGACCATGGAGCCAGCGTCAACATCATGCCCAAGGTAACTTTCGAGAAGCTAGGCTATCCATCAATTTCCCCTACCACTATGTGTGTTCAGCTGGCGGACTCCACGATAAGATATCCATAAGGAGTCGTGGAAAGGTTAATGGTAAAAGTCAAGAATACCTACATATTAGTGGACTTCGTAGTCCTTGATATGGAAGGAGATCTTGGAATCCCGCTCATACTTGGGCGACCATTCCTCAAGAATACAAATGCCAGAATTGATGTAGGGACAGGAAGAATCAGCCTCCGTATCATGGAAAAGACCATGAAGTTCAAATTCCAAAACAAGAGGGAGGTATTCCTGATTCATGAGGATGGTGAGAAACAAGGGCTATGGGTAGAGCCCGGTTGGGATGATTAAGACTATCACCCCCTTCCAACCCAGCTTGGGAGGATTGGGAAATTCATACTCCACCCACCGAGCCAGTGGAAGACGACCAGAAGATCCCTGACTTCACCACCAATACAGTACGGGAAGATCTGGAAATCGTCTATCCAACATCCGAGGATCCTGTTCCTGTGCCAACTACGCCATCAAAGAAGACCAAAAAGGTATGGCGTAAGAAGAACAAGACGTCCTCGACCGCTACTGCTTCTCCAGGTACGGACGAAACGACCTCAACCTGATCAAGTATGGAGAAAGGTCCTACTTTTCGGACCTGTTGGCGCTCCTTAAGTACCCATTTTATCCCTTGTTTATCCTTGATAATGGCATGAATTCAATATCAAAATCACTAACCGTCGTAACCCCGGCCTAATTATTGGTCATTTTCACACTTGCACATATATTTTGGAGGAACTTCGTTTTTGCAGGTTTTTGGCCTATTTTGAAGCATGAAATAACGAGGCCCGTGATCGAGCGCTAACACGAAGAAAGATGAAGGCCAAAGCCCAAAGGGATGACCAAAGCCTATGTTGATTCGAAGCCCATTCATGCACATCCATCCTCCAAAAGCCCAAAGGACCAAGCCCACGAAGATGAGATCAAGATACTTCGGGATTAAGCAAAGCAAATGAAGATTTAAGGAAGGATTCCCTATCCAATCCTTTCCTCGAAGATATCTCCAAGATAACAACGTCCAAAGGGGTGCAATCGTGAAGGACAGAAACTCTAGAAGATACGAGGAGTCTACACGCCAAAAATGAGACCGAGGCGAGCCCGAAAAGGGGTAGGCCGGCCTGCCTAGGCCCATGGGGCCGGCCGGCCCAGCCCTTTTCTGAGGCGGTTTGCCTTCCCCTTCGACCGGTGGCTTCCTCGGCTTATAAATAGCTCGCACCTTATTCAACTCGAAGCATCCATCCAACCAGAACTTGATGAAAACCTAGGGCCAAGACCGGAGGGAGACGACGGCCGCCGCAAGTCTTCGAAGTTGTTTAGGAGATGGCTTAGGTCATCCCTAGCCACCATGGCCTCCCTGCGTGGTTGTGTCATGGAGGAGTTCATGAGCTAGTTGGAGTCGTCAATGGTGTATACGCGGTGGTGGCGATCCAAATGAATCTATTATGTGAGTAATGTCTTCATGTCATCCGATCTATTTAGCGATTATGTCTCTCCTCTTTCGATTTCGTTCTTGCTTTGGGTGCGCTTATTCCTAGATCTATTCTCGAGATAGATTGCATGGGGTGTTATTGTAGCTATGGTGGCTAGGAGTTCATACCGGATCTACCCAAAGGGGGTTCGACTTGCTTCAGGGTATCCCGTTGAAAAGGGGGGCATCGTGACAGGCCGTCTCCACAGAGTAGGTTGGGTATCGAGGGATCGGATTGGAGGTTTTGATTTAAAGAGGCTTTGGATGAGATGCATGTTGAGCTTACTCGTTTAGCTAGAACTACAACTAGAATGCGTGTGATAGGTTTAGTCATGCCTTCGGTCATGCTTTATCCTTACCGATGTTCATGGATGAGATCAACCTTCGTACATCACTCATATTTATCAAAGGTTCACCTTTTATATGCAATTAATGCTTCATGTTAGGATAGATCCGTTAGATTAGATGGAAAACCCTAGTAAGTTCATTGTCGATCCACGGATTGATAAACCTTGGGGGAATACTCTAAGGGAAAAGCTACCACGAACCGTGCGCTTGCGGTATACAAATCGGGGGCGTTAGTGAACATCAACAAGCTTTTCTGGCGCCATTGCCGGGGAATCGGCAACTCGAACCCTAGGGCGATCTATCTAGTTTTTTTGGACTAACCCTAATTTTTATTATTGCATATACCCTTGTTTTCTTGTTTGTGTCCTTGAAAGCAGGTGGAAAAAGCTAGACACCAAACTTGGATTTCGAGAAGTCCATAATCCACTTCGAAAAATTTCAACAATCGGCAACAAGATGATCGAGGAGCCTCGACATGGAACATCGACAACATCCACATCGACATGACGGCAACAACATCAAGATTCACTCTTTAGTGGTAGGTGCTAACTTTTGTTAGTGGCCCAGCATCCGCTATCGAGTCCCCACTCCCTAAAGAAAAATATGATAAATAAGGTATGCCGCCGTGTCAATTAATTTTAAAGACTAATGTTTTTGGGAAGAATTGTTTGTTCAAGCAATAGGTATGAAGCATGCCCGCGAAGAAAATCGTGCGATCATCATCATCTATGAAGTGTTACTGATGTGATGAGTTTTTCGTCCAAGATCAGAGAAGTACCATGAGCAAATAATAGATTATTTTGAAGCTCCATCAAGTCTTCTTTCCAACGGATCAAGAACCATCAGCTTTGGAGATCGGTGTGAAAAGTTATGGTAAAATCTTTCAACGCTACGCGTTCTGAAATCCCTCTGGACAGATTGCAGCGCCGTAATAAAACGAGCATAACTTCTTCATCCGGAATCCGTTTGGGATCAATGACCACTCGTTGAAAAGGTAATTTCATAAGGCTTTCCATAGAGTAGAATTTTGGTACATGTTCTGTGTAGGATGATCAAGGAATTCAATGAAGAAGAGGCAGCAACAAACAATGGAGAAAGTGATGACGATGTCGCAAGATGTTTGGAGAACCTTGTGCACAAAAGTTGATGATTTGAAGTTGACCAACGCTAGAGGAAACAATATTAGAGGATCCATGATGCCACCCATCTTCTCCATGGGATGCTCGAGAAGCTTCTAGTCGAGTGCAATCAAAGAAAGAGACTGCTTTGATCATCGACACAAAGCATGGGAGCCTCCTTCGATCCCGACACCTTAGGCAAAGCAAGAACCATGGAGATAGACCATTGGAGCCATGCTACTCGCTGGTGAATCAATGGTGACGACCTTGAAGCCAAGGACGCACGACAAGACGCTCCAAAGACCACATGATTGAGATCATTGACATCTTCGGATGAACTCACAAGAAGATACTGTTCTCATCAATATTCTGCTCAACCTCAGAAGCAAATAGCAGCATATTTTTGGATATTCAAAAGATCCACGAAGTTCCCGTCCCAATGAATCAAGAACCAAGTCAATCGGAGATTCCTACAAGCGGGTATGACCAAAACATTGAAGGTTGTGCACTCTGAAAATTTCTGGACAGCGCGCCGCGCCAAAAGTGAAACGGGCATAACTCTCTCGTTTGGACTCCGTTTAAAGCGAATGACCACTCGTTGGAAAGGTAATTTCATAAACTTTTCAATAGAGCTATATTTTGGTATATGTTATGTTGAGTATACAGGAGAGATTCCACAAAGAAGAGGCAGGAGCAACGCGATGAGAACAAGATAGAAAAGATGACGATGACAACAATGAAGAGGAGCTTGGGCGATGCTTTCATCAAGCGTACATGATAAAATTCAGAAGCTTGGAGTAGAGGAAGAACCCCAATGACATTGGCAAATGAAGACACAAGTGGTCAACTTTCGACAAACGAAGATGTTGCAAACAAACCACGACGGGTTACAAGAGCGCAACAATCAACACATGGAGATGTGAGAAGCAAACCACGAAGAGTGCATCAAGATGACATCTCGCACAAAGCACCACAACTCCATTGTGTATGAAAAAGATCCGAGGCTAAGGTATAAACTGAATTCTCAAGCTTCTATTGGTTTTGTTGATAATCTTTAAAAATCTCATGCTCGAACCGATAGTCGGAATGAAAGTTTAAATTCTATGCCTTGTTCTTTTCATGATGATAGGCTAGAGTTTCTTGAGAATATTGATTTCATGCTTAAAGAACCTCTGCCTAATAATGAGCGCCGCGCTATGCAAGAAACACTTGCCGCATTTAATTACACCATGCCTTGTTGATGAAATTTAATTTAGGATGTGATTATGTTGCATATGTTTATAAATAATTGCAAATCTCGATCTTGCTTTGCGCTTGGTCAAGCTCATGACCCTAAAAGAGCACATGTCGGGAGAAGCCCCGAATTTCACTAACCATGCAGGACATGAAACTCAAATGATGAGGAGGGAAATTGTGCCCAAAATTTTGAACACCATCATCAACATCTTCAAGTTTCAAGAACGGACGTCGCTAAGCCTCATCAATTTTATGCACAAGTCCAAAGATTTACAATGCAAGAAAGTTGAATATTCAGGATCTCCATCAAGACCTCGGTTCAACCCATCCATGATCGATACAATTGAAGACACACGAGAGGAGCTATGTCTCAAACATCGGAGATGCACGTGCTGAAATCAGCACGGGGCAGATTGCAGTGACGGGGAAAAAGGGGCATAACTCCCTCAATTGGAATGCATTTTGGGCAAATGAAGACTTGTTGGAAAGAAGATTTTGTGCACCTTGCATTGGAGGAGAAGTTTGTCGCAATTCCCAATCTGGACAGAGAAGAAAATCCGTGAAAAGAAAGGTAGCGACGAAGGACAACAAAGAAGGAGGTGACCATGATGTGAGAGACGATTGGGCAAGTTTTCCATTAAACGTGATTGATCATGTCCAACATGGAAAGTGGAATAATAGCTGCATGGAACACCTTCACCTCTTGCATGAAGGACCATGGCTTCGCATCAATGAGAAGGTATGTAAGAAAATCGAGCTCTATGACTCTAAATGAAGCGCTTTGCGGGAGGCAACCCGATCTTTTATTTTATATATATTAATATGACCGTCTACATTGCACTCTTTAATCGGAATATCAAGTAACATTGTTACCATTGCTCTAATAAAAACCACAACTTCATGTTGTTCATTCTAAATGTTATTGAGGGAGCACTTCGTTATTTGATCTTGGGAAACTTGTAGACCTTTTTGTGTGCCTATTAGTGTTTAGAGTCTTTTTCTTTGTGTCCCTTTTAGAGAGATTTATGAAGCATTGTTCCACCCTTTGATTCTAAACTTGTGGCTAGTTAACTTAGGCTAACTTTTTGTTTTGTTTTAGACCACCTCATCATGTCATATCATTTTGTTCACCCACCCCGTGTTGCATTGCATACCATGTTGTTCGTCTCACCCTTGCATTGCATTGCATGTTGCATTTTAAAAAAAACATTTTCTAAAAACATTGACTAGCCTCGCTTTTGAGATCCTAAAACTCTTAGGAAAACCACTCATAGAGCAATCCTAAAACCATAGGGTATGTTTTTCATTCAAAAAAATCTAACTTTTGTTTCTCTCTAGTTTTTTTGAAACCACCTTAGATAGAATTTTATACCCAACACTCTCTCTCTTCAAAATTTTTGTTTTAAGCCAAAAATATAGGAAACCCATAAACCTACTTCTAAAACCTTGTTAGCTCGGTTGCTTGATCCTTTTTCGATAAATAACCTTTTCATTGACAAAAGCCTCACTTCTTATGAAGTGCCGCGAAGGCTTTTTGTCACTCTTAGCAATTGTTTTTGAATAAGCTAGTTGCGGAACAACATCGAAAGGTCCTTTCAACCCTGTTAACACTTGTTTTTGCTAACTTTGCATTTGCACTTTGCGTCCATTCCATTGTTCATGCACTCATTTTGCTAGCTTGGTCTCAACTTTATTGATGAAAGCTTTCATATCCATGTTAATGCTTCACATGAGCATTTTCCTTTTTGCAATCTTGTATAAACATGGAGTTTAGACATGATTGAAGACCATCATCATTTAGTTACCAAGATATGAGGTTGCATTTGGTTGGTTTATAAGCTTTGCAATGCGTTTTATTTTTTCTTGTGCTATGAAGGCCTATTGATCTTGGGATAGACATGGTGTTTTGACCTTGGTTAAATAAGTCCTTTTGGCTATTGAGAAGTTCGGCAACCTAGTTGTAAACATGGTGTTTAGAACTAGGTGTAAACATTGTCTTTGTTTATATACCTTCCTCTCATTTGCATTTACACTAGCACACACGTACACTCACTAGTTTCGCTAAGCTAGCTTTGCCACAATTTGAGATTTTAGGAATGGTAGGTTTGTTGGCATTTGTTTCTACTCCCGACCGTCACCCCGGGGGTAGTGTGTGTTTAAAATGTTTTGCAGGCATGAAGAAGCGCTCCCATGAGTTCAAGACCAAAAGAATTTCAATCAAGATCGCCAACATCGTCGAAACCCGAGAAGGACGCAGCTGTTTTCATCAATTTGAGAACATGTTCAGAGCTGTACAAGAAGCAAAAAGTTGACATTCAGAAGATCCATCAAATTCTCATTCCAACGCATTCAAGATCAATGAATTTGAAGACCCGTACAAGGAGACATTGGACGTTGCGCGTTCTGAAATTCGTCGTGACAGATTGCAGCGCTGGGATAAAATGGACATAACTCTCTTGTTCGGAATCAGTTTTGGGCGAATAAGGACTCGTTGGAAAGGAAAATTCGTGCACTTCGCAATGGAGCAATGTTTTAGTACAGGTTCTGTTCTGGAAATTGAAAGAAAAATTCGTGAAGATGCGGCAGCAATGAGACAACAAGGAATTGAAGGTGGCGACGATGACGTGAAGCAATGATTGGGACCATGACTTAGTACAAGAAGAAGTTGAAGGAAATTGAGGCAACAAAGGTGAAGACACATTGAAGATGATATTCATACACATGAGGGAAGGACTTCAAGAATTTCAAGATGGTCCATCTTCTCCTTCCACGCCTAGCATCATGCTAAGCATGGGGGAGGATTTCGTGGACAAGGAAGAAAGATCTCATGGAGTAAGATAATCACGGTTGCCACAAGATGCTCATGATTCTTCTTCCATGCTTAGCACAATGCTTAAGTATGGGGGAGGCCACGCTACACTTCATTACGAGCATCGAGAAGGACGGTAATTCTTCCTCAACTTTCTCTTTTTCTAAATGCTTGTACATATATGCCTTCAACCATAGATGCAACCTTTGTATATATCTCTCAACCTATCACATGGCTTCTAGGAGGACAACCTAGTTTTGTTTTTGTTTTCAATAAGTGTAGGATCACCATCACTTTGTGCTCACCACATTGATACATTTTGGCAATGCCTTATGCTTATGGAAAAATGATGAAAGTTGCTGCTTTGTTTTACCTACGCTATGTTGTATATGACTTGACCATTTGCTCTCAATTAAATGGAATTAAAACGATTAAATACCGGCTCTTTTATTTGTGGAAGTTAAATGACTAAATTCTAAACCCACATATTCTATGTTGCTCTTTGATTTAAGTCTACCGATGACCTTACACCTTGTGTTGTTTTATTTGAAAACTTAATTCCTATGCTATTTAAATTTGTGAATCTCTTGCAAAGTTCTACCTACCAAAGCCTATACACACATATTCTTTCATGATGAAACCTTTAGATTGCAAACATATATTTTGATGAGTTGGATTAAAATTGATTTCTTTGGTATGAGACTAAGAAGCTGGTCATTCCGTTCTTTTTGTGTAACCTTCTTTTTGCTAGCCTATTTATCCATGCATTGTGAGTTTCTACTTCGGGAATTTTGCAAACCTCGCTGGATATCCACCCTAAACCAAAAATATCTTTTTGTGATTACCTCCTTGACCACAACCCAATTTGAGTATGGATTATCATTTCGATGGAATCAAAAGAATCAAGGGCACCATATAAAGAAAAGTTTTGGGAGACAAGGCTCTCCGGAGATTCAAGCGGTTCTACGAAGAAGAAGGTGAATTTGAGATACTTACCCTAGCTAGTTGGTTCTCCCACTATTCATACTCGAGGACGAGCATTCGTTTAAGCATGGGGGGATGGCTGGGTAAGCATTCTATGTTATCAAAAGTTCTAAGGAGCAAAAAGAAAGAAAAAAAAGAAAAATGAAAAAAAGGGGAGAAAAGAAAAGAAAAAAAAAGAGAAGAATAAAATGCTCCTTAGTTCTTTTTGGTTTCATTAATTTTCCAAGTTACTTTGAAGAATTATTCCATACTCAAATCTTCCAACCATGTGCAATCCGATAACGAGAACTTCATTTGTGTCTCGGGATCATCCATTTGCCACTTGCACATGTCCACCTATCCAAATGTGTGTGTTTCATCTTTCTTCCTCTCCAACATTACTTTCCAATGGCCTTTTTGACTAGTCTCAGTAAATCCAATAGATCTCTCTCTTAGTTTGACAATATTTCAGATATAATGTTTTGCTAGGATTGTTTTTACCTACCAAGCTCCACATAATCCTTCCACTTTTACATATGAGTAGAATAGGTTGAAGACAATCTAATGTAGGCTTGAGCGACTTGATGAGATGAGTAGTTCCATGATCTTTTGCAAGAGAACCTCACTTATGTTTGATATGCATTCTTTTGAAAAATCTACACGATGAAACAAGGTAAAGGTTTGAAGTTCGCTTAAGTTTGAGAGCATTGCATTTATCTATTATTGTGGCTTGTTCTTTGATTGCTAGTCTATCTTCCATAATGAAAAAGTAGCCGGTCAAAACATGAACTTAAATGCTAAATACTTGAGAGAGCAATATGTCTTGTTATGTATGACTAAGTGCAGAGAGGACATTGAGGGGCAACGTTGATTTCTTTATAAGCAAAGCTCCTGGACTTACTCGAGGACGAGCAAGGTTTAAGCATGGGGGGAATGTTGGCGCTCCTTAAGTACCCATTTTATCCCTTGTTTATCCTTGATAATGGCATGAATTCAATATCAAAATCACTAACCGTCCTAACCCCGGCCTAATTATTGGTCATTTTCACACTTGCACATATATTTTGGAGGAACTTCGTTTTTGCAGGTTTTTGGCCTATTTTGAAGCATGAAATGACGAGGCCTGTGATCGAGCGCTAACACGAAGAAAGACGAAGGCCAAAGCCCAAAGGGAGGACCAAAGCCTATGTTGATTTGAAGCCCATTCATGCACATCCATCCTCCAAAAGAGCCCAAAGGACCAAGCCCACGAAGATGAGATCAAGATACTTCAGGATTAAGCAAAGCAAATGAAGATTTAAGGAAGGATTCCCTATCCTATCCTTTCCTCGAAGATATCTCCAAGATAACAACGTCCAAAGGGGTGCAATCGTGAAGGACAGAAACTCTAGAAGATGCGAGGAGTCTACACGCCAAAAATGAGACCGAGGCGAGCCCGAAAAGGGGTAGGCCGGCCGGCCTAGGCCCATGGGGCCGGCCGGCCCAGCCCTTTTCTGAGGTGGTTTGCCTTCCCCTTCGACCGGTGGCTTCCTCGGCTTATAAATAGCTCGCACCTTATTCAACTCGAAGCATCCAACCAACCAGAACTCGACGAAAACCTAGGGCCAAGACCGGAGGGAGACGACGGCCGCCGCAAGTCTTCAAAGTTGTTTAGGAGATGGCTTAGGCCATCCCTAGCCACCATGGCCTCCCTGCGTGGTTGTGTCATGGAGGAGTTCATGAGCTAGTTGGAGTCGTCAATGGTGTATACGCGGTGGTGGTGATCCAAATGAATCTATTATGTGAGTAATGTCTTCATGCCATTCGATCTATTTAGCAATCATGTCTCTCCTCTTTCGATTTCGTTCTTACTTTGGGTGCGCTTATTCCTAGATCTATTCTCGAGATAGATTGCATGGGGTGTCCTTGTAGCTATGGTGGCTAGGAGTTCATACCGGATCTACCCAAAGGGGGTTCGACTTGCTTCAGGGTATCCCGTTGAAAAGGGGGGCATCGTGACAGGCCGTCTCCACAGAGTAGGTTGGGTATCGAGGGATTGGATTGAAGGTTTTGATTTAAAGAGGCTTTGGATGAGATGCATGTTGAGCTTACTCGTTTAGCTAGAACTACAACTAGAATGCGTGTGATAGGTTTAGTCATGCCTTCGGTCATGCTTTATCCTTACCGATGTTCATGGATGAGATCAACCTTCGTACATCACTCATATCTATCAAAGGTTCACCTTTTATATGCAATTAATGCTTCATGTTAGGATAGATCCGTTAGATTAGATGGAAAACCCTAGTAAGTTCATTGTCGATCCACGGATTGATAAACCTTGGGGGAATACTCTAAGGGAAAAGCTACCACGAACCGTGCGCTTGCGGTATACAAATCGGGGGCGTTAGTGAACGTCAACAGGACCCTAAACCAAGAGCTAGCTTGGGGGAGGTTCCCTCCCCTAATTCAACTGTATCCCTTTACTTGCTTTCAATAAAATTTGATAAAAGACTTCCAAAAACAAAATAAAAATGTACTGTTTTATTTCCATTTTTTATCATGCGCGGTAAGAATATTTTAACTCCTTATGATAAGTTGAAAGGATGAGTTTTGCTTTGCTCTATCATGTCTGTTGTGCCTAGTTTGAAAATGAGAGTTCTCTTGAGTTTAAATCTGTTGGTTATGCAAATATCTTGCCAATGAACCTGAAAGTTCTATGGGTTGCGTATGCTTGATCCGAGTCTGAGTTGTTGTGAGTATAAATATGGTAAATAAGGTTGTGCAAGTTTGTTCTAGTGATGCTTAAAGTCTGGAGTTGTTTTCAAAAATTTAAAAAGGCAAGTTTTCCAGTGATATGCAATGTCCTACCAGAGCCATATGTCATATTCCACGAAAAACCTTACACATATGCTGCTTGATGTTCTATTGAGTTTTGTCAAATTTTGTGACCCTAGTGAGATGCTTTTCATGCTTTCTCGATCATAAGCACGTACACGGGTCCATTTGCTACATTCCAACACTAGGAATTAGCACCACCATCCATCCATTCCACATTAATAAATGCTCCATGTCTTGGTGATCTCTCTCGTAGAACATCCCTAAAATAAAATAAAGTCAGATTATGGTTGCCCCAAAAAAGAGAAAAGATGGCATGCCAAAGAAGCATGACCCAAAAAAAAAGAGGGAGAAAAAAGGGTAACCATGTCTCAAAAAAAAAGAGATAGGGATGACTCAAGAGAGAAAGCCATTACCTCAAGGAGTAAGCCACATCTATCCATCCATCCATCCATCCACTCATACACTTGCACCTTTGATCGAGATTACATGACTTGTTTCTTCATGGATCATCTCTTTGACTTTACAACATATAGAATACAAGTGTGCCCGTTCTTATCCTACCTTGAGCTCCACAAAGGCTTGTAGTAGTAGAAAAGATCAAAGGCAGTTACTGCCCTAGTAAGGAAATACAAGTTGATTGCCTCGAGAGAGTATCCTGGGAACTTTGCCATATTTTCAAAAATCTTTCAAAAAGTATCTCCAGATGGAATGCGGATCTATGAGCAAGTAAGTACTACTTTATACACCATTCTGACTCTCAACAGCCCAAGACGATGAGACAGCTAAAAAGCCCCATGAAGGAGTAAGGTAATTGTGCAAAGGTATGGTAGCCAACTTATTTAAGCTTATAGATGAATCTCTTTGCTTCAGACTATGACATGACAGGTAAGGTACAAGTCAAAGTGATTTTCTGATCAACAACCTGATTTGTCCTACTTTGCTCGGGATGAGCAAAGGACAGCTTGGGGGATCTTGTTGACGCTCACTGACGATCATTTTCAGGCATCAACTTGATCAGAAAATCATAAGAGTTTGCATTTCTTACACGAATTCTTATTCAATAAAGTTCCTAAACCACATTTTACCTTCTAGAAAATGCAAGTTGTGTTTTGAAGCTAATATGCAGGTTGCAAGCACATTTTGGCCTGACATAAAATCACATAAATTATCGGAGCACCGATTCAGGTTCAGATGGACCAAAAGTGATGCAAGAACCCAATTCAGATAAGCCAAGACAGGCCATGACCAACATGGACCAGACAAGGAGGCCCAAGACAGCCTGCTCGAAGAAGATGGGGGCAGTTGGCGCCACTGGCAGGCCGACAGACCTACAGGTCGGCCGACCTGGCCCGTGTGCCCCACCGCCTTAGCCAAGCCACGTGTCATCTCCTGGTTGGTCCCTTAGGTCGGTTTGGAGAGTCTCACCCCATGGCTCTCCGCTATAAATACAAAGGGGGGTAGAGATTAGAACACACACACACACATCTCACACCTCTCCTCTCTTGCTCATCTTGCATAGTCTTTAGGCTTAGTGGAATTTAGGAGAAGTCTAGGAGTCATCGAGTCGCCGGAGTTGCTCGAGAGTTCAGGCATGGGTTCATCTCTAGCTCTCTCTTGCAATATTTGGTCGTTTGTAATAGAAATAGACTATGGTTACCGATATCTGCTCGAAGTATGTTCTGAGTTATCAGATATATGCTTCTTGTCATTGTTGCGTTATTATTCAATGCTTGCATTGCATGATCGCCCTGTGCTAGAGATAGTTAGTCTTTTGTTCTTAGAACTCTATCAACTGCTCCAGTATTCGTATGATTGCTCTAGTGTGATGTCTGTCCATCCGGAGGGTGGGGGCTCCGTGTGGGATGCTAGAGTATCCCTTACTAGTGCAGACATGGTGTCTAGATTAGCTGAGAGTTGCTAGATGTCAACTATGCCCACGGTTTGTAGAGGTAGCCGGCAGGTGGTGACAGCCCTATCCGAGCCCGAGTAATCCTCCACGTTCGGTATGGGGGGTAGGAGATACATAAAGTCGCCGGGGTGTACAGGCTCCTCCCGTTGCTTCGATAGTGATCTCCCTGTTGTGTAGTTTAATCTCTGACGAGCTAACTAATGAGAAAGTATAGATATAGCTAGCCTAGCACAGTTGACTTGAGCTCTAACTTCTGCCTTGCTCCCGGCCTAGAGCATCTTTTATCTTTCTTTTATTTATTTATCCAAGAGGGTAGTTTGTGTGTGTGTGTGTGTCACACTTCCTCCTACCATGTTATTATCTTACCCCTGTTTATGCATGAGAATATCCAATCTAGATAATGTTTATCAACTACTCTGTATCTCTTCACTCACCGCCTTCCCTGCGGAAATATAAATGGCACCCCGGTATACTCCCGGATAAAATGCTATAGCGGTATTCCGTACGCTTGCGGATTTATTCGTGGTTCATGGAATACCTGCCACCCCAATTGGCGCCTGCGGGCATTATCACTGTTTCCCGGTGGTGATGTTGGTAGGCGCCAACACAGAGCCTGGGTTCTTTCTCTCCCGAGTATTTGGTTAGGGTGGCAGGCTGCCAAAAGTGTGGGGGAAAATGGAGCAACGCGGATTTCCCGGTTAAACACACGGGAGCCCGGAGGCTCTGGTGATGGGCTCCTATCCTCCTTGCTGTCGTAGCGACCGCCACATCGAGGGTGGTAGCCGTGAACGGCACCGTCCTTCTTCTTCTGGTCCAGGATGTTACGGGCGTCGCCGTCGTGGGCGTTGTCGCACGTGTCCCGGCGATGATCCTTTGTAGGAGTCAGCTTGACACGGTCGTGCACCATGGGCGCCTTTGCCCCGCTCGCCGCTGGAGTGTGCACTGAGGCCTCGCGGTCTTGCTGTGCAGCCCCACCAGCCTTCACCGAGCGCATACGAGACACAAAACTTTCAGCCTGCTGTACCGCAGCATCCTCAAGGAGGGTTTGTGCTTCCTTGCGCAGGTTGCAACCCTCAGGCGTAGAGGGCTCGGGCATAGCGCGGATTAGAATGGCCGCAGTGGTGATCTTTTAGCTGTCCCTGTTCAAGGCCGGGGGCCTTTCTTTGCCACCATCCTCCATGATCCGCTCCCAGGCAATGCGTCCTACCTCCCGAGCTCCCATACCATGGCCGGTACATCCCTGCTCGAGTGCAATGCATAGCTTCTGCGTTTGCCGGTGCTCCTCCTCGAGCTTAGCCTCAAGTTCTTGGAGTTGCATCAGTTGTGCTTGTTGTAGTCATGTGTTTGCCGGGGCGGACGGTCCAGGCGCCGCAGTCGCTCCTGCCGCGACTGCTGCGGCATGTGTCGCTTCTGCCGTGTCGTCGTCATCGTCGGGTCCCCCTAGCTCAGCGACGAAGCATTCTCGAGTTGGGTCATAGTCCCCCTCGCCGGAGTCGTCGGAACAGGTGAGGCAATAGTCTGTCGTAACCTGAAACGACAGAAAGGCTCCAAGGTCACGGATCCCGGAGTAGTCCCACCCCGGGGTCACACGATTGTGCACGGGGGCGGATTCCTCATTCGAGGAGTTGGGGTATGAGCTGTCAGGTGTTGACGCGATGAGGTTGCAAATCGAGAGCAAATGATGCCCGGGCAAGTCCTAGTACGCGCTCATGTTGGTGCTGATAGATGACGTGTAGGTCATGGCAGAAGCTCGCATCCCGTAAGAGTAGAGCGGTGGCCTAGACGCGTCCCCCTCTGTCAGCGTCGCGGTTGCCTTTGGTGCTGAAGAGGTGGCGTCCTCCACCTTGGCGCCAGGTTGTGACACGCTAGCTTCGACCCATGTGGGAGAGCTAAGGAGATCCTCCCTGCGACGTTCCATACGTGCTTGTCGCGCGCGCTGGCCCGAGCGCTGGAGCGTCGGGGTTGGTTCTGGGAGGGAGGAGCTCTAGGTCGTAATCGTTGCCGGTTGCCCTAAACTCGAGACTCCCGAACCAGATCACCATGCCTGCCGAGTGCAGGCGCAACTCGTCCATCATCTAGATATCCGACGGGAACGGAGGATGGTTGTCACACAGCCTGCTACCTGGCGCGCCCTCGTGGTCTAGCACCAACCAGTAATGATGTTGCATGCACTAGTCCCTAGATGGTTGATGCAAAAAGAAACACAATGACACCGGATTTATCCTGGTTCCAGCCGATGAGGCCATACGTCCAGCAGGGAGGGAAGCACTATATTATCTTGCACCAGGGTGCTTGTAGTAGGGGGTACAAACTTGAGCGAGAGAGGGAGAGAAGCTCCCAAGTCTCTAGACGTACTAGAGCTGATTGAGGCAAGTGCCAATATGAGGAGAAGTGAGTGAGTGTGTCCGTCTGAGCCTGTCCTGCTCGTATGCTCCTCCCTCCTTTTATAGACTCAAGGAGGGACGGGTTACATGCGCGGGATATCACTGAAGTCGTCCCATCCTCCCCGGATCGGGGGAGAACAATCGATGGTTCCTATTGCCGAGCACTGTGGGGCATGGCGCCGGGTGTGGTCGTCGTCCTTGGGAGCCCCTTGACCGTGCTCGAGATGTGTCCTTGTCCTGTGGCACCAGTCGACGGCGTGGTAGTGGCTGTAGGGCGTACTGTGCTCCGCGTTTGATAAGGCGGGGCGCCGATGGTGCTACCGATAGCGGCCTCGTCCCAGTCAATGGCCATACTACTTTCGAGGGTCGTTACCCGTGCACACCAAGGGTCCTGCAGAGGAAAGAGTACAAAGATTAGTAGTATAGTGGAGGTGCAGTGTCAGGCATGTCCGCAGAGCGCGCCATGGGTCCGCACAGGGGTCGCGCGGTGTCAGACACGTCCGCACAGTGCGTCGCAGGTCCACTTAGTGCCGGGAATAGTGGCACAGTGACCAGAGCAGGCAGATGGGCCTCCGGTCATGTCTGCTGTGCGACGTGGCTGCTGACGCCGTCTGGCTCCCACTCCATCCCGCGGAGTGGTTAGCAATAAATGCGCCCGTCCCATCAAGTGGTTGGGTCACAACTCCAGTTCATCGAGGGAGATTTCGAACGAGGCAGAGTTCCCCCTGCGCCGAGGCCCCGCGGAGGGCTCGGCCGAGGGGGCCTCGAGCGAGGCGGAGTTCTCCTACACTCCGAGGGTGACCCCTCACCCTCGAGGGAGGCGGAGACGTGGCGCGCCGCCTGAGGCCTCGGTGCGGAGACCTCAAGCGAGTCGAAGGTTGCTCTGCGGCGGGTGAGGCCACGGAAGAGCTGTACTGTGGCGTTGGGCCGTGGGCCGAGTGTGCATTTGGGCTTTTTACACCTGGAGAGGATTTTAGGATCCAAGCATAGATGATGGCACTGCTCCAGGGGAAGATTTGGCCCGAGTGCTTGATTGCATTTGCGTGTTTGAGAGCGTTTTAGTCCCTAGGTTAGGGTGCCCCTAATTATGGTACCCGACATGTCCCTTAGTCTTATCTCACGCCCAAAAAAGGAGGCTGCAACGCATGCGCAAGCAGGAGTCAATGGAGCAACAAGAACAGGTCGAGCCGAAGAGATCGATAAAGAAACTATGGCGGTCAAATCAAGTTGTTTCGTCATCAGTTTGAAGTAAAGCATGTCATGGCCGATAACTTTTATCGCCCTTAGCACAAATATATGGCCGATGTAGTGTTGATCATCGCCCTTAGACAATTTTGGTCCAGTAGAATATTTTTTAGCACGCAAGCTTTGCCAAAGAATAGGAGGGCATATGTTGACAATTAGAATTGTTAGCAATCTGAAGAGATCGGTCTGACTGGATCTCTAAGGCGGTCTGACCAGTAGAGGCGTCTATAGCCGGTCTGGCACGACCGACCGGTCTGACTGGTCCACCTAGGAGTCCGAGTGCAATTATAGATTTTTATAGATTTAGATTTGTAAAAAGATTTCATGCGGGGCAAGACCTCCCCATCCTATAAATATAAAGAGCCACGACCGAGTGAGGGCATCCAATCAATAAAAAAAAATATATCAATACATTACTTTATATTACATTTTGTATTCTCCAACCTATAGTTTTTTCACCTTATCTGCTGTTCTTCTTTCGTCTCCGCGACGTCTGAAGATATTCTAGGTGTCCTGCCGACCCTAGAACACCCATGCGTGCGCCTGCCCTGACGGGGTCCCTCCAGGACGAGCATTCCTGCCCTAACGGGGTCCTTCCAGGACGAGCGTTCGTCAGATTCGCTAGTTTATTCCGGCGAACCGGTCTTCCCGGTTACCCTAGCCGGTCTGTACAGGAGGTGATGCATTGAGTTTCTCCTCGCCGCAGGGGCTAGTGCGACCATTTGTTGGCCTGGATTGTGCGCCAACACTGCTCCAGTAGAATATGGAGTTAATTCTTTTTTTATCTTCGCCTCGTACTCCGTGTAGAACAAAAACAAATCGAATTGCTGATCCACGAAGTTGAGAGTTAATCTTGGTGGCGGCACGATGATGAGGTCATTACAGATAGCCATCAAACTTGGTGATATTGAACCACACGGCATGTCGGCGTGCTATCTCCCGCGCGATGGCCATCACAAACGACGCACGTTGCATCCAGCGGCGCTTGATCGGAGAGGATTCACTCCGTGACAAATAGGAAGTCTTCATATTCTCGGACGACACGCATAGCACCAAGCAGCGCTCGACAGAGGAGATCGATGCCATGCAGATTTAGAAAGAGAAAAGAAAAAAATTGTGAATCGTCAGCGAGATTGATCTAGTAACAATACTTGGAGCGACTCGCTCAGTTGATGATTATTGCCATCGAGTTTTTCTGATGATCGTCAGCGAAATCTCCTTCCTGCCGCGCCAGCTGTCGGTATTTAACCGCCAAGTTCTCTGTGGGATACCCCGAGGAGATTGATTGTAGGAAGAGATACGCCGAGATTAGAACGCGATCGTGCAATGAAACAAAAATTTAGACAGGTTCGGGTCGTCAGAGCGTAATACCCTATGTCCTGTGTAGTGGTTTGTATTGCCTTAGATGAGGATGTATGTTTTGGAGGGGTTCCTACCTGCCTTTATATAGTCTAGGGGACAATGTTAGATGAAAAGTCTTAGCCGAGTAGTTGAGTCATACTCCATCATGATCGGGTAGCTTTCTTATACATCAACTAGTTCTACTTCTGTACGAGTAGTTACAAGAGAGATAAAATATATTCTATGTGCTATCCTTTATTCTAGAATATTTCATACCTTGTGAGCAGTTCCACTGTCCCGGGACTGACAGGTATGCGTAGCAATCTGAAAGAATATACAAAATAAATAAAACTTGATTTTGGAGAAATGAATAAAACTTTTTGGTACTGGTTGAAAAGACCAATCGATACCAAAGAGGTTGCTCCCTTACATCAACTAGATGCAAGAAGCTTTCTTTGATTTGGGGAAACGAAAAGAGAGAGCATGAATGTGGTTCTTTGCCAAAACTCGATGCCGTTTTGCTTGGCTATAGAGAAGCCGTTTTGCATGGATATGATTTTTCAGAATAGTTGTGCTTTAATTTCCAATTGTGTGCCCGTAACAACTCACGGGTTATCATCCATTTATCTCGCAAAAATCTATATCCGATCTCGAGTGAGTCGATAACATCTCAGCTGAACCAAACAGAAAAGTAAGAGCAACTCCAGCATGACTTCTATTTGGTGACTAAACTCACATTTTAGTTATTTTGTTCAAATTTTCATCTCTAGCAAGGCCTCTACATGGGTGACTAAAATAAAGGAGTGACTAAATTTGCTCTCCCACCCTTTCAATTTGATCACCCTCTACTTAGGCTATTAAAAGTAGGGCCCACCATCTTTTTCTTTTTCTCTTCTTTTTTCTCTCTCTCTACTCGCACTGCACAGAGATCGGTGATGAGCCGGCCGAGCCCACCGCCGCCATGGCCTCGCGCCCTCCGCCGCTCAGCCCCGCGCCCGCCGCAGCCGCTCGGCCGCCGCCACGGCAGCCCCACCCTGCACCTGCCACTCCCACTACTAATTTGGAGCTTCTCGAATCTGCTGTCGACATCGTGGACGAGCTCCTCCGGTCTGCCGCGCCAAAGGAGCGTCGGGCGCTGCCGCCACCGCCGTCCTAGGCCCTGTCCCCGCGCGCACGCCGCGGCCCCGCGCCTCCCGCCACTAGCTTGGGCCCGCCTCCGCCGCGCGCATGCCACCGCCCGCACCTGCTGCCGCCACCTCGGGCCAGCCCCTGCGCGCAAGCCACTGCCCACCCTGCCGCTAGTGCTTGCATGCCGGCGCCCACCCCGCTAGCCGGCAGCGAAATGTGGTGGTCGATTTGGTGAAGAAGATGCTCGGTCGATGGGTAGAAGAAGCTGTTTGGTGAAAAGATACTCAGGTCAATGACAAGTAGGGCCCACGTGCTAGGAAAAATATAGAAGTCTATTTAGTCGGTGGATGACTAAACTTGGAAAGTAGGTGACTAAAATGAGTTTTAATCACTCAAATTTAGTCACTTCACTGGAATTGCTCTAATGCTATCTGTACTGGGAACCCATTAGGGAGGGGAAAAAAGCCAAACCAAATACATCTAAAAAATAAAGCAACTTCTAGTAGCACTTGGCTGATTTGGATCCTTGGAGTGGTACTTAAAAAACCAGAAGTTGTGTAATGGTGTAGATCTAATCGATCCATGCATAAATAGTAAAACACATGCAAATTTACCCGCATAATATGTTTAAAAATTGGTAATGACTTAACAATGGCCGGCCGTGCGGAAGCGCTCTCGTACGGCACCCACGTGGCCCTCACACACCGCACGCGCCCGTGAGTGGTCCACCAATGCCCAACCTTATCTCTTTCCTGCCCTTGTCCTCCTCCCCGCACCGCGGCAGCACACGAACGGCCACCGCCACCCATTCTTCCCCACCGCCCACGAGCCCGGGACGCCGCACCCATGACCGCGTCCTGCGCCGCCGCGTACCGCGTGTGCTCCCGCTTCGCGAGCCGGCACTGGAGCCCCGACGATGACCCGCACGCCCTTCCTCAGCACCATGGCCGCATAACGCGCGTGCTGCCGCTCCGCTTGCTTTATTGGAGCCCCGATGGCGACCTCCGCACACCACTCTTCAGCCTCGTACCGCGCCACGACGCCATCGAGCTGCCTCACGGTCTCCGCCAATAGCACCCAGACTCAAGGTACGCATGGGATGGGGGATGCAGGGGCAGCTCGGCGCGGTGGGCGGGTGCTCCTCCAGGTAGCTGGATTCATGGAGGCGGGCGATGTTTCCATAGCGTTCAGGGCAAATCTCCACGATGCCCCGTAAGGCCATAACCATTCATTTCAATGCCATCCATTTCTCATTTTCATGTTCTTCCCCCCTTTCTCTATCTAGGGTTAGCCTCTCCCTCCTCTATCTCGCTGGTTCCCTCATCGATTCATCATTGTTGCCCTCAGATCTGGCAATTTCATGCAGTGGAAACTATAGATCGGGGATGGTGATGTAAGGGGCAAGCTCGGAGGTGAATCATTGCGCTGTTGTTTCCATGGATTTCATTGATTGTTTTCTCTTCTCATTGCGAAGCGAACTGATTTTGGGCGAATTTTTTCTGGTCAATTTTAAGGTGCTGATGCGGGTGAATTCAATTGTTGGAGGTGGAGCTGATGCACACAAAGGTGAGAAATCGTTTGTATAGGAGTCCTTGGTTTTTTCATTTGGAAATGATTTGATTTTGGGTGCTCATTTTCCTGGGCTGTATTTGTAGAGGGAGAAGCCCAAATTGAGTAGGACGGAGGAGGAGGAGCTCCGCACATAATGGTGAGTCTTGATTCGAGCGTGGTGTGACTGCTAATCGAATGGTACTAACGCAGTGCGGCTGCTTCTATGAATTGTAGAAATTAAAGGTGTGCTGATGATGGTGCAAATTAAAGGTGTGCTGATGATGGTGCGGCTGCAGTAGGCGAGCCGGAGAGGGCGCTAGACAAGTCTGATGCCTTGGCTCCGATTCCAAGGTCAGCATTCCCCTTTGAATAGGGATCACTTGATTTACTAGATAAGAATTGTGCTTGTTTTTTCAACCTGTTTCTGGGAGTTGGATGAAATTATTGCAGGTTGTGGACTTGGGAATTCAAGTATGTATTAAGTTGTTGGACTAGATACAGTAGCCTTAAGGACTGAACTCTATAGAGCTAATGGAGGATACAGTGTGTGTGTACACGTGCATTTGCTCATAAGTTCGATCACTCGCAAAATGAATCCGTGCTAATTCTTTTGGGGAGTACCATATACTGAACTCGGTAGGAGCAAACAAGGAAAGCCAATTTAGTGGGTGTGGACTCTCCTCAATTCCACAGTAAAAATGGGGCGGATTAGCCTCCTCTCCCTCTTTTCACTATGCTCCCTCTATGTCCTAATCGAAGCCTCCCTCCATTATATTTGCTGATGCTTTTAGGTTTTGTTGATTTTTTTTGTTAGTGCGTTGATCAGTGAGCGGCGGGAGAAGGTCCCCTGCACATTGGCATCCTGTGCATGGTGCGCCGAAACGCGAGCAGGTTAAGATGAGCTTTCTCTCCATCTTCTCTGCCCGCGGCACATCCAAAATTGTGCTCACCTGTGTGTCCAATCAAGGTTTTGATTTGGGGATTTTTGTGTGGTGTTTGCTTTTTGGAGATGGTCATGGAGTAGAATACTCGTGTGCTCATCCTCGGTTTGATTTTTTGTAGTCATCAGCAGAGTATGCGCTTGGATCATTTTGAGTAAACATTGCTGTTCCTAATCGCTGGTGAGCTACCCTCATTGCTGGGATCATTTTTGAAATATGTTCCACACTTCATTCTAAGCAACTTTTCTATTTGACACAAACATTAATATGATCATAAATAAGTAATAATATTCTATTAATTAGGCAAACTACCATTTATGTGTTGGCTAGTTTATGGGCATTTCTGATGTGTTTGTTTGCTCCTATTTGATATGTTTACATATCAATTTGTGTAGATTACGCAATATGCTTCACAAACCTTTATCTCAGTTTTGGCTCAACAAATCAGCAGCTTAGCGTTTCCGCTTGAATTGTCTTTTTAGGCCGGCATCATTGATCCATCCTATCTAAGTGCCTGAGTGCCTGAGTGCAATACAAAAGATTTGCATCTTGATCATCTATAGGAAATCATGATCAAATTCTTGCTTTTTGCTTTTTTTTCTATTTTTTCGAACTGCATAACAACAAATCTGATTTTTTTTAGACAACAGTAACATATATGCATCAAAGCAATATAAGTCATTTTAATAGGCAATAATGTGTTCTAAATAGGCATATAAGTGTTTCTTAGTCAGGCAATTATGAATTTTCTTTTCTTCTAGATTTTTTGCTTAACCAACATCAAAGCAATATAAGTCAATTTAACGGGCAATAATGTGTTCCAAAATTGTGCATATCAGTGTTTCTTGGTCAGCCAATTACGCATTTTCTTTCCTTCCAGATTTCTTGCTTAACCAGCATCAAAGCAATATAAGTCATTTTAAGAGGCAATAATGTGTTTCTAAACCGGCAGATCAATATTTCTTGGTCAGGCAATTATGCATTTTTGTTTCTTCCAAATTTCTTGCTTAATCAGCATCGAAATCGCTAATCAATGTTTTTTACAATTTAATCAGGTCTACAACAGTACATGGGGATGGAGGGCAACAAGCTGTATCTACCAAATCAGTTCAGAAACATCAACGCACAGTTTAGTTTTGTCTGTCAAAAACAACTTTTTCAGCATCACAAAACAGATGTGTGTCCTGGAGAGATGTGATTATCCTGGGAGCATATGCTTCTTTTGTAGTTGCTTCGTTGTAATTGATTGATTATATATTTTTACCAAAAAAAGGAAAGATATATGTACATAATTTGTCTTTTTCCTTGGAGCAGTCTCTGTTGTTGTAGTTGCTTCGTTGTAATTGATTGATTATATATTTTTACCAAAAAAGAAAAGATATTTGTACATAATTTGTCTTTTTTCAAAAAAAAGAAAGGGTCGTACGGCCGGCTTAATTTACGGCCGGACGTACGTTAGCCAGGTCCTTAAAAATTTACCTACTTAAAACAAAACTAACATTTCCTTCCGCTACAAGTTTCATACCTACACGAGCCCTTACCTCCTTGGTGCATTCAGCCGGCCCCACTTTCCAGTCACAGATAAAGATAGGCTCGGTATAACACCGTGCAACAGCCACCCACCCCCTCACCACGCCGCCGCTCAATTTCAAAACTCGACCGTTGCTTCTCCATCTCCCCTCCTCACCCACCCCCCGCGCCGCTCCCAACTGGCTGCCCCATCGCCACGCCGGAGAGGGAGAGGGATGGCGGCGAGAGACGCGACGGACAGCCCCAGATCCGCGCCGCGTCGCCCCGGGGCGGCAGCAGCGGCAGCGGCAGCGGCGCCCAAGGACGGCTCCGGGCTGCTCAGCCCACGCTTCCGGTCGGCCGCCGCGATGGCAGGGTGGGACGAGGAATCCGTCCTCCTCGCGGCGCTCGTCGTCGAGGACACCCCCGTCCGCGAGTCCCGCCGCAAGAGGCGGGCCTCCACCTCCTCCTCCGCCGGCGGCAGCGCCGGATCCAGCACCAGGTGCGTACTCATCCATTACATGGCGTAGTTCCCCTCTCCTTGAGCCCATCCGACTGGCGCGTTCTTGTAGGAAGAGGAGGTCCCGTAGGCAGTCTCCGAGCAGGATCCCGGCCGTTGTTCTCGCGCTCGACGACGACGACGACGACAAGCCGAGCGCTGCGGCAGGTATGTTCCTTAGATTGATTTAATTTAGTTTCTTCGGCAAATTCGTGGCATATATTCTTTTGGCCTTCTCGATCTGGCGTTGATTCGGGAGTCTCTAGATGGCAAGTCGAAAGTGAAGGATGCAAAGGAAGAAGAAGTGAAGGCTGTCGTTGTGGGTGAGAAGGAGGCGTCCGGATCTGGTGAGAAGGCAGCGGCGACCGGCGACCTGCCGTGTATGGATCGGCTCCGGGAGGAGCTCTCTTGTGCGGTAAGGGCGGTTCTCTGGTTGAGGTTCGATCGCCCGACCTGTAATTGCATGCTTTATGGACTTGGAGAATAATTTGGGAGGTGCATTTTGTGCAGATTTGCCTGGAGATCTGCTTCGAGCCCAGCACCACGCCTTGTGGCCACAGGTAATTTGAAACTGTGCTTTCGGAAAAGTGGCTGCTTGAATTCTTAAAACATGTATACAAAAGAGGACGAAGCAACCTTGTTTAGTTCATTTTGTTTGCTGCTTGCATTTGGGAAGGAATCTACAATAGAAAGATTATGGAAAGTGCAGTTCCACGAATTATCAGGAAACTTTGTAAATCTGTGCAGATTAATGTAGGATGAGTCTCCCTTCAAAAAAAATGTAGGATGAGTCTATTAATTACATGCGTAAATTGACCACAAATGCTAATTTGGGATGTACATGCACATTTTACTGCATTCCCAATTCCTTGTTTTTCTGACTTTTTGTATATACAAGACTGGAGTACTGTGTTTCCATCGCTAAGTTAATTGTGCTTCGTGAAAAAAAAAATATATCCCTGAATTCATAAATGTGTATGAAAAAAGGGAATTAGAAAGAACTACTATATAGTTCATACTGGAACAATTACCGATGCAATGCTTTCTGAAGATGCTTAGTTAATTTTGTTTGCTGCTTGCTTTCGAGAAGGAATCTATAATAGAAATGTTTTTCTGTTATGGAAAGTGCAGTTCCACGAATTATCAGGAAATTTTGTACATCTGTGCAGATTAATGTAGGACTAGTCTGTTAATTACATGAGCAAATAGACCACAAAAGCTTATTTGCAATGTAGATGTGCATTTTACTGAATTCCAATTCCTTGTTTTTATGATTTTGTGTATACAGAGGATTGGAATACTGTGATTTTCATCTCTAATTTGATTGTGCTTAGAGAAAGAAAAGGTTACCTGAATTCAGAAATATGTATCCGAAAGGAGAATGTAGAAAGAACTACTATATAGTTCATTTGGTTGCAGTAAGCATACAATGTAATTGGTTTCTGAATGTCCTTACTCCATTTTATTTGCTGCCTTCTAAGGAAATGACAATAGGTGATTGCTTGAAGTTCAGTTTCACGAATTTACATGTAACTATGTACATTCTTGCTGATCTAAGTAGGATTAGTCTGTTAATTAAAAACATTTATTTATAATGAAAATGGTCAGTTTTAGTATTCACAAATCTTTCTTTTTCTGTTTCCATATTTACGAAAGTCTGGAGTACTCATATTTTCATTATTGTCAGGACTGTAAAAGAACGTATTCTTATACATTTTTTTCCATGAATCCTGGGTTTATCATTTCTAATTAGACTTACTCATCTTAATTTACTTACTGCTATGGTCATCTGTTTGTACATTGTTCCTCAATATAAAATCTGCACATTGTTCCAGTTTTACCTGAAAATATTTTTTGTTGAATGTCGCTTCCATATGATTATGTAATGACAACTTAGAGTGACATGTAGATTGAAAATTTGAAATGATTTTTGTGGCTATTCTGTATGCTTTCTGAAATTCATACTCATGTTATTGTTACCCTTCTATTTAACAGCTTCTGCATGAAATGCTTAAAACATGCTGCAGCCAAGTGTGGAAAACGGTGTCCTAAATGCAGGCAATTAATCAGGTAAACCTTCCTCCACGGATCTGTAGTTCTCAGAAAAGGTCTAAAAATAAACTTTATAGACTTGACTAATGTTTATAACTCTGCAGCAATTCAAGATCTTGCACCATCAATACTGTACTCTGGAACACCATTCAGCTCTTGTTTCCCAGTGAAATTGAGGCAAGGACTTTGGTCGCATCACCTTCATCATGCAACGAGGATGTGAACCATAGCACACCAGGAAGTAATAATTTTTCACAAGGTAGCCATGGCATGAGAACAAGGAGCAGAAGTGGTAGTTTAATCACAGAAGGCAGGACAAGAAGAAGCTACATGACTTTCGTGACACCTGCGAGCACAAGAACCAGTAACACCAGCGGGAATTTCATTAGCGCACATGGCAGCACAAGAAGCAGGCACAGCAGGACAGCCTTTGTCCCAGCTTCACAACTGGTCAATACAAGGACTGCTGTAAGATCAGATCAATCTGAAGATGCCGCTTTGGCTTACAGGCTGCAGCAGGAGGAGTTCATGAATGCCTTTGAGGAGCCTGAGCAGGAGAGGCAGCCATGGAACACCGTGTCCACAGCCCGAGATAATTTGAGAGCAATGGCCTCTCGGGCCATTCGCCTTCGTGCTCGAGGCTGGCCTGTTTAGTGTTCTTTTGCTTGCTGCTTGTCTTTGGTTCATTGATAGCTCTCCCTTCTTCTAGTTAACTTTGCAGGAATCTCTTGTTTGTTATTGTATTGAGTGGCATGATCAAATTTCCACTCAATAATGATTATCCATTGTATTGTGGTTGTGGGTCACAATAATTCATTGGCGCTCAAAATATTCGCTCCAGTACAATACTGGTCTGACTTGTATCAGGTGGCTTGTTCAACAGATACACGTTTCTTGTGCTGCATATATGGCATTAGCTTTTCTTGTGCTGCATATGGGTTATGGCATTCCTAACTAGCTGCTGACATCATTAAATTCACAGTTTTACGGGTCGTCAGTCGATATGATTTGCACATTATTGTACTAGCTTCCATTTACATTGTGTTTGTAGAAGACAGTTGTTAATCGTGACTTTAGGCTTCTCGAGTTCAAACATGGCATTCCTAGCAAATTCAGTCATGTATCCAAGTTTTAGTGTGAACTTGCAATGATATATTTTCTTTTTCTGATACCAGGAGAACTGTTAATATGTTATGTTTGCAATCACTACGGGACTGTGCGTGTTTGCCGTGTGCCCTGGGCACACGGCAAAGGCCGGTTTACACTCGGCAAAAGTGTTTGCCAAGTGTAACACACGGCAAACAGCTCACGGCATACAACGGCCGGCAAAGAGCTTGTTTGCCATGTGCTACATTTCGGGCACACGGCAAAATAAAGTGCAGTGTTTACACAACGGCAGAATAATCGGCCGTTGCTCGAGCGGTATAGGTCGGTTCGGGAGACGAGCGGGGCCTCGCATGGTCGTCCTCCTCACTAGAGGCCTCCTCCTCCTGGTCCTCCTCCTGGTCCTGCCCGTCCTCCTGGTCCTCCTCCTGGTCCTCCTCCTGCTGCTGCGGCTCCTCCTCCTCAGGCGAGGGTGACCTCGCGCGAGGCCCCCTCGTTCTCCTGCTCCTCCTCCTCGTCATCCATGACGTGCCAGCGTCCTTAGCTGGTGGAGGCACCGACAAACTTGCCTCACCCCTCCTCCTCGTCATCCTCTCTCCAGCCGTTTGGGAGGACTCACCTGTCCCAGCAACTCTGCGCAGCACGGCCTCCAACGACTGCATCATAATTCCGCCACGCCCCACCGTCTATCACCTGAAATTAAAAGGGGCAAACCAATCAGAACATGTATTAGAAATTAATTAATGCAAGTAGTAAAAAAATAAACATAATCTGAACATGTATTACAAATTAATTGTTGCAAGTAGTAAAAAACAAACATAATTGAAATGCCGCACCCCACCATCTAGTGTATAACGTTGCCTGATCCACTCTGGCCTTAACATTATCTTTTTTCTTATCTGAAATGTCCATGATTGTTCCGAACAATGCCTCACCGACATTCTTTTCGGAGTGCATCATATCAATGTTATGTGGAAGAAAGAATGTCAGCCATATAGGGGAGCCTCCACAAGCCCGACTTCTGCGCCCAAGCATGTTGTTCACCATATCCCATAAAACCCCCACCTTCAGCATTGATCACGAGACCATCTAATTGAGCACGAATGTCGGCACCCGTCATCATCTGCGGTGGATGGTCTTTAACTTCAACACCTTTTGTAAAGTTCTTCTTATCTCGTCTGAATGGATGGTCAAGAGGTAGGAATTGTCGATGTTTGTCGAACGAAGAATACTTGCCATCCTTCTGCAACCAAATAAACATCAATGCTGCCTTGCATACTGGACAAGGGAACTTCCCGTGGACACACCAGCCACAGAATATCCCATACGCCGCAGGTCATGCAGGGAATAGTGGTACCAAACATACATTCTGAAGTTTGTCTTTGTAGCCCGATCGCATGTCCAAACCCCATCGTCCCAAGCACGGAGCAAATCGTCAATCAGGGGCTCCATGTACACACTCATATTATTTCAAGGGTGTCCAGGAATTATCAATGACAAGAATATGTTCTGTCATTGAAAAATAACGCCAGGTGGGAGATTCAGTGGGATAACGAACACGGGCCACCAAGTGTAAGGGGTAGCTGACATTCCATAGGGATTGAAGACATCTGTCGCCAGCGCAGCACGTACATTATGAGCCTCCAAAGCTTTGTGATGGTGAATCCCATTGAAATGGGTCCATGATTGAGCATCGGATGGATGTACAAGCTTATCAGGATTGTAACGACTTCCCATTTTGTGCCATGTCATCTGCTTCGCGGATTCCTCGGTCATGAAAAGACGTTGGATCCTTGGTATGGGCAGTAGGTACCGTAGGACTTTCACGGGGATCGCGAGCTACCTCTTCTGACCATCACTAGAGTCTACCTCCATGAACTTAGAGGATTCGCACTTTGGACAGTACTTTGCTTCAGCGTGTTCTTTCCTAAATAAGATGCATCCCTTGGGACAGGCTTGTATCTGCTCGTATGGCATCTTCAGTGCACGAAGTAGTTTTTGTGCCTCATACATGCTCTTTGGAAGAATATGACCTTTCAAAAGCAGGTTGCCTATAACTGTCAACATAACATCAAAGGCGTCTTGACTCAGGGTAAACTAAGATTTCATGGCCATTAGGCAGCCAATGGCATCCAGTTGTGAAACTTTGGTATGCCCGTGAAGGGGTTGTTGTGTTGCAGCCAACATGTCGTAGTACGTCTTCGCGCTTGCCTCTGGCTCCTCCCCCATACGTTCTTCGTCGAAGTGTGCTTCATGAAAATCATCTAACATGTCTCCTACCCCGGCACCATAATCATGATCCCCGATGTGTTGTCTAACGGCATCGTCTCTCATCGGATTGCATTCACCATGGTAGGTCCATTGGGTATAGTCTCTCGTAAATCCATAATTGCAAAGATAGTTTGTCATGTCCTCCCTTGTTTGTCGATGTGTGTTTCCACATCTGTTGCACGGACACCAAGTGATTCTACTTCCTTTGACCTTTGCAAATACTTCATTCAAGAAAGCCTCAGTCTTCTCAATCCCCACGTTTCCAACCCATGTACATCCATGAACGATCACCCATTCTCTATCATATTCGCGAGTAATATAATATAAAAGATTATCCTTGCATGTACACGATGTCTAAATTGTCTAATAGGTTAAGATAGGTCCTAATCCCACCCGAGGATGCATACATGGGGTTGGTTTCCATGATCTACTCCGATCCGAGACGGAATTTCGGCAGCACCTCCTCTCGTTGTTCTCCAAATACACGTCCCGGAAGGGAGGTTGTGTATCCGGAGAACAACGAAGAGATGATGCCAAGACTCTATCTCGAATGGGCATAGACCATAGAAACTAACCCCATGTACGCATCCTCAGGCTGTCCAAAAAATTTGGACAATTCGAAACAGATACGATCATAGATATGCAAAGACCTGCATATTTCCAACCGCATCTCTTTCGAACGGGAGACGCCTAACTAAGTTACGTATACACGAACATGAGATGGAAAGAGGATGCTTTTATGCCTCACCTTGCTACCCTGCAAACTGACGAGCCGAAGAGGGTGGCGGAAGTGCTCCGGTGGCGGGGGCCGTCGTCAAGAAACTAGATGGCGAAGGCCGGCTCCTGCAAAAAAAAAAAAATTAACATGTCTCATTGTAAAATCATAGACGTTGCATCAACGACAAAATATTAAATTAGTGAGTTGCATCATCTTCTACGAACATGAGACGGAGCGATAGATTTTTTGCACGTGCTCACCGAGGGGTCGTTGACGGCCAAGACGGTGACGCGCGTGGCGGCCGGGATCGGGACGCGGCACCGCAGCACGGTCCGGCGTCGCGCGCGGCGGAGCGTCGGGTGGCCGCCGGGCCTGGGGCGTCGAGGCGGGCGCCGGGCGGTCCTGCAACGGGGCGGGGCCGGGGCTGTGGTGCCGTGGCATGGCGCGATGGGGTGGGGGGGGGGGCGCGGGCCGCCGCGGCACGGCCCGACATCAGTGGCGGAGGACTACCGAAAATTTAGGTGTGGCGGTGTATTTATAGACTATAGTCATATATTATACGGAAATAAAAGTTCATAACAAGAACATCGTTCAGAAGTACCTTAAATAAAGAAAAATATGTAGAGTACTCATCAAATCAACAATTGGACCAAAATAAGCTGTGAAACAATGAGAAAATATCAATTAGTAGTGAAACATTAGAGTAAAAATATTAAATATAATACGAGATATACAATTAGAGTATAGAGTTATACCGATAAATTTATTAGTTGCGTCTAGGATACTTTGGCAATTTCATATTCCTATCTTTCTTCTTTTGAAATGACTTTTTGATAGATTCAATATCAATTCCTTTAAATATCTCCCTCTCAATATACACAACCATTAAGTCATTAAGCCAATCATTAGACATCTTGTACTTATTATTAGACATGATCTGATGAAAAGATAAGATGAAAAAGAGTAGTTAGATAAGATGATGCCATCCTAACTAAAGCTGGTCCACAAAGCTTTACCACACTAAATGGTGGATTGCGATGTGTGAATTGGTATATTTGTATAACTCATGCCAGCATGACAGACACTGAGTTACCAATGCATAGTTGTGGAGTTGTGGTCAAATCAAAGACCAATGTCTAGAGCTTTATTATATACTCTCACCATAATACCAAACATGTTCTGAGTTTTTGCTTGGAAGCTAACCAGCATTTCTATACATGGTTTCTGTCAGAAATCGAAATATCAAGTATTTAAACAGGCCAAGTAATACTAGAGTTGCATACTATGGAGCAATATGTTCCAACAATCCAACAGGCAAGGCTGTAACAACTATTTTACTTCCATGATTTGGCCAAGAAGTAAGTGTAACCAGCAATGGTGTACTTTTGCCGTTTGAATGCTTAAAAGCAGTACAAGAACTGAAGTATTTAGAACATTGGAGTTTTTGAGTGATGTGAAGTGAACTTATTTGAAGTACTTAGAGCCCACAAAGAGTTAATGGTACAAATTGAACTGAATTGGCAGAGGACCGAATTCAGATACTTCAGATATGACTTGATTCTGATCATACGGGTTGCAGTTGGATTAATTGGCTACTTTCAAAGTAACAACAATCTGATTGTACCTGCAAGAGGTCCCCAACGTTGATTACAAACGTACCGGGCACAGGCTTCACATCCACCCAGTAGCTCGTCTCGTCGTCATCGGTTTGCTACTTTGCTTCACCTGCAGGCCACCCGCACAATCCTGCGCGAGGACGGTGAGCACGCCGGGGTCTGTGTGCGAAACGAGGCCCATGGTGCGCTCGGGCTCGGGGCACACCGGGTAGTAGTGGCAGTCCCTGACCTTACCCTCGAGGCACGAAGCCTCCTCCAGCCTTGTGGGCCCGAGCCCAAGCCCCTCGGAGAGGAGCCCCAGCAAGGCGCGCCCCACGGCGGTGGCGTGCGCATCCCACTCGATGGCCTCGTCGCGGCAGACGGCTGGGATGCGCGCCGGCCGCCGGGTCGGGCCTCTCGGGCCCGAACGCTATCTGGATGGTGTCGCGCCAGCTCACGGCGGGGCCCGAAACAGGTCGACGTTGGAGGAGTAGGAGACCCCGCCGGGCATGGCGCGGCGCGCTCGGCGGCGGGGAGCTCGTTGAAGGCGCGCACGGCGGCGAGCGCCAGCGCGGGGTGCTCCTCAGGGACGCCGAGGGCCCGGTGGTGGTTGACCAGGTGGAAGAAGCCCCAGCTGCGGGCGGCCTCGGCGGCCGCGAGGGGCGCGGGGAGGGAGAGGTCGACGACGGGAATGGAGACCCCGGGGCGCGGAGGCGTAGGGGTCCGGCCGCGGCGCAGAGGCGGCTGTGGGGCGGGCGGCGGGCGGAACGTAGCGGGTGGAGAAAAAAAAATTGGGCCTGGGCTTAGGTATGGCGCTCGCCATACTGGGCCATAACAGGCCCTCCGCCCCTGCCCGACATTGCACGTGGCGGTGCGGTGAGGCGGGCGCCGGGGCCGGGGCAGCGAGGCGGGCGACGGGGCGCCCAGGCGACGGGACGGTGAAGAGGCAGTGCGGGGGGCTCCGGGGCGAGCATCGGGGCAGAGGCAGGGGCGAGCTACGGGCCCGGCGGCGTCCAGGCATGGCGGCGGCACGGCGGGGCGCCGGCTCGGCGTGGTGGCTAGGGTGGTTTGCGCGCGGCGGCTCGGCAAGGTGGGCGAGGTGGCGAGGGCAGCGGAGGGCGTGCGCGGCGGCACGGCGGGGTGGGTGTGGGGCGTGCGCGGCGGCTCGGCAGGGTGGCGAGCTGGCGATGTGTGTGTGTGTGTGCGTGTGTGGTGGGGGGGCGGACGCAACGGCTAAGTGTGTGGGCGGGGGTCTTTGCCGAGAGCCTAGATCTAAGGCACACGGCAAATACAGTGTTTGCCGTGTGCCCCTGTTCTAGGCACACGGCAAATAAATTTTATGTTAAAACATATTTTCAGTGAACTAATTCAATTTCAAAAAAAGTTTCATGAAATTTTATCGAATGAGCTTTGAAAATACATTGCCAAAGACACTAAACAACTCACGTTTTATGATTCAAACCAAAAAATTCTATTATTTCATGTGTTTCAAATTGTATCAACCAAATCATTTTCAATTGTGTGTTTAACCAAATTTGATTTAACAAACTTTAGTGTCTATTTGGCCAAAGTGCATAAACATTACATGTTGTGTGATTCTTTCCCAAAAAACATTATTTCATGTGGTTACAACTCGATTTTAATGTATACTAAGATGATATGATTTAACCGCAAAATAAAATTTAAAATTAATAAGTGGATCCGAAAAACGACCAAATTTTTGCATTAAGGAATCTAAGTAGGATATTGCATATAGAACAATTTTAAAATTGAAAACCCCATTCGACCATCACTTTGACTTGCAATACGTACGATTCAGTCTTAACCACTATGAATCTTCTCTGGATATGCTTGGGTTAGTAAGGAGTGCACGTCAAACAAGCGAGAAACCGACTCAATTTTTTACTATAACCATATGACATGAAATTATTGTATCATGAGAATTTTTAGGATTTTTGCACTTCATATGCTATTTATAAAATTTTAAAATGATTCGGCCTCATGTTACCATTTATGGTTCGGGATAAGGGTAGTCCATATTGCCTCTGAATTCATACACACGGCTTCAGTTTACACTCAACAACATGAATTTGATTTTTAGATGAATTTTACTACAATGTTCAAATCACTAGCAGTACAAATTAGACTTAAATCTAAGAAATGTGGTTAATCAATTTAAATGATTAAATATAGCAAAGGCAATTAGAAAAATACCAGATGTTAACATCAAGGCCAATATACTACATGTGTATTTCTGAAAAATTTAGGGCTGCTAATTTAACTTTTTGACCAGGGAGTTTGCCGTGTGCATGGGCCGAGACTCACGGCAAAATTGAAAAACACACGGCAAAAGGTTCTGTTTGCCGAGTGTCCATGCTGGGCACACGGCAAAACATTTTCCCGTTGTGGGTTTCAAAACATTTGCCGTGTGCTTTGGGTTTGCCGTGGGTTTCATCAGTACGTACACGGCAAAGTCAACAATTTGCCAAGCGGCTTATGTTTGCCATGCGTTGTTGTCACAGGCACACGGCAAATAAATTGTTTGCCGTGTGCCTCTGTTTTGCCATGCGTCTAATCTTTGGCACAGAGCGAAGACCACGTTTGCCGTGTGCCCAATATAAGGCTCACGGCAAAGTTTATGACTCACGGCAATCGTGGCCTTTCCCGTAGTGGTGTCATGTTTGTATACAATAAATAAATGCTGACAATATTGTTTCAGTAGTATTCTGCATTTAATCAACCTTGTCTGTCTGATGGGCTCTGAAATGAAGGGACAAGTGGATGGAAGTGTGCAGAGCTGTCCACAAATTCAGAGTTAAGATCTTTATTCTTTGATTTTTGCACTCGTTTTTTATCGCACTGTAACCACTGGAACATCCATGGTTGGTACTGTTGAGAATGAAGAGGGTGATCTCACCCGTTGTTCAAATACATAAAAGGCAAAACCGTTCCCGCCTACTAGCTCACAGTCAAGCTCCACGTTCGTTGTAGGACGTGGGCAACGAGCCACGAACTGGAGTTCGTGCGTCGTGGTAAAGTTGAGCGGGAAAAGAGAGTTTAAACTCCAGTTGTAATCTATAAATACCTCCCTAATGATCAATAAAATGGCTGCCCAATTCCACTATTTTCTGTCTCAAATCTGTGTTCATTTACAATCATACACAATTCTCAACAGGTACGACATCAAAGGGGATCAGTAGGCTTTATCATTTAACGTTTGCAGCAGGACGGTGGCATAAGCAAATGAAACCGTAAGGTAGAGGACAAGTGTGTGGTTTCTCGGCCAGTACCACTCTTCAAAGTAAGTGAATTTCCTCCACCGATCAAAAAAGGTTCTATCGTGCATCGGCATCGCATCCAGATGTGTGATCATATCAGATCAATAAGAAATCAACTCGATGCAATGGTAACAGGCCCTTTATCTGAACAGGTTAGATGAAATTTTCAAGAGCAGGTTCCACGACTTTTCTAGTCTGATGGTGCTAGAAAGCATAGCGAACTCATCTTGGAAATCGAGCATTTCCTCATCGATTTAAGGAGATGCCGCATGCAACCCATTCTTTGACCATGGTATATGTGTGTGGGAGCATCATAAAGATAAAAGATTCCGTTAAAGAGACTCGTTCAAGAAGCCAGCTGCGGTGAAGATAGATCTTAAGGTCAGTTTGGTAGAGCTTTACCTAATTCTGATTCTCTATAAGAATGGATTCACTAGCTGAATATAAAAAATATATCCAATACGAGGAGTGAATCAGAAAAAGTTAATTTTTCAGCTTCCAACTTCTTAGTTCATTTCAAATAATCGCTCCATAGAATCAATAATAAAATTACTTTTTTTAGAAAAATTATTTAGCAGATCTTTTTCTGGATTCAGCCTGGTAGATCTGCCAAACTAAACCTTAGATGTAGCAGGTAAGCCTCACCTGGGTTCCGTGAGCAACTCAGAGATGCAGCGAAAGTGCAAGAGTATACCCGACGAACAGTATGACAGAACTGGCCTATCATTCGTACAGATCCAACCACACACTACCCATGTAAGCGGGTCAACGAGCATGGACACCACGCAGAAGATTAGTGGCAACCACTTCACACCTGTCTAATCATATATAAAGGGACCAGTCACTGACGATATCGCCGCAAGAAAAACTCCAGTGCAGGTAGAGGTGGCAGTCATACGACCCATTTTGATTGTGACTTGAGCAAAACCAAAATTAAGGGCAACCAAAAGAGCCGTCGTTTCAACTGAGGTCTGAGGAGACTGAAAGCTAAAGATAGTGGTTTCAATAAGCAAAGCCTAAAAATGAATCTAGAAAAGCTAATATAACTAATAATTTGGGACCAAGGAGTATAAGATAAGACCAAGGTACTATTAATGTTTTGGGATTTTGGCGCTTATGAATTCAGCTTACGTCAAAAACACAGTATTCAAATAAACATAATTATTTAATTTGAGGAAAATTTGTCTAGAGGAGATCCAAATATAGAGTGCACCTTTGTCTCTAGAGTGCAGGTACATCTGTTTTTAGCAGTAGGAAACAATATAAATATGTAGTTTTCTCTAGGACACTAGAGAAGGGGAACAGACCAGTATGCCCTCAGCTGTACACCTCCTGAATTCTCCAAGCAGAAAGCCAGAAACTATACCCCGTCCTGAAACTTTATACAATGATGCCGTGTTGTATGCCCATGCCACGCATGTGGGTCTTGTTTTAGATTTTCGTGGGAATTTACAAAATAATGAAGCCGGGCCATAGTGGTCTTCTCCTTCCCTTCCAGCGCCTGTAAACGAAACAAAAGATTCATAGTGTTCGAAAGCAAAAATCGAATAGAAAGCTGTTTTAGAGGCAAACTACAATAACCTAGTGTCCAAGAGACAAATATCCCTTTTCATTAACAGTGAATCTGGATGCGTGTTTGAACAACTTATTTTCTATTGGCTAGCCTAATGCCCGCTAGGATCAACACCAACTACCTTAGGCCTTGTTTGGTAAATATGTAGAATTCCTAGAACACACAAGCTGAGAAGAGAATCTCACGTTGCATGAAGTACTAATAAAGTATATTTGCAAAATCTCTTCAAGGATATGTGTAACTTTTCGTGACGAATCTAATGAGCCCTGTTTAGTTCCCAAATAATTTTATACAATATCTGTCACATTAAATGTTCGGACACATGCATGGAGCATTAAATGCAGTTGAAAAAAATAACTAATTATACAGTCTAACTAATTAGAACGAGATGAATCTTTTAAGCCTAATTAGTCCATGATTGGGCATTATTTGTCAAGTAACAACAAAATGTGCTATAGTACCAAAATCACCAACTTTTCACCAACTAAACAGGGCCTGAATATCAAAACTGAAATTTTATTTTTGCCTAGTGCAATTACAGAATGTATTCTCTTTAAAGCATGACCAAGTCAACAACTTAAAAACTACCATGTAACTTACCAAAATATGATGTACATGGCAGGACGAGTAACGTTGTCGCCTTCAGACAATAGTGTCACCCTCTTTTTTCTCTATTACACATTGCAACTAAGATACTCTCAACACAATCACACTCACCCTATGAACACATGGATGCAAACCCTACTCATATGAGCACTTTTGAATACTGAGCCGATAAATCTTTGAAATTGTCGAAATCACCATAGGTGTCTCGCTGTCGATGTTTGCTGTCACACCCCAAAATTTTAATTTTGGGTTGTGAATATCTGTCACACCCCAAAATTTCAATTTTGGGTTGTGAATATCTTTCTGAATAAAATTTTCGATCTTCTACATATTTTGAGAATTTTTCGGAATTTTGTGGCATTTATTCTCATTTTTCCCGGAGCTAAGTCTGTTTAGTGGAAAGTTCTGCTATTCTTTTCACGAGCTCCAAATATTTTATTTGAGCTTTTTGTGTCCTAAATATTCTGTGTGAATTTTTCCCCAAATTGTTGGGGTAAAATTAACACGACTTATTTATTTTTCCTGGATGAAGAAAAGAATTAACTTTCTTTTCTTTATAATTTCCTTTTCTTTCTCTCGCCATCCTTTCTTTACTCCCTTTATTTTTTTTCCTCCGCCGGCCCAATCTTCCTTTTCAATTCTTTTGTTTTGGGTTGCCTCTCCATGGGCCCCACCCACAGCCCGTGAGGCCAACATGCCTTCGTGGCCTTTGCGTGCAGCATGCGAGCGCCGCCACGGCCATCTTGCGTGCGCGCTTACAGCGTCGAGGGAACTATTTAGAGACTGATATATTAGTGGTGCTTACGGTCAAAAGCGGTTCGGACCCTCACATATCTACTTAATAAAAATTATTGATTAATTTCAGATATTTTATTGTTCCAAATTATTTGTTTATTCAGATATTTACTTTTTTCCATAAATATGGGTTGGTTCATACATGATTAATAATTAGTGTTAATGCTCAACTGTTATTTAAAATGCTTACCGCTTTATTTAGCCAGCCTTTATCCTTGCTTTAAGCTTTGCATGTCATTTATTTCCAATATACATGCTGAGTACGACATGTGCTCGCCCTTGCTATACCAACACTGCTTAGAGAAAAAAGTTGCAATGAAGCTGAAGATGCTGTTGAGTTCTAGGCGTATGCAACCCCCGGTCGATAGCCGGTGAAGTGTGGATCCTTCATTTCCAGGAGAAACTGTGTATCTCTGATGGTCTCTTAGTCGATGTAAGTTTCTTTTACGTGATATTGTTGCTCATTATTCTATTATGACGTCACTATATGTATGAAACTTGATCCTGGCATACATATAGTTATGCATTCGGTTTTCTTTTTGAAAACCGGGTGTGATATTTGTCTACCACTGAAAGCACAACGTTATTAAATCTTAGAATTATTAAATTCTAGAATATTCACACCTACGAGAAGTCAAACCCAGGACCTAATGTGCTAGTAAGGCTCTTGTAACTACTAAACTACATGTCTTTTTTGCTGATACCGCCACTTCTGGTGCTCCACAGTCCATGGGGAGGATATTATTTAAATTTTCACAAACAAAACTATATTCTGGTTACGGTGGATCTTCTAATAGGTTTTCATCAAATCAAACTATACTTTTCTTGCCTTTACTAACATTACTGGTGACGGTGGATCTTCTAATGTTGACCCATAGCTATTATATTTAGTGGTTTCTTTGATGCAGCACCTTAGATATATTTTCTAGCCTTCAAATTTTGTCCCAAAAATATTGTTTGTTTAGATTGTAGTAAAATTCATTTAACTAGAGCAATATCAAATCTAAGAAATAATTGCATAGAGAAGGGCATGGAACAATCAAAATGCTTAAGTATTGTTACTTTTCTTGTTTCAATGCTTAAGTCGCAAGTTGCGTGATTTTTTGCGCAAATATGCGCGCGTGCGATTTTTTCCGGCGTTATCAGGATTCGAACCCAGAACCTCAGCCCTACCACTGGGCTACATCATCACATATGACCAACAATGAGATATTTTTATTTTATCATCACTTTCTAATATCTTATATAACTTGTTTCACAGCTATAACAATCTTAATGAAAAACTTTTCAACTACAAAGTTGTAGATCTGGTGGCGAGCTACAACTTTCGTATATACTTTTTTTTCATCTGATGTCATTTGAAAATTTTAAAATTTGAAATTCCAAATTTAAACTAATATTTGGGTGCCAAAACAACCTCAACTGAAAAAATTTTAAACTACAAAGTTGTAGATCTGGTTGAGGCTACAATTTTGTATAGACCATTTTTTGATTTGAGACAATTTGAATTTTTCAAAAATCTCATGTTCAAATATTAATAAAGCCACAAAGATGATTCGCCTTGATGTTGCACATCACCTATGTCATCACAAAGGTGACGCGCTTTGATGTTGCCCGTCACCTTTTACTTATCAAAGTCCATCACCTATATTAATATTATAGGTGACGTAATTTAATGTTGCCCGTCACCTATATCAAATTTATAGGTGACGGGCCATAAATGTGGCCCGTCACCTATAACAAAGGTGACGTGATTTGATGTTGCATGCCACCTATGTCATTACAAAGGTGACGGGCAACATTTTAGAGAGGCCACCAAGAGTTAAAAAGTGACGTGCATCATCTTCGCGCGTCACTCAGATAACAAAGATGACGTACAACAATAACATGTCATCTTTATTCACGTCACTATAGGTCATTTTTTACGTAGTGAACTAAAATTTTCTTAACGACCCATCTTTATGGAACCGATGATCTCGATCATGCTTTGGGGGTGGCCTCACCAATTTCTTTATAAGCTCATTAAAGATCCTGCTTTACCCCACCTTCTCTCCTTCTCTTATGGCTTTAAGTGTGGGTCCCACGCAAAAAGAAGAAAAGAGTGACTTATAAGTTTTAAGAAGGGGTGGATCAACTTATGGCTTATAAGTTCCATGACTTAATAAGTTACTGCTGTTTGATAAAATAAGTCACTTATTTCACTTTTCAGCTTACAAGTAGGTGACTTAAGAGAAATCAATCAGGGCCTTAAGTGGTTCTATGGATCCATATGTGATTGTGGTTTTTGTCTATGCCATGCTTAGTTCTGTGTGTCCCCTTTTCGATCACTAGCCTATGGGAAACGAGTACTGGTGCGGTGGAGAAGACAACTTTTTCAAATTTGGTTGTAATTTTGTGGCATGGCATATATTTTCTATACTAGTTCATTTTTGAAACATAAATTAGGAAAAATAAGATGCCTAGAGTGTATATTCTGTAGAAAGAAAGAAATGGTCTTTATTATTGCCCACCAGGTCACCAACCAACCGAAGTGTTACAATAGAAATTGTTTTACAAGCAAGGTTCCTTGTTGTATTGGTCGTCCCTTGCCTGCTACGTGACCACGACTACTCTCATGTACTCTACAAAAGGTTAATGGCGACCACTCCCAAGACATGACACTTGTTTGCACAATTGCACTAATTAATAAGAACAAAGACCTGAACCATTAAAATAATAATTAATCTTAAACCTCGTTGAGCTCCTCCCCCTTAAACTCGTACCCCTCGCGCTTCCTGACGACCACGACCAGCGGCTCCTTCTTCCTGGTGGCGAGGCCGAAGGCCTCGTCGAGGTTGACGTCCTCGGCGCGCACGCCGGCCGGCAGCGCCCACTCGAAGTGGTACAGCAGGCTGGCCAGCGACACCTGCACAGTGGCGAGCGCGAAGGTGTAGCCAGGGCAGCCCCTCCGGCCGCCGCCGAACGGGAGCAGCTTGAAGTCCGGGTCCTTGAGGTCGATCTCGCCGCCGCCATTCTCGAAGCGCTCCGGCGAGTACTCGAGCGGGTTCTCCCAGATCTCCGGGTCCCGGCCCATGGCGAAGGTGTTGATGAAGACGCGGGTCTTGGCCGGGATGTCGTAGCCGCCGA
This sequence comes from Panicum virgatum, assembly GCF_016808335.1. NCBI lineage: Eukaryota > Viridiplantae > Streptophyta > Magnoliopsida > Poales > Poaceae > Panicum > Panicum virgatum. The sequence goes on from NC_053138.1 coordinate 43,059,446, forward strand.
GCGTGCAGGGGGCCACGGACTCCCGCGGCACCAGCAGCGGGACGGCCGGGTGGAGCCGGAACGTCTCCTTGATGATGGCGCGCATGTAGTGGAGCTCGCCGAGGTCCGCCTCCTCCACGCGGCCCTTGCCGCCGACGACGCGCCGCACCTCGTCCTGCGCCTTCTTGAGGATGCGGGGGTGCCGGACCAGCTCCGTCATCACCCACTCCAGCGTCGCGAACGTCGTGTCCGTGCCGGCGACGAACATGTCCTGCAGATTAATGGAAGGCCACAGGCATGTGTTTAGTGATGCTGATAGGAGATGAATGCAAAATGATTGAAGATTAAATTCTCAAAATTTGTTGTATGTAATATAAATATACGTTGATTTGTATACGGGTCAGTGTCAGATGTGTACTATGAAAAAGAAACTGCACTGCACATGAATAAGCTACTAGAAGAGAGGCGGGCGTACCAGGACGAGGGCCTTGAGGTTGTCATCGGTGAGTGGGACCTCGAGGTCGGGGGACTTCTGGACTCGGAGGAGGACGTCGACGAAGTCCTCGTCGCGGTCGCCGGGGATGTGCGGGCGCTTGCCGCTGAGGTGCTCGTCGACGATCTCGTCGCAGACCTCGCGGAGGTCGGCCAGGCAGCTCTTGAGCCGGCGGCGGAGGCCGGTGACGGTGCTGGCGACGGGCTCGAGCTCCGGGAAGAAGTCTCCGATGGTGAAGCCGGCGAAAAGGTCCTGCGCCTCGGCGAGCACGGCGCCGAGCTTGTCCCCCTTGCCGTGCGGGAAGCGGCGGCCGAAGGCGACGCGGCAGAGCACGTCGTTGGCCAGGTTGAGGAAGCACTCGCTGAGGTCCAGGGGCCGGTCCGGGGAGGTGTTCTTGGTGAGGTGCGCGAGGAGGCGGCGGAGCTCCTTGACCCGGACGGCGCCGTACGTCGCCACCCGGCGCGCCGAGAGGAGCTCGGAGACGACCACCCGGCGCGCCATGCGGTGGTAGGCGCCCGCGGGCGCGAACGTGACGTCGGAGCAGCCGAAGGACAGGAACTGGCCCGACAGCAGGTGCGGCCGCGACGCGAGCGCGGCGTCGTTGGTGGTGAGCGCGGCGCGGGCCAGGTCCGGCTTGCAGATCACCACGGCGCGCACGCTGCCCATGCGCAGCCCGAGCAGCGGCGCGCGCATGGCCCGCGCCAGGTCGGTCATGACGTGGTGCGGCATCCCGCCGGACAGCAGGTGCAGGTGCCCGATCACCGGCCACCCCGGCGGGGACGGCGGCAGCCGCTGCGGCGACCGGCTCCGCGTCGTGCAGTAGACGTAGGCGGCGGAGAGCGCGAGGAGGAGGAGCGACCCCCACGACACGAGGTTGAGCTCCATGGCGGGCGCGTCGCCGATCAACAAGGATTGTTGCTTTGTGTGTGCGCCGCTAGCAGATAGTATACAGCTCTTGGCTCTGCTTTGTGTGTGCGCCGCTAGCAGATAGTATACAACCTATGGCGAGCGCGGGGTGTTTATATATATGCAAATCTGATCGATCTACACGGTTGACGTGGTGGTGGTAGGTGAGGAGTTGAGAATGAGATCAATAGACGGGGTGCGAGACAAGAGTTGCGTGGTGATGCGGTTTTTCTACTTGATCCGCTCGAGAAACAAGGTGTCTGAAACCATTGGGCTCTCTGAACAGTTGGCAAGAGAGATCGAGTTGAAAAATTACACACACTAGTAGTCAACGGTCATTGCTACAAAAATAATTTGTAGAAACGTCTCGATTTTTCTTTAGAGACGAACTAAAATTTTAACCGTTCCTACAAATAGTGCTCGATTACTGTAGTAACTGACCCACCTTTAAAATGCATTTGTAGGGGCGGGTCACCCCTCACCCGCTCCTAAATTTAGTGGCGGGTGATGTGATGACCCACCCCTATAAATGACATTTGGATCATTGTTCTCTATATATTTCAAGCTAGTGATCCAATGATAAAAAAAAGTTTAGCACTACTCCCTCCATTAGAGTTTGTTTGTTTGAGCTGCAATTTTTGAGCTTTTCTGAAAACTGCTTTTTTTTCTAAAAATTCAATACTAGCTCTTAGAAGATGTGTTTAGCTTTATGTGATACAAAAGCTACGAATAGCGCATAAAACTGAGACTTCTAGCTTTCCATATAAACTCAGTTTTTCTGAGATTTTTCAGCTTTCCAGAAGGTACGAAAAGTATGTTGTTTGAGCTTCATTGAGCCAAAGCTCAAGCATATGACCTTGTTTGGTTGGCACTAGAGGTTCCTAATGCACACAAGCCGAGAAAGGAATCTTGCATGCATGGAGTGCTAAATGAAGTCTATTTGTGAAATTTTTTCAGGGATGGGTATAACTTTTCGCGACGAATCTAATGCCAGTAATTAATCAATGATTGGCTACAGTGATGCTATAGTAACCATCCTCTTATCACGCGGTCAAAGGCCTTATTAGATTCTTCAGGATTTTTAGTGCAGGAGTTCTGGAGTTGATTTTGGCAACTGGCTTTGTTTGACATCGTAATTAGCGGTCAAAATTTTCTAGTACTCCCCGGTGCAGGGAACTAAACAGGGCCATACAGGCCCTAAATAGTACAAAAAATCGTTTTTCAAACATACAGGAGTCAGAATATAAGCCCCCACCAATTACTTAACAATTGAATGCAGCTGTACTCAACGCCACTTCACGCACATGCGGAGATGCTGAGAGAGCACGGTGTCCTCGTGCATCTGACCCCAATATATGAATTTAAGTTCTCCTCCTTAAATGATTTGGCAGTGTTTCTGCCGGTGTTTAAAAAAAATATATGAATTTAAGATAACTCCTTTCTGTTCAGCATTAAGCTTGTGCTAAGAATGTGTTTGTACTTCATGATGTAGCAGTATACTACCCGATTATTAATATATAAATTTTTAGATCTACTGTATTTAGAGATCTACAAATATAATAGAAACAAGGACTGGAGCAGTTAAGATCCCCACGCATTTGTTCTACCCATGTTACTCCTACGTGCTATCACTACTCCAGCGCCCCCATCACCGTCTGTTCATAATGAGTATCACCAACGGTTCGGGAGGCGTTGGATTTATGTCGTTGGTGATGAGAGGGGCTATCACTGCCGGTTCTAGAACCGGCGGTGATGGGGGGCGCATCACCGCCGGTTCAAAAACCGTTGTTTAGAACCGGCGGTGATGACTATTTTTCCACTAAAAAAATATATTCAAATATCAATATTACAATATTTGTATAGCATATATAATATATAATTATTGTAGCAAAATTGAACCATAAGATATTATACATTGTCCGTGAACACACCCTTAGGAAGCTTGATCCACTGGCACCGAAAAAGAGGGATTTTTAGTGGTCCGTACTCTAGCTCCCATATCTCTTCTATGAACCCATAATATGTCTCCAATTGACGATTGTCGTTGTAAGCATCGATACGGACACCACTATTTTGGTTGGTGCTTTTCTCATCTGGTTTTCTAGTGTAAAATGTGTATGCATTTATCTCATATCCTTGGAACTTTAGGACCGTACTAGATGGACCGATGGCCAAAAGATCTAGTTGAGCATTGCCGGTATCGACACCAGATAATTTAAGTAGTAACCAGCTTCCAAACTCCTCTTTATGTTGTTTTGTGAGCCATGCTTCTGACCTACCGCGATATTTACCTTGTAGTTCTCTCTTGTGCATTTCAATATAAGGTGAGACTACAGATGACTGCTGCAGAACGGTGAAATGTTCCTGATTAAAAGTAGCCAGGTCATCGATACGAACTGATTGCTCACCAATCATACCTCTGCCCCCCGCCTTCCCTCATGACGAGATACTGGAACTCCAATTCTATTAAGATCCAGGTAGTATGTGCAGAACTCAACTGCCTCCTCTGTAGACCATCCATTAACCATGCACCCTTCTGGACGATATCTATTCCGAACATATTTTCTTAGAACACTCATCAACCTCTCGAAAGGAAACATCTAATGCAAGAAGATTGGACCAAGAGCTTTTATCTGGGCAACAAGGTGAGTGATAAGATGCACCGATATATCAAAGAAAGTTGGTGGAAAATGCATCTCGAGCCGATTAATTGTGTGAATCAGGTCTGCTTGCAGCTTGTCAAGTGTGTTTGGGTCTATGACCTTGTGTGAGATTGCGTTGAAGAATGAGCACAACTTTATGTTCAGATCTCTGACCTTCACGGGAAGCACGCCCCTCAGAGCAACTGGGAGCAACTGTGTCATAATGACATGGCAGCCATGGGCCTTCATGCAGCTCATGTTGAACTTTAACTCCTTCATGTTCGCAAGCCTTCTGATGTTTGATGAGTAGCCCGTTGGCACTTTGAGTTCGTGGAAGAAGCTACAAATTTTCCTTTTCTCAATTTTATCCAAGGTCCAAGATGCAACCGGAAGCTTCGTCTTCCCATCATGTTGAGTAATTGGATGCAGCTCACTTCTGACATTCATATCTTGCAGGTCCTGTCGAGTTTCAAGTGAGTCTTTTCCTTTACCTTTCATGGCCATTAATGTTCCGAGCGTGCTCTCGGTAACATTTTTAGTTAGATGCATGCCATCAAGTGTGTGACGAACAATCAAGTCCTGCCAATAAGGGAGTCTCCAGAATAAGGAATTTCTTTTCCACAACGAATCAGCTGGAGCCGGTACACTTCCTTTGCCCTTTCCTAGTACAACTCTTAGTTTACTAACCTTCTTGTATATCTCCTTCCCATCTAGAAACTTGAGAGGTAAACGTTCATCCCTTGTACCATCAAAGGATTTCTTGTTCCGGCAATATGGGTGAGCCTTTGGAAGGAACCTACGATGACCCATGTAAACCATTTTGTTGCTATTCTTCAACCATCTTGCGTCGGTATCATCCAAACAAACCACACATCCCTTGTAACCCTTCGTTACTTGGCCTGCTAAGCTACCAAGGCCGGGAAGGTATGTGATTGTTACAAACAACATTGCCTTCAAAGTGAAGTGTTCTCGCTTGTACTCATCCCACACCTTAACACCATCGTTCCACAACTTCATTAGATCATCCACCAGTGGTTCCAAATACACATCGATATCATTTCCAGGTTGTTTTGGCCCTTGGATTAGTAATGGCATCATGATGTAGGTCCGCTTCATACACAACCAAGGAGGAATGTTATATATGCAAAGGGTTACAGGCCACGTACTGTGTTTGCTGCTCACCATGTTAAAAGGACACATCCCATCCGTACTCAAACTGAATCTTATGTTTCTTATTTCCTTTGCAAACCGATTCTTGTATTTGTAGTTGATAGCTCACAACTGTGAACCATCTGCAGGGTGTCTGAGATTCCCATCAACGAGTCGATCTTCGGCATGCCACCTCATCAGCTTGGCAGTCTTCGCGTTTGCAAACAACCGTTTCAAACGAGGAATGATAGGAAAATACCAGACGACCTTGGCAGGTGGTCGTTTGTTGCGGTCACCTTTCATTGACAATGCCGATTCAGGACATTTTTACTGTGAAGCTGAGCACACTGGACAAGCATCCAAGTCTTCATATTTGCCGTGATACAAGATGCAATCCTTAGGGCATGCATGGATCTTTTGTACCTCCAGTCCCATTGGGCAAATCATTTGCTTCGTCTGGTATGTGTTTTCAGGCAACACGTTAGGGCTTGGCAGCAACTTCTGCAATAAGCTTAACAAATCATCAAATCCCTTGTCTGACAAACTATTACTAGACTTCATCTCCAATAGCATCAGGTTTGCTTCAAATTTAGACACGCTGCAACTTGGGTAAAGTGGTGTTCTTGCATCTATCCTCATCTGCTCCAACTTCTTCAGATTCTTTTCGTCAAGAAAATCCGGTTCCCCATCACGTATCATCTGGTTTAGTGCATCCACAACATCATCAGCAACTAATGTTTCCTGCATGGTTTCATTTACGCTTTCATGTCCAGTTTCCTCTACTATTTCTGGGTTAGTTGTTTCCTCCACTGTTTCATGCCTGTCCTCATGGACGGAGTGCATTGAGACTTGGGTAGGTTCGTTCTTACCATCCTCACCGTGTTTGTTCCAAACTTGATAGTTGGGCATAAAACCCCTAAACAACAAATGGAAGCGGATCTGCTCAACATTGCCAAATTGCTTCTGATTTTTGCAATCAATGCATGGACAATACACGTAGCCATCATCTCTAAGGTTTTTGTATGCCTTGGCGGTCCGCACAAACGAGTCAACACCATCGACAAATTCCAAATTTCCAGCCTTCATACCGTACATCCATCCTCGATTCATCTATGCACGAAAAACATGTAATAATATCAATTTAATAAAAATATTATCACAATTAAAAATACCCTCTAAAGTGAAGAAAAAGAGACTCTTGATGATCAATTCATCACAAAATTCACAATCCTAAGATAAATGGTATGAATCTAATGGATTGCTTACCACTAAATTATTGCATTCAAACAACCAAAAAGAGAAACCCTCATGATGAGCGTTCAAGAAAAAAGATACTATCCATGATCAATTCATCAAAAAATGTAAGGTTAATCCTAAGATAAAAGAGCTAGCCACGAATCATGATGAGTCTTGTACAATGGATTGCTAGCCACTAACCTAGCACAAGTTGGTGCACTTACACAACAAAAAAAGGAGCCCCCATGATGACAAATGGTTCTAAAATGGAGAAAAAAGCTCTCCATGATTAATTCATCACGAAATGCAAGAGTAATAAAAAAATGGGTACAAAGCCAATGAGTTGATGACTACTAACCTCAGAACAAGTTGGTAGAGTCAATACATCAAGAATGGCAAGGTTTCTTGAGAATTTTGGCAAAATCCGGCCGCAACAATGGAAGAGAGAGGTGTGGCCGTCGGGTTGGAGAAGAAGACTGGTGGGAGGAAGAAGGGGTTGGAGTTTTATACTGTACAGACTCATCACTGCCTGTTGGTAATACGAGCCGGCGGTGATGACCATCATCACCGCCGGCTCGTGTTACCAACCGGCGGTGATGGTCGGCGACATCATCACCGCCGGTTCGTGTAACCAACCGGCGGTGATGACTGACATCACCGCCGGTTCCAACGGCCACTACGGCCACCAACTTTGGACCCGGCGGTGATGAGGCATCACCAACGGTTTGGAATGAACCAGCGGTGATAGCCCGTTTGCTATGGCCAGTTCTGTAGTAGTGTATACATAGAGTTTACTATAGCACACGTCTCCTAAAATGGTTTCTATCAAATCTTCTTAGAAGAAAAATCACCACCAATAATGCAAAAATTTATTCAAATAAATTTTTAAAAACTTGTTCGTTGAAACTGCTTTTAAGAGGAAATATCGCAAGGAACTTATTTGAGGAAGTTTTGAAGCAAGACTTCATTGACGTTCACGGGAAAGCTCTAGCTGACGTTCATTTGAAAGTTGTCCGCAGTCAACAATCGAACCCGGCCTCTCCACTGATAAGGCCTAGAGGACTCATCAGACGATTTTTTTTTTTACCAGCAAATAGGCATGAAAGCATCAAATTGAGTTTGCCCTATGTTGTTGCTCAAACGATACTACTCCCTCCACTCCAAATTATAGGTCATTTTAGCAAATCTAGATATATAGTTTTGCTATGTATCTACACATAGAGTATATCTAGATGCATATATATAATAAAAATTGAGCACTTTTACGGTGCACAATATGACCATATACTACTGTCTGAGAAGGTTGAGATTTATCTATATCGCTAAAATATTGATCCGTAGTATGGGGTAGTATATCTAAGTAGTCTCGTTCATTTCTTCTCTATCCCGTTCCCCTATCTCACGAGCTCGGCGCCTAGGGTTTCATGGCCGGCGACTCTTCGCTCCGCACCATGGAGGCGCCCCTCGGAGGAGGGCGGGCAGTGGCTCACCCCCAGGGCTGACGCTAGCCGCCGAGTAGGGATCCGTGGCGGCGGATCGGCCCCAGAGGTGCTTCTCGCACCCGACACAAGGTCCATGGGAGTAGGGCGGACATCGGCTCGCCACCGCTGGGGAGTCGGCCTGCGGACCCGTCGTTGCTCGCCACTAGGCAATCGGCTCGGTCCCCTGCTCGGTCGCAGCAAGGACAGACGGCGGCCTAGAAGGGGAATGCACGAGGGCGAGTGGGGGGGGGGTCCTCGACCGCTGAAGGAGCCCTCGGACGGCGGTGATGAGGAGAGGCGACGGCCTGGACCCTCAGCCAGTGGCGACGAGAAGGGAATGCAGGAGGGGGAGAGGAGGGGGGTTGGGGGGGGGGTTGCTACGCTCGAATGGACTGCACGAGGGGGAGGTTGGGCTAAAATGCAAAAAAAATCTAAAAGTTATATTTAATTAATATTAAGCTACTAATGACTATTCTTACCTTTTTTAATGGACGGTTAGATCTCATCTATAGTACATACTACCAAGTAGTAGTATTGTACACTGTAAAAGATCTCTAAGAATTATATCCAAAATGACCTATAATTTGGAACAGTGGGAGTATGAATTGTGAGAGCTCGCCCAAATACTATCAACCAATTTAAGTCGATGTATGAGCATCGTTTTAAATCATATTCCTATTAGTCGCGCCAATATTTCCTTGAATAGAAGCTGATCCTTGGAGCGAGCACTATATCCGAGAATGAAAATTCTGACATGCTTCTATGTGGGGAAATATTCAAGTGACGTAGCACCCATGCATAGAAAAGAACTGTCAACGGTAACAAACTCATTACGTGCGGCTATACGTCATGCATGCTGGATTCCTATAGCTTTTGTCTGTTTTTGAACAAATCATATGCATTCCGGTCTTGAAATCCTTGGTCGTCCTTTCAGCGATATGTCGGCTGCTACAGACGTCGTGTCTTAATTCCTTATTACCTCTGATGATCTGATCCGGTCATCATATCAAAACATTACGTTTTGGAGAAGTGATGCACCTGTTGAAGAGAAACACACTTTTGCAACATTTGTACGGAATGCAGACGAAGCTACGTGAATGGATTTCTGGGAAGACGTGGACCCCAGCTCAGGAATGGTACCGAGAAGTGGGTATGCTGGGGATCCGGTCCCAACATAGTATGTCTACAGGTGATGACAAACTCCCATGGAAAATTTTTCAACGGAAAGAAACACACAAGGAGTTGGAACAAATTAGCAAGCAGCATGCATGCTTCGCGAAAATAAAATCTCCATTATTTGAACTTTTTTCTCGAAATCGCAGGAGAGCTACGTATCATTGTTTTAGGAAGAAGAAAATACGGTGTACCTTACAAGCCATATCATCCTATTTTAGGAAGCAGGGAACAAGTCGCCCAACAAACCCTGTACTTGATTAATTCGTTATGGGTAACTATTAACTAAGCATAAAGCGACCAGGTCGATACGACGAAAAGCGTAGTTATAGCTTACCCCAGAGCCGGGGGTTTTGTGTTGCGCTGATGAGCCAACAAATATAATGCAAATTAGAAAGCATGCAGGCCGGCCGGTTAAGGAGCATCCTAGCTAGCTAGAAATGGAGATTCTGCATGGCGAGACAAATGGGAATTGATGAATGATATTCTCAAATAATATACTATATATTGTTCTCTCTACGCGGCACCGATCTCCTTTTTCTGTATGTGTTGGTGAAGGCGCAACGACTTATCCGCTTATACTGTATTGGCAAAAGTAGCTAGGCTTTACTTTAATTTGTTTGTATTCCCCTGTTTGGGGCGCATGGCTTGGGACGCCTCGGCGTCGTGTCCCATGAGCAGGGGCAGGGTTGCGACTTGCAAGCGCCGCCGGTTTACCAGCTTGCTTACTTGTCCGCGCGGAACGGCGTCGCCGTCGCGCCGGTTTACCAGCTGGCCTGGTCTGCCAACGGGAGTGGCGCAAACACATGCATGTCGGTTGCCGGCGCGCGCAGCGGATCGTTGATCTCGTCTCGTAGTACAGCGCCCGACTTGACCAGGCGTCTCGCGCTCTTCTCGATCGGTTCTGTTCCGCGCCACGCCCGCGACCTGGTGATGGACTGATGGGGATGACCGGCCGGCGTCGTGCCGCGCATTGCGACGAACCGATGCCTTTCCCACGGCCAGTCCACACTACCGGCCGGCCTGGCCTCGATCTGTCAGGCTACGGTTCGCACGGGTAGCAACTACATATATACTATAGCAGTTTTACTCTCTTTTCCTGAGCCTGATGAAGTTTATACTCTATTAATTACTGTCAGTTATATTTTTATATTACACGCAGTACAGGTGCAGGGTCAGGGTGACCGGCGCGCTGCCGGTCAGCTCCGGCACGTTGCATGCATGTGCGACGTTAATGGGTTGACAGCCACATGCCGGGCATCTATTTTTTTTTTTGCGAGTAACACATGCCGGGCATCTATGATCTATCTAGTGTTGGATTGGAGCCCACCGTTTTTTTGATACAACAATAACCAGACTCCGTAACTCTACCTAGTTTGTGCTCGTGCCTCGTGGTGTCAGAGAGGCCGGCAGAGGTAAAAAAAATTAATATCGTCTTACATAACCTTGAATATAATCAATATATTTCATAGTAAATTTAATAAAACCAATTTGATGTTGTAGATTTTTTTAATTAAGGGACACAACTCCGGTCTTGAACATTCACAGGTGAATGTCTACGACCACAAAAGAATACATCTGGCCACGAAGCCAGAAACTTACATGCGTACTTAGACTCCAAGTCTCCAACCATGAAACACAAAAGACAAGAAAGGAAGACATAAAAAAAAGACTAAGCTTTGAACACCTTCTACATCCTTCCTTCAACCTTGCTTTGGTCCTCATGTCTACAAGAATCCCGCATCAATTGTCTTATTAGAAACTCTTGATATATGGATCGTCGACATTTCTGTGTCTTCCGGTCACCTTGTGTCGGGTACCATAACTATGGGGCACCCCAACCCTGGGCTAAAACACCCTCAACACGCGCAAAACATAATCCGGCACCCTGGCCAGATCCTTCCCGAACTCGGACGCCTGAAGCCTCTTTAGGTACGGAAAGCCCAAGATGCGCTTGGCCCACAGCCCAGCACCACGATACGGCCCCCCTAAGGCCTCGCTGACCGTGGATGAAATCTCCGCCTCGCTCGAGGGCCCCTGCCGAGGATCCTCGAAGCAAAGGCAATCTCTGACTCGATCAAGGGTCGCCCATTGGGGCCTCTCAATGCGAGGACGGACTCCGCCTCGCTTGAGGCTCCCTTAGTCGAGCCCTCTACGGGGCCTCGGCGCAGGAGCAATCTCCGCCTCGTTCGAGACCGCCCTCGGCGGACTGGAGCGACGGCCCAACCACCCGAAGGGTCGCCAACTACTCCATAGCACGGGCGGGAATCGGGCGGTGTCAGGTGGTGTCAGCTGGCGTCGGCCATCATGCTGCACAGCGGATATGACCGGCGTCTCATCAACCTGCGTCCGCTACTGTGCTGCTGTTCCCAGTACAGGGCAGGTCTGCAGAGCTTTGTGCGGACTTGCCTGACGCCTCCACCACTGTGCTGCCTACTCCTTGTACTTTTTTCCCTTGCAGGACCTTCGGAGGGCATGGGCAACGACCCTCGAACACAGTACGAACCTCGACCAAAGCCAGGCCGGCGCCTTTAACACCCTCGACGCCTCACCTCATCCGACGTGGGGTTCGGCGCACTTCTACAGCTATCACCATGCTGTTGACTGGCGCCACAGGACAAGGACGCGCTCCGGGCATGGGCGGAAGGATTCGCAAGGACGATGACTATGACTTGCGCCATGCCCCAGAGTGCTCGGCGACAGGGAAGACCAACTGTTCTCCCCCGGACTACAGGGGTAGAAGTAGACGACCTCACTGATCCCATGCATGTAACCCTACCTCCTTGAGTCTATAAAAGGAGGAGGGGGGAATGGATCAAACAACGACGGGAACGCACGTACCTGCTCCACTGATATTGGTACTCGCCTCAATCACTCTTAGAACACCAAGAGACCTGGGAGCCTCTCTCCCTCTCTCGCCTCAGCTTGTATCCCCTACTACGAGCACTTCGGTGCAAGCAATACAGTGCACACTCCTCTGCTGGACGTATGGCCTCATCGGCCGGAACCAAGATAAAACCCCGTGTCATTGTGTTTCTTCTTGCATCAACCATCTGGAGACAGGGACACACAACACATTTACTAGTTGGTGCTAGAGAGCGAGGTCCGGACACCGACACCTTGTGATCTAGAAACCGCACTGAGTCGATCTCTACCATGCCAGCAGATCAGACACTGCCATTGCTCCAAGACGACGCCTCAAGAGGAGAGTAACATTACGATGTTGCCGCCGCCCGAACTAGGGAGTCGGTTCTTTGGTTTTCACCTGAATCTGTCCCTGCAGGTTGAGGTCCTCACGGTAATGCCTTCAACAAGAAAAATAATGCCCATGGAACCATCGTCACCGGCACAAGCTAGACTTTCGCCTGAGAACCTGCACACCACGAGGCAATGCACGTCGACAAGCAGTCCTAGGGCGAAGCCTCCGCCACCGTGCACGCATCCAAACTGCTCCGGCCGGCCACTGGCATCACCATGGGCGCTGCCCCCTAGCCAGGGCACTGGATCCAGCCGCTAGGACTGAGCCTCCCTTGTCCCTAACTGGCAGCATGGCCACTACTATGTCTGCCGTATCCTCTCACAGGGAGCGCTGAATCCGGCCACCCAGGTGCCGAATTTTGCCCAGGTTGGCACCGCCGCTGCCACCACGCCGAGGAAGGCGAGGACGGAGGAGACCGCCACCACCACCTCACACCGGAGGAGCTGGCCGGCGCCGCCGCAGCCTAGGAGGGCCCCTGTACGAGCCTGTGGCTCGCCCGAGGCCGCGCCCCCACCGGTCTACTGCCGCCCACGCTGCACAAATCTAGCCCCACGTGAGGCGCCCCCTCTGCGCCGCCTCCCGGCTCCACCTCCGCGCCGCCGTCCTCCATGAGCCCCATCGCACACCGGAGACAGGGCAGAGATGGCAGATCTAGGCGTGGGGATGCCGGATCCAGCTGTCTTCACCGACGCCGTCTCCAGGCAACCACGTTAGGCGCCCACAGCGCCCCGCCGTGCTGTAAGTTGCGGCTCCGACTGGGTATACCCCGGAGCCGGCAGATCCAGCCTTGGGGCGAGTCCATCCGCCGGTGGTCGAGCTGCAGAAACACCACCAAGCCTCGCGGAACTCGGGGGGAATAAGAAAAGGAGGCCTCGCCGCCGCTGTCCCTGCAGCTAAACAGACTTTGCGTAGACCTGCTCGAGCGGCGGCGAGTGCGGGGGCTGAGGGAGGAGGAGGCTTGCGGCGGCGGCGGCAACTCGGGTGCCTCTTGAGTCGCCCGCTAGGAGCAACGCGGGGTCCCTAGTTACTCTCAAGGTTGTTGATGTTGTAGATATTAGTACCTTTTTAAAATTTAATCAAAATTAGACAAGTCTAACTTACAATAAAATTAAAAAATAAATAATTTGAAACAGGTAGCGTAGAGTCGGCCGATGATATATCCCAATAATGGTTTTACAGTCGCCCGCTCGGAAGCGATATCCCGGTCGATTCCAATGCGGACAGAGGTGCATGTGGTGGACTCCACATCAAGCAGCAGCTCTATCCTTTCCTCCGGTTCTTTCTCTCTTTCTCTTTCATCTTCGCTGTTGCATCCAGCGCCTGCATCGCCTGGCCGGAGCAGCGGCGGTTGGACGGGGCAGCGCGGGGACGGGGCGGCGGCGCGGCTGGGCGGAGCCGTGGAGGCGGCGGGGTCCCGCGGCGGGCTTCCCGAGGCGAGCTCCATGTGCGGCACGACAGCACGCTCGATCCCCGGGCGCCCCGACAGGGCGGCGGCGGAGAGCTCCTCTGGGCACTCGCCCCCAGCTACGGCCAGCTCCACCGCTCTGGCAACAGCGAGCTCCCAAGGTAGCGGCACTTTTTTTTATTTTTTTTATTTTTGGATGTAAAATTATTTTTACAAATCTTTTTCCCCAAACTTTTTTCTGATTTTTGATGGAAAAGTTTTTTACAAAACATTTTCACCCGAAGTTTTTTTGATTTTGGATGAAAAAGTTTTTTCTTCGATTTTTATCTCAAAATATTTCTCTTTCAATTTTTTTGTCACTAATTTTTTTCAGCCTCTCTTCAACCTTTTTTCTTCGGAAAAATTCTCCCAAACATTTTATCAGAAAATGATAAAAAAGTTACTATAAATGAAAAAAAACAGTCGGAATATCGACCATGGAGAAGGCTCCCTACCGTCGCCCGTAAAATAGCGTGACCCATGATATATCGACGATGAAATTAAACTACTGCGCTGAAACCACCTTCTTCATGCATGCCATGCATCACCATGGGCCAAAGTGCTCGACGACAACTGATGAGGGATCGGACATTATATTTAATAACGCCACCCCGCACGCAAATACGAGTCGCTACGCACAGCCGCCGGCAGCCTAGCACACACAAAACCACGGCGCGCGGCGGCGGCCGCGGCGGTGGCAGGAGCAGTAAAAATGGCGGGAAGTACACCCTTCCTCGATCTCACCACCATAGTATATATGAACCACATGTTCCACAAGGCGTATTTTAGTTGGAAAAGGTCAAGGTAGTTTCATCAAAACTTTAAACCAAATTAATTAAGCCGCGCGTATGCATTAAAATTGCAGGCAGCCGTTGACATAACAGCGCGTCGATCATGCATATAGAACAAACTGAAAAAGATCAAAAGATGCTCTCAAAGACGTGATCGAGGTACGGTGCGCATGAGGCGGCCGATCCAGGCAGAGCTTAATTACCTACTTGGATGGATCTGAGTAGGCACTCCAACATGAAGAGTGCCGGCCGCCCGGCCTCACACGGCGTCGAACAACTTTATTTTCTACCTAGGGTTGTTTAGTTTTCAACCCGTTTACCTCAATGCACGTACGTGCGTGATTGCATGCGTGTGTGTGGATCTAGCTTACTTCTTTTCTAAATTCTAGTGGCATATATATTCTACAGCTTAGGTGTAGGGTTTATAAACTCAGCAATCAAATTACTGACCGAACTGATCAGAAATTACTGAACCGATTTATCGAATTACTGAATCACATTTAGTAAAATGATGTTCAGTAATCGAGTATTACTAAAACTTTATTTAGTAATTAGTTGATTGTACCTACAAAATTAGAACGTGGGTTTGATATATATAATCATCTCGATCTGGATCAGAGCCGGCCGGTCAACCGTTTAGTCTAGCACGAACGGGAATGGCCAGCGCCGTGCACGTGGCATGCATGGGATTTTTTTTATTTTAATCCTTTTTAATCTAATATTTTATAAATAATCCGTACCGATCTAAATTTTTGAAAAGTAGCTCTTTTGGTCGCGCCAAGTTACGTGGCGTGACTCACTGAAGGGTCACGCCACATGCTTTGGCGTGACCAAGCTGCCACGCTGGCACACGCGCGATGCGGCAGATGACGTGGCAAGGCGGAGTCGCACCACATGCTTTGGCGCGACTAAGTCGCGCCATGCGCCGTGGCACAACTCATCTGATTTTGACTCGGCCCACCGAGAAATTCTAGTACAATTCCTCACTTCCCTATCTTCTATCTTGTGTCCAGGAGCACCCGGGGACCCAGCCGACCGACGCCCGCGACCCACCCAGCCGCTCGACACCTGCGGCCGCCGGAGCACTGCAGCAAGCTCCCCTGCCCGTGGCCGGCGTTGCCGCCCGCCCTGCAGCCGCCCCCCACCCGCGGCCTGGCGACCGGCCCCCGGCGCCATACACCCGCGTGCCCCTTGTGGACCGGCCGCCGGGGCCCTGCACGGCCCGCCCCCTACCGCTGCCATTTCGGAGCACCAGCCACCACCGGCCGCCGCCATTGCCGCCTCCGCCAGGGCCATTCGTGCCGCCGGATCCAGATCTGCCCCTGGTTCCCTCCATTACAGAGGTGAGTTAGAGGATTCTAGTTATTCCATCTCAAATTTCCAGTGCTCATGCTTGATTATACCTACTACTTGCTAATAAATTATCAGAATGTTGGTAGTTGCTACTACGGCTAAACCTTATTTTTCTCAATTTTCCATCTCAATTTTCCAGTGCTCATTTTTCCCTCAATGAGTCTAGCCTACTATGCCTAAACCTATTTTTTCCCTGGGCCATTGCTATGCTTTGGAATTTTGAAAGGGCCAGGGTTGAGTCATGAGTGTGAACCTTTGAAACATTCATGAACCATGACTACAACATGCAGCTACATTCATGAACCAATATTCATAGTTCAAGTCTGACGAAACAAAGGGATTGCTTATTATATATTACTTTTTTGTATGTAGATGGCACACCACCCGCGCTACCCTCTCATGGAGATGCATTACAATGAGCGACATCGTGGCAAGATACAAGAAGAGCGTACGCAGGTGAACTTGTGTTCGTTTTTATTTTTGTCAAGTCATTAATTTGACTTTACCTGGTGTTTTTTAAGGACTTTACCTCGATCACCCTTAGCTTCCGTTTACTTGTAAACGTGTGTGTCTGGATCGATCGCTTTCATTCGGAATATTATGCGCGAGTTAATTAGGGTCAAGCAGGGCCAACTTGTGCCATATATATTTACTGACTCGAGACCGTCAAGGTGTGATTTGCATTCACAGGTACTAGCTAGCGCTTGAAAAATTGGATCTCTATATGGAATTACCACACAGCTTCATTAGCTAGTGAAAACGATATCTGTGGAGAAATATATATATATGAACTGACCTGCTAGTAATAATATACATCACATATCCGTATTTAACTCTACTAGAAAGTTAATTACCAAGTGCTTGAATTGCTCTATATAAGATCGAATCAATGGAGTCGTAAGCACCGAGAGAGAAAACTCGGTACAAGTATATGCTCCTAATAAAGCGTTGTGTTGATGAAATATGTAAACAATTAGAGTCAAATGGTATATGCCTGCAAGGTCTCTGAATAATTAACAATTAACAAAAGTTAGATCAAGACCTTATAGGCATGGGGAATTAGACATTCACTTCGGACCCAGTCAAGTGCCTTGATGAAAGGACAAGATGATTTCAGGGGGTTTTGACCATAACATGGGAAATTAAGGACAAGATCTGTTTTGCTCCGTCGCACCGAACCCAATCGGCGCACGTAAGGTGCGCTCGGCGTGCCTTTTAGTTTGACCTGCAATTGACAAAAAAGGTAAATATTAAATTATGGGGGCTATCAGCTAGCCATCCGATATCAGTGTCATATGCGGATCGGCTATCGTCCATCCGATTCGTGGGAGAAGCAAGCCACGCCTGTGATGACGCAACCTGCAGACAACACCTAGATCTGACTCCAATCGGCTATGGTCAGGATGACACAAAAAGAGCCGATAGCAAGTAGATCTAGGATGGATAATTTGTGATGTAAATTTAAAACAAACTAGATTAAATGAGCAAATCTAGCAAGATCTAAGCATACATCGAAACTGTTGGTAAAAACAACGACAAGCTAGACTAACGGGTCAATTAATCTAACAAATCGTCAACTTCTACCGATAGCTTGGTGAGAAGACTAAACCCCCGCCAGATGAATTTAGAGAGTTCTATAGCTGGTGAACAGTTAGACCCCGCTGGACGTATCTAACGTGCTCAATAACTTTGAGCGCTATAGACAGAGGAAGAAGCGATGCGCTGTCAACCTGAACCCATCTATGCAACTCTACCCGGAACTTTTCAACGAGCAATGGAACATACCTCCTGAGAAGAAATGGTAAAGGAAAAAAATCTACTACAACTATTGTTTTGGCAAAACCATCGACATGAATGTAGATGTGCTAAAAAAGTAGGGTTTTGTTTGGATGTGGTTGACAAAATTTTCAAATGACGGAGGTCAGCTATTTAAAGCCTAACCCTAGACCCTGTTGACGATACGACGAGATTTGAATTGAAATACAAGAAAACACACTTGCCTAAACAAACTATAACAGGATCTAAAAGATAACTTGCCAACAAGATCTTGTTGGCTCGTTCCTTAGCTTAATTGGCTGCAACGCTCATTCTAGCCCAAAGGCCCAATGCCTTCCTTTCTTCATTCAACCTAGCGTCTGCCCATTCTCCATCGGCTGCTTGCCCATTAGATTGACACATGCCAAAAAATGGTGTCCACAGAGGAATTGGTCGGGGAGGGCGCGACTGCAGCAGATTTGACGAATGAAGCCCTATGGTGGGCTAGCTCACAGGAGAGGAGTTGTGGTGGCCGGTGTGGAGGGGAGGAGCTCTGACGGCCTGCTGCGGCTGGCGTGAGGGGAGGAGCAGTGTGGAGGGGCGTCCGTCTAGCGCAAAGGGGAGGAGTGGCACCAGTCTGGCACGGAGGGGAGAGATTGTGATGGTTTGGCGCGTGTTGGCGCCTACCAACGTCACCACCGGGAAAACAGCGATGACGCCCGTAGACGCCAATTTGTGGTGGCAGTATTTCATGAACCACGAATAAATCCGCAAGTGCACGAAATATCGCTGTAGCATTTTACCTGAGAGTATACCGGGCTGTCATTTATATTTCCGCAGGGAAGGCGGTGAGGGAAGAGATATAGACTAGTTAATGAACTTTATCTAGATTGGATATTCTCATGCATAAATAGGGGTAAGATATATAACATGGTACGATGTAGTGTGACACACACACAAACTACCCTGTGGATAAATAAATAAAAGAAAAGATAAAGGATGCTCTATACTGGGAGCAAGGCAGAAGTTAGAGCTCGAGTCAACTGTGCTAGGCTAGCTATATCTATGCCATCTTATGGTTAGATCATCAGAGATTAAATTACACAACAGGGAGACCGCTATCGAAGCAACGGGAGGAGCCCGTACACCCTGGCGGCTTTATGCACCTCCTACCCCCCATACTGAACGCGGAGGATTACTAGGGCTCAAATAGGGCTGTCACCACCTACCGGCTACCTCTACAAACTATGGGTATAGTTGACATCCAGCAACTCTTAACTAATCTAGACACCATATCTACACTAATAAGCGATACTCTAGCGTCCAGCGCAGAGCCCCCACCCTCCAGATGGACAGACATCACATTAGAGCAAACATACGAATACTGGAGCAGTTGATAGAGTTCTAATGCTGATATGTTAACCATCGCAAGCACAGGGCGATCATGCAATGCATGCATTGAACAATAGCGCAACCATATCAAGAAGCATATATCTGATAACTCAGAACATACTTCAAGCAGATATCGGTAACCATAGTCTAATTCTATTACAAACAACCGAATATTACAAGAGAGAGCTAGAGATGAACCCATACCAGAACTCCCGAGCAAATCCGGCGACTCGATGACTCCTATACTTCTCCTAAACTCTAGTAAGCCAAAAGACTATGCAAGATGAGCAAGAGAGGAGAGGTAATGTGGTGTGTGTCATATTCTCCAACCCCCCCCCCCCTTGTATTTATAGCAGGGAGCCACGGGGTGAAGCTTGTAGAACCGCCTTATGCATTCAACGAGGAGGTGACATGTGGCAAAGTTGAGGCGGTGGGGCCCGTGGGCCAGATCGGCCAACCAGGCTGGTCGGCCGGCCTGCCAGTGGTGCCAACCGCACCCAGCTTCGTCCAGCAGCCTGTCCTGGGCCTCTTTGTCCTAACTCCGTTAGTGTTGGCCTGTCTTAAGTGGTCGAAACTGAGTTCTTGGGCTACACTTGGTCCATTTGATCCTGAATAAGTGCTCTGATAATTTTTGTGATTTTATGTCGGGCCAAAGTGTGCTTGCAACCTATATATTAGCTTAAAAACACAACTTGCATTTTCTAGAAGGTAAAGTGTGGTTTAGGGATTTTATTGGATAAAGATGCGTGTAAGAAATGCAAACTCTCATTCCACTTTTAACAGCTCTGGTGGACCGGTGGAGGCCTGAGACACACACATTCCACCTTCCCAGCGGTGAGATGTCAATTACACTCCAAGATGTGGCAATGCTATTTGGGCTTCGTAGAGATGGTAGAGCCGTAACTGGTAGCATCTGTCCAAAAGGATGGAGAGAAAGAGTGGAGCTGTTGTTTGGAGTGCACCCACGCGAACCACCGGAAGACACGAAGGATAAGAGGCCTACGGGAGTGACCTCAGCTTGGTTGACACAACATTTTGGTACACCACCTGTAGCGGATGCTAATGGCGGGATGGTTGCTAGGTTCGCTCGGGCATGGCTATGGCATTTGATCGCCGGGTTTCTATTTCCTGATTCGAGCGGGAACACAATCTCATGGATGTGGCTAGAACTAATTGGTCAAGACTGGGACAACATTGCCACTTTCAGCTGGGGAATGCAACACTTGGGTGGTTGTACCGTCAGCTGTGTGATGCTTGTAGGCGGAGCAAAGATAGTGCAAATCTTGGTGGTTGTGCTTACCTATTGCAATTGTGGATGTGGGAGCGCCTTCCTGTTGGCCGGCCGGAGCGTTATGCTCATGGAGTAAGTATTTTATTTGTTCATTACTTTTGCATTGTTGTTGTTAGGCTTGAGTAATCTTCAAAATTCGCTAATGTCATTATTTATTGTTATATCTAAGGTTACGCCGTTATATGAGGGAGAGGCTGTGGCTACAGTGGGTTGGTTATGGAACAATATTGGTACCGTGCACGATAATCTAGGAAGGCGGTACATAGACTACAGCAATGCCCTTGATTGCCTAAATGTTATACACGTAAGTCTATAACCACCTCCTCTACCGCAATTCATGTAATATATAGTCCTCAATTTGTTGTAATCATATTGAACATGTCGTATTAGGTTGAATGGCAACCATACAATCGCATGGAGGTGGAAAACATGAATCTTAGTCCGCAATGCATGAGGGATAATAAATACTGGCGCTCAGTTTGCCCTCTTATTTGCTATTACATTGTTGAGTACCACCTTCCAAATCAGGTGATGCGCCAATTTGGAATACTTCAGTCTTGTCCGCCTGAGTATATTAATACTAGCCATGAGTTGCACGGGTATGGTTATTTATTTTCTGCAATCTCATTCTATGGAAAATATTTGCATGTTTTGCAATTACATTAATTCTTGCATACATTATATGTAGAACTGATCGACGGAAGCAGCGGGGTGCCAAAAATTGGGAGGAGAAGCACCTTGCATATGTGAATGCTTGGCATGGTCGAGGCAACAACATTGTTTATGGTGGCCCTGTTCACCATGAGGCCCAGTTCAATATATATATGGACTGGTTGAAGCAAAACACACGGCTAAAGCTCAAGGCTGCATTGGACGATACCCACATCGAGGATCTACCTTCAGACCCCGAAGATGTCTTTGCCAAATATGTGTCCCATCTGTTTCTGGAAGTACCATATCATTGTCGTCTTCACCACCCTCATTTTCTTCCGAGCCCTGAGATATGTCATCATCATCGACCTCCTCATTGTCAAAGTCGTCTTCATCAAAAATATTGTTTACACGGCATGTGTCAAACCCAATTTCATCACCACTGTCATCATCATCTGAGTCATGAGAAAGATCATCACCATAACTTTTATCTTCCTCCTCGGGTGCATCGGAATCATGATCCAGTGAAATGGCTTCTTGAGTTACATGTTCAATGGGGTAATCATCACTATCTTCAGCAGGGGCATCCATACTATGATTGCACACATCAACCACTATCTCTGCACAACCCACTTGCGAACCTCTGACCAACTCTTTGTAAAACAACAAATCATTCTCACAACCAATTGGCATCATCACATAGTGTGACCTTTCCTTTCCAGCATCAAACCTACCACAAAGCCTTAACTCTATACGCTTATTTTCTACTTTGAATAATGAATTTACTCGACATATTATATCATCGAATGAAGGTGCCACATCAAATCTTGCTACTTCTTGCCTCATTCTTGCAAACTCTCCATTTTCTTTAATCGTCCCACCCGAAAATAAACGAACTAAACGATCCATCTACACATATACATATATACAAAATGAAGAAGATAATATAACTATATATCACATTACTTCATTATAAGTACAACACACTTCATTACTTCATACATGATTAAGATAATATAACTCTATATAGCATAACATAAGAATTTTTACCAAAATACACATAAAACAGATTTGCTACTATGATGATTATTCACACTTTATAGCTCTTTGTAATAAAAAAAATCTAAACAACACTATCACCTCCAAATAGATACATGCAGCAATTATTATACGATACAAAAGTGTCACCATCGTTCAATTGCACGATACACCACAACTAATCCTACCCGATTCGTACTCAATCCCCCATTTCAACTCAAACCCTACCTAAACTCTAGCCAACTCAAACCCTAACAAAACCAAGAAATGGAGGAAAACCAATCGGTTAGAGTGGAGGAGCTACCTTCAGGGATCGATTTCCCTTCGTTTCCCATTTGAATCGGGTGGAAGATCGAGTGGATCTAGAGGGAGACAGCGACGGGCGGCGCCATGGAGCTCAGGTCGGGTGGGGAGTGAAGGAAAAAAGAAAGGGAGGTGGAGGAAGAGGCCGTCCAGCGGGTGGGCCTATATTCAGCTGAGTTGCGCCACGGCGCATGGCGCGACTCAGTCGCGCCAAAGTATGTGGCGCGACTCCGCCTTACAACGTCATCCGCCGCATCGCGCGTTTGCCAGCATGGCAGTTTGGTCAAGCCAAAGCATGTGGCATGACCCTTCAGGGAGTCACGCCACGTAACTTGGCGCGACCAAAAGGGCTAGTTTTCAAAAATTTAGATCGGTACGGGTTATTTATAAAATATTAGATTAAAAAGGATTAAAAAAAATTCCATGCATGGTGAGAGTAGTACTGTGCCGTGGGCACATGCGTTTCGGTGTTCTAGAATTTGCCACCCAGCAAGCAAGCAACCATCACGCAGGGATCGGATCTCATCTCACAGGTCCCGCATGGATGAGATCCATCACAGTCATGGATATACATATTTTATTCCCTCAAGCAGCGGCAGCTCATCGATCTACATACAGATCGAGTTACCAGCTCGTAAAAAGTCGGGAGTTTAATTTACTTCGAAGTTCGATCCAAGCAAGCTAGGTCTACTACGCCAAAACGCAAACTGCCAGTAGTTTATTATTATTTATTTACTGCATGCTCATCTCGATCATACACCTGCAGAATTGTATTACCGAGAGTGCCATCCGCCCACGGCGTCGAACAACAACCTGGTGTTTTTTAAGGACTTTACCTCGATCACCCTTGCTTCTGTTTACTTGTAAACGTGTGTGTCTGGATCGATCGCTTTCATTCGGAATATTATGCGCGAGTTAATTAGGGTCAAGCAGGGCCAACTTGTGCCATATATATTTACTGACTCGAGACCGTCAAGGTGTGATTTGCATTCACAGGTACTAGCTAGCGCTTGAAAAATTGGATCTCTATATGGAATTACCACACAGCTTCATTAGCTAGTGAAAACGATATCTGTGGAGAAATATATATATATGAACTGACCTGCTAGTAATAATATACATCACATATCCGTATTTAACTCTACTAGAAAGTTAATTACCAAGTGCTTGAATTGCTCTATATAAGATCGAATCAATGGAGTCGTAAGCACCGAGAGAGAAAACTCGGTACAAGTATATGCTCCTAATAAAGCGTTGTGTTGATGAAATATGTAAACAATTAGAGTCAAATGGTATATGCCTGCAAGGTCTCTGAATAATTAACAATTAACAAAAGTTAGATCAGGACCTTATAGGCATGGGGAATTAGACATTCACTTCGGACCCAGTCAAGTGCCTTGATGAAAGGACAAGATGATTTCAGGGGGTTTTGACCATAACATGGGAAATTAAGGACAAGATCTGCTTTGCTCCATCGCACCGAACCCAATCGGCACACGTAAGGTGCGCTCGGCGTGCCTTTTAGTTTGACCTGCAATTGACAAAAAAGGTAAATATTAAATTCTGGGGGCTATCGGCTAGCCATCCGATATCAGTGGCATACGCGGATCGGCTATCGTCCATCCGATTCGTGGGAGAAGCAAGCCACGCCTGTGATGACGCAACCTACAGACAACACCTAGATCTGACTCCAATCGGCTATGGTCAGGATGACACAAAAAGAGCCGATAGCTAGTAGATCTAGGTTGGATAATTTGTGATGTAAATTTAAAACAAACTAGATTAAATGAGCAAATCTAGCAAGATCTAAGCATACATCGAAACTGTTGGTAAAAGCAACCACAAGCTCGACTAACGGATCAATTAATCTAACAAATCTTCAACTTCTACCGATAACTTGGTGAGCAGACTAAACCCCCGCCAGATGAATTTAGAGAGTTTGATAGCTGGTGAACAGTTAGACCCCGCTGGATGTATCTAACGTGCTCAATAACTTTGAGCGCTATAGACAGAGGAAGAAGCGATGCGCTGTCAACCTGAACCCATCTATGCAACTCTACCCGGAACTTTTCAACAAGCAATGGAACATACCTCCTGAGAAGAATTCGTAAAGGAAAAAATCTACTACAACTATTGTTTTGGCAAAACCATCGACATGAATGTAGATGTGCTAAAAAAGTAGGGTTTTGTTTGGATGTGGTTGACAAAGTTTTCAAATGATGGAGGTCAGCTATTTAAAGCCTAACCCTAGACCCTGTTGACGATACGACGAGATTTGAATTGAAATACAAGAAAACACACTTGCCTAAACAAACTATAACCGGATCTAAAAGATAACTTGCCAACAAGATCTTGTTGGCTCGTTCCTTAGCTTAATTGGCTGCAACGCTCATTCTAGCCCAAAGGCCCAATGCCTTCCTTTCTTCATTCAACCTAGCGTCGGCCCATTCTCCATCGGCTGCTTGCCCATTAGATTGACACATGCCAAAAAAATAGTGTCCAAAGAGGAATTGGTCGGGGAGGGCGCGACTGCAGCAGATTTGACGAACTAAGCCCTATGGTGGGCTAGCTCAGAGGGGAGGAGTTGTGGTGGCCGGTGTGGAGGGGAGGAGCTCTGACGGCCTACAGCAGCTGGCGTGAGGGGAGGAGCAGTGTGGAGTGGCGTCCGTCTAGCGCAAAGGGGAGGAGTGGCATCAGTCTGGCACGGAGGGGAGAGATTGTGATGGTTTGGCGCATGTTGGCGCCTACCAACGTCACCACCGGGAAAGCAGCGATGACGCCCGCAGACGCCAATTTGGGGTGGCAGTATTTGATGAACCACGAATAAATCCGCAAGTGCACGAAATATCGCTGTAGCATTTTACCTGAGAGTATACCAGGGTGTCATTTATATTTCCGCAGGGAAGGCGGTGATGGAAGAGATATAGACTAGTTAATGAACTTTATCAAGATTGGATTTTTTTCTCTCGAACACACAGGAGAGCTGCGTATCATTGTATTAATAGAAGAAGAGAGTCATACATAGATTGGATATTCTCATGCATAAACAGGAGTAAGATATATAACATGGTAGTAGGTAGTGTGACACACGCACAAACTACCCTCTGGCTAAATAAATAAAAGAAAAGATAAAGGATGCTCTAGACCGGGAGCAAGGCAGAAGTTAGAGCTCGAGTCAACTGTGCTAGGCTAGCTATATCTATGCCATCTTATGGTTAGATCGTCAGAGATTAAACTACACAACAGGGAGACCGCTATCGAAGCAACGGGAGGAGCCTGTACACCCTGGCGGCTTTATGCACCACCTACCCCCATACCGAACGTGGAGGATTACTAGGGCTCGAACAGGGCTGTCACCACCTGCCGGCTACCTCTACAAACCGTGGGTATAGTTGACATCCAGTAACTCTTAGCTAATCTGGACACCATGTCTACACTAGTAAGCAATACTCTAGCGTCCCGCGCGGAGCCCCCACCCTCCGGATGGACAGACATCACACTAGAGCAAACATACGAATATTGGAGCAGTTGATAGAGTTCTAAGGCCGATATGTTAACCATCGCAAGCACAGGGTGATCATGCAATGCAATCATTGAACAATAACGCAACCATATCAAGAAGCATATATCCAATAACTCAGAACATACTTCAAGAAGATATCGGTAACCATAGTCTAATTCTATTACAAACAACCGAATATTACAAGAGAGAGCTAGAGATGAACCCATACCAGAACTCCCGAGAAAATCCGGTGACTCGATGACTCCTATACTTCTCCTAAACTCTACTAAGCCTAAAGACTATGTAAGATGAGCAAGAGAGGAGAGGTAATGTGGTGTGTGTCCTATTCTCCAACCCCCCTTGTATTTATAGTAGGGAGCCTCGGGGTGAAGCTTGCAGAACCGCCTTATGCATCCAACGAGGAGGCGACATGTGGCAAAGTTGAGGCGGTGGAGCCCATGGGCCAGATCAGCCAACCAGGCTGGTCGGCCGGCCTGCCAGTGGCGCCAACCGCACCCAGCTTCGTCCAGCAGCCTGTCCTGGGCCTCTTTGTCCTAACTTCGTTGGTCTTGGCCTGTCTTAAGTGGTCGGAACTGAGTTCTTGGGCTACACTTGGTCCATTTGAGCCTGAATCAGTGCTCTGATAATTTCTGTGATTTTATGTCTGGCCAAAGTGTGCTTGCAACCTGTATATTAGCTTAAAAACACAAATTACATTTTCTAGAAGGTAAACTGTGGTTTAGGGACCTTATTGGATAAAGATGCGTGTAATAAATGCAAACTCTCATGATTTTCTGATTAAGTTGATGCCTGGAAATGGTCGTTAGTGAGCGTCAACAAGATCCACCAAGCTGTCCTTTGCTCGTCCCAAGCAAAGTAGGACAAATCAGGTTGTTGATCAGAAAATCACTTTGACTCATGCCTTACCTGTCTTGTCATAGTCTAAAGTAAGGGTGTTCGTCTATAAGCTTAAATAAGTTGGCTATCATACCTTTGCACAATTACCTTACTCCTTCATGGGACTTATTAGCTATCTCCTCGCCTTGGGCTGTTGAGACTTAGAATGGTGCATAGAGTAGTACTTACTTGTTCATAGATCTGCAATCCATCTGGACGGATATTTTGAAAGATTTTTGGAAAAACATGGCAAAGTTCCCAGGACGACTCTCTCGAGGCACTCAACTTTTATTATCCTCACCAGGATAGTATCTGCCTTCGATCTTTCCTACTGCTACAAGCCATTGTGGAGCTCAAGGTAGGATAAGAGCAGGGCATACTTGCAATCCATATATTGTAAAGTCAAAGAGAGGATCCATAGAGAAACAAATCATGTAATCTCGATCAAAAGGTGCAAGTGTATGAGTGGATGGATGGATGGATGTGGTTTACTCCTTGAGGCAATGGTTTTCTCTCTCGAATCATCCCAGCCTTTTTTTGAGACATGGCTACCCCTTTCTTTCTCTCTCTCTCTTTTTTGGGTCATGCTTCTTTGGATGCCATCTTTTCTCTTTTTGGGGGAAACCATAACCTGACTTTATTTCACTTCAGGGATGTTCTAAAGAGAGAGATTACCAAGACATGGAGCATTTATTAATGAGAAATGGATGGATGGTGGTGCTAATTCCCAGTGTAGGAATGTAGCAAATGGATGGGTCGTGTACTGTCTTATGATCGAGGAAGCATGAAAAGCATATCACTAGGGTCACACCATTTGAAAAAACTCAACTAAACATCAAGCAGCATATGTGTAAGATTTTTCATAGAGTATGACATATGGATCTAGTAGGACTTTACTTATCACTGGGGAACTTGCCTTTTTAGATTTTTGAAAACAACTCCAGATTTCAAGCATCACTAGAACAAACTTGCACAACTTTATTTACCATATCTAAACTCACAACAACTTAGACTTGGATCACGCATATGCAACCCATGGAACATTTAGGTTCATTGGCAAGGTATTTTCATAACCAACAGATCTAAACTCAAGAGAACTCTTATTTCCAAACTAAGCACAACAGACATGGTAGAGCAAAGCAAAACTCATCCTTTCAACTTTCATAAGGAGTTAAAACATTCTTACCGCGCATGATGAAAAGGGAAATAAAGCAGTAAATTTTTATTTTGTTTTTGGAGTTTTTATCAAATTTTATTCAAAAGCAAATAAAGGATATAGTTGACTTAGGGGAGGGAACCTCCCCCATGCTAGCTCTTGGTTTAGGGTCCGAAAAGCCGGACCTTTCTCCATACCTAGTTAGGTTGAGGTCGTTTCATCCGTACCTGGAGAAGTAGTAGCGGTCGATGACGTCTTGTTCTTCTTGCGCCATACCTTCTTGGTCTTCTTTGATGGCGTAGGTGACGCAGAAATAGGATCCTCGGATGTGGGGTAGACGATCTCCAGATCTTCCCATACTGTATTGGTGATGAAATCGGGGATCTTCTGGTTATCTTCCACTGGCTCGGTCGGTGGAGTATGAATCTCCCAATCCTCCCAAGCTGGCTTGGAAGGGAAGTGATAATCTTGATCATCCCAACCGGGTTTTGCCCATAACCCCTGTTTCTCACTATCCTCATGGATCAAGAATACTTCCCTCTTATTTTGAAACTTGAATTTCAGGGTCTTTCCCATGATGCGAAGGCTAATTCTTCCTGTACTTACATCAATTCTAGCGTTTGTATCCTTGAGGAACGGGCACCCAAGTATGAGTGGGATCCTAAGATCTCCTTCCATATAGAGGACTACGAAGTCCACTAATATGTAGGTATTCTTGACTTTAACCATAAGCCTTTCCACGTCTCCTTCAGGATATCTTACCGTGGAATCCGCCAGCTGAACACACATAGTAGTAGGGGAAATTGATGGATAGCCTAACTTTTCAAACGTTACCTTGGGCATGATGTTGACGCTGGCTCCAAGGTCACACAGGACGTGATCCAATTCATAATCGAAGATTGAGCAACTGATCATTGGGGTTCCAGGATCTTCTCGTACTGTAGCTGCTAACTCGCCCCACGCACCTCTTCTTGGACGTGTGAGCTTCTTTGCATAGCTGAGGGATGTCCTGCTAAGTGGCTCTTTCAACATATCATTTATGACATTGACGCTCTCTAGAGTTGATTCGGGTTGCCCCAGAATCTTCCCTACTTCCGCAGCAGGTGCGGCAGCAGCTAGCTGAGCCAATTGAGTTTCGAGCGTCTTGTTAAAACTCAGTTGGTTCTTGATAGCGGTGGAGAATCCGTCCATCTTGGCATGGAGGGTCTCCATAGATTTGTCTGTAGCGACCAACTTTTTTTGAAGGGACTCATTGATCTTCGCTTGGTCGTAAACAAGATCTCTCAAGCTAAATTGGTTAGGATTGAAAGAATTTGAACTTCCATTACCTCCTTGATAATATGGGCGTGGTTGATTCCACCCCTGACCTCCTTGTGGACGAAACCCATTGTTGTTGGCATTGAGATATAATGTTTCCTCTTGGGTTTCTGGTCAATTGTCGCCCGAATGTCTAACATTCCCGCAAACCTCACACGTCATGCGAGTTTCCAAGGCTTGAAGTGTTTGCATTTGAGCCTTATCTTGGGAATAATCCTCAAATTTCTTGAGGAGGAGATCAATCTTCATAGCGAGCATGTCAGCCTCCTTGACAGAGTGCATGCCTCGCTGGCATGGTTGGAGGCGATCATCGCTCCAACCTTGGTTGGACACCATCTTCTCGATCAATGATGTAGCTCTTTCAATGGTCAGCGAGAAGAAAGCTCCACCCGCAGTGGCATCCACATGATCACGGGATGATTGAGTCAATCCATTGTAAAAGTTCTGAAGAATAAGCCAATTGTCCATTCCATGGTGCAGACACGCTAGAATGTACTCCTGAAGTCTCTCCCAAGCTTCAAGAATTGACTCATTTGATGCTTGCTGAAAGTTCGAAACCCGTCCATGAAGGGCATTGGTTTTGCCCGTCGTGAAGAACTTCGAGAGGAACGCCTTGGCACATTTGTCCCAAGTGTCCACAACAGCCTTGTTAGCATAAAACCACTGTTTTGCTCTCCCCAAGAGGGAGAACGGAAAGAGATGGAGCCGGATTGCATCTTGCGATACACCCTTGATAACAAAAGTACTGCAGAGCTCCAGGAACAGCTGGAGATGAGCGCTGGCATCCTCATTGGCCTTGCCACAAAAAGAGCTGGCCTGCACCATCGTAATAAGACCTGTCTTGAACTTGAAATTTTCCCCTTCGGTGTTAACCTCGGGCCTGGTGGGGACCTGGTTAGCAGACAGAGCAGAGTAATCACGGAGTATCTTCTGGTCCATAGCTTGAGAAGCTGACGATGATGCAATGACTGGTTCGGCTGCTGAGAGTGGTCTCCGAGGTGATATGAGATGAGCTCACGTTCTCCTCAAAAGTGACTCTGGATCGGAATGAAAATTTTGCGGCAAGTCGAAACCGGTCATACACTACCCTGTTTTCTTATCAACAAAGACAAGAAAACAAAACCAAGTTATCCTGTTTAGCAAGCAAATACCTATTTCGATTTTGTTCATAACATTGTCTGTATACTTCAATCTGTGCCTTCCCCGGCAACGGCGCCAAAAATGCTTGTTGGCGCCTACCAACGTCACCACCGGGAAAGCAGCGATGACACCCACAGATGCCAATTTGGGGTGGCAGTATTTGATGAACCACGAATAAATCCACAAGCGCACAGAATACCGCTGTAGCATTTTACCAGGGAGTATACCGGGGTGTCATTTATATTTCCGCAGGGAAGGCGGTGAGTAAAGAGATATAGACTAGTTAATGAACTTTATCTAGATTGGATATTCTCATACAAAAACAGGGGTAAGATATATAATATGGTAGGAGGTAGTGTGACACACACACAAACTACCCTCTGGATAAATAACTAAAAGAAAAGATAAAAGATGCTCTAGGCCGGGAGAAAGGCAGAAGTTAGAGCTCGAGTCAATTGTGCTAGGCTAGCTATATCGATGCCATCTTATAGTTAGATCGTCAGAGATTAAACTACAAAACAGGGAGACCGCTATCGAAGCAATGGGAGGAGCCCGCACACCCCAGCGGCTTTATGAACCTCCTACCCCACATACCGAACGCGGAGGATTATTAGGGTTCAAATAGGGATGTCACCACCTGCCGGCTACCTCTACAAACCATGGGTATAGTTGACATCCAGCAACTCTTAACTAATCTAGACACCATATCTACAATAGTAAGCGATACTCTAGCGTCCCGCGTGGAGCCCCCACCCTCCAGATTGACAGACATCACATTAGAGCAAACATACGAATATTGGAGCAGTTGATAGAGTTCTAAGACCGATATGTTAACCATCGCAACCACAGGGCGATCATGCAATGCATGCATTGAACAATAGCGCAACCATATCAAGAAGCATATATCTGATAACTCAGAACATACTTCAAGCGGATATCGGTAACCATAGTCTAATTCTATTACAAACAACCGAATATTACAAGAGAGAGCTAGAGATGAACCCATACCAGAACTCCCGAGTAAATCCGGCAACTCGATGACTCCTAGACTTCTCCTAAACTCCACTAAGCCTAAAGAATATGCAAGATGAGCAAGAGAGGAGTGGTAATGTGGTGTGTGTGTGTGTCCTATTCTCCACCCCCTCGTATTTATAGCTGGTGTTGATGACCAAAATTGGCAGCAACCTGAACAAACCGGTCTGACCGGTACGCTCAAGCGGTCTGACCGGTCGCTGCATCTGGTCTGACAGGTGAGTCTGATCGGTCCAAGTGGAATCCAAGTACAACTAGGGATTTTAATATATTTAGATCTTGTAATAGGATTTCTTGCGGGATAAGTCCACCCACCCTATAAATATAAAGGGTCACGGCCTATTGAGGCATCCAATCAATCAAATACAAAAACTTTTATCTTTTTATTTTCTCTTTGCCCTAGTTTTCCCATCTACTATCTACTATTCCTCCTTCGTCTCTACGTCGATTGAGGGCGTTCTAGGTGGCCTGCCGACCCTAGAACAACCCTGCGTGTGCCTGCCCCGACGGGTCCTTCCCGGGCAACGTCCATTGGTTTCGCCGCTGGCCTGCTCGGCGGCAACCAGACTGACTGGTATACCCTACCGGTCTGACCGGTCTGAGCATCGGTGCTGCGTTGTGCTGTCGCTCGCTGCGCGTTCTAGCGCTTTAGTGTGTTGGCCCTAGTTCTACGTCAACAGTAGGGAGCCACAGGGTAAAGCTTGCAGAACCGAATTAGGCATCCAACGAGGAGGCGACACATGGCGAAGTTGAGGCGGTGGGGCCCACGGGCCAGGTCGGCCGACCAGGCTAGTCGGCCGGCCTACCAGTGGCGCCAACCGCCCCCAGGCCGACCAGGCTAGTCGGCCGGCTTACCAGTAGCGCCAACCGCCCCTAGCTTCGGCTAGTAGGCTGTCCTGGGCCTCCTTGTCCTAACTCTGTTGGTCTTGGCCTGTCTTGAGTGGTCTGAACTGAGATCTTGGGCTATACTTGGTCCATTTGAGCCTGAATCGGTGCTCTGATAATTTATCTGATTTTATGTCAGGCCAAAGTGTGCTTGCAACCTGCATATTAGCTTAAAAACACAACTTGCATTTTCTAGAAGGTAAAGTGTGGTTTAGGGACTTTATTGGATAAAGATGCGTGTAAGAAATACAAACTCTCATGATTTTCTGATCAAGTTGACGTGGTCGTTAGTGAGCATCAACAACGCGGACGGGCAGGGCTACAATGGCTGGCTTAGAGGGGAAGGGTCACCGCAAGCTAGTGCGGATGGGGGGGGGGTTCGGCATGGAGGGGTGGATCTCCGGTGGCTGGCATGGAGGGGAGGCGCTCCGGCCACCGGCGTGGTAGTGCGGAGGCACTACGTGAAAACCTCAAATAGGTAATAAGGCATTAGTAATGGGCGCACGAAGCCTATTACACAGTAGAACATTAGTAATGGACGCGAAAAAACTATCATTACCAATAAGCCTAGCAAGCTCGAGCCCCACCTCGTCACCACAAAACCTGATACCGATAAGGTATCTCTGATAACAGGTGTTGTAAAGGTCATTGTTATTAGTAATGGATGTTAAATACAACCATTACGAATAAGACACATATTAGTAATGGTAGCTAAAAGACCGTTAACGATAGGGAATATTGGTAATAGGTATGATGTGTGGCCACCTAACCCCCATTACTAGTACTGTAGCAATAATTGAAGATGGCCAGCGAGTGCTAGCACTGTAGAAGCCTCTCGCTATTGGTTGCTGTAGACGGAGAGCATTAGCCGACAGGCCTCCACCCGGCACCGCCGCTGCCCTTCCCCCCTCCTCCGTGCCATCGTTGCAGCCGCGACCACGACCGCCATGTCCTTCGTCTCAAGCATTTGGTGACGTGCCTCCTCCGCTCGCCTCCACCCTCGAGCACGAGCATGGATCCACCCTCCACCTCTGCCTACTGTGGCACCTACTACTTCCTTCTACGTGCGTGGTCGTCATCGGCGCTGGTTGATGGCCAATAGTCCATCACCGCCTCTCGCAGCCTCCTCATCTTCCTCGTCCTCCCCCACAGCCTCCTCACCGGCGCGAGGACCTCTCCCTCCACTGCAGCAGCACCGCCCGTCGCTCACCTTTGGGATTACTCCTTTCCTCATCAAGGTATGGAACTTTCCCCTCCTAATCACTTGCCCCTCCTCATTTCTTCTCGTTTTCAGGTTTTGATGATATATTATTTCTTAAAAAATCAATTATTTATTGAACTATAGATGGTGGCTGATCGGGCTTGGATGTACAGACAGCCTCGAGTTTGGGAGACATTCCTAAATGGGGTCAATGGTTTTCTCGCTCGAGCAGAGGTGGACATGAGAAACAAGGGTGTGCCTACAATGTATTGTCCCTATTTTGATTGTATCAACCAGAAGAAGCTCAGACAACGGGGCAACATTTTCCATCATTTGATCACACGTGGATTCACAAAGAATTACATGTGTTGGAACAAGCATGGTGAGGAAGGCCTTAATGAAGGCGAAGAAGTTTGCCTTAATGAAGTTGAAGCGTGATGCCATGCTCAAGGCCTTAATGAAGGGACAACGCGATGCCATGCCGAAGCCCTTAATGAAGGTGAAATGAGTGCATAATGACTTAACTCATCAATGATTTCTCATGGTTACAGGGTAAAGCAGAATGTCTTAACTTTTTGATTTCTCATTATTATAGGGGAAGAAGAATATGGAAATAACCTTGAGGAACATGAAGCATTCCCCCCCGTTGTGATGCGGCCTGAGGATATGACTGACCAAGAAGTTATGAGTTTCAGTGGTGATGATTTGTTACCTCGTGTGAACAATGTTGATCAAATGGTGAGAGATGTTGAGTTTCAAGATGTGTACACAACTTCTGAATTAGCGAGGCTAAAACAATTCATTGAAGATTCGAAGAATCCTCTCTACCCTAGTTTTCACAAGTACTCTCGCCTTTCTTGTGATCTCAAACTTCAGCAGCTTAAGGCAGGTCATGGTTGGACCGACAAAAGTTTCAAACAACTATTGGATCTGCTAAAAGACATGCTACTAGAGGGAAACCAAGTGTCCAAGTCTGTCTACGAGGCTAAGAAGATAATCTGTCCTTTGGGCTTAGAGGTTGAAAGAATCCATGCATGTAAACACAACTGTGTGCTGTTCCATGGAGAGTATGAGGACCTTGACAATTTCCCTAAGTGTGGGTTTGATCGTTACAAGAAGATAAAAGATGGCGGAGATAATGCCAATGACGGAGACGAGCCCATGAAGATCAGAGGCAAGAAGGGTAACAGAGGGGTCCTGTGAGGGTGGCATTGGGAAGGCCGAAAAAAGAAGGGCGATGGCAAGCTTAGGCACCCCACAGATGCAACACAGGAAGCAATGTTGATTCTCACTATCCTTGGTTTGCCGATGGTTGAGGAACATTCGGTTTGCTATGAGCATGGATAGCTTGAACCAATTGGGTAACTAGAGTTCAATACATATCACCTGGCCTGTCGTGCTGTCAGTGTTGAACCTTCCACCCTAGCTATGCAAGAAACAAAAATACTTGATGTTGTCAATCCTGGTCTCTAGGCTAAAGCAACCTGATGACCGTATTGATGTCTACTTGAGGCCATTGGTTGATGACTTGATGACACTTGGAAGCCTAGTGTGAAGGATGTTTGGGATGAGTTCGAGCATAAGGACTTTACATTGCACGCCATGTTGTTCACCACCATCAACGACAACCCGGCTCATCGCAACCTCTCCGGGTAGAGTAAAAGGAAAGGTAAAGCTTGCCCCCACTGCTTAGATGAAATTTGCTCATTGTGGTTGAGAAACTCAAAGAAATTTGCATTTATGGGGCACCGTTGTTTCCTCCCTAAGAAGCATCCATACCAAGACATGGATTGTCAGTTTGATGTGGAAAAGGAGGATCGAACGATGCCTCCGCATGTGTCTGGAATGGAGGTCAACTTGCAAGTTAAATGCATCAAAACTATCGAAAAGTTACCAAAGAAGACCATCCTTGGCAAAAAAAAGAAGCGAGATAGTGAAGAAGAAGAAGAAGAAGGGCAAGGGATGTGGAACAAGAAATCAATAATATGGGAACTAGAGTATTGGGAGTTGTTGTATGTGCATCATTCGATTGACAACATTGACATCAAGAAGAATGTGTATGAGAGCATGTGTGGAACATTGTTACAATAGAGGGGAAAAGGAAATGATCATGAAAATGCAAGGGAGGATCTTAAAGATATGGGCATTAGGCCGAAGCCCTATGCAGAGGAAACAAACACGGGGACAGACCTTCCTGTAGCTGCAACCACATTGTCAAAGATGGTGAGAAAAGATTTCTGTGAGTTTTTGCTTGGTTTGAAACTACCTTCAGGTTACTCATCAAACTTCAAGAGGCTAGTGTTGGTGAAGGACATGAAAAGGAATTTCCACTTGATGAAATCTCATGATTGTCATGTGTTGATGACAGCTCTTCTTCCTGTTGCACTTAGAGGTATCAAAACAGTACAGGCTCGCGAGGCTGTCATAAGCTTGTTCTTTTTCTTCAATGCAATAGAACATAAGGTGAACATGAGGATTCACTGTTGAAGTTGGAGAGAAGGCATTTCAAGACCTTATGCATGTTTGAAGCTACTTTCTCACCAATATTTTTTGATTTCATGGTCTATCTAACAACACATCTCGCGAACGAGATCTTTTGCCTTGGCCCATCTTACCTGCATCAAATGTTTCCATATGAGAGGTTCTATGGCTTCCTCAAATCATTGGTACATAACCGATCATTTCCAAGGGAGCCATGTTTCGTGGCTATGGTACCATCGAAGCAGTGGAGTGGGCCATGGGGACCCTCAAAACCCCATTGGTGTGCCTCATTCACGGCATGAAAGTAGGCTTGCAGGTGTTGGGATCTTGGGCAAAAAGTCAATCACTCTGGGTTAAGATTCCTTCAACAAGGCTCATTTCACCGTGCTACAACATACCAACGTAGTAGTTATACCGTATGTCAATGAGCACATGCGACACCTACAACACCGGTGGCCACTGGGTACTAGTGATCATTACTATGAAGTGGAATGTTGTTTGGTATTTAGATTCTGTTCAAAGTTTTCCATTGCGAAAGTTAAAGGACATCGTAACTGTTGTGAACTGCTAAGTATAGTGTAGGTTTTGTTCACAGAAATTCCATCTCTTAATATTTTTAAATGATATTGCTGATCATGCAGGGCCTATTCAGGGCACATGGAGAAAAAGATAAAAACAAAGTCAAAGATCAAACCTAAACTCGTGCACAAGACAGATTTCCTGATAAGAGCGAGGTTTTTTTGTCCCTTCATATGTATTTGGTACTTCCTTAACTTGTGTTATTTTAGTACCTTCATGCAGTGCACTCGGTAGCCGTCAGGGAGCATGGTGTGTGGATTCTATGTTGCATTGAACATGTTGGACCTACTCTGTGACATAAGCATCATGAAAAAGGCTTCTGTAAGTATATACAACTCAGCATTGTCGCTGCTCATATCTCCATTTGATTTTAGAAACTGAATTCTACTTGTATTCTCATAATAATTGTATTATGCAACATTACAAAGCTTCCACCAGACATGCAGATCAAGGAGCACTAAGGATGGTCCAGGCGATGTTGTGCGAGTTCATTCTTAAGGGGATCATCGACTCCAAAGGGCAACTTCGATGATGGTCTGGCAGATGCCGCGTGAGTTCATTGTAGATGTTTTGGATCTGTGTAATTGAAACTTGGCACTTACGGTTCTCTCTTGCAGTCATAAACTTGAACTTGTTGCATGACAAACTTGATGTGTACTTGTGTATATATGTGATGTGATGAACCTGTGATGTGTACTTGTGCATATATGTGATGTGTACTTGTGTATATACGTGATGCCAATGACCTAGTGGCTGCCAAATCCTGGGTGGTTCCAGGATGCAGCTAGAAAATAGGCTAGTGCTTGTGGGGTGGCTCATGTATACGTAATGGGCATTAAGTAAAGCACAATACAAACTCTGACGAGTTGGGTAATGGGTAACAACTATTTGTAACGGGCCTAAAGAAATGAGCGTTACCTAAATGATAAGCAGGTAATGGGATTTCAAGAAGGACTGTTACAACTTCAGACCAGTGGGCCCAGAGGAGACACTTTGGTCATGGGTAACTCCTATTTGTAACGGGCCTAAAGAAATGAGCGTTACCTATATAATATGAAGATAATAGCCTTTCAATAATGACTATAATAGCCTTTCAATAATGACTATTACGACGACTCACTGTGGGCCCAGGAGGAGACGCTTTGGTCATGGGTAACGCCTATTTGTAACAGGCGTAAAGAAATGATCGTTACCTATATGGCATGAAGATAATAGGCTTTAATTAATGACCATTACAATATCTGACCAGAGGCCCGGAAGGAGACCTGGTAATAGATATCGGTAACGATCGTCACTGAATGACCGTTACGAAATATGTGCTTTTGTAATGGTCTCTAGTCTGTACCCGTTATGAAATCTCTTTATGGGCCCACAAAAACAGCCATTTTAGGATATTGGTTATTGCTGTTGGTAAGGGTCCTTGTTAAATGCAGGTTACAAATATGTGTCATGAGTAATGGGTGTTTACTGCTGTTGGTAAGAGTCGTTGTTAAATGTAGGTTACAAATATGTGTCATGAGTAACGAGCAAACGCCCGTTGCCTTTGACTTGTTAATAGTAACGTATTAAGGGTAACCGGTGCGTTGCCCATTACCAAAAGGCCATCCACACCCGTTACAAATCTCCAGTTCTCACGTAGTGAGGGCCGATGGGTCTATGCGCAGGCCACCACCCCAAGCCAACTCCACCGACCGCTGGCGCCTGGCGCCCCATGCAGCTCCGTCGCGTGCTTAAGGAAGAAGGATATCCTAACGAGCTGGGCCCGCTCGTCGATGAGATAGAAGAGTTGAGTGAGAGAGATGTGGATGACATGCGGGGTCTATTTGTAAGTGAGTCAACAATAATTTTTCTCAAAAGCCACAGCTCCACCAAATGGCTTTCAACTTTCTCATAAACCAAAACTTACCGCAGCTTTTCACAGCTCGCAACCCAAAACACTTTTTTTTTCACGGCCACAGCTCAACCAAAAGCACCCTGAACTCTGCTTCCAAAATTACCCTCGTTCTGCATGTCCAACAAATCACTATGTCAACTATCCACACTAGAATATGAAGTTAAAGACAAACCACTATGCGTTCTTGCTCTTACAGCCCAAAATGCTGTTTTCTGATGTTAGGAACAACGCAGGCCATTTCAGTCAAGCAAAGTGAATGTCAATGCGACTTTATCGAAGAAATCATGTTTAATTCCTTAAGGTCAAATGGTAATTTAAGTACTCTGCACATGTCACCCTTAACAACAGTGAGAAATTTCATTGTTCAGAATGAAATCAGACATTGAGTTTCTGCTGCAATCAATTGACTGGGAAAAAAAAGTGGGTGGGGGTGTTGAGACGGAGCTTTAGGGAGTCCGGAATGTTTAGTACTTTAGCCTTGATGGACTCGTGCAAGTTTAGTACTTTTTCATACCTCCAGAAAGTTTAGCCTTGTTTAGTACTTGATGGACACGTGCTGTGTTTTAATATGGTAAAAAGGAGTTGTGTAAAAAAGAGTTGTTCACCGTTCTCTCATCCCCGACCACCCCGAACTCCCTCCGATCGTAGATGGCGGGGAGGGCACCCACTGCCCTCAACATTACCTATGAAGACACAAAGATACAAAGTGCATGAATACAATCGCGTAAAAGTTCACTTAAAGCAATATCACCTCAATCAACCTTGTCAAATAGATCGTCCCTCTAATGTAAACAAATTGAGATGGTACAAGTGGAAAAAAAAACAAGATGCAGAACTGAGGATTACTCATTCGCCTAATACCACTTGCTCAATGTAAGTAATCACTGTTGTCTCATCGACTTAATGTAACAGGATATATAGTGCAATCAACCTGAGTCACAAGCATACTAACTGCAGAAAGCAAAGAGTATTCAAACTGAATGAGAAAAATATTTTGAGATGGTACACTTCTTTTTATTTTGAATTAATTAGTTTGACAAGATCCCCACTAGAGTGCAGACCACCCATTTCCCAGGCTTTTACAATTTGTTTTTGAAGGAATTGCCAATTGCTCTCCTCCCCATAATCACGCAGGATACATTCAACTTCAAGCTCCGGCCAAGAATTCAAGATATCCTCTGCTCTTAAAGTTGTCTGTCTAATCTTATGTATTAGTATGAGTAGTACAACAACTTGAAGATAAAACTAAAATCGATGTTGATTTCAAATTTTTGGAAAAGACCTGAAAAAGAACAGCAGTGTAACCCTGACCTTTAGGGTCCGTGCGCGTAGCAAGACGGTATCCTGGAGTACAATGAATCACCTATTTGATACGTTCACATGATAGAAATAATAAGGTGAAATGTAAACCAGTAAATAGGACATATAGAAGCCTTATCATCACTTCCATAACATCTAACTCAGCTGACTAACCTGCATCACAACTTGGGTAACTTCACACTCGGCTGACTAAGCCCGAGAGGCATACCATCAAACAACTTGCGGGCACGAAGATTCCAGTGAACACGGTGGACAGTAGCAACAGGGTCACTGTGACAAAGCGATGGGGCAGGAGAGGCGGTGGAACCGGGAGGCCCGGTCGGATCGAGACGGGCGGCGCCGGGCTGGCGCCCACCGTCGGTGGTGGTGCGCAGCGTCCCCACCCCACCGCGGCAGGGGCGGAGCTGCCTTGTGCCATCGGGGTGGCCGGACCGATGAATTTTGCAAAACTCACTGTAAACACTGTTCACCACTGTATTTTACCCCGTTGTGCACATAGAACCGACCCCCGGTGACTTGATCGGCTGGCTTTGCTCCTGCACCGCGGGGAGGAAACGACAGAAGCCGCCGAGGGACGTCGTGGTTGTGCTGGTGCGTGATGGAAAGCAACCCGGCGTAGGACAGGGAAGCAGCAGAGTTGCATTGAACCTAGTTCGGCCGGCACGTCGATAGCGTCGTGCATGCTCTGCGTGGCGGCGAAGCCCAGGTCAAGCGGCTCCATGGGAATGGTGTACTCGATGCGATGGCCATGAAGAGCAGGAGGCCGCACGCGAAGAGCGCCTGAAGCGGGTGCCACCGCAGGACCCCCACCGTGCTTACGAACGAGCACCACTCGGTCCGCCTCCAAGTGCCCTCGCCTCCCCCGCTGCCGCGCCCATCACCTTCTTTCCGGCAGCGCCGTTTGCGGGCGCCGGGTGGACTTTGGCTGCGGCGAGCTCCTCCTTGCTGCAGCAGCGCACAGCAGCAGCTGCGGACACGGCGGTCGGGTCGCGCCTCGCGGTGAGGCTGGGCGGCAGCACGTAAACACGGGATGGAAAGCAACTCGGCGTGGATTGATTGGATGGCGTTTTAGGTTGCACAGGGAAATAGTGACACATAGATTATAGGTAGCCGGTCACAATATATAAGCCAGTGAGGTAGTAGCTAATTGCATTTGTGAGCAAGCATGACGACTGCATGAGGTAATAAACCGTATAATAACTTGTTTGACGAATTTGTAATAACCAACAAAAAGTCTAAACAATAAGTCCATGCTTCTAAGATGACAGGATCAACCAGCACATAAGTAAACGGAATGGAAGTAGCAAGTTTTGCCTGGCCTGGTGATGTGACCATTTTCTTCTGTTCTTAACGACCTAGACCTGCTGGCCCTCGAATTACGTACCTGCACGTCTTCCTTGCTGCAGCCTGCAGCCCAATGTGAAAGATGTATCGCTCGGGTAGAAACATTCACACATACACGTCACGGGGCCGGGGGGGCTTCCAACCAACCGGAGCTTGCACTTTTTGACCGGGAAACGACAGTGGCAAGAACGCAAGAGATCAGTAAAACATTTATTCATGGCAGCCCACCCAAAAAGATTCAACTCCAATCCTGACAATTAGTAAAACAGGAACAGTTACGCACGGCTACAGCCATGCGAGAGTTTACATACCGGCCTCTCCCAAGGCGTCCAACATCTAGATAAACTAACGACAGAAATGACACATGATTTTGTATTTAGGCGACAAGTTTAATAAGAGATCTTTCTTTATCTCTGATTACCTGACATGGAGATAAGATGTTGAGGCGATAAACCCAGTTGACCTCGTAGCTGTGTCATCCTCAGTATTCATCCATTACAGAACCTGATGAAGCTTCGATTTTCACAAGAGAGTATAGCATCAACATGGCAACCGGCCATAACTTGAGATCTACAGCCACCGAACTGGAATCCAGAGAATGAGCATTATTTGCAAGCAGCAGCTATTGCAACGCTAGCACCCACTGCTCTTAGGTGCTGTCAGCAAGTCGTGCATTTAGACTCTTATATAGATCGACAAAATAAGGTTAGAAACTTACAATGCAGGTCTTTCGTATCATTTAGCCGCCAGCAAGATTAATATTGCAGCACAACACAGCCATTAAGCATTTAAGCTTCAGAAACAAGCTACAAAGAGAGATCAATATCTATGCAAACCATCAATGAGTTAACCTCTTCAGGAGAAGAAATCACAAGAACAAACTACATACAGAAAAATCACATGCCCATGATAATATTGAAAAGACTCGTACTAGAGAACAAACTAATTCAAGATAGACATGCACAAGCTAATGAGAGCTAAATAACATGATTAAAACCAATATCTTCGGAAGCTTGTTTATACAATAGTGCCAACACAAATTTGTTGAAGAAATCATGCACCTTGTTCATGGTGAAATTAGACATGAAGATACAGAGTGAGATTTATGGGGTTTAACTAAAATATAATAGCATTGAGCCCATATGTAACCTTTTCACTTTCTAAGAGGGAAAAATGTTTGTTGAGAGACTTCAATAAACAGAAAACTGGATTGCAATTGCTAACAATTATTGATTTGGTGCATGTCCTCAGCTAAGGTTACATATCTTTAACTATTGGACAAGTAGTTTTGTCAATCAATGAAACAAAAATCCACATAATGCTTCAAGATTTATCCATCGTACCCAAAACATACAATCATTTGTTCTTGGGAAAAAGGGCAAATAAAAGTTCAGATTATAGACTAAACAAGTATTCACCATATAAATTAGTAATGATAGAATAAAAGGAGAATCATTAAACAAGCTTTAGTTGGAAACAAGGTGGTACTGACAAAGAGATAGCTGTCCACAAGAAGCCAATAAATTTGTTGTTTGGTTTGTGAAATCAATGAAGTGATTTAGTCGGGACTACTATTTCACTGTGTGCTATGCATCCCAGTGACCAACAAATGTAAAAGCTGATAATATTAGACAGATGAGCATACTTCAGTGTAATATCCCGGATTTTTCCGGAATGTTAGAAAGTCGAAAATATGAATTTCAAAAAATT
This sequence comes from Panicum virgatum, assembly GCF_016808335.1. Classification (NCBI taxonomy): domain Eukaryota; kingdom Viridiplantae; phylum Streptophyta; class Magnoliopsida; order Poales; family Poaceae; genus Panicum; species Panicum virgatum. Next base: position 43,102,240 of record NC_053138.1, read on the forward strand.
TTGTGGCAATGCTTTAATAAATGCACTTAAGTAAGAATTCTACCTCTCTAAATTCCTAGTGAATTAAAATTTTTTATTCAAATTAAGAATAAATTATTTGCTAGTATGGAATATTTGGATTTAATTGGACCTTTTTGAATCTATCTTGTTTAATTTTATTTATATGATTTTTTTGAAATTGTGTGGGTTTTAATTTGAATTGAGCCCGTCAAATCAAAACCAAACTCTAACACTGCTAACAGGCCATAACCCATCTAAACCCTAGCTCAGCCCACCATGGACCCTAAAACAATCCAGCCCGTACCCCCTTTTCAGCCTGCCCCGCTCCCTCAGCCCGTTAACCATGCGCCAGCCCAGCTTGCTCTGCGCGCAAGTGCACGTGCGCGCTCCGCACGCGGCCCAGCCAGCCCAAGTCGCCGCCGCCGGCTCGCCGTTTCGTTGCTACGAGCCACTGACAGGCGGGCCCCGCCTGTCAGCCGCACACTACCCAGGGGGTTGTTCATACTAACTTAAAGAGATTCAAACATGAGTTTAATTATTATAAAATCCAGAGGATTTGCAGTACAAATCTTTTATTACAAGTCCATTGGGTTAAACTGGAACAAACATATATCGGTAGCAGTAGCTAGTCTTTAGGCCATCCTTCAAAAACTTCATCTCCACATGCAGAACTTGCGTAGCACGGGCTTCTAAGCTTCACTACGTGGTTTTCCCCCTATAGCCACGAAACGTTTAGGCATCACCACTAATTTGGGTCAATAAGGGGGTTCTATGGCACCGAAATAGTGATTCGGTTGTAATATGCGTGCCTATTACTACACATAAATTGTGTTGCGATATTTATTTTTTGTGTTGCAACAGGGTGACGCTAATGCAGCCATTTTTAGGTTTTGTGTTGCAATTGGTTGGGAATTCTGCTACATCTTTTCTGAGTTGCATTAGCATGTCGTGTGTTGCAATAGAAAAGTGCTATGGCAACCATACTAGCGTTGGTTGCTTCTGAACGGCAATATAGCAATGTCTGATTTGGGTTGCAAATTTCTTGATGCGTTGTTGCAATACATGGGGGGCTATTGTTTCCTTTCTTGCCTCAAGATACAATATCATGTACGTATTGCCACGAAATTTTGTGGTTGCACTAGCTGTCGTAGTCATTGCAATTGTTTCAGACTTATTGCAATGAGGTCTTCCTTGGTTGCACTTGAATTTGTCTATCGCCACGCTTTTTATTCCTACACGAGAGCAACGATCAAATCGGGACTCATCCTTGATCGAGACCCGATCGAATTCCAAGTCTGATACAATTGCATATAGATGTCATATATAATTGCATAGACTCATCGGGGGGGGCAGCGCAGGTCCTCCACGACATCTAGATCTACATCTGGATCGGAAGGCGTATACCCACGACATCAATCAACATCTGCGGTGCCACCGGTACAGTTGTCTTGATCTCGTATATATCTCCCTTGCATATATATGCATATTGCTAGATCATGATCTCTAGGTCATTTCAAACATGCATGCACATTAATGGCATCACACGAAGATAGGAGTTGGATGCGCTTTCCTCAACATTCAGAGGTGTGGAAGAGGAATTTCCGATCGTTTATTCAAACCTTTGGCACATCATCGCGAGGTCTTGCATCTATTGCAAGCCCATGTACTTCATGTCAATGCATGATTAGACATAACTTGTTTGAGATTCAAATTCATTTAGTGAATAGAGGGTTTGCTGATTGTTTCATCAATAATGAAATCGAAGGCCAAACTAGTTCATCAGCTGAGGGTCGTGTGAATCATGATGTCAGTCCTGATCTCAATAATGCTGAATCTGAAGATGCACAACCTACAGCTGATACAGCACCTTATTTTAGAGAAGACGACGAAGAAGACACATGTGATGACCGTGCTGCCACTAATACACTGATTAGAAACATTATCAGTGGCTCTATACATGGACAAATCATAGATGCTGAGGAGCCAAATAAGAATGCAGAGATATTTTTGAAACTATTAGAGCAGGCAAAGAAGGAATTGTATCCAGGATGCAAAAATGCAACTAAGGTCTCTTTTATCGTGAAACTTTTTCAGATAAAGTGTTTGTATGGAATTAGTAACGCAGCGTTGGAGGCCATACTTAATCTGTTTTCAAAGATTCTCCCTGAAGGCCATTGTCTTCCTGACTCCTTGGATAAAGTGCAAAGGGTGGCTTGAGACCTAGGCTTGGACTATGTCAAGATACACGCATGTAAGAATGATTGTGTGTTTTTTTTTGAGGAATACGCAAGTCTGGGGACATGTCCCATTTGTAAGGAGTCAAGGTGGAGAGTTGTAGAGAAACATGTGATAATGACAGTGCAGGTGGTGCTACTACTGTTCAGAAGCGGTTACCAGTTAAGATCCTACGCTACTTTCCTCTTATTCCTCAGCTACAGAGAATGTATATGTCAAAGCGCACATCAGAGGAATTGCAGTGGCACAAGAAAGAATTGGTCAACGATGGAAAAATGCGTCACCCTGCTGACTCATTGGCATGGAAGCACGTGGATAAAGAATATAGCTGGTTTGCAAAGGAAGGTCGTAATATTAGGCTGGGTCTTGCTTCTGATGGCTTCAATCCCTTTGGGATGCAAAATGTTACATACTCCATATGGCCAGTTATCCTAATACCTTACAATTTGCCTCCATGGTTGTGTCAGAAACAATCTAACTGGTTGTTGTCAATGTTGATACCTGGTCCAAAATCCTAGTTAGCTCCAACCAGCAACAAATACCTGAAAACAGGATAACAACAAACCCTGAGTATACTAATACTCAACAAGGCTTATCCGACTATGGTATATATTTAGCCGATTCCTAGACATGTAGGCTTTTGGCTCTGGAGTTTGTTTTGCTGAAAAGCTACTAATACTGGATCCTTACTTTCAATATTTTAGCTCAAGTTTAATGTACAAATAATAACTAGGTTTGCGTAAACATCTAGAGCAAACATGGTATATCACATTATATTTTTCCAAGAGTAGGACAATCATATCTCATCCTACTTCCCTCCTCATTCCACTTCTTTACTATGATGTGACACAGTGACCAAGGTTCTCTTAACCGAGAGAGACGGTGAATCGATCCGATTTAACCTTGCAAGGTGGACCTAACACACATGACACATGCAAACCATGCCGGGCCACACGCGTCAGCTGTTCCCATCATTACCACGACATCTGAACCACGCCTGCTAAAACCTAGGTGAAGGGCCCCTCACGGTGAACTCCCGGAGAACCCGGAGGCGACATCCAATCCAACACCCGCCCTCAAGTAACTTTGCCAGAAGTAACAAGGTCCTATATCTCGCGAGTGACAGGAATCACTCGACTTTTACCGAATCCTAATTAAGCATGGCAATACTAACGACCTACACATACTAGTATATACTCATAGGTACCTAGGAAGAAACATGCATACTAGGGTTCCATACAACTCCCAGAAACGTAAATGCACAAATACTTAAATAAATATTAAATACTGAAATTAGAGGTTATGCTCTGGGGCTTGCCTGGGATTTGACACAATTCAGTTAGTTAGTTTGTACCAGCTTGCTAGCATCTCCGGTCCTAGCTTGCACTTCAGTCGGTCCTTCCATCTTCTGGGTCGGTTTATCAGTACACCAGCTTCTGGATCGACTCCAACATCACCCTTCAGTTCCACGCGTCACACATCTAGCGTACCTAAATGAGATGCAACAATGCGGATGTCTGAATGCGTGGATGTGTAGTATACAATACAACAAAAAGGGCAAGCAGGGTAAGCACAAGGTCATGATTGCATGGGCACGAGCATGATGCAGTGCTATGCGATACGACTAAAAAGAAAGACATGACTGAGCAATCATTTATCGAGTAAGCACTGCAAACAAGCTCAAAAGGCAAAATGAGTTGGTGCTACAAACGAGAGTTTATTCAAGTATTTTAGCCTGAAGTGCTTCCTACAAAAAGCATTACTAAACTTATCTAGGACAAGCCAATCAAAACATAAAGTAAGGAGCAACTAGGAATATTTATTTAACTAACAAGCAACTTAAGCAAGTTAAATAAAAGCAACCTATAAACTGGTTCTAAGAGGGATTAACATGATTTACACAGGAACAAGAATCAAATTGCTGAATGTGAGCATGCAAAAGAGCATTTATTAGCAACAATAATAAAAGGAAACCTATAGCTAGGAACCAAACAAATGCAAAAACATAACTTGCATGTATAAACGGGTAACCAAATTTACCAACATGATAAGATATGGATAAGGCATGTAATAAATATTTATCAACATTTATTGACGACCGGAGCTATTTTATTTAGCATTAGCAAGATAAACTAACCAATTAAAGATCTACAACATGCACACCTCTTCTGGTCATGAAACTTTTACAGCAAAATATAAATGCAAAGACTAGGCTAGTGTATAAATATTGCATGCTCAGGCTTTATCAATTAATTAGCACCAACACAACAAGTTTTAATTAAAATTAAGCATGTGAGAGCAAGATAAATGTATAGATCACTATATTCTGTAGATACATAGCCAAATTAAGTGTTTGGAAGACATCACAACATCATACAAGAGCAGTGGAAACACATTTTCCATTTTTACACATTTCTATTATTTATAAACTATTTACTTAGCATTCAACAAGTTAAACCAATAACTCAGTCATACTGCACTCAATGAACTTGAAATTTTTACCACAGCACACGCATCACAAGAATTGACTACCACCAAATTTTCACATCATTTGGAGCACTATAACTGCAGTTATGAAAAAGACAAGCAACACTAGCATTAAAATCTTAACAAGCATAAATCTATTTCTACAGAAAAATTTTCAACTAACACCTATCATATTATGATTCCACTGCATAGATCTACTCACAAGGATTCCAAAACATCTTCATTTAATATTTTATGAATTTTCAAAGTTTCAGCAAATTTTTCGAAAAAGACCCTTCGGGCACTATTCATTTGAGTCTATACTTGTGCAGAAAACCCCTGGATTTGTCCCTATTGCGTGGGGTGCCTGGTCACGATTATTGAGCAGAGGAGTATGGAGAACGGTGATTTAGGCGAGGGGAGGGCTTCCCGGCGACGAGGAAAGTGTGGGGGAGTAAGAGAGACACGAGAGCTACCTGCGGGTAGTCTTGGTTGATGCCGGGGTGGCCGAAGAGGGCCCGCGGCGGGAGCAGGGGCTTGGCGGCGGCGGTGGTGGCGTGCGGCGGCGCTCCAGCGAGGCTGGGTGAGCAGGGACGGGTTGGGGACCTTCAGTGGGCCAGGAGGGACTTGTTCCGGTTCTCGGCTCGAGCGGAGGTGGTCTGGAGAGGAGGGGTCGACGGGGAGCAGGAGCTCCGGGCGGCTCCAATGGTGGCGGGTGGTGACTAAGCCGATTCCAGCTGATTCGGCCAGGGAGAAGCTTGACCGCGGGCTGGGGAAGGTGGAGGGGATAGTGAGGGGGCTCGGGGCGCGACCAATCGGAAGGGGACGAGGCGTGGGCAGCAGGGGTTGGCCATGGAGGCTCTGCTCCGCACGGCGCAAGGAGGAAGATGAGAGGGCCGAGTGAGAGAGATGAGGTAGAGAGCAAAAGCTGGTTGGGGATAAGGGTGAGGACGAGCGAGCAACAGGTGACATGGCCTGGCACCAGCGTGTCGACCTGGTATATGTCCGACGGACAGGCGCCATGCCGTGCCTATGTTTTGCACAGGAGACGGTATGGGGAGGAGAAAGAAAGAGGATGACAGGTGGGCCGTCCCTGACTGAATTTTGACCCAGATTTGACTGGCGAAAACTCATAACTTTAAACCGAAATTTGAAGTTTGGATAAAACAAAAGTTGTAGAGAGAAAATACCTACAACGTTGGTATTGGACAAAAAGTTGATTTGAGTTTTGGATTTCGGAGAAAACTAGGATTAACGCTGAGCGAAGATTGAAATGAAACAAGGCCAGCTTGATTAACACTAATGATTAGCAACTAATGTACAAGATTAACACTAGGGGTGTTACAGCCCAACCCCCTTAAAAGAATATCGTCCCGAGATTCGGAGCGAAAGACTTTCAAGGGAAGAAAAGTAGATCAACCATCAGAGCCAACAGGAAAAAGTCACACTAGAGAAGATTGATGTTGACGGTATGATCCTTCTTGGACAAAAGGATTGAGATCTTAGAGAAAGATTAATCGAGCAAAGTGGTCTGTTAAGAAACACAATATCTCACTGGATTTTTTTTTCTGCCTGGTAACTTGTCCAACTAGTAACTGGTCAGTGTTGTATGCCCTCTCATTCCAACAATGATGCCATAGGTTGCTTGATCACCTCGGTAGATTAAACAAGGTCCCTTATCTACTACTTCTTGATGACGACGATGCTTTTAAGAAAGAACCCAAACTTGATTCTGACATGGCTCTTAAATTAGGATGAATAATTGAGTCATGTAAGGTTTTCCGATCCAGATGAAAAAGTTAAGCTAAACAAGGAATGATGATGAGACAAGGTAGTCAAGTCCTTACAAAGCTGAGATCACAACATGCAGAGAAATTAATGTGCGTGAGGTTCATTACAAGCTTTATGGGTAACAAGTAAGTATAGTACTGAAATTTGGTTTAAGAGGAGTTTTTGGAATATCCTTGCTCAGGATTTTGCTAGTCACAACACATGATCTTTCTGCCAAAGAAATATCACTATGCTAAGAAATATCACTATGCTAAGGGATAATGACAAAATATTCCAACTCAGAGTGCAAATGCTCAATAACCATGATAATGATGCACACTTGAGATGGATGATTGCAATGCCGGTGCAATAAAATGATGGATGAAATGGTGCATATGACACGATGCATTTGCCATGAGACTGGCACAATCATGCATACACCATGATGCTAGATGACGATGCTTCTGTTTTATGCATGTATGAGATGCATAAAATATGATGCATACACACATGAGTTTGTGATACACACAATGCAACACGCGTCTTATGACCGTTCTTCTCGCGCAAGACTAACCTCTCATTAACCCTATACCCTTGAGAGGGATTAGAAGTTAGGACACTAGTAAGGTTGCATAAAAGGAGATTGCAGTGAGTTACGTCACACATACCTAGGCACCAGCGTGCCCCTAGTGGCTCAATCATGTGGCTGCAGCGCACATGACGCCCTAGGTTCCGTCGCGGCATCAAGGTCACATGACTAAACACCACCACAAGAGAAATCAAGAGTAGCAACCCAATAGTGCCAGCAGTGACAAGATAGATTACGAAAACCGAAGACGACCAAAAGTTGTACTCGGACGCATACCCGTTAGTCAGTCTACAGATTCTCAATGATAATGCAACACCATGCACTGACCAACGATATGAAATGACGTGAAGCATGACTGCTGCAATGATGACTGTATATAACAAATTATTATTGCCACGAACCTTTTTAATTTATCCTAAACTAACTGAGCAAGAATGAAGGTAAAAGGTTCAGGGGTTAGAATCAAAATAGCCAACCATATAGATTACAACATCAAGAAAAGATAGAGTGGTCATTGAACGATGGATCGAAGGATTTTGTTGACAATAATCAAGGCTTAGCCATGGAAGAAAAAAGCAACAACACTTTTGCTGGAGTAGGTTCAAGACATCGAGTTTGATTTGAATGGCAAGCTAAGAGGAAATGTAAGATGAAGAGCAAGGACCAATGGCGTGACTTGTTGAACGAAGTCTTTGCGGTCAGAGAGACAGAGGCCAATGGCGTCACTTGCGGAACAAGGGTGGCTGCCACAGCTGTACGGCCAGGCATCAGTAGCACTGTGGCATCAAGGGCCACCAACTAGCAGAAGATCTATTTAGCCCAAGGTCAGCCTAGTAGATTACGCTGGTCTACTACGAACAACACAAGACCTAGGCGGACACCCAGGTAAAAGCAACACATTTTAGTAAAACGACGTAACAAGCAAGGCGATCAACCAACCCAAGATGACATGATGCATGCACGTTCTATTCGTTCCTCACCCAAATAATTGCCAATAATTTGGCATACGAGGACCATCGGTGGCACAATACGTACTCTTCCTATATATACTAATCGTTCTTACGTTCGAAACTTATGCAATGTGATTAGTATACCTGCAAAAGAAAACAATATATATTCACTTCTGGACCCTTCGTGCCAGCACACATGAACGGCCCCCATGTGTCCTATGCCACACGGGTAACACATATGCAGTTTCCCACATATTAACCATACATCACCATCCACTATAGAGATGGCGCCCATGCGTTCAACGCTGCATGGACAACGCTTCATATGTCATAATAACGTATTCACTTCCCGTACAAATTGCCTTACGGAACACCCAAGGGTAAACGTGTCCCAAGGTACACGGTCATGGCCAATCGCATGATAGATCTACATCTCGTAATATTGCCTTACGAGATGGCCGTGGTTACAATCACAAGGTAGGAAGTCCGCACTCCATATCAGGCGGCAGATAGCGACAGGCTCGTTTGAATGGAGCCTTATCACCTCCTCGTATGCTCATCATACGGGACCCGCGCACGTATGAAACACGTGGGCTATTCTAAAGGACTACCAAGAATGCTTACCTACTTACCTTAGCGTAGGTGCGTCATTACAGAATATTAGATACCAATTGTGCAAGAAAGTAAGTTTTAATAGAAGTAAAGTGCTAGAAGTGCTGGAATAAAATAGATATATAGATGCCACCATGACTAATAAAACCTAGATAGAGCATACGAGCAATCTATCTTATTCCTTAGCGCAACTAGCGTCAAATTTTCAAAACTGATAATTTTGCAAACTAAAAGTTAGTTTTAAACTTAATTAAGCATGCAAGTAATCATCCCCAGTGCGTTTCGGTTCTGATATAAGCTGTAGCAGAACCGCCTGAATTAAACCGGCTTAAGTGCGCTAATTATCATCTTAATGGTTAATCAAGTTACCGCGCACTTAAAACGGTATAATCCGGTCGTCTGTCGGGTTAAGGATTGAATAACACTGGAAGTCTTGCATGAAGACGAGCACAAATGATTACAAGTAGACAAAAATTCTCAAATTTAATTTACAGCAGAGCTTTACAAAAATGAGTTTTTAACAAATTATCAGAGTTCAACATGAAGCGAAATTCAAATAGAAGTTTAGTTTAAAAATAACGATAACTATGTACGAAGGCGTGAGGATGTCACATCGAGCCCACCGGTGTGAATCCTGGTTAGCTCCAACCAGCAACAAATACCTGAAAACAGGATAACAATAAACCTTGAGTATACTAATACTCAGCAAGGCTTACCCGACTATGGTATATACTTAGCCAACTCCTAGACATGCAGGCTTTTGGCTCTGGAGTTTGTTTTGCTGAAAAGCTACTAATACTGGATCCTTACTTTCAATATTTTAGCTCGAGTTTAATGTACAAATAACAACTAGGTTTGCGTAAACATCTAGAGCAGACATGGTATATCACATTCAAGTATTTTAGCCTGAAGTGTTTCCTACAAAAAGCATTACTAAACTTATGTAGGAGAAGCCAAGCAAAACATAAAGTAAGGAGCAACTAGGAAGATTTATTTAATTAATAATCAACTTAAGCAAGTTAAATAAAAGCAACCTATAAACTGGTTCTAAGAGGGATTAACATGATTTACACAGGAACAAGAATCAAATTGCTGAATGTGAGCATGCAAAAGAGCATTTATTAGCAACAATAATAAAAGGAAACCTGCAGCTAGGAACCAAACAAATGCAAAAACATAACTTGCATGTATAAACGGGTAACCAAATTTTACCAACATGATAAGATATGGATAAGCCATGTAATAAATATTTATCAACATTTATTGACGACAGGAGCTATTTTATTTAGCCTTAGCAAGATAAACTAACCAATTAAAGATCTACAACATGCACACCTCTTCTGGTCATGAAACTTTTACAGTGAAATATAAATGCAAAGACTAGGCTACTGTATAAATATTGCATGCTCAGAATTTATAAATTAATTAGCACCAACACAACAAGTTTTAATTAAAATTAAGCATGTGAGAGCAAGATAAATGTATAGATCTTCAACATGCACACCTCTTGTGGTCATGAAATTAAGTGTTTGGAAGACATCACAACATCATACAAGAGCAGTGGAAACACATTTTCCATTTTTACACATTTCTATTATTTATAAACTATTTACTTAGCATTTAACAAGTTAAACCAATAACTCAGTCATACTGCACTCAATGAACTTGAAATTTTTACCACAGCACACGCATCATAAGAATAGCCTACAAAAAAATTTTCAAATTATTTGGAGCACTATAACTGCAGTTATGAAAAAGACAAGCAACACTAGCATTAAAATCTTAACAAGCATAAATCTATTTCTACAGCAAAAATTTTCAACTAACACCTATTATATTATGATTCCACTGCATATATCTACTCACAAAGATTCCAAAACATCTTAATTTGCTATTTTTCGATTTTTCTAGAATTTACTATGAATTTTGAAAGTTTCAGCAAATTTTTCAAAAAAGACCCTTCGGGCACTATTTATTTGAATCTATACTTGTGCAGAAAACCCCTGGATTTGTCCCTATTCCTGCTTGGGATTCCTGGTCGCGATTTTTTAGCAGAGGAGTATGGAGAACGGCGATTCAGGCGAGGGGAGTGCTTCCCGGCGACGAGGAAAGGGTGGGGGAGTACGAGGGACGCGAGAGCTACCTGCGGATGGTTTCGGTTGACGCCGGGGTGGCCGGAGGAGGGCCCGCGGTGGGAGCAGGGGCTTGGCGGCGGCGGTGGCGGCATGGGGCGGCGCTCCGGCGAGGCTGGGTGAGCAGGAACGGGTTGGGGACCTTCAGTGGGCCGAGAGGGACCCGTTCCGGGGCTCGGCTCGAGCGGAGGTGGTCTGGAGGGGAGGGGTCGACGGGGAGCAGGTGTTCCGGGCGGCTCCAATGGTGGCGGGTGGTGACTGAGCCGATTCTGGCCGATTCAGTCGGGGAGAAGCTTGACCGCGGGCTGGGGGAGGTGGAGGGGATGGTGAGGGGGCTCGGGGTGTGACCAATCGGAAGGGGATGAGGCGTGGGCGGCGGGGGTTGGCCATGGAGGCTCTGCTCCGCATGGCGCAAGGAGGAAGATGAGAGGGCCAAGTGAGGGAGATGAGGAAGAGTGCAGCGGCCGGTTGGGGATAAGGGCGAGGATGAGCGAGCAACCGGTGACATGGGTAGGCACCAGCGTGTCGACCTGGTATATGTCCGACGGACAGGCGCCATGCCGTGCCTATGTTCTGCATAGGAGAAGGTATGGGGAGGAGAAAGAAAGAGGATGACATGTGGGCCATCGCTGACTAAATTTTGACCTAGATTTGACTGGCAAAAACTCATAACTTTAAACCGAAATTTGAATTTTGGATAAAACAAAAGTTGTAGAGAGAAAATACCTACAACGTTGGTATTGGACAAAAAGTTGATTTGAGTTTTGGATTTCGGAGAAAACTAGGATTAAAGCTGAGCGAAGATTGAAATGAAACAAGGCCAGCTTGATTAACACTAATGATTAGCGACTAATGTGCAAGATTAACACCAGGGGTATTACATTGGAGCTCAAGGAGCTTTGGGAAAAGGGTGTTACAACATGGGATGTAGGGGCTTGGAAGAATTTTAAATTGCATGCTCTTCTTCTTTGGACAATTAAGCTATGCTTTCTGATTGGAGCACGAAAGGAAAGTTTGCATGTCCATACTGCCACAAAGATAATGAGTATTTGTGGTTGAAACATGGGAGGAAGCACTGCTACATGGGACATCGACGTTTCTTGCCCCCAGACCATCCATGGCGCAACAACAAGGTCAGCATCAACAACAAGGTCAAAACCAGGGAGGCACCAGTACCACTGACTGGTGCATAGGTACTTGAGCAGTTTGAAAGTTTTGAACAAGTGAAATTTGGAAAGACGACAACATCAAAAAAAAGGAAGAGCGACGAAGACAAAAGATGGCACAACTGGAGGAAGAAGAGTATTTTTTTTAGCTTCCTTTCAGGCATAATTTGGACATCATGTACATTGAGAAAAATATATGCGAGAGCATATTAGGCACTCTGCTTGAATTGGAAGGTAAATGTAAGGATGGGGAGAAGGCCCGACTTGACATGGAGCATCTACGGATACGACTAGATTAGCATCCTATGATTAATAATGATGAGTATACCTTGCCACCATCCTTGTACAAGTTAGATAAGGAGGACAAGGAAAGTTTGTGTGCATTTCTATATGGAGTGAAGATGCCTGATGGGGTTTCCTCCAATATAAGAAGATGTGTTGATGTAAAGTCATGTAAGGTGTCTGGCTTGAAAACTCATGATTACCATCTAATTCTACAGAAACTGTTACCCTTAGTGGTGCATAGGATTTTGCCAGAAGCTGTTGTCATCGCATTGATTCAGCTTAGTAATTTCTTCGATGCACTATGTTCCAAGGAGCTGGTGGAAGAAGACTTGAACAGACTTAGCAGTTCAATTAGGGAGACTGTTTGTCGACTTGAGATGCTATTCCCACATTCATTTTTTGATATCATGATGCATTTGCCTGTTCATCTAGCTGAAGAAAGCTAAACTTGGCGGGCCCGTGTGTTACAGATGGATGTATCCAGTGGAGCAGTACCTACGTACTGCGAAAGGATATGTGAGGAACAAGGCGTACCCTGAAGGTTCAATAGCCGAGGGATACATACTCGAGGAGTGCCTTACATTCTGCTCAAAATTCTTGGACGTGGACACCAAACTAAATCGTGTTGATCGACATGAAAGAATTGCTGTGAATGAGCCACCATCTAGTCTGAGCATATTTGCTGAAATGGATTACAAGAGGAGAGGACAGACTATCGAGATCATTGAAGCAAATGAGATGCTGAAGATGGGGCACTACATAATTTCAAATTGTGATGAAGCTAGACCATGGATCGAGTAAGATACGTTACTCAACATCATTACTTTTAAATTTTATATTTTAAACTAACAGTAATATTCATTTCTATGCAGTGCGCATTTGGAAGAACTGAAGAAATATGGATCACGAAATCTTAATAAGCGGCACGAGGATCAATTTGTAAGATGGTTCGAAGGCAAGATCAGAGATCTATATGCGAAAGGAGAAGTAAGTTCAGAGATGTTTGCACTTGCTCAAGGACCGGACAGTCGAGCTCGTACATTGCATAGATGTCATATCAATAATTGGCTGTTTCGAACCGCTGACATTGAAAAAAGCCTCGTAACACAAAACAATGGTGTGCTTGTCAAGGGCGATGGTACTAGTGGCAACATGAACTGGTATGGGGTGATTGAAAGAATGATCTCACTAGAATTTCCTGGACAAAAAAAGTTATTTTGTTCCAGTGTGACTGGTTTGATGTGCCTGCTGCCACTACTAATAGACGCAGAGGATACAATAAGGATCTATTTGGGGTTATTGATATCGATACTACTCGATACAGGTATAAGAATGAACCCTATATTCTGACTGCACAGGCAGAACTAGTGTTTTATGTGAATCTGGTAAACAAACTTTGTTGGAGTAGTGTTATTGCGTTGAAACCAAGGGACTTGTTTGCCATGCCTGAATTAGAACTTGAGGACTCAATTGATGTGGGTATCGAAGGCATTAATTTACTCGGTGGATAGCAGGATTTGGCGAATTGGACAAGATTGGACAAGGAAGGCACAACCGGGGATGTCTCAGTTGTTACTCAGGTGCAGGCCCAAGTAGTTGATGAACCAGACGATGCGGTCTTTGATGTTGATGATGAAGATGATGAAGATGACACGTACATTGATGATGGAGTTGTTGCACCAATTGCTTCTGCCGTACAAGGCCAAGATGATGACTTTTTTATTTGATAATTGCACGATTTTGTTTGGCATCTCAAGAGACAATGAGCCATTTAATTTGTTTGGCGTCCTCATAGAGAGTCCACAAATTTTTAAAATTTTGTTCATGAATGTGGTTGTAGGGTGACCACACAAATTCAGCCGCGTAATGATCCACACTTATAATATTGTATTCTTGTTTTAATCTATGAATAAGTGACGTTTAATAGCTTAGTAATAGTTTCAAATCAAATTCTACAAATTTTTTTGAAATAATTTGAAATTTTTTTTAAATTTGGTCCGATATTTCCGATATTACTTGTTTATCCTATTTATCTATGACCTCCGATAATTTTTAATTTCCGATAATGAAAACCTTGTTCTGGCTGTCAAATTTTCGTTAAGGCTTGACCATTGTCCAACTTATGTATACTGATTTGTGGGCCATATGTGAGCCAAGACGTGGCTGGGTCCACGCGTCAGGGACATAAGGGGATTCAATTCTCTGGAGGACTGTCCCAACCCACTCAAAACATAAAGAACAGTCACCGCCCCTTCGTCTCGCACTCCCCCATTCGCCTCTCTACAGTGCAGACTCCGATCACTACCACCCCACCGCCGGGTCCTATATCTAAATTTCACAATTCCTGAACCCCCCCTCACGCGATCCCATCTAGCGGAGGCCAGCAGATCGAAGATGGCCGACTCGTCCTCGACGGCGGAGTCCAGGGTTTCGGCGCGCCGTCGTGCAAGGAGTCGGGCACCGAAGCCCGCATTGGCGGCAGCATCGAGGCACCCGGAGACGGTGGCGGCGGCGGTTGCGAGGGGTCCAGCAGTGGCGGCGGCGGCGGCGGCGGAGTGGGAGCGCTTTCCCGATGTTCCGCCGGGATTCAAGAAAGCGGACGCTGACCCCGCCCGGATGGCTCTGAAGCGCAAGGCCGACGAGGGTTTTCTGCACCCCAACAACAAGAAGGCCAAGAACGAGGATGCTTCGTCGGACGAGTAGGAGTACCCACCGAAATTTCTGGATTTCGACTGGCTACGTCCAGTAAGTTTTGTTCCTCCTACCAAATTGCCCCCTTTACAAATCGAGAACTCAATTGTTGATTCTCCTGATCATTCAGTGTAATTAATTTCTGCATTTATTTAGTGTAGAACTATGTTCATTCATTTCAATTATTACATAATTCAGTATTAATTCATGACTCGATTTCTTAATTCAGGGATGTGGGCCGAAGGTGACGTATGAGCTGAACTTTCCGCGGGTGAGGCTCTTCGTTGAATGCACTGAAGACAGCGATGATGAGCTCTGCTGGCCCCTCACGCGTAGGTGTAACACCCCAGGTGTTTAATTAGTTAAACCAGGGTCATTAGCATCAAATCCTACACCCTTAATCAAGAAACGTCGAAATAAATGCGTGTGTATGTGTATATGTGCATAGCTCGGAAACCTTAAATAATTCTTAATCCAATGCAATTGTGCATATGATTTTGAGTTGGCATGTCACTAACATCACGATAAATCAAAGTCTAGTTGAAATCAAAGTGAGAAAGTGAAGTTTAGCACATGAAATGACAAATCATTTGAATCAAGGTTTTAAAGGTTTAAATTGTATTCTTTTCAAGTTTTAAACAAATATTCTTAGAGAATAATTCCAAAAACATAGCTCAAACAAAATTTTGCCCAAAACCAAAGTCGTAGCATTTTTTTGTTGCGAAACAACTTTCGTGTGCAAATAATTTCAAGTTTCGATACAAAAGTTGAAGAAAATTTGAATTTCAAATTCGAACCGACGAATAGCGTACATTCGTTGGGATGTCAAATTAACTTTCGAACGAACTCCCAATCGAACTTGTGCCTGAAACAAAAAGTGGAGAATTCGAAATTCTCTACAACTTTCGGATTCAAGGTTTTCCATGTTTCAAAAGGAATTTTTGAGAAAAATTCAAATTTGAATCAAATCTCTATTTTTTTTTCTATCTCTCTTTTCTCTCTCTGCTCTCCCTCTCCTCCCCTGTTCTGCCGGCCGACCAGGGCCGCCGGCCTCACGCAGCGCCGCTCGCCCGGCCAGGCCACCTCCCGGCACCGGGTTCGCCCCGAACCGAACCCACCCAACCCGCTCGACCTCGCCACGCGGGGCCACCCCGTGCGCGCACGCCGAGGACCGCCGACGAAGCGCCACGGCGACGCCGTGCGGTGCCGTCCGACCGCGCTCGCTCTGTCTCTCTCGCCCAGGCTCGCCTAGAACCATCCCGCGAGCTCCACAACGCCCTCACCCCTCTCTCCTTCCTCCCTGAGCGCGAGAGCCAGCTCCACACGCTCCTTTCCGCCTGGAACGGCCGCCGCCGCAGCCATCAGCGCCGCCGCCCCCTAGCTCGCCGCCGAGCTCCCCCCTCCACCCTTCCTTGTGCCCAACAACCCCCGCAGCCACTTTCCTCGCCCTCCACTGGTACTCCCCGACCTGCTCGACGTCGCCCCGGGCCACCGGACCGCCGCCGCCGCCAACCGCCGCCGCCGCCGCCCCTGTTCCGCGGAGGAGCCTCCTCAAGCCGCCCCGCGCCCAACCAAGGCCACCACTAGGTTCCTCTCGCCGCCCTCTTGCTTTTCCCCATGTTCCCCCTCGCCGCCAGCCGCCCCAGGCGCCGGAATCCGGCCGCCCGCCGCTCCCCTGTTTCAAACGCCGGCCAGGGGCCTCTCCGCGAGAAGAAAAAGTCTTCCAGGGGCCTTTGTGCAAAAAGAAGTCCTTTTTCCTTTTTGTTTTCCAAACCAGCAAAATTTGAAAATTCCTAGAAATTCGTAGAAAAATCAGAAAAATGCAAATCCAATTGTTTTGGAATCCTTGCAAAAATATCTACAACTTTCTTTACATGCACATGTTTATTTTCTGTCTGTATTTTAATCTAGGAAAAAGATTAGATTTCAAAGACTATAATTGTTCTAGGAGTTCTACTTAGAATCTATAGTTGATTTTTGGTTGGTAGGTAGTACATGTTATTCTTAGTGTTGTGTAAAAATTTGAGCATAAATTGACCTTTGTAACTGGATGAAACCCTAGTCTTGGCTAGATCTAGTAAAATATTTTGCTTTTTATTTCTGGATGCTATGACATAGATCTATGTATGAAACTTTTTTTGTATATTTCCAATACTAAATGAGCACCACTTTCCAAGTTTCAATATTTTTAGATTTGTGTAGCTATTTCTTTGTTTTAATGCTTGTTTAGTAGACATTAATTATGATAAATAGTTTATGTTGATAATAAATCATAAAATATTTCTGAGTGTACTTTTTGCATAGTTTAGCTTGTCCATGGAGTTTGAGCCCCAGTTCATGACTAGAACAGGATCAAAAAAAATAATCTTTTTAAACTAATAGATGTTTTGTTTATTTTTCTCCTATTTAATTCTGGGCATAATAAATCCTGAAAAATTCACAGTAACTAATTCTTTACTTTTTAGACCTACTGTTAAAGTTTGAAATTGTTTTATACTTTGGTATAACCTGTATAATTCAATCTTGTTCTAGGAATTGTCTGACTACATGTTTGTTCTGGATAATTGGCTACAAGATTTAGGATGAGTTTTGCAGGATAGCTAGTCCTGTTTACTTTCTGTTTGTAGTAATTTTTGTTGAATTTAATACTGTATGTGTGCTGAGTTGTTAAATTATTAACCAACCATGATTTAATTGCTATAGGAAGTTACTCCCACTTGTTTAGGAGATTAGTATAGCTTTCTTGAGCTATTGATCATGATGTCTTGTGTAGTTAGATATGTTGAGTTGCTACTCTATAAACGATTGCCCAGTAAAATATGAATGAAAGTGTTTTACTCTTTAACTTCGGGTTTTGTTTGCGTTACACCGTTATTGTGAAATAATTCATAAATTCCTTCCATCACAACGACTTACTCATGTGCATTGCATCTCATATAGATACTACTACTCTCGCTGACGGGACTTACGAGCTGGTGCCCGAGTCTGAGAGTGAGCAGCGTGAAGCTCAAGTTAATCTAACTGAAGCTGCGCAAGACCCGAACCCGATTTCGGAAGAGCCCAGATCCAGCTACGCCCAGGAAGGCAAGCCCCGGAGCATGTCCAACTATTTTAAATTTATGCAACTTATTATTGTTCCTATCTATTTGTGCATTTAAGTTTACAGGAGTTGACTGGAACCTTAGTTACATGATCCTAGGTACCTATGCTTGAACACTAGTATGTGTAGGTCGCTAGTTGGCTATGCTAAGTGTTCGGTAGAAGTCGAGTGATTTCCTGTCACTCGCGAGAATTATAGGAGTTGGTTGTTTAATACCCGCTGCAATTATAAGGCTTACGGGCGGGGCTGTGGTACTTGTGATGCCCCGTCTGTTTAGTGAAATTTGATAAGGCCGCAGTGTGTGGTAGTGGTGGTTAAGCGTTTGAACGTACTAGACACATGCCGAGAATATGGTAATCGGTAAGCTTAAGTACCTGATTGGACCGGCAAGTGGACTTTACTTTCACCTTTTTTGAACGTCGTTTCTCATGCGCGCACATGCGGGTGCAGAGTCGTCGTACTCTGTAGTCGAGGACGGTGACCCTGATCCACAACCCGGAAAGAAAGGGGAAATGTTGCACGTGTGACTCTGGGAGTAACCACGTGACGTGTGTTTAGGTCTGCCTTGCAAGGTTAACAAATTCGATTCGAATCGTCCGCTTCTCACGGTTTGGGACTGCTTAACCCTTCTGCTACATAGAGTAAGAAGTGAAACCTGATGATGATGATGAATACGTTTGATTGATGAAAGATAAGTTTTGTTCACCATGTATGTTGTTGGATAGATGCTCACTTAGAATGGTTAATTGAACTAGAACCTGAAAACTAAAACCTGCAATTAAGGATCTACTCCTTACTGCTTTTCAGCAAAACAAACCCCTCAAGCCAAAAGCCTTGCATGTCTAGATAAAGGGCTAAGTATACCCTCAGTCGGGTAAGCCTTGCTGAGTATTAGAATACTCAGTCTTGCTTGTGGCTATATTTTGTTTCAGGTGAAACCTTTGAGGATATGATTGCCAGTTTGACCTGGCCTTGTACTCTTCCGCCTGGTTGGTCCGTGGAGTGGGATGCGTCCCCGGCCAATGATGACAAGAACGAGTGATGTCTTGTATCGGGCTTTCTCGAGACATCCGTATCGTCGTTAGTTCTCGTGTTAACTTTCCGCTAAAATAAAGGACTCTGATGAACTTCTGTTACGTTGGTTTGAAAATTACTTTGTTAAATTTGGAACTTGGTTTGTAATCCTAAAGTTATGTTAAGCCCTCTGAGTTGTAATATGTGGTGTAGTGTTGTAATCTCTGGACTCGCCTTCGCGTGAGTTATGCTGCTTTGTTCGATCCAGGTGTAAGTGGTTTTATCGGGATTTTACCCGACAGCACTGCCGGATTGCTCCGTTTTAAGTGCGTGTTAACCCTGATTATCATTTTGATGATGGTTAGCGCACTTAAGCCGGTTTATGTTCGGGCGGGGCTGCCACAGCTGGTATCAGAGCCGAACAAAGTGTGCACCAGAGTTAGTGACGAGTTTTTGAAGGATTTTATCAAAATTTTGACCGTAACACTTGCGTTTGCAAAATACGTTGGTTCGTTAAGGTGGTGCCTAGTCCGTAAAGCCCTAGGGAGATTATGGGAAGTTACTAGGTGGCTATCTAACTTATGTCGTTATATATCTGACTTCCAGCACTTACTTTCTGTCAGACCTTATTTTGAGCTCAATCAACCCTTAAATTCTGTAACGACGCACCTATGCCATGGTAAGAAGGTAAGGGTCCTCAGTCAGCTGAGGGAGTCTAACCTTCCCGTCGGTGATGCGAGACGAACGTTGCCCTCAAGCAATGGCTTACTTGAGGTGCTGCCAATATATCAACTATTGGTTGACTATATTGGGAGTAAAGTATACTCAGTCAGCTGAGGGAGACTGACCTTCCCGTCGGTGATGCGAACCGAACGCTGTGCTCAAGCAGTGGCCTACTTGAGCTGCTACCAATATACCGACCTCGGTCGATTATATTGGGAGTAAAGGAATTTGTGAATACGCCACTGAATAGCGTATGTTAACGTTGGCCATACGGCGGAAAAATTGTATGGCTGCCGTTTCTATAGTGAATGGCAATGTATGGGTGAATATGTGGGCAACTGCATATGCGTTACCCATGTGGCGTAGGACACATGGGGGCCGTTCGTGAGTGCTGGCACGAAGGGTCCAGTCGTGGATATTCATATATATACATTCTATGCATCTTTTGCAGGTACACTAACCGCGATTACGTTAAGTTAAGAATGGTTAGAATTCGGCTAGACATATATAGGGAGAGACGTAATTTTGTGCTATGCTATCGGCGCTAACCCCGTAAGTCCAAAGCTATTTGGTAGTTGTTTGTTTTGTGAGGATGAATAGGTCGTGCATGCATCATGATCTTAATCTGGAAATCAATAAAAGTACATGTGGTAATAGGAAAATACTGAGGTTTGCACCTGAGCACGTGTTATTTTTCACGATTAAGGTCTATCTAGACTCTGCTCTGTTTGTTGTGTTTGAATATAGGAAGTTACCGAACTCAGCAAATGACTTTAGCTGCCGAAGTGCTTGAGTAGAATACAAAGGTGTAGAGTGTTAAAATACCCCTCTGCTGTCAAGAGTTGTTCTTGAAACGAACAACTTTTTGTCCATGTTGTTATATAATTCATACAAGTTTCAGTGATCTGCACCTATTCTTTTGTATTTTGGGGCTTTGCATCCCACTTGCTTACGAAGGAATTTTTTTTATTCCAGATGGTGGGATCAACGCGTGGTAATCCGGAGGGTTTCGTGAACGCGAGTGGTAGCGGATCGCAGCAGCCGCCACCCCCACCACCAGGCATTGCGGAGGTCCTGGCCGCCCAGACTGAGTTGCTTCGCCAACTTGTCCAAGGGCAGCAGCGAGGTGGACACCACGCCCATCAACCTCAAGCTGCTGGTTATCAGGATTTCTTTGCAACCCAGCCTCCCTTGTTTCACAAGACAGAAGAACCACTGGATGCGGATGCTTGGATTCGCACAATCGAGTCCAAGTTTGCACTACTTCCGGTGCCATGTTCGGAGGAAAATAAGACTCTCTTTGCCGCACAACAGCTTCGCGGTTCTGCTCGTCTTTGGTGGGACAACTACCATGGCATGCTTCCGGCTGATCATGTTGTTACTTGGAATGAATTCAAAAATGCTTTTAGGGACCACCATATTCCAGAGGGTCTTATGGAAAGGAAACTGAATGAGTTCCTGGCTCTCACTCAAGGGACTCGTACGGTTATCCAATATGCCCAAGCTTTTAATGGTCTCTGTCAGTACGCGGGCTATCATGCTGACACAGATGTTAAGAAACGTGACCGCTTTCGCAGAGGACTCAATACCAAGCTCAAGGAACGACTGAATCCCATTAGGGTTGACACATATAATGAGTTGGTTAATCTGGCAATTACACAAGAAGATTGCATTGTGGCTCATCGTGCTGATAAGAAGCGGAAGGCTCCACCTGGACCCTCAAGTATTCAGTCACCGAGGTATCGTTTCGTGCAGAATGTTTCTCCTACAATTCCTCAGAAGGCCCCTCAGCCAGGGCGTTGGGTTATTAGGCCGCCACAGCAGCAGGGTGGAATGCGACCCCCTGTTCCTCAGTTAACTGGTCCCAGACCTTTTACTCCGCCACCAGCCCGTCCAGGCGATAAAAATCGTTGCTTCAACTGTGGGAGTTCATCTCATTTTGCTCGAGAGTGTCCGCAGCCTAAGAAACAAAATCAGGGTCAAGGTTCTACTCAGAACAACCAGAACAAGGGAAGAAGGCAGACTGTTCAGGTCAGGCAAGGGCGAGTCAACTTCGCCACTCTTGCAGAACTTCCTGAAGGTGCACCAGTGATGACGGGTACCTTTTCTATCCACAACAAGCCTGCAGTTATACTATTTGATTCCGGTGCATCCCATAGTTTTATTAATGCAAAATTTGGTGCAAAAGTGGGTTTGGATTTCTGTCACACAAAAGGGTCCTATATGATATCCACACCGGGTGGGAAGATTGCTTCAAATCAAATCATAAGAAATGTACCCCTTAAGCTGGGTAGTAAAATTATCAGAACTGAACTGATCCTTTTGGCACTTGAAGGCATAGATATCATTTTGGGGATGGATTGGATGATGCGACATGGAGTAGTCTTAGATATTCCTTCCCGAGTTGTGGAAATCAATTCCTCTACCCATGGAGCCACTACTCTTTATTTGCCCTCCCAAGAGTGCACCAATTCTTGCGCATATGCCACGAGTGAATCCAGAATAGAAGAAATCCCAGTGGTACGCGAGTTTGTCGATGTTTTTCCGGATGACTTGCCAGGAATGCCACCGGATAGGGACATCGAGTTTATTATTGAGTTGCAGCCAGGCACTGCACCTATCTCAAAGAGGTCCTATAGAATGCCACCTAAGGAATTGGCCGAATTAAAAATTCAACTGCAAGAACTTCTTGACAAAGGTTTCATTCGCCCCAGTGCATCACCTTGGGGTTGTCTGGCCTTATTTATGAAGAAAAAGGATGATAGTTTGAGATTGTGTGTGGACTACCGGCCCCTCAATGCGGTGACAATCAAAAATAAATATCCCCTTCCCCGCATTGATGTTTTATTTGATCAGTTGGCTGGAGCTAGGGTGTTTTCAAAGTTGGATCTTCGTTCTGGATATCATCAGATCAAAATCCGACCCTGTGATATTCCTAAAACAGCCTTCTCTACGAGATATGGACTATATGAATATTTAGTCATGTCCTTTGGCCTCACAAATGCACCTGCCTATTTCATGTACCTTATGAATTCGGTGTTCATGCCTGATCTTGACAAGTTTGTCGTGGTCTTCATTGACAACATCCTTGTTTATTCCAAGAATGAGGAGGACCATGCCCAACATTTGCGCATTGTTCTTCAACGCCTCAGAGATCATAAATTATATGCTAAGTTTTCCAAATGTGCATTCTGGTTAGACAAGGTGAAATTTTTGGGTCATACTATATCCAGTGAAGGCATAGCCGTTGATCCTAGTAAGGTGCAAGAAGTGATGGACTGGAAACCCCCTACTTCTGTTC
This sequence comes from Panicum virgatum, assembly GCF_016808335.1. Taxonomy (NCBI): domain Eukaryota; kingdom Viridiplantae; phylum Streptophyta; class Magnoliopsida; order Poales; family Poaceae; genus Panicum; species Panicum virgatum. The sequence continues at coordinate 43,125,274 of NC_053138.1, forward strand.
ATCAAATTCGCAGTTTTCTTGGTCTAGCTGGATATTATCGTCGATTCATTCCGGACTTCTCAAAGATTGCCAAGCCTATGACCGAGCTGTTAAAGAAAGGGATGAAATTTGTCTGGGATGAAAGATGTGAGAAAGCTTTCCACATTCTAAGGGAGTTGCTGACTAAGGCCCTTGTACTAGCTCAACCTGATAATGCCAAGCCCTTTGACGTGTATTGTGACGCGTCGGGTATGGGTCTTGGTTGTGTGCTCATGCAAGACAATAGAGTCATTGCCTATGCTTCACGATCTCTTCGGCCACATGAGTCGAACTATCCTACTCATGACCTCGAGTTAGCAGCCGTCATTCATTCTCTGAAGATTTGGAGACACTATCTTATGGGCACTCATTGCAATATCTATACGGACCATAAGAGTCTCAAATATATCTTCACCCAAGCCGATCTAAATATGAGACAAAGAAGATGGTTGGAATTAATCAAAGACTACGATCTCGAGGTGCACTACCATCCGGGCAAGGCCAATGTTGTCGCGGATGCACTAAGCCGCAAAACTCATTGTAATTGCCTAGCTGTGGAATCTTATGACCAGACACTGTGCTCTGAAATGAGGAGACTCAATTTGGAAATGATTCCCCAAGGTACTTTAAACCACATTTCCATTGAACCAACTCTTCACGATCAAATTATCATGGCGCAACTACATGATGAAGGTATTAACATCATCAAGCAGAAGCTCTCCCAGGGGGAAGAAAAATATAAGTGTTTCCACCAAGATCACCATGGAATTCTATGGTTCGAAAGCCGTATAGTCGTTCCAAAGAATCATGAGCTCCGAAAGCAAATCCTCGATGAGGCACACCTTTCCAAGTTCTCCATTCATCCAGGCAGTAACAAAATGTATCAAGATCTTAGACAAAACTTCTGGTGGACTAGGATGAAAAGGGAGATTGCTAAATATGTTTCCTAATGTGATACCTGTCGGAGAGTAAAAGCCAGCCACTTGAAAGTAGCCGGCCCTCTTCAACCTTTGTCTATTCCATCATGGAAATGGGAAGACATAAGTATGGATTTCATTGTTGGATTGCCAAACACCTCTCAGAAGCACGACTCCATTTGGGTTATCGTGGATAGACTTACAAAGACGGCCCATTTCATCCCAGTGCACACCACCTATAATGCCAAGAGATATGCCGAGATTTATCTCGATCGCATTGTTTGCCTACATGGCGTACCTAAAACGATCATTTCTGATCGTGGCACCCAATTCACAGCACACTTTTGGGAACAATTGCAAGCTTCTCTTGGTACCAAACTGATTCGAAGCTCCGCTTATCATCCTCAAACTGATGGACAAACAGAGAGAGTAAACCAAATCCTAGAAGACATGTTGAGGGCTTGTGTCATTCACTTTGACAAGAGTTGGGATAAGTGCCTATCTCTAGCGGAGTTCTCATACAACAATAGCTATCAAGAAAGTTTGAAAATGGCACCATTTGAGGCCTTGTATGATCGAAGGTGTCGTACTCCTTTGAGCTGGTCGCAAGTCGGAGAACGAGTGGTATTTGGGCCTGATCTTGTAACCGAGGCAGAAGAAAAAGTGAAGGTAATTCAAGCAAATCTTAAAGCGGCACAATCTAGGCAAAAGAGCTATTTTGACAAAAGAAGAGATCCCTTGCAATTCGAAGTTGGGAATCATGTATACCTTCGGGTTTCTCCAACCAGGGGTGTACAAAGATTTGGATTGAAAGGAAAACTAGCTCCCCGGTATGTAGGTCCCTATGAAATCATCGAAATTTGTGGACCCATGGCCTATAGGGTGAGACTTCCTCCGCAACTATCCACCATACACGACATCTTCCATGTTTCTCAGCTTAAGGAATGTGTCTGAGTTCCCACGGAGATTGTCGAACAAGAGGATATACGGGTAGAACCGGACCTTTCCTATGTGGAATATCCTATCAAAGTTCTTGACCGAAAAGAAAGGGTAACCAGAAGAAAAGTAGTTAAAGTGTACAAAATCCAGTGGAGTCATCACACTGAAGAAGAAGCCACTTGGGAGACTGAAACTTATCTAAATGAACATTACCATGGTTTTCTAGCTTCTCTCCAAGGTACACATACCTTCCACACTTAGCCTTTTTATTCGAATCTCGGGTCGAGATTCTTTTTAAGGGGGGTAGGCTGTAACACCCCAGGTGTTTAATTAGTTAAACCAGGGTCATTAGCATCAAATCCTGCACCCTTAATCAAGAAACGTCGAAATAAATGCGTGTGTATGTGTATATGTGCATAGCTCGGAAACCTTAAATAATTCTTAATCCAATGCAAGTGTGCATATGATTTTGAGTTGGCATGTCACTAACATCACGATAAATCAAAGTCTAGTTGAAATCAAAGTGAGAAAGTGAAGTTTAGCACATGAAATGACAAATCATTTGAATCAAGGTTTTAAAGGTTTAAATTGTATTCTTTTCAAGTTTTAAACAAATATTCTTAGAGAATAATTCCAAAAACATAGCTCAAACAAAATTTTGCCCAAAACCAAAGTCGTAGCATTTTTTTGTTGCGAAACAACTTTCGTGTGCAAATAATTTCAAGTTTTGATACAAAAGTTGAAGAAAATTTGAATTTCAAATTCGAACCGACGAATAGCGTACATTCGTTGGGATGTCAAATTAACTTTTGAACGAACTCCCAATCGAACTTGTGCCTGAAACAAAAAGTGGAGAATTCGAAATTCTCTACAACTTTCGGATTCAAGGTTTTCCATGTTTCAAAAGGAATTTTTGAGAAAATTTCAAATTTGAATCAAATCTCTATTTTTTTTTCTATCTTTCTTTTCTCTCTCTGCTCTCCCTCTCCTCCCCTGTTCTGCCGGCCGACCAGGGCCGCCGGCCTCACGCCGCGCGCCGCTCGCCCGGCCAGGCCACCTCCCCGGCACCGGGTTCGCCCCGAACCGAACCCACCCAACCCGCTCGACCTCGCCACGCGGCGCCACCCCGTGCGCGCACGCCGAGGACCGCCGACGAAGCGCCACGGCGACGCCGTGCGGTGCCGTCCGACCGCGCTCGCTCTCTCTCTCGCCCAGGCTCGCCTAGAACCATCCCGCGAGCTCCACAACGCCCTCACCCCTCTCTCCTTCCTCCCTGAGCGCGAGAGCCAGCTCCACGCGCTCCTTTCCGCCTGGAACGGCCGCCGCCGCAGCCATCAGCGCCGCCGCCCCCTAGCTCGCCGCCGAGCTCCCCCCTCCACCCTTCCTTGTGCCCAACAACCCCCGCAGCCACTTTCCTCGCCCTCCACTGGTACTCCCCGACCTGCTCGACGTCGCCCCGGGCCACCGGACCGCCGCCGCCGCCAACCGCCGCCGCCGCCGCCCCTGTTCCGCGGAGGAGCCTCCTCAGGCCGCCCCGCGCCCAACCAAGGCCACCACTAGGTTCCTCTCGCCGCCCTCTTGCTTTTCCCCATGTTCCCCCTCGCCGCCGGCCGCCCCAGGCACCGGAATCCGGCCGCCCGCCGCTCCCCTGTTTCAAACGCCGGCCAGGGGCCTCTCCGCGAGAAGAAAAAGTCTTCCAGGGGCCTTTGTGCAAAAAGAAGTCCTTTTTCCTTTTTGTTTTCCAAACCAGCAAACTTTGAAAATTCCTAGAAATTCGTAAAAAAATCAGAAAAATGCAAATCCAATTGTTTTGGAATCTTTACATGCACATGTTTATTTTCTGTCTGTATTTTAATCTAGGAAAAATATTAGATTTCAAAGACTATAATTGTTCTAGGAGTTCTACTTAGAATCTATAGTTGATTTTTGGCTGGTAGGTAGTACATGCTATTCTTAGTGTTGTGTAAAAATTTGAGCATCAATTGACCTTTGTAACTAGATAAAACCCTAGTCTTGGCTAGATCTAGTAAAGTATTTTGCTTTTTATTTCTGGATGCTATGACATAGATCTATGTATGAAACTTTTTCTGTATATTTCCAATACTAAATGAGCACCACTTTCCAAGTTTCAATATTTTTAGATTTGTGTAGCTATTTCTTTGTTTTAATGCTTGTTTAGTAGACATTAATTATGATAAATAGTTTATGTTGATAATAAATCATGAAAATATTTCTAAGTGTACTTTTTGCATAGTTTAGCTTGTCCATGGAGTTTGAGCCCCAGTTCATGACTAGAACAGGATCAAAAAAATTAATCTTGTTAAACTAATAGATGTTTTGTTTATTTTTCTCCTATTTAATTCTGGGCATAATAAATCCTGAAAAATTCACAGTAACTAATTCTTTACTTTTTAGACCTACTGTTAAAGTTTGAAATTGTTTTATACTCTGGTATAACCTGTATAATTCAATCTTGTTCTAGGAATTGTCTGACTACATGTTTGTTCTGGATAATTGGCTACAAGATTTAGGATGAGTTTTGCAGGATAGCTAGTCCTGTTTACTTTCTGTTTGTAGTAATTTTTGTTGAATTTAATACTGTATGTGTGCTGAGTTGTTAAATTATTAACCAACCATGATTTAATTGCTATAGGAAGTTACTCCCACTTGTTTAGGAGATTAGTATAGCTTTCTTGAGCTATTGATCATGATGTCTTGTGTAGTTAGATATGTTGAGTTGCTACTCTATAAACGATTGCCCAGTAAAATATGAATGAAAGTGTTTCACTCTTTAACTTCGGGTTTTGTTTGCGTTACACCGTTATTGTGAAATAATTCATAAATTCCTTCCATCACAACGACTTACTCATGTGCATTGCATCTCATATAGATACTACTACTCTCGCTGACGGGACTTACGAGCTGGTGCCCGAGTCCGAGAGTGAGCAGCGCGAAGCTCAAGTTAATCTAACTGAAGCTGCGCAAGACCCGAACCCGATTTCGGAAGAGCCCAGATCCAGCTACGCCCAGGAAGGCAAGCCCCGGAGCATGTCCAACTATTTTAAATTTATGCAACTTATTATTGTTCCTATCTATTTGTGCATTTAAGTTTACAGGAGTTGACTGGAACCTTAGTTGCATGATCCTAGGTACCTATGCTTGAACACTAGTATGTGTAGGTCGCTAGTTGGCTATGCTAAGTGTTCGGTAGAAGTCGAGTGATTTCCTGTCACTCGCGAGAATTATAGGAGTTGGTTGTTTAATACCCGCTGCAATTATAAGGCTTACGGGCGGGGCTGTGGTACTTGTGATGCCCCGTCTGTTTAGTGAAATTTGATAAGGCCGCAGTGTGTGGTAGTGGTGGTTAAGCGTTTGAACGTACTAGACACATGCCGAGAATATGGTAATCGGTAAGCTTAAGTACCTGATTGGACCGGCAAGTGGACTTTACTTTCACCTTCTTTGAACGTCGTTTCTCATGCGCGCACATGCGGGTGCAGAGTCGTCGTACTCTGTAGTCGAGGACGGTGACCCTGATCCACAACCCGGAAAGAAAGGGGAAATGTTGCACGTGTGACTCTGGGAGTAACCACGTGACGTGTGTTTAGGTCTGCCTTGCAAGGTTAACAAATTCGATTCGAATCGTCCGCTTCTCACGGTTTGGGACTGCTTAACCCTTCTGCTACATAGAGTAAGAAGTGAAACCTGATGATGATGATGAATACGTTTGATTGATGAAAGATAAGTTTTGTTCACCATGTATGTTGTTGGATAGATGCTCACTTAGAATGGTTAATTGAACTAGAACCTGAAAACTAAAACCTGCAATTAAGGATCTACTCCTTACTGCTTTTCGGCAAAACAAACCCCTCAAGCCAAAAGCCTTGCATGTCTAGATAAAGGGCTAAGTATACCCTCAGTCGGGTAAGCCTTGCTGAGTATTAGAATACTCAGTCTTGCTTGTGGCTATATTTTGTTTCAGGTGAAACCTTTGAGGATATGATTGCCAGTTTGACCTGGCCTTGTACTCTTCCGCCTGGTTGGTCCGTGGAGTGGGATGCGTCCCCGGCCAATGATGACAAGAACGAGTGATGTCTTGTATCGGGCTTTCTCGAGACATCCGTATCGTCGTTAGTTCTCGTGTTAACTTTCCGCTAAAATAAAGGACTCTGATGAACTTCTGTTACGTTGGTTTGAAAAGTACTTTGTTAAATTTGGAACCTGGTTTGTAATCCTAAAGTTATGTTAAGCCCTCTGAGTTGTAATATGTGGTGTAGTGTTGTAATCTCTGGACTCGCCTTCGCGTGAGTTATGCTGCTTTGTTCGATCCAGATGTAATTGGTTTTATCGGGATTTTACCCGACAGCACTGCCGGATTGCTCCATTTTAAGTGCGTGTTAACCCTGATTATCGTTTTGATGATGGTTAGCGCACTTAAGCCGGTTTATGTTCGGGCGGGGCTGCCACAGTAGGCCCCCCCTAACGCTGAGGTATTTGCTTCATTCCCTATGTTCCATATGCCCATATTGATGTAATTATCTCTGATAATTGTCACACCCAGTTTTAAAAAGAAAACCAAATGCATAACTATATGTATGTCAGGATCAAGTTTCATACATATAGTGACGTCATAATGGAATAATGAGCAACAATGTCACATAAAAGAGACTTACAACACTAACCGACTATCAGAGATGTACAGCTTCTCCTGGAAACGAAGGCTCCATACTTCACAGGCAATCGACCGGGGGTTGCGTACGCCTAGAACTCAACAGCATATTCAGCTTCATTGCAACTTTCTTCTCTGAGCAGTGTGGTTATAGCAAGGGTGAGCACATGTCGTACTCAGCAAGTATATTGGAAATAAATGACATGCAAGGCTTATGACAAGGAATTAAGGCTGGCTGATGTAAAGCGCTAAGCATTTTTATTAACTGTTGAACATTAACAACTATTTACTATGCATGTGTGAAACCATCCCACATTTATGAAAAAGGAGTTGATATCTGAATAAACAATTAATTTGGAGCATTTAATAACTGAATTAATCAATGATTTCCATTAAGTAGACATGTGAGGGTCCGAGCCGCTCTTGACCGTGAGCACGGCTGATATATCAGTTTTCACTCTGCAGAGGTTGACACTTTACCCACAAGTCGCGTAAAAGTTCAAAAGAACTTTAAACCCAACCACGCATGTGCTGATCAGGCACAATACCACACTTCCTTAGGTGTGATTGCATAGGGACACTACGAGGCCTTTACAAAGACTCCCTAACCAGTAGTAGCCCGCTAAGGTTTCAGCAGCTGCGTGAGTGAACCTCCCCCAAGGCGTGACCAAAACCAAACGAATAATGCACCCTTGGAAGGCAGCAAACCCCTCATCACAGGCCCCCCTCATGCGCCTTTCGGTCAGCTACTAACAAACTAGAGACATCTAATTAATCAGCCAAGACCAGAGCCATGTAGTTCTTGTGGTTGCGCTATTTTCCCGGGTGGTCGCTCCATGGTTTATTTTAATCAAGTTCACAAATTCATCATATTGTTTCAAAAATATATAAAGTATAGCATCATGTCTCAAGTATCATATTGTAAACCACCCATAACCATTGTTTAGCAACTAAGCAAACTACCCATAAAGATTTTATAAAAGAAACCCGGCTATTCAAGGAAATGGATAATCAAATAGGATAATAGGTACCCATCAAATTTAATGCATGCAATTATAAAGTAAATGTTATTAGGACAAAATATGATCAAGGAATATACTTGCCTTAAATCCAGATAATAACTGCTCAGTGTCTTCAACTCTTGTTCTTGCAACTCTTCATCTTCATAGCTCTCGAACTGCGTTCCTTTCTACTCGCAACAAGCATTGGGCAAACATACAAGAAACAAGCAAAACAAGTACAACTAAGAAAGAGCACTAAACAGAACAAATGCATTAAAAGATCACACTAAAGGATAGGGCTCGAAGCTATGATCGCAAGAGCGCAAGAAACGCTTAAAATGGAGCTACGGTTGAAAAGATACAACTATCGAAAGATTTATATGTTGTAAAACAAACCAAAACTATAGGCTAGATTTGTTTTAATTAACAAAACACATGTAAAAGATATATCAAAATTAACTCAACTTAATTTATATTGTAAAGGCGAAGTAGAACTTAATCAAGTTTTATTTATAAAGTTTCAGTATAAATTAAACCAGTTAACTATTTAACTAACAAAATAAAAGACAAGTGAGAACATCTAAGCGTAAAATTTTGTGATTCGTGTTTTGAACTAAACATGTTATTTAGAAACACATTCGAGTAGAGATTTAATCAAATTAATATTATTTACGAAAACAGGTGTAGAACTCTAATTTACTTTTAATTAGAAACACTAGTTTGAGTTGACATTAATCAAATTGATTCTAAATTTATTTTAAAACCGAAACTGCGATACAACAACGTTACGTTTTAGCTCTAACTTGCGGCGGGGAGTTACCGTAGCAGCCGGAAACTCGCCGGAAAGGAGGAGCCGGTGGTCTGCTCGGAGACGGCGGCGGCGATCTGCACAAAACCGTGGCTTCTGGTGACGATCCTTGTGGTGCAGGAAGGGCTCGAGAGGAGGCAAGCAGGGAAAGAAAGAAGGAGATCAAGGGGAAGTTCTGGAGGTACTCACCGATGGCCGGGAACGAGTGAGACGGCCGACTTCGATTCGATGGTGGTGGTTCTGATCAAAACGACAGCTTCGTGGTGGCGGCCCTGGTTGTCGCGGCTGCAAGGGGGCGTCGCTGCAAGTCTGTGCAGGCAGCAGGGCGACCTGGAAGGGCGAGCAGCAGGGGGCGAGGGACTCGCAGCGCTCGGCTCCAGTTGCGGTGCTGCTTCCTTGCGCCTGGGCGACGGCGATCTGCTTGGCGACGTGCGTTTCCGGGAACGTGAGCAGCAAGCGAGGTGCAAGGCTCGCGGCAGGGGCGCAGATAGCCTGGAGACCTAGGGCCGGCGTTGTAGAGGAGCAGAGAACGCGAGGGAAAAAGGGGGCGCATCGCTGCAGGAAGTTGGATTAATTGATGGCCTTCTGGTGGCGGCGCTGGGTGGGACGTGAGGCAAGCAGGGGGCGTGGGCATGCAAGGCTGGGCTCTTGGCCCTTTTTTCCACGCGTGGCAGGGAGGGTGTGGTGCACCTCGTGTAGGCCTGGGCCGGTGGAGCAAACAGCAGGCGGCTTGCCGGGCTGGGACTCGGAGTCCAGGTTGGTCACGGGGAAAAATAGATGTGGGGCTGATCAGCAGCAGGTCGCACGATTCTTCAGCAACAGAAAAATAGCAAGATATAGACACATGGAGGTGATCCCCCACGTGGAACAAATAAGCGGCCATGGTTCTAGTCTTCATGACGACAGAGCTTCTCAGCGCCGAATCGAGAGCAGAGACCAGTGGAGAGGTTGCGGCACGTCGCGATGATACTAAGGGAAGTCTTGGATTTGGCAGGCGGGCGGGGGAGTCGGCGAATCGGATAGCCAACAGCCGGCGGCGCTCGGCCTCGGCAAGGCTATGGTGGCTGAGAGGGATCGAGGTGGAACTAATATTTCAGAGCAACGGTGCTGCTTGTCGAAATTGACGGTGATAACAGCGAAATATCGCCCAAAAAAATGCCGAAATTGAGATAAAACTATGTTTCTAGCGTGATTTGATCAAGGAGAAAGATTAGAGAATAGGGAACTCGATGGGCAAGACAAGTTGAATCCAGTCCGAGAAGAGAAGAGAATATATTTTCAGATATAAAATAAATCTAAAAAAGTCTAGATAAATCTTTTGATGATCCATGAAAGATATATCCTAAAAATCCCAAAATTCCAAGAAAAATCCTGGAGATATTTTGCGATACGAGAAGTCCAAATAAAATATTGGAATCTCATAAAAAGATTCTAGAACATTCCATTAAATGGATTTAGCTCTATAGAAAAAATGCAAATAAATGCCAGAAAATTCTGGAAAATTCTAGAAATATTCAGAAGATGGATAATTTTATTCGAAAAGATATTTACAACCCAAAATTAAAATTTTGGGGTGTGACAATAATGCATACTTAAAACATGTCATATCGAGGCTATGGTGGAGGACCTTCGCGTGGCGATCAAGCATTGGGTTTATTTCTGCCCATGGGATACGAGTCAGCTTGAAGCAGTAGCTAGGAGCCATGTTTTAGCTTTTGTGTAATCACCAAGTAGGAATCATGGCTGGCTTTTGTGTAATGGACTAATGAACAAGTATGTTTGATGAATTGGGTAGTCCTTTTGTGTAATGACCCTTGTGAAGTGGCATTACTTCAGTGTAAATATATGGTCCCTCGCCTTTACTGAATTAACTAAATATATGATCCCTCGTATTACTGTGTTCATACGTTTAGAAGTTTTGCAGTTTGATGCTATTCTGAAATTGGATGTGGGGACAAGGGGATTAGTGAATTTATTTCTGAATTTACGCTTGATGCTTTTCTGAAATTGGATGTGGGGACAAGGGGACAAGTTTCTGAACCATCCAAAGTAGTAGTTCATACATATACATAGGAAATTGGATGCTATTCTGAAACATAAACAGTCACTGCAATACAACATAAACCAAAGTAGGAGTTCATAAACCAAACCCTTTCTTGTTGCCCGCTGTGTCAAAGGAAAGGATAGCAAAAGATTCAAATGTTTCCAAAAGAAGAAGAAATGACCCCAAACAACATTAGCCGTCGCCCTCCTCGCTGATATCATCAGAGAAATCATCGTACTCAGCTTCAGCAGCCTCCTCCTCGTCACCATGAAGGTGTTGGCGAGAAACCCTACGATGCTGCTCGGCGAGAGGGTCATCCGGGTTGAAGTTGAGGGCGTGCTCGATCAGGCGATACATGTCGTCCGTCTCCATGGCGTCGGGGCAGAACGGGCATCGGAACCACACCTTGCCGCTGGCCGTGGTCCTTTCAGAAAACCGCAGGGGCTCCTCGGCATGTCCTTGCGGCGGTGAGGGAGCCCGACGGCTAGGGCCATCACCACCGAAACCATGCGGTAGCGGTAGCGGTGGCGGTGGCGGCGGAACCGCCGAGGCTGCCGGGTCGATGCCAGGGCAATGCCGCTTCGCCGGCGGCGAGGGATACCCGCTGCATCGGACGGACGATGCTGGCGGCGTGTCGGAACCGCCACTTGACTGCAACATGCAATGGACAGGAATCAAGAACACAAAATCCAAATCGATCTCACCAATCAAGATTAACAGCATGGTTTTTTTGCCAAAAGCTTATTACCGACGATGATGAGAGAGGAGGGGAGCTTGCCGACGGGATGCTTGCCTTTCGCTTCCCCTTGGGGTCCATGGCGTCAGTCGACGGCGGTGGAGCGTGCACACGAAGCGAGGAGAAGGTGGAGAAGTTGCCGATGAAGATGAAGCGTGGCTTGGGAATTATTTGAAGTGATGGGATGGTTTGGGGGGAAAGGGGAGTAGGAGGTAGAGGCAGGCGCCCCCCGGCAGTTAATTGTTTCCATCCAAAAGAGAAACACCTTCTGTCCCTAACATGCGGGACCCACCGTCCCAGGCCGGGCCCAGCTTTCGGCGAAAGGTTCATGGCGTAATCCTCCTGTGCGCTTTTGTATGTGTGACTGAAACGCAGGCCCCACCTGTCGGCACCGGGTTCATGGCCAAGTCTTCATCAGTTCTTCATGGATCAACGTATTTTGTGTTTTGATTCATAACAAAAACTTAAAACGTGGTTAGATTTCTCATTTCTTGGCCGATTCAGTTCGTTCTTTTTTCTAACTCCGTATATAATCAATATGTATGTCATGGGGTTCCACTGTGCACATAAACTCTAGTTTGATTTTGTATCTTACTAGCATTGCATACACTAAGTCCTAATAACTCTCCAATGTAGGTGATTTGTCAATGAAATTTGGTGTATAGGCCAATATGTCACACATGTACATATAGAATTATATGATGGACTGTTTAAATGCACCATTTAAACTACATGTTCCACTCTCATTGGATTAAGTCTATAAATACCATATAGCATAGGTCACATGCACGTAGTCATCTTACACAAATTTAGGTTCAATTTTAAATGTGCCGTATGTAGGCTCAATTTTTTAAAATCTCATTTCATGACAAACCATAAGATTGAAAAATCCTAAAGTTTGCAAAATACACAGTGAGGCTACAATGAAGATTTCACTTTGCAATTGAAAATGTTTTCTCTGTTTGAAAATGTAAACTGTTGTGTCCCCGACATGTGGGAACGCCCACCCACTGTAATCCTGGCGTGCGGTTTTGGTATGTGCGACTGCAAAGCAGGGTCCACCTGTCGGCACCGGAATCTAGGCGTAATCTTGGCATGTGCGTTAATATGTGCGACTGAAACGTTGGTCCCACCTGTCGGCGCGGGGTTGTTGGCATAATCCTCCTGTGCGCGTTTGTTTGTGTGACTGAACGCTGGTCCACCTGTCGGCGCTGGGTTCTGCACCTGTTCTTCGTCGGTTCTTTATCAGTTCTTAACGGCGCTTATTATATTTTGGATTGAATCCAAAGCAAAAACTTTAAACAAGTATAGATGTCCCATACGTAGGCCAAAATCATGTGTTTTTTTCTAACTTCGTAGAATTACATTATCCACCAGGTGCACTAGATTTTATAGTAGAATATGAGTTTGATTTCTAACATTCTATGACAAACATGATCTTTGTTCACCATAGTCTCCAATATAGATGTTAATTGACAAGTACCTTTTGGGAATATGGACATCTTATATATCCCACTACACATTTTAGTTGTCATTAACCTTGTCAAAGAAGCAAGACTTGGATGGATGCATGGTCAAGTATCCTAGCACAACACCACAAAGAGCCATAAGGATGTACACATGCTTACTCACACATTCATGGAAAATATGGACTCACACATTCATGGAAAAGAATGACGTTATTTGGACAAAAAAATGTGCATTTTAATCATGATCAAAGTTTTTGTTAAGAATCAAATTACAAAAATAACAACTTCGCCAAGAATTGACATGAATTGGAGATGAACACGCGCATACGCACAAGTGGGATCCATGAGTCAGTCATACAGCTAGTAGGCACTGGTCAACCCTGCACGCAGTTTGCCCCCTCCTCTTCCGGTTACACAACAGACCCAATTGTGTCTCTATGACGCGTGGGTCCAATGATGCTGGGCCCCAGGAGTCAGTGATTGATCACTAGACACGGCCCTTTACATGCACTACCGAAGCGGCGCCGGCGGATTCTACCAATCCACCCCCACGTCTCGCCCCTTCACCGCGCCTTTCTCCCCAATCTGTCCCATCAAGTCTTGCTCGCCGCCGCGCTCTCGCTGCCACGCTTCCTCCATCGGCGACATGGTTGGCGCAACCCGCTCCCGCAGCTAAACCCCCGACTCCACGACGGGCGTAGAGGACAGCAGGCGCCAGGGTCGCCCTCTCGTGCACGCCTCCCCTCCTGCGGCTGACATTATTGTTGTGCCTCCTGTAGTGGAGCACCACTCCACCCACCAGAGGCGCGACCGGCGAGGAAGGTTCTCAAGGACCAGCAACGCGCGCCCGAGGAGGAGGACGACGATGAAACGGAGCCGCCGCCAGGCGGCAGAGGAACAGGTGGTGCCGCTCGTCCCCAGACCCGAGGATGATGAGTACGGCGTCATCGAAATCCTCGATGTGATGCCTCCTGTCTTCGCAGCACACGACGCCCATGAGCAGCCTCTACTTCTTTCGGTTAGGATCGATTTGGGTTTTTTTTGGTTTGGATCGAATTGGGGTTTTTTACCATCTACTATAGCTATGGATTTATGGTTTTTCTATTGAATCAGATCACTAGAAGTAGTTTAGATCTATATATATTATGCTATTGTTTGTAGCAGTTTTAGCGAATTTAGTGTTGATGGTACTTAGCAGAGTGGATTTCTTTATTTTTGTGTGGAAATTATTAGCATTTGTATTACAATCTAGTTGAATGTGTGGATATAAGCATTCATGTTCAATTATATGAGTATTGACTTATATAGCATCAAATGGATTCAAAATCTATTTTGATTTGTTCGAGTTAAATTTAGCTCTCGCATTCATTTTCATGTTAAATTATTTGAATATTGACTATATGTAGCATGAAATGGATTCTAAATCTGTTTTGAATTGTTTGAGATTAAACAAGCACTTGCATTATTCCTATGTTTGAGATTCTAATACTGACTCTAATTTTGTTAATGAAGATTCCTGACCACGAACATGTCTTCCTGTTCAATGAAAAGATCACTGTCCATTGCTCATTTTCTCATGACAGCGATGAGGAGACTAGCGAAAGGCCGAAGCCATCGAATAGGGAGGTGAGATATGGCGCCCCTACCACAAAACCCTTCATTCCAATTATATATATGCTAACTTGCCCCTTTGTTAATTTACAGATCAGGCGAGAGGCCAAGAGGCTTCGCGTCCTCCTCAAGCGCAAATATTTCGGGTCGCCGCCATCCTGCCGCTCCTTTTGAAGCGAGATGGTGCATGGACTGTCCATAATTATGTTCTATACCTAGGAGATCTAGACGTCGTTTTAGAAATGTGGTTCTGCCTGATGGACAACTATTGTATTGGCACTATTGTTGCACCTTATGAAATTTACGTTCCTTTTGTCGTTATAATATATATCTTTTAACTATTTGTCGCTGGTGAATAGTTGTGTTCTTGAGTGTCATAATTATACAAGTATTGTTGTCAATAGTTTTTGTGTGAAAATGGAATTATACCACAGTGGACCAGTGTCTTTCTCCATTTGCGAATTTCCATTGTGTCACTTACATCAAGAATTGCGGAATATAGACATGTTTTTTTAGTACGAATCAGCAAAGCAACAAATAAAAAGATAAAAACAGGACCTTGTTATCAAAACAACGAGTGGCACAATGGTTTGCGCAATACATTCTCATTTTGGAGATATAGGTTCGAACCCTGTCTCCACCAAGTTTTTAAATTTATTTTAATTTAATGTACTATTAAAAATACACATTCTGCACACAAATGTGGGTCCTACCTATCGGTGACACAAATCTATATCGTGTTTGTGACTGAAACGTGGGTCCCACCTGTTGGCGCCGGTTATTCACCTGTTCTTTATTGGTTCTTAACGGCGCTTATTATATTTTGGATTGAATCCAAAGCAAAAAATTTAAACAAGTATAGATTTCCCATACGTAGGCCAAAATCATGTGTTTTTTTCTAACTTCGTAGAATTACATTATCCACCAGGTGCACTAGTTTTTATATTGGAATATGAGTTTAATTTCTAACATTCTTTGACAAACATGATCTTTGCTCACCATAGACTCCAATAGAGATGAAAATTGACAAGTACCTTTTGGGAGTATGGACATCTTATACCCCACTACTCATTTTAGTTGTCATTAACCTTGTCAAAGAAGCAAGACTTGGATACATGGTCAAGTATCGTACCACAACAGCACAAGAGCTATAAGGATGTATTCATCCTTCCTAACACATTCATGGAAAATATGGACTCAACAATTGTTTTAAGTTGTATAAGGTTGGATTTGTTAAGGAGCATGATGCAAACAATATAATTAATTTATAACTACACTTGTTCAAAATTAAAGCTGTGGCAAACATTTGAAATTGATAATAATGGCTGCTTTACGAGTTCTCAATATGGAAGCGCAATTTTGTTTGTCACCGATAGGCAGGACTCACGACAGTGTGATTACGTGTCCGCCCTACAAAAGCGCAATCTTCTTAAAGCCAGTACCGTGCGACCCCCTAAATCTAATTTTCCGTGGATCCAATATTTTCCCTCCATCTTCCTCCAATAATTTCATTTCAAGTCTAAAATTCCCACCTCTATTCCCGCACATATTAGCCATCTGATCCCGCACATGGCCCGGCAGCGGTTCTTCTCCTTCTCCCCTGGCTTCTCGCCTTCATCTGCTACCTGATCTTCATAGGGGTGCACCGCCTCGCATATCCACTCCTCCCGCGCGCATGATGAACTGCAATCGCTCCATGGAGAAGGTCGCCGCAACGCGCTATGAGTCGTCGAGCCTAGTGCAACTCCCGACGGAGCTAACGATTGAGATCGCCTCCGCATCACTGCTAGTCAGAGGACGCCATGGCAGATCTCGGCAATCTACACGCAACCTGCAAGGCAATGTGCGTGGTGTACGGTGCCGCCAAGGTCAGCTGATGCCTAGCCCTGCGTCGTGTGCTGCGGCGTCGATTCTACCTAGGACCAGAATATCGCGCGACGCTCATCACCGGACTGGCCACCGTCAGCAACCCGGAGGCCTGCTTCCGCAGCGGGATGTGCCCCGTCTTCGGGAAGCAGCGCGGCGCAATCATGTCGTGCCTCGACCCGCTTAGGCGCGCCGCGGAGGCGGGCCACAAGCTAGCGATTTACGCCCCCGGCCTCTTGCTCTACAGGCCCAACAGCGGCGATGGTGACGATGACGAGGCCCGGCGGCTCCTGTGCATGGTCGAGGGACCCGAACTGGGCGCGCCGGCGCTTCCTTGGAACAACAAGACTTGTGCGAAACGCCGCTGCCGGATCATTTCGGCGTTGTGGGACTTGGCGCCGTCGGCGGTTGGTGTGCCGATGCCTGTGCATCACCAGGACGAACATCAGTGTGCGGGAGGCGGTTGTGGCGAGCACGCAGGATGGTATGCTTGGTACTCGTGGCACAGGTTCTACAGCGAGGAGTGTCGGATCTGCAATGAGTGTGATTGGTTCTTTTACACAGTCATGGAAATGTTGAATGAAAAAAACTTTGCCAGGTAAAATTCACCATGACTCTACTAAATGCAAAAGACCAACTTCCCAGTGTCGCAACTTCTCCTATCTTAAGCTACAGCTGAGTAGACCAAATTTTATGTGTACTAGTGTGGTATGAGGCACAAAAAATTGTACTATTTTTGTTGATGATAGAATCGTATGAAGTTTAATTTCTTTAGTTTTTTCCATTGTGTTAAACGAGTGCTGTTTGGTGAATACTTAGATTTGAAGTGCTTTTTTTTAGACTCTAATATGAATTCCCTACTTCCATCTTCGCCTCTGTATATTCCAATCTAGTTAATGCGGTGGGTCCCACAAGTCGACGCCGCTGCTACTGTTCCTGCGCTCAGAAATGTAGGAGACGCGGCGGAACCATCAAGAACACGCCCATCCCCTTCCCCTTCCCCTACCATCAAATTGGGGTTTTCTCATCTGTTCCTCGCATCCAATCGATTAGCATACCCTCCTCCTAGCCTCCCAGCGCGTGCCCTCTGCATCCCTCGTCTTCCTCACATCTGATGGAGAATCGCCCGACTGAGATTGCAGTTGAGATCGCCGCCCGCCTCACCGAGTCTTCAGACTTTGCGGTGACCGAGGTCGGCTCCCTGAGGGGGACCTACAAGAAAATGCAGCAGGTTTGCCGCATGCAGGAGGTCGGGCGGCGCCTTGCAGTGCATCCCCTGCTACCGATTGGGTCGTGGGATTTGTACTATGACAACGGCTTCCGCCAGAACCTCATCATCAATCTGTCAAAGGTCGGCAACCCGGTGGCGTGCTTCTTCGCGGGAATGCGCGTGGTCTTGGTGGAGGCGCGCGGCGATCTCCGGCTTAGACTCGACATGCTCGAGTGCGCCACTAAGGCCGGGCATCAAGTCGCCATGTACGTCCTCACCGTGTACAAGTACAGGCCCAACAACTGCGCCGAAGAAGATGCCAGTGCCATGGAGCTGTTCAGCAAGATCGAGGGCGACGACGCAGGGGCGGGAGCACCAGCGACATGGGCGAACACAGCTTGTACGCGGTTACGCCAGCAGGCCCTGCTGGTGTCAGCGAACGTGGTGCCCCTAACTCCTCATAGGGTTCCCTTGCAGAAGCCGGTGTCTCGCGTTCACAGCGACCATCGGTGCGCTAGCCGGCCCATGTGTGGTTCGGATGCCGTTTGGGAAGGACGCCAACTCTTTTGTAGTGAGGAGTGTAGGATTAGATCAGAGAGCGTAGCTTACTTCAATTCAGTATGGCCATGATTATTGTAGCTAAGGTAGCAATGCAGGTTGGTTATCTGTGTGTGGTGATATATTTTACTGAAGATCTTGCAGACTAGATGCACCAGAAAAGGCATTCAGGAATTTAGTTAACATGTTTGCTTTATAAAGTATCAAATGGCATTGCGGACAACACTTTAGTTGGACTGGTACAATCTTAGTTTATATGCAACTTTGTGATTGGTTATATATTTTGCTGAATATCTTGCAGACTAGATGCACCAGAAAGACATTTAGGATTATATTTCAGTTAACATGTTTGCTTTCTTTCTTAACTGCTACTCATCAGAAATTCAGTTAACATCAGGAATTCAATTGTTCTGACAGTTCAGTTGACTACTTTCTTTATTTCAGTTAACAGGATTTCAGTTAATATCAGGAATTCAGTGAGGAGAGGGATGACGAATACAAGAGGTTCTTAGATCCTATCAGGTGATGGTCCTTCACTTGAAGCGGTTCAGCGTGCTCTCAGGCAGAACTTCAAGAAGTTCAGCAAATAAACTTGAAGCATGTCTCTGAAGTTGTGTCTTTGGTCGATGTGTCTCTGAACTTGTGTCGATGTGGATCATGTTTGTGATCCTTAATTAGTGTGGTGTCCTCATGGCTCGGGAAGCCTATGTGTAAACTCAGTCCTCATATATCGTATACACTGGTTGCCTATCTTTAGTTGGTTACTTAATTTGTGTGATGCATGTTACTCTAGTACTAAATTTTTGTGATGCATGTTATTCTGGTGCTGTCTATCTGGACGATCTTGTGTGATCTAGAAGAATGTTATTATGGATGATCTTGTATTCTGGATGATCTTGTGTGATCTGGGTTTAGTTAAATAGTTAACTAGTTTAATTTATATAGAAATGTTATTAATAAAACTCGATAAAGTTCAATCATTCGTCTTTACAAATATAAATTAAACAGAGTGGGACCCACACGTCAGCGGGACACACGAAAACGCACTCCTCAAATACGCCAAGCGTTCTGAAAATTTTGTAGCCAGCGATTTGGAAAGTGGCGCCAGTTTTTCCATCCGAAATTTTTAAGAAAGCGCCAAACTACCACGCTACCATCACTGGGCCCACGTTGTTGCGAAACGCCGTGTTATTTGACTACTACTCATGCGTCTTTCCCTCCCTAATCCCCTCGCAAAACCAATCTAGATCGATCAGTTAGGGTTAGTTGATGACAGGCGCCGCCAAGTTGGTTCTCTCCTTCCACCACGCAGGTGAAGAGGATGTCGAGGTCGAGCGAGGCGGCAAGGGGGACCCCTTCCTCATCGGAAATGCTGCACACACCTGCATCGGCATCGGCAATGCTACCTCCAATGTTCACACCAACCTCTGGCACGGCGACTGATGGAGCTCCCATCTCCAGCAGGCCTAGGGCGATGACTTCGCTCTTTGGGTTAGCTTCGTCCCAAAGAGCATCACAGCGTTCGGCCAACGAAGATGCACTCGACGACAGCCAAGATCCAGAATATTTGCTACCTTCGTCTCAGGACGAGATGAGACCAGGTACGCTATTTCCCCTTTCGATCATACCCTACTACTGCCACCCCAGATTTCATGCATTTGTGCAGGCACTGCTACCTTAAATTTCATGCATTATTTGTGCACGCGATTTACTGCAAATAATTGAAATGCCACCAATGAATACGCATAATAGATGATAGATGGATCATGCATGTCATTTGCAAGGGGAGTGAGGAGGGAGAAGAACGTGTTAAGACCTATAGAGCTTACTTGGGTCAAATCACGATTGGTAACTTAACATCAATGAGGGTATCGGTCCAGGGACTACATGTACTACAAGAAGAGAAGTGCTGAAGCTCCTGCGGAAGCAACACTTAATGAGATCGAGTTCAATTTTGATGTAGATACAATGATAAAGAGTAACGAGGAAGAGAGGGAGGTCAGAATAGTTTTGTCAATGAATCGAATAGCAAACCCGTCTGTGGCCATAACACCAGTAAAATCCAATAGAATTTCCTCAGATCATGATGAAGAAGAAGAAGTGCAAGAATCTGAATTAGATGCATACAAAGATTGGCTAGCTTATATGCATACAAGGAACCAAGCCATGGGTGAGTTATGGTAAAGCCCAATATATATATATATATATATATATATATATATATATATATATATATATATACACCTATGTGCTAATCTACACCCTAGGTGTAGAATAGCATTCTACACCCAGCCACATCAAATCAGCCCACTCAGCCACAACCGAACCGAACCAGCCCACCACCTCCGGCCCGACCCACCAACTCCCACCCCATAGGCCCACGCCACCCCCATTCGCGCTCACCTCCCCCCCCCTCCTGAAGCACCCCGAAGGCCCGACCCCCACCCACCCCACGCAAAACCTAATCCAATCGCGCCTCTCCAGGTCTCGGTGACAGAAGCGCGCCGCATCCCAGGCGGGCGGGGGACGGCGGCGGAGGCGCGGCCGCAGCCCGGTGACGGGATCCCAGGCATGCGGCGACGGCGCGGCCGCAGCCCGGCGTCGGGATCCACTCCGGCGCCCTCAAACGGCGGCGTCCGGAACCGAGGTATCCCCCCTAGCGCCCTCGACCTCACAGCGAGCCGAAGCTCGGCCGGCCTAGACCCTCGCAGCCTGGTGCGCCCCTGGAGGTGTGAGAGGAGTCGCCCCTGCTAGGGGTGGGGGAGCGCAGCTTGGTGTAAGCGCCATTCGCCCAACGCGCCTAACCCCCATTTTCTGCACATTCTACGATGAGCGTGCGTTTTTCCGCTATGCAATCCCCCGATTCCGGAATTTTCCATGCAATTTTTTTATTCTAATTCGATTTTTTGGGCGCATATCGTGCAGTGTCTTGCTAGTGTTTGAACAAGCAATCCAGTAATCCAGTAGTAATCAGTAGTTAGACTTTACTAAATGTTTTTGTTAGGATTTCAGCACCAATAAGTAATTTGTTAGACTTTACTAGATTTAGTATTTTTTTTCGAGATTACTGAGTGATGATGATTTAAACCGAGTGGTTAGTCTAGTAGGCTAGCATTTAAGTCTTGGTAATTTTTACCGAACGTTGTTCGCTCTAAATTTATGACCTAGTCTATTATTTTTGTTAGGTCAGTAGTTCAGTATCTCTTATGTTTCTTAGGGTCAGTAATATTGCCAGCATCACTTTTTTATTTTGGTCATTACGGATCATGAACTGAGTAGTAGTTAGTCCACTTGCTATGTTTTAAGTCTCAGTAATTTTGTTAGTTCCTGCATAAAGATTTTTCTTACTTAGACTAGGTCATTAGTCCAGTAGTAGCTAGCAGCACATGCATTCAGTATTTTTCATTTTTTTATGATCCATATGTAGTTTGTTGGCTTTTAGTATTTTTTTCATTTACTGAACATTGATAATCTAAATCAAGTAGTTAGTCTAGTAGTTCAGTAATTTGATATTTCCAGCACAATTATTCTTTTTTGTTGTTTATTAGTTTAGGTTCAACACTATGTTAATCAATGTCAGCAGTAGTATAATTTTTGAATCATTACTAAATATTTGATGCTTGATTTAGTAATTCAGAGTTTTCAGTTATCCAGTAATACCTAAGCATATGTAGATTTAGTAATACACCAAGTAGTACCTATGTATACATATGTATATTTTGGATTCAGCAATATAGAGATCTGGTATTTCAATATTTTTTACATGCATCTAGTTGATTTTCACATTTTTTCTTATTACCAAGCTTCGATAATCTGAACTGAGTAATTCAGTAAAGCAGTAACCCAGTAATTCAGTAATTCAGTATCTTGCCTGGCTCCTTATACTATCACGCTCATTTCAGTAATTCAGCAACATGCCATTTCAGTAATTCAGCAACATGCTGTTATATCATTTTTTAACAACTTTTACTGACTGAACAAAAAAAATAGGATATGGTACTGTATGAACAGTATTGCACAGGGTCCCCATACTCACCTGAAGTCGCACTTTCATATTTGGAGGGTTCTTTCGACCCGGAAGAAATACTGCATGCTAAACTTGTAAGCAATGCATTTTTTCAGTTACGTTTGTTTTCAGTAATTCAGTAACCGATACGTTTGTTTTCATTTTTTAACAATTCATTTTTGACTCTTTTTTCTACTATTTCCCCCCAAGTTTTCCTACCTGTTCTACAGAAAATGCACTGGTCAGTATACTGTGTGAACTTGGTACACGGACAAATTGATATTCTGGACCCATCCCCGTGGACTGACCAACAACAAAAGGAGATCCATGGAGGCATAGCTCATCGGATACACAAGAGGCTTAATGATATTTTTCAGAGCTTTACCGGTGGCAGGTTCATAGATTTCAGCCATTGGGGTTTGCCATACGTTCCGGTCCCGAAGGTTGTGGTTAGCAATGATTGTGGATTCTTTACCATGCTTTTCATAGAACATTATGATGGTGAGAATCGGAAGTTGAATATCAACATAGATCCGGTGAGATAGTCGTTCTTTCACACAGTTTTTTTCTCCATGCCATCCCCCTTTTTTTTTGCTGTTTTCGCTCAACTGATTTTATACGTGTTGTTCAAATGCAGCTACTTGGAGCACAATACAGGGCCCAACTCCTCTACTATATTGTGTTCCACAAGCGCAACGACATAACCCCTCTACCTGATGTGATTGAAGAACTAGCGCCATGGCATTCGCATCATATTGAGATGCCACAGTAGGACTTGTTGCCTCATTTACATGACACCCAAGTTCACAAGGGAGACAGTTCCAAGTGAAGAGAATGGATGCTTTGAGTTTTCTATAGACTTTTTCATTTTTTTAGAGTTTGCATGAGATAACCAGACTAATTATGTGTATATGCTCCCCCACAGATAACTAGTTATTTTCAGTACTGTCCACCTTGTACATGCGGAGGTTCAGTAATCAGTAGTTTCAGCATGTTTTTCCTTTTTTTTTACTGAAGTCTGGATTCAGTAATCAGTACTCCAGTAATCTCATGATTTCAGTAACCATGAGATTCAACTTTTTTTTCATGTACATATCTGGATTCAGGAATCAGGAGATTCAGTAACCAGTTATTTTTCCAGTACCGTGCATTTTTGTACATGCGGATGTTCAGTTCAGTATTTTTTTTCTTTTTAGACGTGGCAGGATTCAGTAATCAGTAGTTTTTAGTTGTAATGCGGAGCAAATGCATAGCTTTTTTTTCGCGTACATATCTAGATTCAGTAATCCAGTTATAAACATTCACGCAATCTAGTAGAATAGGCTTTAACATCTAAAAACAACGATATCTACTTTTGCTCTCATCATCTTTACCATCTTCTATTGTGCTATATCCAAAAATAGGTCACCACTAACTACATGTATTGGATTCAGTAATTCGAAGAAGCAGTAATAAATACTTTTAGCAATCTAGTAATACATTTGTTTCATTTCAAAAAATCTACTCGATGTCGTCATCTTCCATTTCAGAAGCAAGGTCATCTTGTGTGTCATCGCTCTCATAGCTACCCTTCCTCTTTCTTGTTCCACTCCCCACGGGCCTGCCCCTAGGCCTTTTGGGAGGTGGGGCTTCTCTCCCACATGTAGTAATATTGTGTCCGCTCTTGTTGCATCTCTTACAGCAACGCTTACAGTTTTTTCCTTGCGGTCTTTTGAAGTGTGGGGCTGGGAGATCAACACCCTCCACCCCCTTTGTACGGCTCCCTTTTGTGCTAGAGATTGGGGGGGCCGATGCTGATAAAACATGATTCTGCCCCGCCGGCACCCCTGATGCAGCAGCTGGTGGATCCAAATCATGTGCCACCCCTAATGCAGCATTGGTGGACCCAAATCATGAGGTATCTGGTCAACAACTTGAAGTGCCTGGCGAAGCAATTCTTTGCACTTGGCTACCCCCTGCCAGTAATCCAGTAATATATATATATATATATATGAGATCATCAGCCCATTAATATAAGAGAGTGTCAACAGCATACTTAGTAATTCAGTAATACAGCACCAAACATCCAAAAAAAATTCTAACCTCACTGGACATGACAGACTTCTGTTGCAGTGCACACCAATCAGGTAATAGCTCCAGCATGCGGCTTGCTTTAGTGTCTCCACTCGGTCCAACATATACTTTATCGTGTCTATCAAAGGGGGTAGCTTCCCTGGCATTCCTTGTATACCTTTTGGGGATATACCGGGATGGGATATGCGCCACTTGCAGGTTTGTAAGCACACACAAAAGATGCGGGCAAAACATACCTGCAAGTTCAGTAATTCAGTAAAGCGGATAAACATTTTTCTACAACGAACGAGAAAACACAAGGAACATTTTTCTGCAAGGAACATACCCGTGTGCTCAATTCTCATGCACTCGCAATTAAATTCTGATTCCTCAGGAATTTCCTCATTCACTACAGCTTTCACCCAAAATTCATGACATAACCAAGGGAAATCAGTTGGGGGCCTTGTGTGCTTCACCAGGTAGTAACCAGCCTTGTCCGGGTCTGGACGCACACGGAAAGCAGTGCTTGATTTGAGTCTACTCGCGAACACCTTGTACACAGCTCTGGTGTACACTCTGCTAAGCTGATTGTCGTAGCCATAAAATGTCGAGGCAATAACGGGGCCTGCAACAGCAAAAATCATTTTGTTAACGCACAAATTACTGGAAGTTCACATTTTTTTCTATCCTTTTTTTTTCTAAATTTCTTTGGACTTAGGTTTTCACCTGCGAATTGAACTCCTCTTCTGCCTCTTTCTCCTTATTATGCGCCAAAAGTTCCAAGAATGACTTCGCAAACTCATGTATTGCCGTTGAATTGTCACAATAACCATGCTTGATGGTAGAATTGACACTCTCACTTCTTTGTGTCGAAGTCATCGTCCCTCAGAATATCTCTTTGAAATAAGCACCCACCCACATGTTCCTTTCGTCGTACAACTTCATCAGCACTTTGGACTCATGAACTTCATATTTGTCAAGCATTGCAGCCCAGGCTTGCTCAAATTCAATCGGTCTGAGTGGATGATTGATAACAGAAGTTAAGGTTTCAGACAGGCCGGGATGTTGGGTATTAAACTGATTCAGCTCATTCCGAAACTTGTTCGTGACATGCCAGCGGCAATATCTGTGGTACGTCTTTTCAAATACCAAATTTATTGCCTTCTCAATTGAAGAATCTTGATCTACGTCAAACAATCAACATTAGCATTTGTATCAGTAATTCGGTAATTCAAATTTCATAGAAGTAATTCTACGAACAAAAACAGTAAACGATACACTTCAGTAATTCGGTAATTTAAATTTCATAGCAGTCATTCTACAAACAAATTCAGTAAATGATACACTTCAGTAATATTTTTCGAGTATCCCAGTAATCTTTTTTTATCCTCTGAAGTAATCAAAGCAAATCCATTTACGCAATATTGGTGGATTTCAAAATAAAGCAACAATCCATTCAGTAATCCTTATTTATTTTTTTTTAGTAATCTGAGCAAAACTCAAGCAAGCAATAAGCCAACAATCATGTTAAATTCAGTAATGATTACCTACGAGGCACAAGTCATAGCATACATACCTGTGAAGATAACAATAGGATCCGTGCCCCCCATACAAGCTCTAAATTGCTTGAACAACCACTCAAAGGTATCTGCTCTTTCGTCCCTCAACAATGCCTGACCAAAAACAACATTTTGCAACTTGTTGTTGAATCCAACAAACATTGCTAAAGGCATGCTATATTGATTGGTGCGGTACATCATGTCAAATGTCACCACGCTAGAGTAGTCTGCATACACACGGCAAAAAACCCCCCAAAGTCAGTAATCCAGTACGTGTGTAGTTTTTTTTTTGCCCAGCCCCCAAACTGAGTATTAATTCAGTATCTGCATAGTCACCCTGTTGACTGGCGTGGCTCCAAAAGACATTCTTGACGACGTTCTTATCATCAAGTTGGAACTCATAAAAGAATTGTGGATTATTTGCTTTGCACTCTCTAAAGAAGGCCAGGAGCTTCGGTATATCATCCATCAGTTCTTCCCGAACATGCGCAGCTCTCCTGCTAGGATTGGGTTGTGTACAACATCATCATTTATTTAGTGTCAAAATATTTTTCTACAGTATGTAACATGCCAAAGAAAAGGATAGCCACAGGAAAGTCACCTATTCTGAACGTCTCTCTCAGTCAAATGTAGATTCTCAACCCCACCCGCAACACTACGTAGGACACGCATAACGTTGGGGTGAGGGACTTGACTAGCAAGCATTGTGTCAACCAGGTTCATCACAGACGGATCTTCAACCTTGTGCACCCTCATATGCTTCGTCATGCTTGGTGTTGGATTTAGCTTGTGGTTATGTTCGAAAACAATGCGTGTAAAAAAGACACGCCCTCCACCTCGCGCCTCACTTGCGCACACCATTGCCTTGCAGCCATCACATTTTGAAGTCTTTGACGTATTACGGTCGCCATCCTGAACCTTTGTGTTATGCTTCCCTTCCAACGAGCAACAGAAATCCTTTCCAGTTGTCCCCCTTTTCCTGTTCTTCTTTATTGGAAAGCCAACACGCCCAGCATACTTTTTGTAGAACAAAAATGCATCTTCAAAAGACTCAAAGCTCATCTCAAAATTTGGAACAACTTCAAGATCCAAATCCTCGCCCTGCCATGAGAATATGTCAACAAATTACCAACAGAAACACATCCAGTAATTCAGTAATATGAGCATTCTTTTTCAAAGACACCAAATAAATGCAGCAGGGAATTTACACTTCTTTTTTTCAAAACACTCACATGTGTGTAAGTTTGGTTGACGTCAGGTGTAATCATCTCTGAAGGCGCAGCACACGGGGGTGGCGTCATAACAGCTGGATACCTCATATCATGTCTTAGCCAGGGAGGGCTACATCTCAATGGTTGGGCATTCATCACCACTGGTGTCCTCAACAAATTGCCATTTGCAGCACCCCCCCAGGGACTGAATCCGGGGAAGGATGCGGAGCTGTTCCCAATGGAGGCACAGATACTTGAGATGCCATCATACGCCTACTAGCAAGGCTGATTGCTGGGCTCGAGCGATTCATTGAAATATCATCACTCTCCATATCCGTAGCACTGCTACAAAGTAAAAGAAAAAACAATGACACATCACTACATTTCATCACTACATTACTACTGAACACAATACTACTTCGGAACATCCTACAAATGCAAAACACAAGGATGTAATATTAGGCACTGAATACTGAACATCCTACAAATTTGAATAACATCTGGTTTTCAAATACTAGGCACTGAATACTGAAAACACAAGGATGTAATACTAGGCACTGAATACTGAACATGCGTAGTGCTGAGCAGTGAATAATGTGTAAAATAGACCAAAATTACTGAATCCCGAAAATGCTACCCAATGGATAAAAATATTAGGCGGATCAAATACTGAAGACACTAAATAAATTCAGTAATAGGCCAAATACTGAACAATGTGCAAGGCACAAATAGAAGATTTCACGGTCTTCAGTAATTTTCCAGATCCCAATGTAAGGTTTTCATAAACTTGCAATCCACCAAAAATCCTCCACAAATCGACCAAAATGTCAACAAATTACTAGCGCAGAGAGATTATGGTTGAGAAGAGAGCTCAATTACCGATCTCACTCCACCAATCCCAGCAGACTTGGCCTCCCCCGCGCCGCGTACTGCTCGCCGCGCCGCCGCCGCCTGTGCTTTCCGCGCGGCAGGCACCGAGCCTGCTCTCTGGACCACTGGGCCGCCGCCGCTCGCTCCGCGCACAGAAGCTATGCGGGTACCCCTCACGATCCCCCGCTCGCCGCGCTGCTTGCTGCTCCCACCTCGCCGCTCGCCGCGGCATGTCTCACGCTAATCTACACCTTAGGTGTAGAATAGCATTCTACACCCAGCATCCAACCACCACCCCCGGCCCGACCCACCCACTCCCACCCCGCAAGCCCATCGCCCACCTCCCCCGCGTGCTTTACCACCAACCCCCCCTCCCTCGCCCGGCCCGGCCCGGCTGCCTCTCGAGAAACGCCCCGACCCCCACGCAAACCTAACCGCTGCTCCCAGGTTTCGGCTGGACCCCAGGCGGGCGGCGACGGGATCCCAGGCGGCGACGGCGGTGTGGCCGCAGCCCGTCGGCGGGATCAGGATCCACTCCCGCACCCTCGAACGGCGGTGGCCGGAACCCAGGTATCTCCCGGCGCCCTCGACCTCTCAGCGAGGCATTCGAGCGGCGTGGAGGCGGCTCGCAGCTTGCGAGTCTCGGAGGCAGTGGCAGCAACGAGCGGCGGGGCACGCCAACTGTGGTGGCGTCGAGCGGCTTGGCGCGGAGACGGCTCGCGGGGTGCGAAGGCCGCAGCGGCGTCGAGCAGCATGGCGTGGAGGCTACGACGGCGTCAAGCAGCATGCCGTGGAGGCTGCAGCGGGGTTCCGAGGTAGCTCGTCGGTGTCCTCGAGCAACTAGTGCGGCGTTAGCTAGCAATGGAGTGCGGCGGGTCGAGCGGTTGCCGCGGAATGCGTGACGAGCGTGATTCCGCGCGCCACACACCCGTGCGGGGAGTCGCGCGTGGAATTCTCCGCCTCGTCCGAGGAATGCATCGTTGGCTGCCCCAGGAGGACTACGAGAGGCTTTGATCTCCGCATCCAGATGGACACCGTCGACTTGATTTGCAAGCTGCATTACTGACCAATGCTTATGCATGTCTTGTTGACATAATCATATTGATTCAACGATGAATCTGACAATCAAGATCTTTGCAGATCTCCCACCACCTGCTTGGCTGTCAACTACCATGGTTGCTTCCTCTCGCTCTACTAGCTTCAGTAATTAAGAATCAAATCCTAATAACCGAGTATTTAGTATCAGTAATTTTGTTAGTTTTTTAGGTGGTTCAGTATTTTTTTGGATTGCCTAGTGCCGATGATCTAAGCTTGAACCAATTAGTTAGTTTAGTAGTTCTTTTGTTTCTTAGTTTAGGCTCAGCACCATATTATTTTCAGTAGTTGTGTTAGCATCTAGTATCAATAATTTTCGATCATTACTGAACATTTGATGCTTTGAGTTAGTATAGTAGTTCAGTAGTGATTACTTAGTTATTGGACCAAATAATGAAATACTAGACTACTAAACTGCATGAGATTGAATAGAGCTCTGTAACAAAAACTACTAAAACTAAAAAAATTTACCGAGCTTAGTGCAATTTTTTATATTTAGTAATTCAGCATAGTTTGAATAGGCTAATTACTAAATGAACTATCTAAAGCCAGGTAATGATTTTCGATAGCTAAATAAAACTAAAAACCATGGTGTAAACAAATGTCACTAGTAACTCAGTAATCCATCCTTTCAGTAATTCCAAACCATCCTTTTTTTCAGTAGATCCCATGAGCTTCACTTATGAGTTTGGTTCGACAGTGCATTCCATATAATTCTAAACTGCTCATTTTTGTTCATTAGTTTATGGTTTCTTAGTATTTTATTTTATTCTGCGTTTTTAGTTTTAGTAGTATAGTAGTTTCAGTAGTCTAGCAGTTTCAGTAATTTTTTGTTATGTACTTTTGGGCTGATGCATTTTTTTACATTTTTATTTATGCTAGTGTAGTTTCAGAAGTAGTTCTATAGTTTATCCGAGCGTGCAGTTTGATTAATTTTTTTTGCTGATGCTGTCAAAGGTATATCATTGATAGAAACTGTTTTCTTTTATAATAGGCATGGAAATGACGAGGATGAAAAAGCAGAGGCTCCCACATTCTCCTCTAGATACGACAGATATCAGAGTTGTCATGGAATGCGCAGCTGTAGGTGGTGGTGATTGATAGTACTGAACTTTACAAGGGAGATGGTTCCAAGTGAAGGGTGCCTCATGTGGTTTTTTAGGACTTGTTTTTTGGACGTTGCATGGGACAGTTAATTGTGACTAATATATGTACATATGCATAGTCACCACCCAACTATGTGTATATGATTGGATTCAGTAATCCATATAACCCTTTCATTTCAGTAATCCAGTATTTTTTTTGTGGTGGTTCTGGTGAATCGTTTATTTTTAGGGAACACACTTGTACATGCTTGGATTTAATAAGAGGGAGAGCTAGTTACAGTATTTCTTTTATGTACATCCGGTAATTCCCCCCTGTTTTTGGTGACTCGAGACTTTTTCACTACACAATTTTATTTTACATTGGATGGATTCGATAAAACGAGATCCAGTACTAAGTACTTTTTTATACACAGATCCAATAATACTTATGTATGCAGATTCGGTAATTAGCAGATCCAGTAATACTTCATTGGATCTACTGATTACTGGACTGTAATAGTTGCAGATTCAAGGAAGGAAGGGGTGATGATTTATGTGAATCCAGTAATTTGGTTTCTTGAGTTTGGATTCAGTAACCGAGAGACTCAATAGAAAATATTCAAAATGCTTGGATTCAGTAATCCATAAGGCCGTCTATTCAGTATTTTATGCTTAATTTTTTTCTTTCACTCAACAATGGTGCATCTACAGTTATTCAGTATTTTTTATACAGATCCAATAATACTTATACTACTGAATACTACTTAAAAACATCCAGCAATCTGTTCGTGTAGCTTAGTAACTGATGCTTTTCAAACTATAGAAGGCTACTGAACTAGTGCTTTTTGTTAGGGGTCGCTGGATTACTGGTGTATACATTTTTACCATTTTGAAATCATGAAGAGACTAGCTACAGAGCTACACGAAAAGAAAATTCATCAAAAAAATATCTCAAGACAAATGAAATTACTAAGACAACAAGTAAAATGTTTCAGTAATTTTTTCTAGCCCACCAAAAGATTCAGTAATTTTTTACCCCCCACTGCCGCTGCCCCTGCTAGACCAGCTTCACCGGCGCCCCTGCTGGACCCGTGCGCCGGCGCCCCCTATTGGACCTGCACACCGCCGATCTGCTGCGTCTGCACCGGCTTTCCTCCTCATGCTCGTGTTCGTGATCTATTTTTTGGGCGTGCGGACGAGCACCTCTGGCTTTGTTCTTCGTTGTGCTCTGCTCCGCCGCCCCACGCGCCCATGCAATGAGCTCGCGACGGCGCCGGCCGCCGCCCGCTCCGCCGCCGCCGCAGCCTCCGCCGCTCGCCGCTCGTGGTGCTCCGCGCTGCTCGCGGGTCGTGCTCGCGAATGAAGAAGCTGGACAGGGGGGCGGGTCGGTTGGTTAGCTGGTGGTGTTAGGTTGGTTGGGTGTAGAATCCCATTCTACACCTAGGGTGTAGAATAGCGCTGCCGTGTGTGTGTGTGTGTGTCTATATATATACTCGTGACTGATATTATGGATTCTTTTTCAGAGTTTCAAGACATATACAGGGAGGATACAATCAAGACATACCAAGAATGGTTGGGGGTTGAAGGAAAACTTGATGACATCAGTAATATCCCTCTCCTAATTGTCAAACAAATTACCATTCTTTGTCAGACTTCAAATTATGCTAGCTCATCATGTGACAAAATTGTCTACAGATGCGTATTTGAATACTATCATTCATATACATTCCAGTCAAGACAGCAACCCAACACCTCTAGTGCAGCCACCATCTCATGCTCGGCGTTGGACACAGGGGCTAGGAAATGGTAACTTGTGTTTATTAGGAATTAATTGTGTATGCATATTATGTCGTTTAGTGTCTATTATTACATTTTGTTCCCATGGAATAGGCTCAGAAAATGGGCAGAAAAGGGGACGTGGTCCCCTAAAAGGCTTGAAGGCAATCTCCAAGAGAATCAAGACGGGCAATCAAAAGATGAAAGTTGACTTCTCCAGACTTGGAGGACCGGTAGGTGATAACTACCGCTCATTCGTTGATGAAATAGTAATGTTTACAAGGAAAAGGGCGCCACTCATTGGAGTGAAAACGTGGAAACATGTCCATGAAGATGTAAAAGAGTCAAAGCATCTGATATATTGGTAATCAAAATCTTTGCTTCTGTATACATTTCAATTTTAAACTAACGTAACAACTCACATAGTATTTGCATGTTTTTGTAATTATATAACATGCTAGGTGGGACATTGAGGATAATGATCATTCAAGGAGAATCATATGGGACATTGCTAAGGAGCGTTACAAAGGATGGCGTTCAACTTTCAGCGCTACGGCCAAGGCATACAACAGCTACCACCAGAGAATGCTACATAAGCCTAAAGAATTAGATATTGTTGAATGGCACTATCTGTTGAAGTATTTTAGGACTGCAAAATTCCAGGTTTGTTCCACATTGTTACTATTATTGAACAATACCAATTTCATACAAATGGCTATGTCTAAGTCATTAAGATTATTGTTGAAATCTTGACATTCTAAAGGCAAAGAGCATACAAAATTTTGGGATTCGAGCCCAACAAAGGACTAGACATTTGTCAGGCTCTAAGCCTTATGCTCAGTGCAACTATGAGAAGGTAATAACTGAAGAAGCACATGTACAAGCTTTCTTGCAGGATGAATTACTAATTTATTATGTTCTTGGCATATCAGAGAGACCCAGAAACTGGTGAAGAGCCCAAGGATATGGAACTTTGGTTTATAACTCACACAAAGGATGGGCACTGGAAAGACCAAGAATCTAGGGATGTTTACGTGAGTTCTCACTGAATTTGTACATACATTACTATATATAGTCCATGCAAATATAGAATGCAAGCAAATTCATGTTCAACTAACTCCTCCATCTGTGCCTTGTAAATGTTAGGACAAAGCAAGCAGCCTTATTACTGAGGCGGAATCAAATGCAGAGGAAAACTTCGTTACCCAAAAGGAAAAGAACGAGATTTTCCAGAAGGCATACAAGGCAGTCACAAAGTGCAAATCAACCAAGTTGCATGGTAATGGGTACCTAGCAAAAAACCCAACTAGAAGGCAGCTGCTGAATGCGGATCGCCAGGAACAAATTCATAGGGAGGAGCAATAGCATCAGGAACACATCGAGTTGTTGGAATCATTTGGGCAGCTACAACAACAAATGTCAACATGGGAAGCTGACAAGGAAGCCGAAAGGAGAGAACATGCACGGCAAATTGAAGAAATTAACAAGGCTAGGGAGGCTGATAAAGAAGAGCTTAGGAGAGAGTTCCTATCAATGATGCAAGCAGCAAATGGACAGGCATCATCTCAACATGTACTAGTCAAGCTAGTTATTGAATGACTTTCTTTCCATAGGTTCTATATCTAAATGTCTGTATCCTTTCATAGATTGTCCAGCCAACAGCTGTCCAGCCAAACAACAATGTCGCTGCATCTGCAGAGGTGGCGGCGGTTGCATCAAACATGAGTACTGAAGAAGTACAGACAAACTCACCGAATGTGCTCTCTTCTAGTCAGGTTGTTCGTGAATTGACAACTTTTTACTTCTATCATCAGATATAGAACAAAATCGAACCTAATTTTTTCCTTCCAAATTTTTTTTCCAGGATAAGCCTCAAAAGCCACCTAGAGCAATCTGAAGTTGGTAGTAAACCAAGGGCAGCTAGCATTCGCACTACAAGAAGTAGTAAAGCTGGTGAAACACATTCCGTCCCGCCCGCGGCATACGTTTCATCACAACAGCTACAGGAAAAAGCTGCAAATAGGAGACGACAAAACGCCAAGAAGACAGGAGGTGAAATTTTTATACTCTACCTACTGTGAATGTTTCTGTTTCAGCTGTCAAAGTGTTTATAGTTGTGTTAATTATTTGCTGTCATTTTGATAATATTATGATTCGCAATGAAACTTTGGTTTGATACATGCTGTTGTTACACCCTTTCCATTATTACAGATTATTTGATGCTTACAAATGCTATTAATTCTTTTTAGGAAACTAAGCCATTTCGAATGGAGCAAACAGGTGATGGGACCTTCTTGAAGTCATTCTTTGCTGATCAAGTGATGGGATCATCTTGAAGTCATCCCCATAATGTGTTGAAACAATATCCTGTTGAAAACTTATTAGTATTATCAGTGAATGGTTGAATGGTTGAATGTTGCTATGTGTTGCTACATGATGTTGTTGAACGGAATTTATCAGTGAATGGTTGAATGTTGTTTCATGAATTATAAATGCATAATTATTATTGATCCTGTATTTTAATGTTTTAAATTATTGCTGCTACAAATAAATGAGTGTGGCAGAATAGACATATGGCGACCTACAAAACTATGGCAGCAACACCTTTTGTTGCAAAAGAGAATCCATCCTATCACAACCCATATTTTTCGGTGTCACAAAAGCTCGTGGCAATAGTAAGTTCCACTTATAGCAACCTCGTATTATGGTTGTAATAGAGACATGAACTTTTGGCAACCAAACCATTTTCGAAGCAACAACGTAGGAAACATCTTACAACCAATCAAACTAGGTGGCATTAGCGTGCTCCAAGCCTCCGACCTATATAATTTGGTGGTAATAGAATGTTCCACCTATAACAACCATCCCTGCTGCGTGGCAATAGAGGCCACCACCTATAGCACCGTAATCAACTTCGTGGTACTAGAGGGAACCACATATAGCAACTAAACAACTTTCGTGACAATAGATAACACCACATATAGCACTGAAATCAACTTAGTGGTAATAGAGGGAACCACATATAGCACCCAAAACACTTTTGTGGCAATAGAGGTGCTTCCCCCTATAGCAACCACAACTGGAGTGTAGCAATATAATACTTTGCAATGCAAGATTTTACAAATTACAACGTGTTGGGTACTATGCAATTGCACCTATGGCAACACCAGATGCGTCGCAATATGATAATTTGCAACCAACACGAGCGAGCCCGTAGATGCTAGTTGCAACGCCTCATTGTGTTGTAATAGAAAAACTAATGCAACATAAAAAAGACATGCGTCGCTACAGGCTAATGCAGCGAGACATATAGCTGCGTTTTCTTACGACACAAATTGGTTGCAATTGCGGCTATTGCAACAAAATATGGCATATTGCAACACATTTCGTGCGTTGTATTAGGGAGAAAATCTAGTAGTGCTTCAGCCGTACCATCCATCATTGTTGGCGTCGAAATTCTGACCTGGTCCTGCATCTTGCCAAACTATCCCCAAGGACGGGATATGTTCACATCACCATCCGTATGCAAGCTTTAAGTAGATGCAAAGGTATAAAAAGTAGCCAATGGATAGGCCGAGGTTTCCTATGCAAGCATATATTCCTATGCAAGCATATATATAACATCCGTCATTGTTTTCTTTTTGCAACTTTAATTCTTTATTATCTAAATTATCTTGTAGTTTAAACTCATTTCTATTTTGTTTTATTAGTGTATAAGCCTTTTTACTATTTAACTCTCTTTCCTTTTTAATTTTGTTAAGCCTATAAATTTCTCGTCTAAAGTAAATTTCCTTTTCTCTTATAGCAGACCATTCACATAACATAGAAGTATTATATTCATCAGGAATTTTACTCAATTTTTGCTCATAATGCTTTATTTCATTATCAATATCTAATTTTTCCATAAATTCACATACATTATGTCTTCTATTTTCTTCTACATTTGACTCAGAACTAGATGCTTCTAAATCATCCAAACTTTTTTCTTTATAATCTACAAATCTAATACAAGTTTGCCCCTTACTATTTTCATAGCTTATGTAATTTTCAGGCTACTTTAAAATCTTTGGTTCTTTTAAAGCAGCAGTATTCCATTC
This sequence comes from Panicum virgatum, assembly GCF_016808335.1. Classification (NCBI taxonomy): domain Eukaryota; kingdom Viridiplantae; phylum Streptophyta; class Magnoliopsida; order Poales; family Poaceae; genus Panicum; species Panicum virgatum. Next base: position 43,160,871 of record NC_053138.1, read on the forward strand.
TTATCCTGCTCTATTGGTTAACCTTCCAATGAATTCTATACTTACTAGTAAATTGGTACCATTAAAATCTTCATAACCTTTGGTCTGAAAAGCAAATACCATTTTATCTATAAATTCTTTTATTGGCATCAATAAATCTGGAGCTATATATGTTATTAGCATATTTTCATTCATGTCTCCTAAAAATCCTAATGCTGCTTTGTTTATTGATTCCCATCTTTTATCTAATAGGGTGATTAAGACTTTTGTTTCTAATTTCTTCCTTGTCATCCCTTTAATTCCTATAATATACATTCCTTGGTGTATGTATTTATACCCAATATATTTTAATACATTCTCAATTTGCTTACTAACAATTCTTAATTGAACAGGTTCCGTTAATACACTTAATTCAACTTCTCTCGATATCCTGTATAATGCGCTTCTATTTTCAAACCAACCCATTTGATATATTTGCTGAGGTCTTATTTTCCTTAAAGTATCCTTCTGATATCTTTCAAGATCTCTTTCTACATCTATCATTTCCTCTAAGGATTCAATATCGTCACATCCTCCTTTTAATTTGTCCATTAGACTTAAAGGCCTAGTATCTTTTTGGACTAGTTGGAGAAACTTGTCTCTTCTTGTGAGGCTTTCAGATACTTCCATTTGTCAGAATTTAAAGATCTAGGAATTTCTATTATTCCAGATGATGACAATACAATTTCTTTACTATGCTCAGCAATATTACTACTTTCTAATTTATTGAACAGATAAGATATATCTTTTTTAATATAATCACTATTTTGACTAAACTTTCCAAGAAATATTTTACTTTCTTCTAATGCCTGCAAGGCTAATTCTAAATTTTTATTTGTTATAAAATATTGCTCTTCTAAATGCTTATATTCTTTCTGCAATCTTTCAAATTTTAGTTCTAAATCGTCTTGCCTTTTACCCCCAAGTTATGTAAAAGTTATGAATTAAATCAACTATTAAATTTATCTGACCGTGAGCAGTATGCCAAGTATGTTATTTAGAACTATTTATTCTGCACCGAATATTTATATTTTCTTTAGTACTAACTGTCTTTCCGGTATTGACTTCAAAATTCAAATAATGTAACTTTTCAATTTTGACAACGTAAACAAAATCCCTTAAATTCAAATTTTAATAACCAGGCTCTGATACCAGTACAATGAAATCGAACTCGACCAAGTGGAAAAATTCGAAAATTCAAACTGCAAATTCAAAACTCGAGTTACTATTCATAGCACTATTCAAATTCAACTGTTACTATTCAAATTCAGCTGACACTATTTAAATTTGTGGTACTATTCAAAATATTCGGTACTATTCAAATTCCTTATATGAATAGGATGCTCCCACTCACGAAGTGGATGAAGCACCTCAGGGAAGGCGTCGCTTTCACTCTACAATTCGGTATTCGCTAAGTATGTGCTTAACTCTTAATATGAACACTCACGACCACCCAAAATTCAAGGCTACTATTTGGAGCACTTATGGTGGGAGTATAGTGGATGGAGCACTTCTGGGAGATATGCGTGCGTGAATATTATACGTGCGATTAGTAACTAATATGCAGGTGGATTATAGGTATGCGTGCGGATTCTCAGGATCTTAATAGGTTGGCGAAACCAAGAATCCAGCCGGTGGAGTATCTTATGCTTGTGTCAATCCTACTCAGTACTCACCGCATGCATCGCTAGCTTGCTTCAGAACCAGGCCTACCCGGTCTTCTCCCGAACTAACCCCGGTGACGCGCACACAGGACTCAGGCTCTACCGTCTCCCTAGGCAGTTCCACCCGAAGGGAACAGTTCTCTGCAGACACAGGCTCTCTCAGACGCCTCTCTCTAGGCTAAACGAGAGCAACTCAACACAGAGGTTTCTCCTCTAGGGTCCCTAGTGTAGAGACATCACCCCGTATGAACGAGCTTAATCCATTTCCACAGAGCAAACTTACATATGGCTTTCCCTTTCGGGAAGCCCCAAGCACTTACAGAAACCTGGGATTACCTTACAGACGGACAGTTATAGCAGGCTCCCTTATTTCTATATTACATGGGAGTGGAGTGATACTAATTAGGTGGAGTGGAGTGGCGGATGTCTTCGGTGGCTTTCGGTTCTACGAGCCGTCTCCTTGGTCTTGCCGCGCTAAATGCGTGCGTCTGGCTTCTCCTTTTATAGACTGGAGGAGCCTTCTGGCTTAAGGCAACGCCTGGACACCCGGCGTCTTCAATTATTCTCCTTTACTGTTGTCTGGACAGCTAGACAATAACGCTGGCTTCAATAATTGTCCTGGCTACAGTAGAACTCACTGTTCAAATTACTATCTATTCCTTTTGCCTTGTCCACTTCCGCACAACTTTCTTCACGTGATATTCTCCGGAGATATTCGGGGGTATAGACTTCCACGCCTGAATGATTGATGTCGCAGACATCAAACAAACACTCTGGCATGTTTCTAGTATGCTTATCCTATGGCGGAATTGTTGATAACACCTTATCAACATTCTGGAAGCATTAATATTAAACTTGCTGATATTCTTCTTGTAATATTTCTTCCTCTTCATTATCAACATCTTCTGGCTGCCATATTTCATACCATGCCAATAATTCTCGATATTCTTCTCTTAGTTCACATTCCTTACCATAATTAGGCTTTATCAGTCTTCCCACTTCTCTTTGTATGATACTATTTTTACCATAATATTCTCGTACGAATATTTTTGTTATCTTATTTTGATACATCATATAATATTCAGGATCAAATTTTGTATTTTCTTCTATTTCTCTTGCTTCAGTAAAGATCCTCCACTTGTCATGATTTGTATTATTGGCGAATAACTCTTCATAATTCTGCCATGTATCAGAGGACCAAGTAGTAGGAAATTTATATGATCCTTTTGTAATATAAATATCATGGCTTGCTGGTCTTATCGGTTGTGTAAATTTTGGTGGATTAGAGCAAAATCTAATTCTATATCTTCCTTGGACACAAGCTAATTTTTTAGCTACTTCTTTAATAGCCATTCCAAGGTCTGATTGACATATTTCTCCAAGTGTTCCATATATATCATGGGCTAAACCATGGTCTATAATAGTTTGTAAAGAGATATCATCCCCAATATTTCTTTATATACTTCTGAAGTATTTTAAATGTATATCAGCCTTGAATATTATAAATTTATGATGAGGCTTGACAATTAATTTATCATCAATTTGGAGTAAAGGAAAGATATTTGCTTTGGCAATTATTCCCAGTTGCCTTTCTTTTCTTTGATATAATTTTATAAAATAATTTTGTATATCAAGAAAGGTTTTGTATTGTCTTTTAGCATATTTGCTCCATATTAGATCTATAATATCCTGTGCAAAACATGACAAGACTTGCTCAGTCTTAAAACTTTTTCTAGGAACTAGAAACTCTTGTGGAGTTTTGCCTAAATATTTATTCTCCTTCTTATCTTTCTCTTCTTCTACTAGTTTTATTTTATTTTCTACTTTCTCAATATTTTTCTGCTTTAGGCATGCCTTATAGGCTTGTCTTAAACAGAGACTACATGTTTCTCTTTCTCCTAGGTCTTGGTAATATAAGCAATATACACATTTTATACTAGACTCACCTTCTTTATAATCCCATTTATGTTTGCTAATTACTTGATCCATCATTTCTATTTTTAGTCCAGCTAGCTCATCAATTAAATCTAATTCTTCCTCACTTGATTCATTTTCTTCATCATATTCTACTTCATCTGTCTCTATTATAGAATATATTGACTCATCGTCCATTATATCATCATCACAAACTAAGATATTCTCATTCACACTATCTATTATTAACACCTTTTTTTGTTCTTCCTGCTTGTTAGAATACCTTTTCCTATCTTTATAGGGGCAAGTTTTACTTAAATGATCCGGTGAGTTACATATAAAACACCTACATGTGCTATCATAATTCTTTCTAGGATTATATCTTCGTACATTTCTTTTATGAAGAAAATGAGCTCTATTATCTAATCTCCTCAGAAAATATCTCTTCTTTGTTTTTACATTTCCCTTCTTATAATTCTTTGGGTATCTTTTATTTCTAGATCTCTCTTCTCCATATGTCAAAGGTATTTGAACTATCTTATTACAGAAATTATAATCTGATTGCTTCATCGACCTTTGGGCTTGTATATTCGTGCATATCTTTCTAAGCTGCTTAAAAACAAATGTTATAGCATGAGAAATATTATATTCTTTACATTCCTTTTTATACTCTTCGAATATCATAGATCCTAATGGGTCTGGCAACTTATTAAAATATCTTTCAACTATTCCTTTATTATAACCTTGCTTAGCAGTGGTAGCATTATACAAATAATGTTGAGAGAATTCCTTTATTCCTTTCCAATTTGTTAATGTTAATTTTTTTATTTCTTTTAATCTTTCATTCTGCAATGTAGTATATCCTAATTCGGGATCTTCTCCTATAACAATGCTTGAAAATGATATTTGCAAAATTATATGGATTACTACCAGCTCTTTTTAATTCTTCATAATAATTAGGAAAGGCTTCTATCCATTGTTCCCATAAAACTTTAGCTGATTCTCCTAAAATGTTTCTAAATATGTAAGCATATCTTCTACTCTATTTCCAATATTATGCTGATTTTGTATGTATTTTTGTACTATCAATCCTTTCCATATACTAATTATATTAGGCCAGTCTATCGGATCATGTGCTGCTAAGTTTAATATAGCACCATCACTTCTGTAATTTTGAAATTGAACTGTCTTTTCAAATTGCCTTCCTTTTGAACCCATATATTTATATTGACCAGGTATATAACTATATGCAGGTTCTTCCTTTTCTGGTGGCCACGTTCCTGACATTCTAGAAGATCTTTCTTTTTCTCCTTCAGTTTTTATTTCTGGACCTCGTCTTCTTTTAGATGAACTAGAGTCAAGGTCCATTGCTTCTATAGCATTATCTTTGTCTTGTAAAGACATATGTATTTCTAAATCTTTGCTATATGACTCATTTTTATCTTCATCCTTTTCCTCATAGCTTTCTAATAAATATTTATTATTAATTTCCCACTGTTCCTCTTCACTAATAATATCGTCTTCTGTATTCTCTATCTTTACTTTGTTTTCTTTTGGCAACTTTAATTTTTTATTATCCAAATTATCTTGTAGTTTCAACTCATTTTTATTTTGTTTTATTGGTGTATAAGCCTTTCTACTATTTAACTCTATTTCCTTTTTAATTTTGTTAAGCCTATAAATTTCTAGTCTAAAGTAAATTTCCTTTCTCTTATAGCAGACCATTCACATAACATAGAAGTATTATATTCATCAAGAATTTTACTTAATTTTTGCTCATAATGCTTTATTTCATTATCAATATCTAATTTTTCCATAAATTCACATACACTATATCTTCTATTTTCTTCAACATTTGACTCAGAACTAGATGCTTCTAAATCATCCAAACTTTTTTCTTTATAATCTACAAATCTAATACAAGTTTGTCCGTTACTATTTTCATAGCTTATGTAATCTTCAGGTTGCTTTAAAATCTTCGGTTCTATTAAAGCAGCAGTATTCCATTCTTCTCCTGCTCTTTCTTCAGAGCTAAGTTTTAGAGGACTCCTAAACTTTATTCCTTTGGATTGCATATTTTATATTACATTATTCACATTTACCTTGTATCGGGTTCCACTTCTATTGGTTAACCTTCCAATGAATTCTATACTTACTAGTAAATTGGTACCTTTAAAATCTTCATAACCTTTGGTCTGAAAAGCAAATACCATTTTATCTATAAATTCTTTTACTGGCATCAATAAATCTAGAGCTATATATGTTATTAGCATATTTTCATTCATGTCTCCTAAAAATCATAATGCTGCTTTGTTTATTGATTCCCATCTTTTATCTAATAAGGTGATTAAGACTTTTGTTCCTAATTTCCTCCTGGTCATCCCTTTAATTCCTATAATATACATTCCTTGATGTATGTATTTATACCCAGTATATTTTAATCCATTTTCAATTTACTTACTAACAATTCTTAACTGAACAGGTTCTGTTAATACACTTAATTCAACTTCTCTCGATATCCTGTATAATCCGCTTGTATTTTCAAACCAACCCATTTGATATATTTGCTGAGGTCTTATTTTTCTTAAATTATCCTTCTGATATCTTTCAAGATCTCTTTCTACATCTATCATTTCCTCTAAGGATTCAATATCGTCACATCCTCCTTTTAATTTGTCCATTAGACTTAAAGGCCTAGTATCTTTTTGGACTAGATGGAGAGACTTGTCTCTTCTTGTGAGGCTTTCATATACTTCCATTTGTCAGAATTTAATGATCTAGGAACTTCTATTATTCCAGATGATGACAACACAATTTTTTTACTATACTCAGCAATATCACTACTTTCTAATTTATTGAACAGATAAGATATATCTTTTTTAATATAATCACTATTTTGACTAAACTTTCCAAGAAATATTTTACTTTCTTCTAATGCTTGCAAGGCTAATTCTAATTTTTTATTTGTTATAAATTATTGCTCTTCTAAATGCTTATGTTCTTTCTGCAATCTTTCAAATTTTAGTTCTAAATCGTCTTGCCTTTTACCCCCAAGTTATGTAAAAGTTATGAATTAAATCAACTATTAAATTTATCTGACCGTGAGCAGTATGCCAAGTATGTTCTTCAGAACTATTTATTCTGCACCGAATATTCATATTTTCTTTAGTACTAACAGTTTTTCCGGTATTGACTTCTAAATTCAAATAATGTAAATTTTCAATTTTGACAACGTAAACAAAATCCCTTAAGTTCAAATTTTAATAACCAGGCTCAGTATAGGGAAATCGAACTCGACCTAGCGGAAAAATTTCAAAAATTCAAACTGCAAATTAAAAAATCGAGTTACTATTCATGGCACTATTCAAATTCAGTGACACTATTTAAAATCAGCTGAAACTATTCAAATTCAGAATATGAGTAGGAAAATCCCACACACAAGGTGAATGAACCACTTCAGGGGGTTTCTCTTTATGCACTATTCTTAATAATAATTAGGGAGTATGTAACACCCTAGTTTAAATTTCAGCATTTAGTAATAAATTTAATTGGCTTTAATTAATTTTCTAAGGTTTTATATGCTTTGACTTGCATTTAAATTAATCTTCTCTAACAAGTAATTAAATTTTTTCTAGGTTTAAACTTGTTTGTGCATTCATGCTGGTGCATAATTTTATTTTATTGAGTGTGGTTTGAATTCAAATTCAAATTTGAATTCAAATAGGTTTAGTTTGGTTTGTATTAGAAATAGAATAGCAAAGGAAATAGAAAAGAAAAGGGAACAGCCCAACAGCCAACCCAACCCGGCCCAAGCCTCCTTTCCCGCGGCCCACTCCTTCCGTTTCCTGGCCCGCTTCCCTCGTGCCCCGGCCCAACACCACCGCTCCAGCCCAGCTCCCACGCCAGCCCGTTCCCCTGCGCGCCGACCCCCGCCACTAATGCCACGGCCCCGCTTGTCAGCCGCGCCCTACCCCTCAGGCCGCGCGCGCCGTTGCCGCGTCCCACTGCCAACACAGCCCCACGGGTCAGTGTCGTCTCCCTCCTCCTTTCTTCCCCGCGCAGCTCTACTCCGCCCGCTCCGCTGTGAACCCCGGTCCCCTCGCCAGTCCTGTGGACTGCCCTTCCCCGCGAGACCCACCTGCCAGCCTCCTTGAGCATCTTCCCCTTCTAGAAGCCTCCTCACCCGAGCCCGGGATCACGCCGAGCGGTTGCGCGATCCGCTTTCCTAGCACGGATCACGGCCGCGATCACCGTGGCCTTCCCCAGCGCGCACGCCCGCCCATGATCACCGGTCTCTCCTTTAATTGCCCCCTGTGACCCCTTCATGTGCCCTACCACGCCACGCCGAAGCCGCCCCGAGCCCTAGTGCCACCTCCACCTCGCCATTGCAGCACCACAGCACTGCTCCGACGTGGACCGGCCGCCTCGCTGCACCTCCACCACTGCAATCCGCCGCAATAGCTCTGCCGTGAGTCTAGGATGCTCCCCGAGCCCTCCACCCTCGACCACGCCTCTTGCAGCGCCGAATTTTCGCCGTACGCCGCCGTAGGTGAGTTTGATGCGCCACCGCGATTACTCGCCGCCGGCGATCCCCCGGCCACGCTGACCCCTTGTACACCTCCGCAGCAACACACCACATCGATTCGAGGAGATCCAATATCCGAAGCACCCCTACACCGCCCTGTCCGCGAGCGCAGCGCCGAGCTTCACCGCCGTCCTCGACGCCGGCGACCCTGCGCAGCCACACCACCCGATCCCGACCCGCTGTAAGCACCCCAGTGCATCACTTGTTCTTTTGCGCTAGGTAGCTCAGCGCGTAGGCCGTTCACGGCGTTGGAACACTGCACAACCGGCGCTCCGCCGTCGCCCAGCTGCGGTCCGCCTTGGCGGGCACCCCGCAGCGCAGCACAGCCCCGCGCAGGCCTTGCCTCCACTTGCTTTAGCGCTGCGCCCACTCACAGACTTGTTTGCACCCAGACTCGAGCCCCAGAGATGCGTGACCGCGCGTGCCGTCGAGAACCACCGCGCAGACCAACCGCCGCCCATGCTCACGTCGCCCAGAGCCCTCCCGAGCTCAACTGAGTGTCCAGGTGAATCACGCATAACGTGCTGAGCATCCCAGATCCAAGCCCGGGTCGATTTGACCCATGGAGCACCGGAATTGGTGAACTCCGGTGAGCTCCAGCCGCGTGCCGCCGTGGGAACTCATCCCCGGCGACCCAGCGCCGCCGCCTGCGCCCCAATCCATCCAGAGCTGCCCGATCTGAAACGAGCGTCCCAGATTTGATCTACAATCCATCAAACCCGAGCCCTCAGATCGTGATCCAACAGCCCTGATTCAAAGGTACCGGTTCAATCTGGCATATTTGCTAAAGAGCCCCTACGTTTCACGGAAATCAACCCGCAGTCCAGGCATATTCAAAAGTATTTATAGCTAAGTCCTGTTTTAAGTGTTTTAGCCCTTGAGCTTTCTAGAATTAGAACCCGCAGTCCAAGCCCTATAGTTTTGCGAGTTAGACCCTAGATCTACCCATTAATTACATTTAGGTCCCTGGTTTTTGCAGAAAACCCCTGGAAAGCCTGTTTTTCTTACAGTTTAACCCCTAGATCTTGTTTTAGGCCTAGTTTTCGCGTTCTAGCTCTGTTTTAGGCGTTATTTATGTCCACGCGATCGTTGTAATGCATAGAATAGTTCTAGCTTAGTTTTGTTCATTGTTTTTATATATTGTTGTACTGTTTCTTAGTGTTTGCTCATGTTTGCATGTATGTTTATATTGTTGCCTTGTTTCTGGCCATGTGTTCGTGTGTAGACGTTGAGCTACCGGAGGAGCCCCAGTACCAGTACCCGGAGCAGCCACCACCTTCTGAGCACTTTGAGCAGCAGGAGCAGTTTGAGGAAGGCAAGTATAACATGAACAACACCCATCACTTTTAAATACATTTTCATACTGCATTTTAATACTATATGCCTATAAGGACTTTCCTAGCAACTTTATATCCTTTATATATCCCTTGGGTTGCATTTTGGTTAGTTGTGCTAGGTTGCTGCGCTCTCACACATAATGGTCCTTTTTAATTAATTTGATTAATGGTATATGCAACTTAATTCTGGGAGTGGCCCATTTGAGTGGCTCACGTCTCGTTAAAATGAGTTTTTCTAGAAACATGGTTTAGGGGGCCAACACGGTGCTTAGTGCTGGGTTGGCCACTCCCCATAAGGACCGGTTCATAGAGCGACAACCTGGGACAACAGCGCTACCACAAGATTGGAATGGGACGGTCTTGGCTTACTAATTAGGTCATTTTGGTTCGGGAGTAACTTACCGACGGGGCAAGAGGGGGGTCGAGCTTCAATGGTCCCTGCGCTACGGGGCTTGGTCTGTGTTATCTTGTACCCCCTCGAGGTGGGCCCCATCGTTGCATTGCCTGAATCCTTAGCGGTTACCCCTTACCAACGTGGTCCTTTGTAACGGCCTCGTAGTGAGTTTGCTAGTCATCTCACCTAAGGAAGTGTGATGAACAACTAGCGTAGCTCACGACTTGTGGGTAAAGATGTGCAACCTCTGCAGAGTGTAAAACTGGTATACTAGCCGTGCTCACGATCATGAGCAGCCCAGATCCTCCTTTTGATTAGTGGGGTTATCTTCCTTTGACTAGGGGGGTTTCCCCGGGTGGTTGGTTTGGTTTGGTTTGGTTCTCAATAGTATCATAATTAATTCTGATTAATTGCTATGTAACTGGGGTATGGTAATTCATCAACTTGTAGTAAATAGTTTTAATAAAATTTTGCCAAGATTAAAAGCTAATGCAGTTGAGCCAGCCAACCTTAGAGCCTCATAGTTTGTGTTATACTTGTTGAGTATGAGTTGTGTACTCACCCTTGCCTCCTCTACACTTTTTCCTCTTGTTCTTTTGGGGATACTCTACTGCTGCTCAGTTCCTACCGACGCGAGGGAGTTCACCCGGAGCTACCAGGAGTACGAGGACTTCTAGGCGTTCGTCTCCAAGTCGACGTCCCTGTGGCGCCCTGCTCAGCTTTCGACGAGAGTTATCGTATATGTTTTACGCTTTCGCATACTCTGTATCAGACATTTTGTCATTAATTTAATAAATAACATTCGTACTCGCTTTATTATATCTTTTTACGTGATATGTGCTGTGATATACTATTCATTATGTTGTATATACGTGTGACTTGATCCTGGCACGTATATGATTGCTTGGTTTATATCCTTTTATAAACCTGGTGTTACAGAGTGGTATCAAAGCTATATCGACTGTAGGGCGAAAACCTATATAGAACTGGTCGAGTTTTAGGTCTTCTTCTCTCTAAGCCTTGCCTGTTGAAACTATTTTGCTATTATATTCCTTAAAATTCAAAGATTTTTACTCGTCTTGCCTTGAATTTTCTCTATAGAATTAGTTGTCATAGATTCTGGCCTGAAGTAAGTTGACTAACCATCATAGGTGTAAGCTAAATGACCCCTTTATAATAGCACGATAGAACGTTCTGCGATGCGTTGTGTTAGTCGAGTGGTGTGTTAAACTCGGCTAAAGTTTAAATTTTGTATGTCTGTTATTGTGCAAATGTTTGATTTGGATTTTTGGTTGATTGCATAGCTTAGTAGTTAAAATTTATTTAATGAAAATCAGTTAAAGTCAATTAATTAATAAAGTGAGTTAGAACGTTGGGGTTAATGCCATGCACTCTATCCTGTCTACTTTATCATGCCTAAGTCTTCCTTGCAGATAGATATCATATCCGTCTGAAACTATTTCTGCAATATCTTTACTCATACATCTTTTGTTCAAATCAGATGGTGAACACCAGGAGCACCGGTTCTGGTTCAGGCCAGCAGGGGCAGAACAACCAGGGTACCGGGATGCCGATGACTCCACCCTTGACTCCGGAGCAGTTCTTCCAGCTCCAGATGCAGATGATGGCCACCCTGAACAACACCGTTCAGGCACTGCAGCAGGTCCACGCTCAGCCGCAGCCTCCGCCTCCGCCACAGCAGCCCCGCGACAGGCGTGCAGAGTTTCTGAGGGGTCACCCGCCGACGTTCTCCCACATGTCTGACCCACTTCAAGCAGATGACTGGCTCCATGCAGTGGAGCGACAGCTGGACATCGCCAAGTGCGATGATCAAGAGCGTGTCTTGTACGCAGCAGGAAAGCTGCGAGGTGCAGCTTTGGACTGGTGGGAGTCCGACCGAGTTCAGGACCGCGAGGCTTTCACCTGGATCCAGTTTCGGGAGCAGTTCCGCAGCCACAATGTCCCCGCGGGCGTTATGAAGACGAAGAAGAAGGAGTTCCTTGCACTTAAGCAGGTAAACTCAGATATAATCTTTCAGCATTTCCTTTTGAGCTAGTACCCCCTTGTTCTATCTTTCTGAAGCATGAGCTAATCACTCGTCATACATCTGTCCTTTTCACCCCAGGGAACTATGACGGTCACGGAGTATCGTGATCGTTTCCTTCAGCTCGCTCGCTACGCCCCTGCCGAGGTCGCGGATGACCGCGACAAGCAGGAGCACTTCATGGAGGGTCTCGAGGACTACATCTAGTACGCGCTGCTCAACCTCCGCTTCGAATACTTCAACCATCTGGTTGACAGCGCGCTCAACACGGAGCGCAAGCACCGGGAGATGGAGGATAAGAAGGGGAAGATCACTCCCATTGCTTCCGGCAGCAACACCCATCCTCGCCTCCAGCCGCCCCAGCAGTACCAGCAGTAGCAGTATCGGCCTCCCCAGCAGTACCAGCAGCGGCAGCAGCAGTACCCGCCTCGACAGCAGCAGCAGGCAGGTCAGGGCCCAAGGTTACCGGCACCTCCGGCTCGTGCTGCTCCACCAGCTTCGCCAGAACCGCAGGCTCCACGGCAGGCAGCTCCTCCTGCCGGACAGCAGGCTCCAGTACCTCCTCGCGTGTGCTATCACTACGGCCAGCCGGGGCACTACGCCAACTCTTGCCCCCGGAAGGCGCAGGCGGGACAGCATGGGCGCCCAGCTCAGCCCAGGGTGCCAGCACAGGGCAGAGTGAACCACGTGACGGCCGAGTCAGCGGCCGAGGCTCCTAATGTGGTTATTGGTACGTTCATGGTCAACTCCCATCCAGTTATAGTGCTTTTCGATACTGGTGCTACTCATTCATTCATCACCAAGTCATATGTTGAGCAGCATAGTTTCTTTACCACTGCATTAAAGAAGTGTCTGCTAGTCTCTTCACCGGGAGGGGAGTTGAGATCCCATATTGTTTGCCCCCGAGTCAGTATAGCCATAAGGGGGGCAACGTTCAGTGCTGATATGAGGGTGCTAGACACCAAGGGTATTGATGTGATTCTAGGAATGGATACTCTTGCCAAGTGGGGAGTCATAATTGATTGTGCTCAGCGGGCAGTTCTCTTGTCAGCATCTGATGGCCAAGAGGTGACAGTCACTGCTTCAGAGCCCTCGGGGTTTCTTCATCAGATGGAGGCTAGTCCCACGGACGGCATTTGCGTGGTGTCTGAATTCCCGGATGTCTTCCCGGATGATTTGCCAGGTATGTCGCCTGAACTCAACATTGAGTTTTCTATTGATCTCTTGCCTGGCACAGCTCCCATTGCAAAGCGGCCCTACCGTATGGCACCTATAGAGCATGAGAAAGTCAAGAAGACTATTGATGAGTTGCTAGCCAAGGGCTATATCCGTCGCAGCTTTTCTCCTAAGGCTTTTCCATTGTTACTAGTAGATAAGAAGGATGGCTCGAAGAGAATGTGTGTCGATTATCGGGAGCTGAATGCAGTTACCATTAAGAACAAGCATCCACTGCCCCGTATTAAGGATCTGTTTGATCTGCTTCGAGGTGCTCGTGTATTCACGAAGATTGATCTGCGTTCGGGCAATTTTCAGCTGAGGATCCATCCTGAGGATATTCTGAAGATGGCATTCACCTGCAAGTACGGGCTGTATGAGTACACGGTCATGTCTTTCGGCTTGACTAATGCCCCGGCTTTCTTCATGCACTTGATGAACATGGTTTTCATGGATTATCTGGATGTCTTCATGGTGATCTTCATTGATGATATTCTGATCTTTTCCAAGTCAGAGGTAGAGCATGAAGTTCATCTGAAGCTAGTGTTGCAGAGATTAAGGGAGCATCAGCTGTACGCTAAGTGCAGCAAGTGCGAGTTCTGGATTGATGAGGTTCCGTTCCTCGGTCATATCATCTCCAAGGGAGGCATTGCAGTTGATCCGAGTAAGGTGAAGGATATGCTTGAGTGGGAGACACCGCAGACGGTGAAGGAAGTCCGGTCATTCTTGGGCTTAGCGGGATATTATCGGAGGTTCATTGAGAATTTCTCCAAGATCGTGAAGCCTTTGACTTCTTTGCTAAAGAAGAATGCAGCGTTCATATGGACGGATGAGCGTCAGATGGCATTTGATGAGCTGAAGAAGAGGTTGACTACGGCGCCAGTCCTTACTCTGCCAGACCAGAGCAAGAGGTTCACGGTGTACTATGATGCTTCGAAGGATGGTCTTGGTTGTGTTCTGATGCAGGAGGGCAGAGTGATTGCTTATGCTTCACGGTAGTTACGTCAGCATGAGCTGAACTATCCCACTCATGATCTTGAGTTAGCCGCAGTTGTGTGTGCTCTGAAGATTTGGAGGCATTACTTGTATGGGCAGCAGTGTGATCACAAGAGCCTCAAGTATATTTTCACGCAGATGGTTAGAGCTGGTCAAGGACTATGACCTGGAGATTCACTATCATCCGGATAAGGCCAATGTTGTGGCAGATGCTCTGAGCAGAAGAAGCTATGTCAACATGGCTGTTGCTTTCCAGATGCCTCCAGAGTTATGCGAGGAGTTTGAGCAATTGAGTCTGGGTTTCCTGCATCATACTTCGAGTGCAGCATTCGAGGTAGTACCCACTCTAGAGGCAGAGATCCGGCAGCATCAAAAGGAAGATGAGAAGTTGTTGGAGATTCGTGAGTTGCTCAAGAAAGGCAAGGCTCCTCATTTCAGAGAGGATGATCAGGGTACCTTGTGGTACAAGAACCGGATCTGTGTGCCAGATGTGAAGGATCTCAGAAAGTTGATTTTGAGTGAGGCTCATGATACAGCTTACTCTATTCATCCGGGAAGTACCAAGATGTACTATGATCTCAAGGAACGCTTCTGGTGGTATGGGATGAAGCACTCAGTGGCAGAGTACGTGGCTATTTGTGACACCTGTCAGCGTGTCAAGGCTGAGCATCAGATGCCAGCAGGTCTGTTACAGCCATTGAAGATTCCAGAGTGGAAATGGGAGGAGATCACGATGGATTTCATAGTGGGATTACCTCGTACTCAGCAGGGGCACAACTCTATATGTGTAGTAGTGGACCGTTTGATGAAGGTTGCTCACTTTATTCCGGTGAACACTACTTACTCCGGTGCCAGACTTGCAGAGTTGTACATCTCCCGGATTGTCTGTTTGCATGGTGTTCCCAAGAAGATCATATTTGACAGAGGATCTCATTTCACTTCACGGTTCTGGGAGTAGCTCCATGATTCGTTGGATACGAAGCTGCGCTTCAGTACCGCTTATCATCCTCAGACAGATGGGCAGACAGAGAGAACCAACCAGGTGTTGGAAGATATGTTGCGAGCCTGTGCTATTCAGTATGGTACTAGTTGGGATAAGTGTCTATCGTATGCTGAGTTTTCGTACAACAACAGCTACCAGGCCAGTCTGAAGAAGTCCCCCTTTGAGGCATTGTATGGCAAAAAGTGCAGGACTCCTCTGTATTGGGATCAGATTGGCGAGAAGCAACTCTTTGGCCCTGACATTATAGAAGATGCAGAGCAGATGGTACAGACTATGCGGGAGAACCTGAGGATTGCACAGAGTAGCCAAAAGAGCTATGCAGATGGCAAACAGAGGGACATGACCTTCAGCGTTGATGATTATGTATATCTGAAGGTGTCCTCGATGAGAGGAATCCGCAGGTTTAATGTGAAGGGGAAGTTAGCACCTCGGTATATTGGTCCATTCAAGGTGCTAGAGAGGAAAGGCGAAGTTGCTTATCGCCTGGAGTTGCCTACCAGTCTCTCTGGAGTGCATGATGTCTTCCATATTTCTTAGTTGAAGAAGTGTCTGTGAGTACCTGAGGAGTAGGCACCACTGGATGGGTTAGATGTGCAGGAAGATCTGACCTATATTGAGCATCCGGTGAAGATTCTGGAGACATCAGAGAGAGTTACCCGGAACAAGCGCATCAAGATGTGACGGGTCCTGTGGAGTCATCACAGTGAAGCCAAGGCTACATGGGAGCGAGAAGATGAGCTGAAGAAGACATATCCAGATCTCTTTGCTAGCCAGTCCAGCTGAATCTCGGGGACGAGATTCCTATAAGGGAGTAGGGTTTGTAACACCCTAGTTTAAATTTCAGCATTTAGTAATAAATTTAATTGGCTTTAATTAATTTGCTAAGGTTTTATATGCTTAGACTTGCATTAAAATTAATCTTCTCTCACAAGTAATTAAAATTTTTCTAGGTTTAAACTTGTTTATGCATTCATGCTGGTGCATAATTTTATTTTATTGAGTGTGGTTTGAATTCAAATTCAAATTTGAATTCAAATAGGTTTAGTTTGGTTTGTATTAGAAATAGAATAGCAAAGGAAATAGAAAAGAAAAGGGAACAGCCAAACAGCCAACCGAACCCGGCCCAAGCCTCCTTTCCCGCGGCCCACTCCTTCCGTTTCCTGGCCCGCTTCCCTTGTGCCCCGACCCAACACCACCGCTCCAGCCCAGCTCCCACGCCAGCCCGTTTGCCCGCGCGCCAACCCCCAACACTAACGCCGCGGCCCCACTTGTCAGCCGCGCCCTCCCCGCTTAGGCCACGTGCGCCGTTGCCGCGTCCCGCTGCCAGCACGGCCCCACGGGTAATTGTCGTCTCCCTCCTCCTTTCTTCCCCGCACAGCTCTGCTTTGCCCGCTCTGTCGTGAACCCCGGTCCTCTCGCCTGTCCTGTGGACCGCCCTTCCCCACGAGACCCACCTGCCAGCCTCCCTGAGCATCTTCCCCTTCTAGAAGCCTCCTCACCCGAGCCCGAGATCGCGCCGAGCGGTTGCGCCATCCGCTTTCCTAGCACGGATCACGGTCGCGATCACCGTGGCCTTCCCCAGCGCGCACGCCCGCCCATGATCACCGGCCTCTCCTTTATTTGGCCCCTGTGACCCCTTCCTGTGCCCTACCACGCCACGCCGAAGCCGCCCCGAGCCCCAGTGCCACCTCCGCCTCGCCATTGCAGCGCCACAGCACTGCTTCGCCGTGGACCGGCCGCCTCGCTGCACCTCCACCACTGCAATCCGCCGCAATAGCTCTGCCGTGAGTCTAGGACGCTCCCCGAGCCATCCACCCTCAACCACGCCTCTTGCAGTGCCGAATTTTCGTCGTACGCCGCCGTAGGTGAGTTCGATACGCCACCGCGATTACTCACCGCCGGCGATCCCCCGGCCACGCTGGCCCCTTGTACACCTCCGCAGCAACACACCGCATTGATTCGAGGAGATCCAAGGTCCAGAGCTCCCCTGCACTGCCCTGCCCGCGAGTGAAGCACCAAGCTTCAACACTGTCCTTGACGCCGGCGACCCTGCGCAGCCACACCACCCGATCCCGACCCGCTGTAAGCACCCCAGTGCATCCATTGTTCTTTTACGCTAGATAGCTCAGCGCGTAGGCCGTTCACGGCGTTGGAACACCGCACGACCGGCGCTCCGCCGCCGCGCAGCCGCGGTCTGCCGTGGCGGGCACCCCGCAGCGCAGCACAGCCCCGCGCAGGCCTTGCCTCCACTTGCTTTAGCGCTGCACCCACTCACAGACTTGTTTGCACCCAGACTCGAGCTCCAGAGATACGTGAGCACGCGTGCCGTCGAGCACCGCTACGCAGACCAGCCGCCGCCCATGCCCGCGTCGCCCAGAGCCCTCCCGAGCTCAACTGAGTGTCCAGGTGAATCACGCATAACGTGCTGAGCATCCCAGATCCAAGCCCGGGTCGATTTGACCCATGGAGCACCGGAATTGGTGAACTCCGGTGAGCTCCAGCCGCGTGCCACCGCGGGAACTCATCCCCGGCGACCCAGCGCCGCCGCCTGCGCCCCAATCCATCTAGAGCCTCCCGATCTGAAACGAGCGTCACAGATTAGATCTAGAATCCATCAAACCCGAGCCCTCAGATCGCGATCCAGCGGCTCTGATTCGAAGGTACTGGTTCGCTCTGGCATATTTGCTAAAGAGCCCCTGCGTTTCACAGAAATCAACCCGCAGTCCAGGCATATTCAAAAGTATTTACAGCTAAGTCATGTTTTAAGCGTTTTAGCCCCTGTGCTTTCTAGAATTAGAACCCGCAGTCCAAGCCCTACAGTTTTGCGAGT
Source organism: Panicum virgatum (assembly GCF_016808335.1). Lineage (NCBI taxonomy): Eukaryota > Viridiplantae > Streptophyta > Magnoliopsida > Poales > Poaceae > Panicum > Panicum virgatum. The sequence continues at coordinate 43,178,871 of NC_053138.1, forward strand.
TAGACCCTAGATCTACCCGTTAATTGTGTTTAGATCCCTGGTTTTTGCAGAAAACCCCTGGAAAGCCTGTTTTTCTTACAGTTTAGCCCCTAGATCTTGTTTTAGGCCTAGTTTTCGTGATCTAGCTCCGTTTTAGGCATTCTTTATGTCCACGCGATCGTTGTAACGCGTAGAATAGCTCTAGCTTAGTTTCGTTCACTGTTTTTATGTATTGTTGTACTGTTTCTTATTGTTTGCTCTTGTTTGCATGTATGTTTATATTGTTGCCTTGTTTCTGGCCATGTGTTCGTGTGTAGACGTTGAGCTACCGGAGGAGCCCCAGTACCAGTACCCGGAGCAGCCACCACCTTCTGAGCACTTTGAGCAGCAGGAGCAGTTTGAGGAAGGCAAGTATAACATGAACAACACCCATCACTTTGAAATACATTTTCATACTGCATTTTAATATTGTATGCCTATAAGGACTTTCCTAGCAACTTTATATCCTTTATATATCCCTTGGGTTGCATTTTGGTAAGTTGTCCTAGGTTGCTGCGCTCTCACACATAATGGTCCTTTTTAATTAATTTGATTAATGGTATATGCAACTTAATTCTGGGAGTGGCCCGTTTGAGTGGCTCACGTCTCATTAAAATGAGTTTTTCTAGAAACATGGTTTAGGGGGCCGACACGGTGCTTAGTGCTGGGTTGGCCACTCTCCATAAGGACCGGTTCATAGAGCGACAACCTAGGACAACAGCGCTACCACCAGACTGGAATGGGACGGTCTTGGCTTAATAATTAGGTCATTTTGGTTCGGGAGTAACTTACCGACGGGGCAAGAGGGGGGTGGAGCTTCAATGGTCCCTGCGCTATGAGGCTTGGTCTGTGTTATCTTGTACCCCCTCGAGGTGGGCCCCATCGTTGCATTGCCTGAATCCTTAGCGGTTACCCCTTACCAACGTGGTCCTTTGTAACGGCCTCGTAGTGAGTTTGCTAGTCATCTCACCTAAGGAAGTGTGATGAACAACTAGCGTAGCTCACGACTTGTGGGTAAAGATGTGCAACCTCTGCAGAGTGTAAAACTGGTATACTAGTCGTGCTCACGATCATGAGCGGCCCAGATCCTCCTTTTGATTAGTGGGGTTATCTTCCTTTGACAAGGGGGGTTTCCCCGGGTGGTTGGTTTGGTTTGGTTTGGTTCTCAGTAGTATCATAATTAATTCTGATTAATTGCTATGTAACTGGGGTATGGTAATTCATCAACTTGTAGTAAATAGCTTTAATAAAATTTTGCCAAGATTAAAAGCTAATGCAGTTGAGTCAGCTAACCTTAGAGCCTCATAGTTTGTGTTATACTTGTTGAGTACGAGTTGTGTACTCACCCTTACCTCCTCTACACTTTTTCCTCTTGTTCTATTGGGGATACTCTACTGCTGCTCAGTTCATGCCGATGTGAGGGAGTTCACCCAGAGCTACCAGGAGTACGAGGACTTCTAGGTGTTCGTCTCCCAGTCGACGTCCCTGTGGCGCCCTGCTCAACTTCCGACGAGAGTTATCGTATATGTTTTAAGCTTCCGCATACTCTGTATCAGACATTTTGTCATTAATGTAATAAATAACATTTGTACTCGCTTTATTATATCTTTTTATGTGATATGTGCTATGATATATTGTTCATTCTATTGTATATACGTGTGACTTGATCCTGGCACGTATATGATTGCTCGGTTTATGTCCTTTTATAAACCTGGTGTTACAGAGTATTTAGCAACTCAGCGAGCAGAGTGTCGCTTTCACGCTACTATTTGCAATAGTATTCTAGCAATATATATTGGATAAGTATGCGCTCAGGCACCCAATTTCTCCACTATTTGATGATAGTGACTTGTGTGGGTGGTGGAACGAGTGCGTGATTGTTATGTGCGTGATTAGTGAATATGCAGAGTATGGGTATGCGTGCTTCTCAGGATCTTGGCAGGTTGGCGAAACCAAAAATTCAGCCGGTTGTGCAACTATGCTTGTGTAAATCCTACTCGGTACTCACCGCATGCATCACTAGCTTGCTTCAGAACCAGGCCTATCCGGTCTTCTCCTGAACTAACCCCGGCCACGCGCACACAGGACTCAGGCTCTACCGTCTCCCTAGGCAGTTCCACCCGAAGGGAACACTTCTCTGCGGACACAGGCTCTCTCAGACGCCTCTCTTGGGCTAAACGAGAGCAACTCAACACTGAGGTTTCTCCTCTAGGGTCCCTAGCGTAGAGACATCACCCTGTATGAACGAGCTCAAAGCAAAGAAGGGAAATTCACAGGAAAGCTTAATCCATTTCAACAGAGCAAACTTACATACGGCTTTCCCGTTCGGGAAGCCCCAAGCACTTACACAAACCTGGGATTATCTTACAGGCATACGGCGATTACAACAGCGCCCTTGTTTCTATATTACAATGGGAGTGGAATGGTACTAATTAAGTGGAGTGGTGGTGGATGCGCTCTGAGTATTCGGCGGTCGGTGTCTTCTCTCCTCTCCTTGGTCTTGCCGCCCTGAATGCGTGAGTCTGGCTTCTCTTTTTATAGACTCGAGGAGCCTTCTGGCTTAAGGAAACGCCTGGATAACCGGCGTCTTCAATTATTCTCCTTTACTGTTGCCTGGACAGCTGGACGATAACACTGGCTTCAATAATTGTCCTGGCTACAGTAAAACTCACTGTTCAAATTACTGTTTATTCCTTTTGCCTTGTCCACTTCCGCACAACTTTCTTCACGTGATATTCTCTAGAGATATTCGGGGGTATAGTCTTCCACGCCCGAATGATTGATGTCGCAGAGACTACAGGTTTCTCTTTCTCCTGGGTCTTGGTAATATAAGCAATATACACATTTTATACTAGACTCACCTTCTTTATAATCCCATTTATGTTTGCTAATTACTTGATCCATCATTTCTATTTTTAGTCCAGCTAGCTCATCAATTAAATCTAATTCTTCCTCACTTGATTCATTTTCTTCATCATATTCTACTTCATCTGTCTCTATTATAGAATATATTGACTCATCGTCCATTATATCATCATCACAAACTAAGATATTCTCATTCACACTATCTATTATTAACACCTTTTCTTTTTCTTCCTGCTTGTTAGAATACCTTTTCCTATCTTTATTGGGGCAAGTTTTACTTAAATGATCTGGTCACATATAAAACACCTACATGTGCTATCATAATTCTTTCTAGGATTATATCTTCATACATTTCTTTTATGAAGAAAAGGAGCTCTATTATCTGATCTCCTCAGAAAATATCTCTTCTTTGTTTTTACATTTCCCTTCTTATAATTCTTTGGGTATCTTTTATTTCTAGATCTCTCTTCTCCATATGTCAAAGGTATTTGAACTATCTTATTACAGAAATTATAATCTAATTGTTTCATTGACCTTTGGGCTTGTATATTCGTGCATATCTTTCTAAGCTGCTTAAAAACAAATGTTATAGCATGAGAAATATTATATTCTTTACATTCCTTTTTATACTCTTCGAATATCATAGATCCTAACGGGTCTGGCAACTTATTAAAATATCTTTCAACTATTCCTTTATTATAACCTTGCTTAGCAATGGTAGCATTATACAAATAATGTTGAGAGAATTCCTTTCCAATTTGTTAATGTTAATTTTTCTATTTCTTTTAATCTTTCATTCTGCAATGTACTATATCCTAATTCGGGATGTTCTCCTATAACAATGTTTGAAATGATATTTGCAAAATTATATGGATTACTACCAGCTCTTTTTAATTCTTCATAATAATTAGGTAAGGCTTCTATCCATTGTTCCCATAAAACTTTAGCTGATTCTCCTAAAAATGTTTCTAAATATGTAAGCATATCTCCTACTCTATTTCCAATATTATGCTGATTTTGTATGTATTTTTGTACTATCAATCCTTTTCATATACTAATTATATTATGCCAGTCTATTGGATCATGTGCTGCTAAGTTTAATATAGCACCATCACTTCTGTAATTTTGAAATTGAACTGTCTTCTCAAATTGCCTTCCTTTTGAACCCATATATTTATATTGACCAGGTATATAGCTATATGCTGGTTCTTCCTTTTCTGGTGGCCACGCTCCTGACATTCTAGAAGATCTTTCTTTTTCTCCTTCAGTTTTTATTTCTAGACCTCGTCTTCTTTTAGATGAACTAGAGTCATGGTCCATTGCTTCTATAGCATTATCTTTGTCTTGTAAAGACATATGTATTTCTAAATCTTTGCTATATGACTCATTTTTATCTTCATCCTTTTCCTCTTCACTAATAATATCGTCTTCTGTATTCTCTATCTTTACTTTGTTTTCTTTTTGCAACTTTAATGCTTTATTATCTAAATTATCTTGTAGTTTCAACTCATTTTTATTTTGTTTTATTGGTGTATAAGCCTTTCTACTATTTAACTCTCTTTCCTTTCTAATTTTGTTAAGCCTATAAATTTCTCGTCTAAAGTAAATTTCTTTTTCTCTTATAGCAGACCATTCACATAACGTAGAAGTATTATATTCATCCGGAATTTTACTTAATTTTTGCTCATAATGCTTTATTTCATTATCAATATCTATTTTTTCCATAAATTCACATACACTATGTCTTCTATTTTCTTCTACATTTGACTCAGAACTAGATGCTTCTAAATCATCCAAACTTTTTTCTTTATAATCTACAAATCTAACACAAGTTTGCCCCTTACTATTTTCATAGCTTATGTAATCTTCAAGCTACTTTAAAATCTTTGGTTCTATTAAAGCAGCAGTATTCCATTCTTCTCCTGCTCTTTCTTCAGAGCTAATTTTAAGAGGACTCCTAAACTTTAATCCATTGGATTGCATACTTTCTATTACATTATTCACATTTACCTTGTATCGGGTTCCACTTCTATTGGTTAACCTTCCAATGAATTCTATACTTACAAGTAAATTCTTACCTTTAAAATCTTCATAACCTTTGGTATGAAAAGCAAATACCATTTTATCTATAAATTCTTTTACTGGCATCAATAAATCTGGAGCTATATATGTTATTAGCATATTTTCATTCATGTCTCCTAAAAATCCTAATGCTGCTTTGTTTATTGATTCCCATCTTTTATCTAATAGGGTGATTAAGACTTTTGTTCCTAATTTCTTCCTTGTCATCCCTTTAATTCCTATAATATACATTCCTTGGTGTATGTATTTATACCCAGTATATTTTAATCCATTCTCAATTTTCTTACTAACAATTCTTAACTGAACAAGTTCCGTTAATACACTTAATTCAACTTCTCTCGATATCCTGTATAATCCGCTTCTATTTTCAAACCAACCCATTCGATATATTTGCTGAGTTCTTATTTTCCTTAAAGTATCCTTCTGATATCTTTCAAGAACTCTTTCTACATCTATCATTTCCTCTAAGGATTCAATATCGTCACATCCTCTTTTTAATTTGTCCATTAGACTTAAAGGCCTAGTATCTTTTTGGACTAGTTGGAAAGACTTGTCTCTTCTTGTGAGGCTTTCAGATACTTCCATTTGTCAGAATGTAATGATCTAGGAACTTCTATTATTCCAGATGATGATGACAACACAATTTTTTTACTATGCTCAGCAATATTACTACTTTCTAATTTATTGAACAGATAAGATATATCCTTTTTAATATAATCACTATTTTGACTAATCTTTCCAAGAAATATTTTACTTTCTTCTAATGCTTATGTTCTTTCTGCAATCTTTCAAATTTTAGTTCTAAATCGTTTTGCCTTTTACCCCAAGTTATGTAAGAGTTATGAATTAAATCAACTATTAAATTTATCTGACCATGAGCACTATGCCAAGTATGTTCTTCAGAACTATTTATTCTGCACCGAATATTTATATTTTCTTTAGTACTAACAGTCTTTCCGGTATTGACTTCTAAATTCAAATAATGTAACTTTTTTAATTTTGACAACGTAAACAAAATCCCTTAATTTCAAATTTTAATAACCAGGCTCTGATACCAGTATGGGGAAATCGAACTCGACCAAGCAGAAAAATTTGAAAATTCAAACTGCAAATTCAAAACTTGAGTTACTATTCACGACACTATTCAAATTCATCTTTTACTATTCAAGTTCCACTGACACTATTCAAATTTGTGGTACTATTCAAAATATTCTTCGGTACTATTCAAATTCCGAATATGAATAGGACGTTCCCACTCACGAAGTGGATGAAGCACCTCAGGGAAGGCGTCGCTTTCACTCTACAATTCGGTATTCGCTAAGTATGCGCTTAACTCTTAATATGAGCACTCACGAGCACCCAAAATTCAAGGATACTATTTGGAGCACTTATGGTGGGAGTATGGTGGATGGAGCACTTCTGGGAGGTATGCGTGCGTGAATATTATACGTGCGATTAGTAACTAATATGCAGGTGGATTATAGGTATTCGTGCGGATTCTCAGGATCTTAGCAGGCTGGCGAAACCAAGAATTCAGCAGGTGGAGTGTCTTATGCTTCTGTCAATCCTACTCGGTACTCACCGCATGCATCGCTAGCTTGCTTCAGAACCAGGCCTACCCGGTCTTCTCCCGGACTAACCACGGCGACGCGCACACAGGACTCAGGCTCTACCGTCTCCCCAGGCAGTTCCACCCGAAGGAAACACTTCTCTGCGGACATAGGCTCTCTCAGATGCCTCTCTCTGGGCTAAACGAGAGCAACTCAACGCAGAGGTTTCTCCTCTAGGGTCCCTAGCGTAGAGACATCACTCCATATGAACGAACTCAGAGGAAAATAGGGAAATTCACAGGAAAGCTTAATCCATTTCCACATAGCAAACTTACATACGGTTTTCCCTTTCGGGAAGCCCCAAGCACTTACACAAACCTGGGATTACCTTACAGACGGGCAGTTACAGCAGGCTCCCTTATTTCTATATTACATGGGAGTGGAGTGATACTAATTAGGTGGAGTGGAGTGGCGGATGTCTTCGGTGGCTTTCGGTTCTGCGAGCCATCTCCAGTCTATAAAAGGAGAAGCCAGACGCACGCATTCAGCACGGCAAGACCAATGAGACGGCTCGCAGAATCGAAAGCCACCGAAGACATCTGCCATTCCACTCCACCTAATTAGTATCACTCCACTCCATGTAATATAGAAATAAGGGAGAAGCTGTAACTGTCCGTCTGTAAGGTAATCCTAAGGTTTGTACTAAGTGCTTGGGGTTTCCCGAAAGGGAAAGCCGTATGTAAGTTTGCTCTGTGTAAATGGATTAAGCTTTCCTGTGAATTTCCCTGCTTTCCTTTGAGCTCGTTCATACGGTGTAATGTCTCTACGCTAGGGACCCTAGAGGAGAAACCTCTGCGTTGAGTTGCTCTCGTTTAGCCCATGGAGAGGCGTCTGAGAGAGCCTGTGTCTGCAGATAAATGTTCCCTTCAGGTTGAACTGTCTGGGGAGACAGTAGAGCCTGAGTCCTGTGTGCGCATGGCCGGGGTTAGTTCGGGAGAAGACCGGGTAGGCCTGGTTCTGAAGCAAACTAGCGATGCATGCGGTGAGTACCGAGTAGGATTTACACAAGCATAGTTGCATGACTGGCTAAAATTTTGGTCTCGCCAACCTTCCAAGATCCTGAGAAGCACGCATACCCATACTCTGCATATTCACTAATCACGCACATAATAATCATGCACTCATTCCACCACCCACACAAGTCACTATCATCAAATAGTGGAGAAATATTGGGATAAGAATGGTATAGTATGTAAAATTAATATTATAAATCCCAATTATATAATTAAGACAAGCCCTCTAGAAGCTACACCTAAGGACATAGAAGAGTTTAAGATGCATATTGAAGAACTACTAAAATTAGGTGCCATAAGAGAAAGTAGGAGTCCTCATAGGTCAGCTGCATTTATAGTAAGAAATCATGCAGAAATAGTTAGAGGAAAATCAAGAATGGTCATTAATTATAAAAGATTAAATGATAATACTATAGTTGATTGTTATAATATTCCAAATAGGCAAGAATGGATAAATAGAATACAAGGAAGTAAATATTTCTCAAAGTTTGATTTAAAAGCTAGATTTTGGCAAGTAATGATGGCAAAAGAATCAATAGAATGGACAGCTTTTACGTGTCCTCAAGGTCATTTTGAGGGGCTAGTAATGCCTTTAGGATTAAAGAATGCCCCTGCATTATTTCAAAGAAAGATGCAAAATATTTTTAATGAAAACCAAGAATTTATATTGGTTTACATTGATGATTTATTAATCTTTTCAAAATCCTATAAAGAACATATAGCTCATTTAGAAACCTTTTTTAGAAAGGTAGAGCACTATGGATTAATACTTTCTAAAAAGAAAATGGAGATATGCAAAGAAAAAATAAACTTTTTAGGTCATGAAATAGGGGAAGGGAAAATTTATTTACAAGAGCATATGGCAAAGAAAATTTTACAGTTCCCTGATGTTATGAATGACAAGAAGACATTGCAATAGTTTTTAGGAATAGTAAATTATGCTAGAAATTATATTGAAAACTTAGCCAAATTGGCTGGACCATTATATGAAAAGTTGAGAAAAAATGGACAGAAGCATTTTAACTCTGAAGATATAAGGTTAGTAAGAATTTTAAAAGAAAAGATCAAAGAATTAAAACCTTTAGAACTACCTCTATATTATTATTATTTTATTATAGAGATAGATGCATCTGAAATAGGATGGGGAGCTATTTTAAAGCAAAAGCCGAACAAGTACTCTCCAAAGACAGAGGAAAAAATATGTTGGTATGCTTCAGGAAAATATAAGCTTAAGGCGATAAATAATACTGATAGAGAAATATTAGCTGTATTAAATGCAATAAATGCTTTCAGATTATATTTAGGATTCAAAGAGTTCACAGTAAGAACAGATTGTGAAGCTGTCACACCCGGTTTTTAAAAGAAAACCGAATGCATAACTATATGTATGCCAGGATCAAGTTTCATACATATAGCGACGTCATAATGGAATAATGAGCAACAATATCACGTAAAAGAGACTTACAACACTAACCGACTATCAGAGATGTACAACTTCTTCTGGAAACGAAGGTTCCACACTTCACAGGAAATCGACCGGGGGTTGCGTACGCCTAGAACTCAGCAACATCTTCAGTTTCATTCTATCTTTCTTCTCTGAGCAGTGTTGGTATAGCAAGGGTGAACACATGTCGTACTCAGCAAGTATAATGGAAAAATAAATGACATGCAAAGCTTAAAACAAGGAATAAAGGCTGGCTAAATCAAGCGGTAAGCATTTTAATTAATAGTTGAACATTAACAGCCTATTTACTATTCATGTATGAACCATCCCACATTTATGAAAAAGAAATTGATAACTGAGTAAACAAATAGCTTGGAACATTTAATAACTGAATTAATCAATGATTTTCATTAAGTAGACATGTGAGGGTCCGAGCCGCTCTTGACCGTGAGCACGACTGATATATCAGTTTTCACTCTGCAGAGGTGCACACTTTCACCACAAGTCACGTAAAAGTTCAAAAGAACTTTGGACCCAACCATGCTCTGCTAGCTAGGCACAATACCACACTTTCTTAGGTGTGATTGCATAGGGACGCTACGAGGCATTTACAAAGACTCCCTAACAAGTAGTAGCCCACTGAGGTTTCAACAGCTGGGCGAGTGTACCTCCTCCAAGGCGTGACAAAAACCAAACAAATGTGTACACCCTTTGTAGGCAGCATACCACTCTTGACCCCAGGCACCCCCCTCGCGCCTTTCGGCAAGCTACTAACAAGCTAGAGAAATCTAATTAATCAGCCAAGACCAGAGCCATGTAGTCCTTGTCAGTGGCGAAGCTGGGATTCAAATTGAGGGTGGCTCATTTTTCTTACTTCTTCCTCCTTCCTTCCTTTTTCTTCTTCTTCCCCCTCCTTTCTTCTTCCTCTTCTTCACTCATGCTTGAAAAATGTTGGGGGCTTTGGGGGGGCTCCATGGGTTCTATGGGAGTAGGGGGGCTGGAGCACCCCCAGCACCCCCTGGCTCCGCCACTGGTCCTTGTGGTTGCGATGTTTTCCCGAGTGGTCGCTCCATGGTTGATTTTAATCAAGTTCACAAGTTCATCAAATTGTTCCAAAAGATATATCAATAAGTCTCATGTCTCAAATATTATTATTGTAAACCACCCATAACCATTGTTCAGCAACTAAGCAAATTACCCAAAAGGATTTTATAAAAGAATAACCCGGCTAGAGACATCTAATTAATCAGCCAAGACCAGAGCCATGTAGTTCTTGTGGTTGCGCTATTTTCCCGGGTGGTCGCTCCATGGTTGATTTTAATCAAGTTCACAAATTCATCATATTGTTTCAAAAAGATATAAAGTATAGCATCATGTCTCAAGTATCATATTGTAAACCACCCATAACCATTGTTTAGCAACTAAGCAAACTACCCATAAAGATTTTATAAAAGAAACCCGGCTATTCAAGGACATGGATAATCAAATAGGATAATAGGTACCCATCAATATTAATGCATGCAGGCGTAAATAAAAGTTATTAGGACAAAGCATGATCAAGGAATATACTTGCCTTAAATCCAGATAATAACTGCTCAGAGTCTTCAACTCTTGTTCTTGCAATTCTTCATCTTCATAGCTCTCGAACTGCGTTCCTTCTACTCGCAACAAGCATTGGGACAAACATACAAGAAACAAGCAAAACAAGCACAACTAAGAACAGAACAGAGCACTAAACACAAGAAAAGCATTAAAAGAGCACACTAAAAGGTATGGCTCGAAGCTACAATCACAAGAGCGTAAGAAACACTGAAAATGGAGCTATAACGATAAAACTACGGGAGAAACAAGGCTCTAAGGTCTAGCTGTGATTAACCGAAGTCTATAGGTGCTAGCAGAGGAGATTTGCAAGATTCACAGAACAACTCTCTTGGGGTTAGATACGACAAGAGCATGGCTTGGGCTGGACCAAAGCTCCTAACAGTTATAGAGGTTTTTCTGTAAATTAGCCAAGACACAAAAAAAACTAGGAATTAGTTACCTCCTTTCCTGGGGGCCGAAACGCAAAAGCTCAAGATGTCCAGCCATGGTCGACGGTAGTTCTGGTGGCCCAAAATTGCAGCAATTTATTCTATGAGAGGGGAAAAAGTGGGGGGAAAAAAGAGGAGTTCGAGGAGAATCCGTTTTGCCGCTTACCCAAGACCAGGATGCACCGTGGTGGTCGGATTTCATCCCGGAAGAAGAGGCGGCAACTCTGTTCGTGGCTGGTTCGATCAGAGGCGGCGGCATCGTGGTCTGGCGAGCAGACCTGGAAGCAGCAGCACGTGCAGGGGCGCTAGGGTAGCAGGGGGCGCGGGCACTAGTGCACGCGAGGGAAGGACACCTCCACGCGCAGCCGCAGGGAAGGTCGCAGGGTGGCTCGGCCTCGTGACCAGGTAAGTGGCGACGCTAGGCCTGGCGCGACTGGTGGCGGCGCAGAGAGGCTCCCTGCTGCGAGAAAGGGGCGATGGCTTGCGAGCAAGGGGATGTGCATCTGTAGCGAGGCGCCGGCGGCAGCTCGATCTTGGTGGCGACGTGCGCTCGGGAGAGGGGCGACGCGCGCAGAGGGTTGCGATGGCCTAGGGCCGGCTGCGCTGTGTGAGATGAGGGACAACAGGGGCCGGGGCGCGTAGGTCTTCACGCGGCTGGTGAATGGCACGGGCCGAGGCAAGCAGGGCGCAGCTGCAAGGCGCGACACGCGGGGCCAGGTACGTGACAGAAGCTATATGCAAATATTACAATAAAGTCAATAGTAAGAAAAGTTCAACTAGGAGATGGGTTTTATTTGAAGATATTTTCCTTGGCAGTCGTCAGCCAAGAAAACCACAATTTCCTTGCGGTTATGAGCTGCCAAGGAAATATATTACCTTGATGGTTGAGGCCTGCCAAGGAATGTCTATTACTTGGTGGTTCAGGGCTGTCAAGGAATCTCTATTACTTGGCGGGTGAGAGCCGTCAAGGAATATCTATTACTTGCCGGTTGATATCTGACAAGGAAATTTATTTACTTGACGGTTAAACTAACTTTTCCGTGCCAACTATGCAAACTTTATTCTGGACCACCAGATCAACATCCAAGGGGTGTGGGGGGTTTGGGTAATTTTATAATTAACCGTTCACCCTTGGATTGAGTAATCACACTTTTGCAAATCACCCTCCCACTCCACCTGCACCCTCTTTGGATGTTGATCTGGTGGTCCAGATTGAAGTTTGAAAGTTTGCACGGAAAGATTGGTTTACACCTGATATGTGCCCTTGAATTTTTTTCTTAACGCATAGTTTGCAAACGCCAAAGTTTACTTGATGGTTACACCGCCTAGAAAATTATTATTGGCCGCAGGTAACCCAATTTAGCTAGCTCTCTATTCTTATCTGATTTTGCATGGCCACCGGCACCAAGAATCACTTACTTTGCGGTTTGGGTACTTCTTTTGGCGATTTTTGGCCGCCGAGGCAATTCTAGGTTCTGGTAGTGGAATGATAAACAAGGCCTTTCTTCCTTTTAGATATTGCTAAGGGCTGCGGAAGCAACCAATCACACCCTTAGTTTCTGATTTATATATATTGTTATTGCAATAAAAGTGAACTACTAACATAGCTTCAATCTCTATCTCCTATCCAGAGTACGTTGTTGTAATGATCGACTTTGGTATTTATGTCAAAAATTAAATAAGTTGTGAGTTCGATACCAAAATTAATGAGAGTTCCAATTTGATATCTTATAGATGTTGCATCCATATCGATACCAAGATTTTAATCATTTAATTTAGTTTCATGTTGGCTTAGATATGGCCAAATCATTGTATGTTTGTTCATAGATTTGTGAATATTTAATTTTTTGCTTTATGATCCAGATATAAGGCAGATACGGTTTTTCCATCGCCAAATCCACAAGAAATCGAATGAAATCCCTTTGTTGATTCTTGGAAATTGAATAGTTGTTGGATATATACTTTTCCTCTGCTATAAAAAGAAGCATGGTGCTACTGTGTTATACATAAGTATCCATTTCACCATTTGATGTCCAGTCCAGAAGCCAAATTTCGTAGTTGCTCCTAGTACAATCAACATTGTACTAGTACACGATACATGGCGACTATAAAACTGATCCTTCAGCTCCTGGTTTATACTTCAGTTTTTACCATAAGTACGGTGCACCAAGTATGCGGTGACCTGGCCAAAGGCTATGTTGTGAACAGATGCTTCAATTTCATAAAAAATGGTGGCACCTACCGTTCTCCAAATTACTCCTGTCTTATGGCTTGTACAATAGCGAATATGACCTACATCTGTCATCGCATGACTGCGGAAGATGAGGAAAAAATAAGCATGGCTAAGTTTGTTTGTCTTGCACAAGAATGCCGCCGACCGGTGCCACCTGGAACCAAATGCGCTAGTAAGTGCTTTTTTTTGTAAAAACTACCATGTTTTTATCCACATTAATAAATGCATAATCAGTTTGTGCACAAGATCATCTATGTAATATGAATAATTGAATATGGGTTATACTTTGTTTTTTAGGCTACACTGTTCCAGCACCACTCTCATGCGCAGTCGTTCACCGAGGGGCCCAACCATGAGAGTTCTTGGAAGGAAGGACACTCGGGAAAGAACGTGAAAAAAGAAACATTTGCCTAGTTGTACTTATTATCATGTATTTTCGCTTGGCAAGTTATCTTGAATAATATCATATTGGCGTTAATGTCATTATATATATTTGTTTACAGTCAGCTTTTACAATAGTTAGCTCGAAAAAAGGATATTTTTTTCAAAAGATAAAAACTTCAAGGTAATTTCAGAAAATTGATTTCTACAACATAAGAAACAAGGATGATTATTTGTCTTAATTAACTTGGGTTTGGGCAACATTTGTACAGATATGTGATTGCACAAAAGCTAAATGAACCGGTGTCCACCTTCATTTCACTGTTCAATGATAAATAAGAGTGGCTTTTTCTCGTGTTGACTGCTGGTGGAGAGTATCTCCGGAAAAGACGAACACTACAACAGCCTTGGAAAGCGCGCGAAGGCAGCCTTGGAAAGCGCGCGAAGGCAGCCTTGGAAAGCGCGCGAAGGCAGCACACAAGAACAATAGGGAATGTAATTGCCTTCAGTCGAACGTTCGGTTTTCACTCGCTCAGTATTGAATGTCCCATCAATGACTGTTACACGAGTATTTATAGGCGGCGATTCACCCACCGCTCGCCAAGTTACACTGTAATGCCCCTCAACTGCTAGATTCCTAAAATATTCCGTGAGTATACAAGTAATGTTACAGTGAGTATACAAGTAATGTTACATCTCGGGAGTGGTTTACAACTAAGCTGCCGACTCGAGGTCACAATGGGCGACAACCATCTTCGTTTGTTGACTGCGAGGGGCATCGCTTATTCGCTGATGCTCTAGACCTCCGAACCTCTTCCCACTAAGCTTCGCGTGCGGGGTCTTCAGGACATCACTCTTCGGCGAGTCAGATGAAGCCACCTTATCCTTCGCGCTCCACCGTTCTTGTTGACACAGAATCATGCCAACACACTCGAATGCGCTAGAGCGCGCGAACGATCGTCAAAATGATCAACACCCGCGAAACCCTGGCCAGGCCGGTCTAACCGGTGCCGCCGACCGGCCTGACTGGTGCAGGTAGGGCGTCGCCAGAAACCTAGAACAGCGAGCTCGGGAGGGACCCCGTCAGAGCTCTGAACGTAGGGTTGTTCTGAGGTCGGCAGGCCACTCAGAACGTCTTCAAACGCCGTCGAGACGAAGGAATAAAGCAATCTAGGGTTGGAAAAGACTAGGGTTTGAGAGATAAAAAGTAATGCGGTTTTTATATTGATTTTATTGGGAATAACCTCAATCGGCCTTATCCTTTATATTTATAGGCTGGGGAAGACGTACCCCTTCACGAGTAGGATTACATGAGGACTCTTTACAAAAACCCTAATTCTACTCGGACTGTACAAACTAGACCGGTCTGACCGGTTGTTGACGCTCACTAACAACCATTTCTGAGCGTCAATATTGTCATAATGTTGTCAGTCAAAACCCACCAGCGAGTAGCGACAGGCAACACGACGAGCCGGGAGGTCGCCGGGGCACTGGCAGGCACTGCTCCCTTGTCAACGGCCCGCAATCCTGGCACACACCGCGGCTTTCTAAGACGCAGGGCGTGCCACCTGACCTATACCTGATCAGGAAGGTGCGAACGTGCCTTCGACGATTTGCCTACAAGCACAGACACGTGTAAACATTAGTCCGAGCTGTGGTCGGCTCCCCGGGATGACTCTTGCATCAGCTTTAAAGAGCCGATCGAGTCCCGGTGTCAGATTGGATCTTCATATCCAGATGGTAATGGATAAAGCAAATAGCTGCAAAAACTGCTTCAATTAAATCTAGCTAGTCTAATCCACGACGGTAAAAGCTTCACTGCTAGATCGGAACATCATACACGTAGTTAGGCCTAACAAGCGTAAAAGATAACCGAACCTTAACCAGAAAAGAGGCCTAAGAACAAGCGAAAGCCGATTCCCGGATCAATCCCTATTAAGATCAAGGCAAATTATCTAATACGTCGCCGGATCGTCCAACCCGTTTGCAAGGCCTAAACTAGCAGATATTACGCCAATTCTTAAGTATAAGAACAAACCATAACAGATTAGATCTACTAGATAAAAAAGAAGCAGAGTGTCATCTCTACGCGACTAATTCCATGCAACGAGAATTAGTGTAAGATTAAAATATGATCGCGCAGAGATGACATGATATTTGTAGATGATAAGCAACAAAGCACGATGAATCTACTAAAAATCATGCTACGAATATCGGGATAACTACCACAACTTGCCATAAAAAATGCTTCAGTACGAGTAATACCAAGGTAAAAGCAAGAACAATGCTGCCCTGATCGCAAGAAGCGATCAGGGCAGCATGGCGCTTACTTAGACGAAACCCTAGAATTAGGGGTGGCGGTGTGCCTAGAGTTGTTGTTTGCGAAACGTGATAAAGTTGTTCTTTTTTACAAATATCATAGGGTACATATTTATAGTCCGGAGATTTGGAAAACAATCTAACCTAACGTGTTCATATCGGACTCTATCTCTAACTCAAACTGAATTAAATCTAAAGATACATGGCCCACATGGCCCAAACGCTCAGGCAGGAGCCGATTCGTAAGCCTCCTTTAATTTCTTCATTAAGCCCAACTCACTCGCGGCCCACTAATTAACCTATTAATTTATGGCAATAACACATGCCCCCCTGGTTTTGGCAATGATAATTCCAAAACCACTTTGCCGCTTCATCTTCCCATTGATGCTCATTAAAACGCACCACAACCACCACGGAAGACGCAACGTTTCTGCAACTGGCTTCTCATGGAATGTGTAAGTGCCGATTCATCTTCCGTTTTCTCCTTATTTAATCTTACCCTGAACCGAATCCTTTCGCCATAAATTCAACTTCCTCCCTCAGCCAACAGCACAGAAAACCCCAACTTCCTGTAGCCATGGCGATATCCTCTTCCTCTGGATCCAACTTCATTGGTTCTCCTTCCTCGCCCTCTTCTTCAAGATCCTCCGTCTCCTCCCTCGACTCCATCCCTGAGAGCCGAGAGCCGACGCCGGAGTACGACCCGATAGCGGCGTACGAGGTACTTGCCCCTCTGCACTGGTATGCAGAGGAGTTCGACTTCAGGGTCGTCTCCGAAGACGACGAGACCAAGACCGACGGCGAGGACCTCCGACTCATGTTCCAGGAGGAGGCGGAGAGCGACAGAGACAACGGCTTCTCCTGGCGCGATTCCATTATGGAGATCGCACGTCAGGATGCTTCGTGGCGCGCGACAAGCTGTCCGCGCTCTCCGCAATCCGGTCTCTACGTGACGTGAGACTCCACGCACCCACGTGAGTCGAGATTTTTTTTCACCCACCTCCATATGATTGACGTTACAGGTATTTATTTTTTCTTTTCATTTTTTTGTTTTTCCTTTTACGTTCCATAAGTGTTGTTATTTTTTTTATTTTTCAGTTTTTCCTTTTACCTTCTATATGTATGAAGTTTTCTTGACAACTTTTATATGAAAATCGTACTAAAAAATTATACCAAGACTTGAAGTTGCATGATAAATTTGTGCATACAAAAGTTGTGTGAGAAATCTTCCAGATAACATCTTCGTACAATTTGTGCTGAAAAGTTATCCTCTATAAGTTATTTTAGAAAACTACAAATTAAATTTTGTATGCACTGTGAAAGCTGTGTTAAAAAAATATTAATTTCAAATTGTTAAGAAAAAATTATACGTAAAAGTTATGTACAACATAAAAAGTTATAATACGAATCTGGCTTCAGTGAAGATGTGCAAAAAAATTATACTTGCAAATTATATATATAGGTTATAATGTTCCAAAATTAGAAAGTTGTGCGGAATAATTTGTTTCCTAAAAAGGAAAGCGATCCCTGTCCGTATAAAATCAATTAGTTTTTTTCTTTGAAAAGTTATAATTTGTAAATATAATTTTGTGTATAACTTATAACACACATGTTCTGAGACATAAAATCTCATCATAACTTTTACAGTACACATAACTTTTAAGTATAATTCTTTCTTAAACTTCTCAAAAAATAACTTTTTAGCACAACTTTTACAATACATAAAATTTTGGTACATAGTTTTTTCAAATAACTTGTGGAGGACAACTTTTTTGCACAACTTCTATGGTGTTAACTTTATCAGAAAGATTTATTGCACAAATCTTTTAATGCACAAATTCATCATATAACTTTTGAGTACAATTCTCGATATACTTTTTTCTACAACTTCTATAAGAATTTATCAAGAGAACTTAGACACATGATAGAAAAAAGGTAAAAAAAAGAAAGAATCTGGAAAGAAAAAAGATCTCTATAATATAAATCTGTTTTATAATTTATGTATGTACAATTATATATAACAGTGGGTTTAAAGGAAATTCCGAAGGGGAATGGGGAGGCGGGGGCCTACCACTTGGGGCCTCGGCTTTTGCGGACTCCTGCCGGGGGTGGGGGAGCCGTCCACGAGACCACGACCCGTCAAAGGAAAGAAAATATGGGCCTGCACGAATCCGTTGTTTCCAGAAAAGGAAAAAAATAGGGTGTCGGAGATCGTTTGCTGGAATCTGTCCTGGCGCGCGCGCGTATTAGCCAGCCCCTTCTCCTGGGATGGAGCCGATTCCTCCTCGGAAGAGGAGATCGGCTCCTCCTCCAGCGGCGACAACCCGACGGTTGGAAATGCCTTCCAATTCCTTGGGTCCTCCGAGGAAGACGGCGAAGAACAAAGCGACGGCGGCGGCGGCCGGAGCAGCGACGACGAGGCTTGCAGCGACAGTAGCGCTGACGACGACAGCGATGACGGAGACGGCGGAGACGCACCGGCGCGAAGCCCCAAGCACCGTAGGTACTAGGTACCTACGAGCGGTAGATGTAGGTAGTACCGTAGGAGTAGTACTGTAGAAGGATTCATCCTTTTGTCAAATCGACTCTTTTGCTTGTAAAATTCAACTTCAATGAAATCCCTTATTTTCTAATCCGCTCACTCGAATCATACCCCACTTTTGCTTGTAAAATTCAACTTCAATGAAATCCCTTATTTTCTAATCCGCTCACTCGAATCATACCCCAAAACCGATGGCACCGCATCTGGCTTCATTAATATCTAAGAGCCGACAAAATTCAAAATTCGAAGTAACCCGTACAAGAACAGAACATCACTTCCACTCTGAATCCAACTCGAAATAGACACTCCAGATCCGAGTGCAATTCGAAAATCCCACTCCATAAGTTCGAGCGAAGATTCACAAAGCATCCAAGATTCGAACCAGAGCCCGCAAAATAACCAAAACCTAAGTTATCAGATCCGAACCATGGCGGACTCTGCAGCTCAAACAGCGAGTTCTTCAAACGACGATATGGCAATTTGCGGCCTGAAGGTAATATTCAGCCTGTCCTTTTAACTTTCTTCAGTTCATTAAACCTCGAACGAATTAAACTCTGAAATATGACACCATATATAAACTTCTAAATCTCTGAACTCCAGGTGTCAGACATCCTTCTACCTCATCCTTCCAATCCCAAATCCTTTTGTCTTGGCCCACGAGTTCATGAAAATCCCACAGATTTAATCTCCTATGAAGCGAATAGAATCCCTTTCATGAGTCAAGACATTAATTTAAATACATGGGCCGACTGCTTAAGAGCCTGGCCTAATCCACCCGAAAGCTGGACTACATGGTATAACAGAGTAGCACAAGCTCATATGCCCTTGTGGCAGGAATTGGACATAGCTGATGCACTTAGTTTATCACTATCACCCCTTGATAAAGATGAAAAACTTCTGAAGACCATCGGCTATTTTTGGTCCGACGCTCTGAACTGCTTCCTTTTTGGTCACGGACCCATGACCCCTACTCTGCTAGATGTTACCATGATCACTGGCCTTGACATTGGATCCCCTGATCCTGCAGCTCACAGAATGGTAGAAGTCCCCTTCAAACTTTCATCTAAAATAGACTGCACAAACTGGAGCACTTACATGAACCAGCACATGAAAATGAAAGGTCCAGTAGGTAAAAAGGAACACACAGCCTTTCTAAATCTTTAGTTAGAACATTTCATCTTCTGTGGTCCCTCCTTAGCCCCAACCAAGAATTATCTTCCTTTGGCTTACCATCTAACCCATGGCAACCGCACCAGCCTAGGCAAGCTTTTCCTCGGAGAAACATATAGATGTCTCCATTTGATGACAACTAGCTTGCTCAGCCAAAGGAAACTCAGAACTAGAGGCCCTTGGTGGTTCATTCAGTTATGGGCACAACTCTACTTCCAGCATCAGATTCCAAACTTTCAAAGCTTAGCCAAGAATTCCTTCCCTGACGAGAATGGCAAACCAATTAGATGCACCAGCTATGGTCAAGCCCTATTCAGCATCCCTGGCAGTAAACTGAACTCAACAGATGCAGCAAAATGGTTTAGAGTTTTCTACAAAGGTCTAGAGAATCCCCTCTTCTTTCCATTCACTGAATCTGAAGCCTTTGAAAATCCATGTAACGTCCCGCCTCCCCGAGGCCGGGCCCGCTTACATCTGGCTGTTTTCTATGACATAGATTGTCCTCACAGACCAACACCAGTCTTTTCTGCACACTTTGTCCTCACTCGTGCGCACCCGGGAAGAACTTCCCGGTCGGTCACCCATCCCCAAATTTCTCCGGGCCAAGCACGCTTAATCTCGGAGTTCTTTGGAGACCGGCTTCCGGAAAAGAAATTGCAACTTGTTGGTATGAGTATCCTATTAATCCTATTAACCCTGGGCCGGGGTGTCACATGCTCACCCCTTAAGAGACCGACATCCTTGTCGGTCAATCCCAAACCAGGAACGTCCTCTCTTGGCCACGTCCCGTACGTCCAGTGCCACGTCCGTGCATCCAGTGCCAATGGTCCCTGTGCCACGTCCGTGCGTCCAGTGCCAACGGCGCATCCCAGATGCCCGCGCACTGACCCGCCACGCGCCCGTGCATCAAGGACTACAAAGTCCACTAATATGTAGGTATTCTTGACCTTTAACATTAATCTTTCCACAACTCCTTCTGGATATCTTATCGTGGAATCCGCCAGCTGAACACACATAGTGGTAGGGGAAATTGACGGATAGCCTAACTTCTCGAAAGTCACCTTGGGCATGATGTTGACGCTGGCTCCAAGGTCACAAAGGGCGTGATCAAATTCATAGTCTAAGATTGAACAACTGATCACTGGGGTTCCGGGATCTTCTCGTATTGTGGCTGCTAACTCGCCCCACGCACCTCTTCTTGGGCGTGTGAGCTTCTCTGCGTAGCTGAGGGGTGTCCTGCTAAGGGGCTCTTTCCACATAGCATTAATGACAATCACGCTTTCTAGAGTAGACTCGGGTTGCCCCGGGATCTTCCCTAGTTCAGCAGCAGGTGTAGCAGCAGCTAATTGAGCCAATTGAATTTCTAGCGCCTTATTAAAACTCAGCTGGTTCTTCATAGCCGTGGAGAATCCGTCCATCTTGGCATGGATAGTCTCCATAGATTTGTCTATAACGGCCAACTTCTTCTGAAGGGACTCATTGATCTTCGATTGGCTGTAGACAAGATCTCTCAAGGTAGGCTGGTTAGGACCGAAAGAATTTGAATTCCCATTACCTCCTTGGTAGTATGGGCGTGGTTGATTCCACCTCTGACCTCCTTGTGGACGAAACCCATTGATGCCATTGAGGAATAGAGCTTCTTCTTGGGTTTCTGGGCAATTATCGCCCGAATGTCCAACATTCCCGCAGACCTCGCATGTCATGCGAGTCTACAAGGCTTCAAGTGTTTGCAATTGAGCCTTATCTTGGGAATAATCCTCAAATTTCTTGAGGAGAAGATCAATCTTCATAGCGAGCATGTCGGCCTCCTTAACGGAGTGCATACCTCGCTGGCGCGGTTGGAGGCGATCATCGCTCCAACCTTGGTTGGAAACCATCTTCTCGATCAATGATGTAGCTCTTTCAATGGTTAGCGAGAAGAAAGCTCCACCCGCAGCGGCATCCACATGATCACGGGATGACTGTGTCAACCCATTGTAGAAGTTCTGTAGAATGAACCAATTATCCATTCCATGGTGCGGACACGCTAGAATGTACTCCTAAAGCCTCCCCCAAGCCTCCGGAATTGACTCATTTAACGCCTGCTGGAATTTCGAAATCCGACCACGAAGATCATTGGTTTTGCCCGTCGGGAAGAACTTCGAGAGGAACGCCTTGGCACATTTGTTCCAAGTATCCACAGCAGCCTTGTTAGCATAAAACCATTGCTTCGCTCTCCCCAAGAGAGAGAACGGAACCAGACGGAGCCGGATAGCATCTTGCGATACACCCTTGATAACAAAAGTGCTGCAGAGCTCCAGGAACTGCTGGAGATGAGCGCTGGCATCCTCATTGGCCTTGCCACAAAATGGGCTGGCCTGCACCATCGTAATGAGACCCGTCTTGATCTCGAAATTTTCTCCTCCAGTGTTAACCTCGGGCCCAGTAGGGACCTGGTTAGCAGACGGAGCAGAGTAATCACGGAGTGTCTTCTGGGCCATAGCTCTAGGAGCTGACGATGATGCGATGACTGGATCGACTGCCGAGAGTGATCTCCGAGGTGATACAAGACGAGCTCGCGCCCTCCTCAAAAGTGACTGTGGATCGGAATGAAAGTTTTGCGGTAGATCGAAACCGGTCATACACTACCCTGTTTTCAAATCAACAAAGATAAGAAAACAAAGCCAAGTTAGCCTGTTTACCAAGTGAATACCAATTTCGATTTTGTTCACAACTTTTATCTATATATTTCACTCTGTGCCTTCCCCGGCAACGGTGCCAAAAATGCTTGTTGGCGCCTGCCAACGTCACCTGGCGATGACACCCGCAGACGCCAAGTTTGGGGTGGCAGTATTTCATGAACCACGAATAAATCCGCAAGCGCACGGAATACCGCTGTAGCATTTTACCCGGGAGTATACCGAGGTGTCATTTATATTTCCGCAGGGAAGACGGTGAGTGAGAGAATATATATTAGTGGGTGAACTCTATCTAGATTTGATATTCTCATGCATAAACAGGGGTAAGATAATAACATGGTAGAAGGTAGTGTGACACACACACAAACTACCCTCTCGGATAAATAAATAAATAAAAGAAAGATAAAAAAATTGCTTTAGGCCGGGAGCAAGGTAAAAGTCAGAGCTCGAGTCAGCTGTACTAGGCTAGCTATATCTACACTTTCTCATTGGTTAGCTCGTCAGAGATTAAACTACACAACAGGAAGATCGCTATCGAAGTGACGAGAGGGGCCCGTACACCCCGGCGACTTTATGTACCTCCTACCCCCCATACCGAACGTGGAGGATTACTAAAAGGCTCCGACAGAGCTGTCACCACCTGCCAGCTACCTCTACAAACCGTGGGTATAGTTGACATCCAGCAACACTTAGCTAATCTAGACACCATGTCTACACTAGTAAGGGATACTCTAGTGTCCCGCGCGGAGCCCCCACCCTCCGAATGGACAGACATCACACTAGAGCAATCATACGAATACTGGAGCAGCTGATAGAGTTCTAAGAACAAAAGACTAACCATCTCCAGCACAGGGCGATCATACAATGCAAGAATAGAATGATGACACAACCATGACAAGAAGCATATACTCGATAACTCAGAATATACTTCAAGCAAATATCGATAACCATAGTCTAATTCTATTATAAACAACCGAATATTATTAGAGAGAGTTAGAGATAAATCCATACCAGACTCTTAAGCAACTCCGGCGACTCGATGACTCCTAGACTTCTCCTAAACTCCACTAAGTCTAAGGACTATGCAAGAAGGAACTTGAGAGGTGAGTGAAGTGAGGTGTGTGTGTTCTCATTCTCTACCCCCTCCCTTGTATTTATAGGAGGGAGCCACCGGCCGCAGCACCCCAAACCGATCTAAAGGAGCAACAGAGAGGCGCCACATGGCAAAGTTGAGGCGGTGGGGTCCATGGGCCTGGGTGGCCGACCTATAGGACGGCCGGCCTGCCCTGGCCGCCAACCGCCCCCAACTGCTGGGGGTTGGGCTTGTCTGGGCCTCCTTGTCTGATCCACGCTGGAGTTGGCCTGTCTTGACTTGTTTTGCTTCGGTTCTTGGGCTACACTTGGTCCATTTGAGCCTGAATCGGTACTCTGATATTTTCTATGATTTTCTGATGGGCCAAAGTGTGCTTGCAACCTGCATATTAGCTCAAAAACACAACTTGCATATTCGAGAAGGTAAAGTGTTGTTTAGGGACTTTATTGAATATAAGTACGTGTAAGAAATATAAACTCTCATGATTTTTTGATCAAGTTGACGCCTAGAAATGATCGTTAGTGAGCGTCAACAGTGTTCAGATAAAGGAACAGGTGCTCCACTTTTGTCGGCTAAATTTCGTCCGGTCATGGAATGAAATCTATATTTCATCCAAAAATATATAAATTTTGTCATGCAAATATATATTTCGTCTATCTGGTAGACGAAAATTAGATTTCGTCTACCGAACAGACGAAATTACTAGATTTTGTCTAGTGGGTAGACGAAATTTAAATTTCGTTCACTGGTAGACGATAGTGATATATTTTTGAAATTTCTGTGATCTAAAATATTATTTTGTAATTACGTTAAAAATTTGTATTAAAATTAAAAAAATTCCCCACCCCCCACCACCGCCACAACAAATGCCACGTCATCAATCTAGGGGTGAGAAGACACAGTCACCTTGCTCATAGGACGTGCATCCAGTGACAGTTTGATCAGATGGACTAATCAGGAGAACACACGTGTACCAAATCAGCTTGTGAGTAAATAATCTTGGGTTTGATCAGATATCCTGAGACGAAGTCCTGAGCCAACCAGGTCCACCTAAGAGCATGGCTAATGGTTTAGCCGAGCATGGCTAATGGTTTAGCCAACTGCTGGCGAAAAGCAACAGTCACGTCACATTGAGCCTTTGACACAGTCAGTCCATATAATGAAGTTGGCTATTAGGTTGGCTAAAAGAGCTATTGCATTTATCAGCAAAAACTTAGTGCAGACATGTAGATACAATTTGATTGGAGGGGAGGAATAAATCGCCAGCAAAATAACCAATGACGGGCTGGGAGCGGGCGACTCTGCCTCGGGTCTACCGTTTTGAGTGAGCGAGTCATGACGCCAGTCTCAGTGCATGGGTCATATGAGTGTCATGATTATTAAATACTGCGACACATCAGCAAAAATACTGATTTGGCAACAGAGTTAAGAGGAGAGAGATGACCTGGGTCATTACCATGACCCGCTCGTGGCACGGTTGCCAAAGTCATTATACGGGGATGACACTCCCACTGAGAATGATTTTTGTTGAGTTTTAGTACATTTGATCACACAACTATTGCACTATTTTAATGCTGTAAGGTGTCTATGAACTATATCATGATACTGTACACTGAGAGTGACTATGTTATTTCAATATTAAGTTTACGTGGTACTCTTGACAACTGTACGGTGACACTTGCTGTCGAGACTGGCCTGAGTCGCCGGTCCGTCATTTCTGGCTCCTCCAACTCGGATTGAGCTGACGTGGTGCCTAGTATTCGCCGGCTATTGCACCCACTATACTTGCTCCCGGCTGGCATCTTTTTTCGTGCCCAGACATAAAATTACCGCCCAAGACAATTGGATTAACTTCATGACTCAATCAGGACCACAGCAATCAAAGCCGGTGGAATCCAATGGCCGGCTGGCCAGCCCCACTTCATCACCAACTGCCCAACCCCCCACACACACACACACACCCCCACCCTAATAGCTTTACATAGGGATGCATCTATCCATCATTTGTAACACATGCCGACGGAGCTCTCATTTCTCTCTTTCACTTTCTAGAGTTAGGGTTAAGTAGTCTGAGTGTTAGAGCCAATTCGAGCTTATCTTGGGATTACGGAGTTGTCATCAGAAGTCTATAGTATAGGTCTTGTATCTTTCCCTCTTATATTTTATCAATTTAAGTTATTATATTCTTTATCTTTCGAGTCGGTTTTACTTTCTGCATTTATTTATGTTTCCAAGAGTGCAGAAATGTTAACATGGTCATTTTACCTTCTTATTAATTTGTCCTATAATTACTAAGATGACTTGTTTTATGGGCGGAGGGAGTACATGGAATTGTGATAAAATCTTGGACTTGATAAGCCTAGATCACTACTTGCTGGTTCGATGAATTACTAAAGGTTTGTTTACAATTCTGCTTTTGTATCCTATTTTAGAATAGATGTTACTTTTCGAATCCAAATGTTTTCCATAAACAGCCCAGTCCACTCACAAGCTTACTTTCATATCTGGTTAGTCAGTTAAGTCTCACTAAGTACTTTCGTACTCAGTGTTTGTGCATGTGTGAGTTCAGAGTGCAGCTTGAGGAGCCTCGGGAGTAAGGCCACAAGACCCAGAGGGTATGTCGAGTCCATACCCCTCTAGATGTTTTAAAAATACTCATTGTAATACAAATAGTGTAACATCAAACCCTAAGACTCTAGGTTTTCCGCTTGAACTTTGTAGAACTGGGTGCACTAAGGGTTTGCTCTTATTTTGTAATAAATCAATTATGATCTACATTCAACATCTGTTTAGCTGTATGCATATGTTTGACATTGTTGTAAGATGGAGGTGGACGGTTCGAGTGAAGTCCGGTGGACTATCAGATTCACTCCATTTTAGGAGCGTCGACTGGATTGTTTCTACAGGAGATGATCTGGTGCTCTTAAGTCAGGGTAAATTGGGCGGTTCCGCCATACTGATTTGTTGCAATTTCCACATCGCATAACCGCTACTTGTCATCAGCCATGTCCATTTAAACCGTCATTATCCCGTGTAATAGTTGTTTTTACCAGTTTAAATGGGCACTACTGGAATAAATAGTCAACCATAAATTATTGACTCTAAAGGCATGTACAACAATCCAGACAACTAATGTCTGTTTGACAAACACAGACAGTTTGTACAACAGATTGTCTGTTTAGCTGTATGCAAAGTATTTAATTCACTTTTGACACATGAATCATGGTGATCTAGTGTATAATTTGATCTTTACAGTCATCTCTTACATGCATGGGAGAATACACAATATATCAAATAATTTGTATGATTTTTAGAATAATCATGTATATAATATATATTTACAAGCCGTTGCCACTCACCAAGCATCTCTGAATAGGAAAAATTAATCGGGAGGGCAAGAACACTCTCCACGCACTCAAGTGAGTACGCCGACCAGTACCCAGCTATGGTTGACCTTCGTTTCCAGGTCGTCACCGCAGTCATGGGCGCGGCCCTCACCGCCGCCGCCGGCAGCGGCCAGTTCGAGTTCCAGGAAGCCACCGTGGACGCCATCCAGCTGGGGTTCAGGAGCGGCAGCCTCACGTCGACGGCGCTCGTCCGGTTCTACCTGGACCAGATCGCCCGCCTCAACCCGCTGCTCCGCGCCGTCGTCGAGGTGAACCCGAACGCGCTCGCGCAGGCGGCCGCCGACGCCATTGAACATCGTCGGTGACGGAGCCATGAAGGAGGCTGGCGAAGAAGGTCCCCGCACCGCTCGAACTCCTCTGGTCCGGCGCAGATGCGGCACCCCCCCTTTCCGCATCTGAGCCGCTGCCATTGACACCGTAGCTGCCGCACTTGTGCTTTCCCTGCTGTTAAATTCGTAGCCGCCGCACCTCCTCTCCGTGCCGCCGTAGTGGCTCGCCGGTCCCGTGCCGCTGCGGCCTTGAGTAGACCTTTGCGCCGCAGCAGCCGTCAGATCCTCCTCTTTCCCATGGTGGTGAGCTGTGGCTGCTAGTCTGCTGCGATGAACTCCTTGGCCGGATTGCTGTGAACAGAAAAGGCACGGGGAAGAGGATTTGGGGATGGATTTGGCGTGTAGTAGCCGCGAAAATGAATCCGCAAGGGATCCAGTCGGCCGTCGAGGTCTCGCGACGGATGGATACAAGAGCCGACGACAAGCATCGGAACACGCGCGACTGCTGTCAGACGAACGAGACGACGGCAGTATTCTCTATCCTCATTTCATTGCTGCCACGTCACCCATTTTTGCACACATAGACACATATAGACAGTCTAACCGTTGTACATGCCCTAAGGATTTAGCTACTGCCACATCAGCATGCATTACGAGGAAAAAAGTTAACATTGTCCACTGTAATTACAAACAATTCGAGACATGATCAGCATACGTACTCCCTCCGTTCTAAATTATAAGACATCCCAAGAATCTTGGAGAGTCAAAGCAATCTCAAATTTGACCAAGATTATAGAGAGAAATATAAAGATTTATGATATCAAATTTATGTACTATGAAAATATAACTAATAAAGAATCTAATGGTACTTAGTTTATATAATAAATGTTATTATTCTATTATATAAATTTAGACATAAAAAAAATTGACTCTCCAAGATTGTTAGAATGTCTTATAATTTGAAACGGAGGGAGTACGTCACTAGAAGTCTTGACTTCAGCCTATTAGAAAACCTGAGAGGTGTCAATAGTACCTCATCTAAGTTTCAATAGTAAACTTAATAGGTGTCAATAGCACACGTCATCATTGCTTTGCCTCCATAAAAATTGTTACCTCATCTAAGTGTCATTAGTAAACTTGATTTAATTTATTTTCCAAGCTAGAAAATTATAGTTCAGGTCACAATCACAAACTCGAGCTCAGTATTAGATGGATTGAGACTGACATCCTCCAAGTAGGTACATAAGATAACTTCTACGGATTAGCTGTTCTAAACAGATAATACGGCGCAACCAATATGAATTAAAAGAATAAGCTATTATTTACTGGAAACCTAATAAGCAAGATAATGAAAAGCGGGACAGATCTAATACAGCTTTCTGATGGGGAAACAACATATTTGTCTCTCCTTGGATACACCTTTGCCCATTTGCTGTGCATGACTACCACTAGTCATTGAATGGTTGCTGTCCCGAAACTTTGGAAACTCTTGGATAGTCTGCATTTCAATATCCTTGTGGTTAGAAATTTTCGAATTAAAACATTGACAGCAAATAAGGGGCATACCAGCATACTGCCAAGAGGTCAAAGGAGCAAATCTAAATAGAGAAGGTAAAAATGTTCACTCATTTATTCAGAGGCAAAAGTTTTACATTCCTCTGGTTTGCTAAATGTTCTCCCTCCAATTCTTCTTCCATTTGACATTTGACTTCAACAGTTTAAGGGTGTAACATGTCCGGCATTGGATTTGAAGGGTGTAAAAATTGACTTTACCCTTGTACCAACAATTAATATGAAAGTATACTTTTCTGAAAGTGCTATCAAAGACAAACCTAATCCTCTAATCTTCATATACCAATCCCAAAAGTTTTGACACAATAATGGTAAACCTTTAGAAAAATAAGAAGAGAGAATGTTCTCATCCATTCTCTAGATAGTACTACACAAAAACATTTCTGTTAGAAAAAGCTTTCCGAAACATATTCAGAACATAACTTGCAACTAAAGGAGAATTTTTAGTATTTATTCCTCAAATTATTTACAAAAGGTATATCACATTACAATATGCACCAAATATGTTTCTAAAACTGTTATATGTTGGACTGCAGATCATAAACTATGACAAAGGATATCATATTCGACCGTGCCCAGCTAAATCATGTGTCCAACCAAGTTTTCTCGTCGGTGTTCCTTTTGTTCATTGAGTTGTTATCTTCCTCGGATGGATGCATCAATGTCATCTGATGTATTGCACAAAGATTTTGACACACCAATAGTACCATTTGATCAGTATAGCTATCCCAAGATCAGCAGTAAGAGCACAGTATGAAGGCCTGCTATCTACATTTGCTGCTGATTTCAAACTTTGTTTTGTGTTAACAATTCTAGAAAGCGCTCTTACCTACCAATTTGTTCAGCATAGCTATCCCAAGATCAGCAGTAAGAGCACAGTATGAAGGCTGGCTATCTACATTTGGTGCTGATTAATAACTTCATTCTCTATTAATGATCTCACAAAGATGCTCTTACCTACCACAGCAAAAATATTTTTGCATACTATTTAGTTGCACGTTTTACCCAGATAAATTTCAATTATAACAAACAATTGCATGGAAAAATGTTGAAACAGTGCAGTGATACGAAATATGGAGAGAGAAAAAAAGATGTTAAGAATGACATTACTGTTTTAGATCTTATTTGTTTATAGCCCACAAAAGTGTAGCAAAAGATGATTGTATCATTAGTACAGGATTGAAACCATCAGAATTAAGCACATAAATCCCCCAGATTTAGCTTCTAGATACTTATGATTCTGAGAAAACAGGAAAATAGGCTGTGGATAACTGAAAGAATCTAAAGGGAAAATTGACTGTGGATAACTGAAAGAATAGATCAATCTGTTACATAGAAGTATAGAACTCGTGAGGAAACGATCCACAATGATATTGGCCAAACATGACATTTACAATGAAATAAATCATCATGAAACTTTTCAGATTAAGACCATTATTTGTAACTTGGAGTTATACCAGAAATAAGTTTACAATGTTTTGAAGTACTTGCCAAAATTACTTGACATCTCAATGATATTTAAGCAGATAAGCAACAACAGTTCATCTTTCACTGGTTTGCTAACAACTTTAAAACCACACTCTCAAAGTAAAAAGAGAAATATAGAAAAGGGTTTTACCTGCTGATTAGTATCGTTTAGTTGTTTATTTCTTCGACAGAAGTTTGGCAGTGGCCTGGCTTTGAAGCAAAAACTCTGCCGTGATTCTTTAAACTCAGGTTCATTGTTGAACTTCCTCTGCATAACAGAAACTCTAAAGATGTGATGCACTATAATTTTTTTTTTTGGTTTTCATTTTGTCTTGTGAAATTGTTGAACAGCGATAGGCTGTCTTAAAGGCTTATATTTTTTAGCTAGACATGGAGTAAATTTTCTCCATTGCCAATACAGACAGATACAAAGTTGTATTACCAAAATAAAACAACAACTATGAATCTGAGCTTTTCCTGCATTGTTAGCAAGGATTTTTATTACTACCATATTCAATCTATAAATGCATTGTAAAACTATGGGAATGTACATAACAGATACAAACTATGGGAAGTTAGCTGCATTTTTTATGGATAATCATTCAGACCTTTATTTGCAACAGCATAAATATTTCAATGAGTGCCTACCTCTTTTATCTTAGTTGTAGCAGTTTTCTGATGCACCAATGGTGATGTTGAACCAAAGAGCTTTTCTTTGATTCTCATTACATGGGACGACCTGAATGATGCAAGAGAAATATAGGGTACAATTAGAAGATGGTTTAAAATTCAAAGGTATCTGTTGAACTAGTATTAACATGAGACTATGAGAGTAAAGCTTGTTAGTTCATCCATATATTACTGTCAGATTTTTGAGAGAACTAATGACATAATTACATTCAGGATTTAGAATTGTTCCGTTCTGATCAAGTCCTTTAATACTCTATGATAATCATAGCTTCTGGATTTCAAATGGTACCTTTGTTCATCCACTTGAGACGTTCCCAGGGCTACTTCTGGCAAAA
Organism: Panicum virgatum; assembly: GCF_016808335.1. Lineage (NCBI taxonomy): Eukaryota > Viridiplantae > Streptophyta > Magnoliopsida > Poales > Poaceae > Panicum > Panicum virgatum. Next base: position 43,210,089 of record NC_053138.1, read on the forward strand.
CTGTGGAAAAGGTCTGAAAAGTTCACCACAGCAAACAAATATAAATGTCAGACTGAAAATTATTCTTCTTCCTAGAAAATAAAAAGATATACTCAATCCATGCTTAGAAAACTTTATATACCTTTCTTGGTGGCCCAAATTCCTCAGGCTGAGTGGTTTCCACAGGTCTGCTTGCAGACTCCAACTGGCTAATCCTCTCAGCAATTGTGGTACCAAGATTTCTTGAGCCGGATGCAGCATTTCCTATTTCACATCTCGTGAAACTCTTAGGCATGTGCAATGCCGCCAGTGTGGACCACTTTTGAGGGACTGAAGTTGCCTCATGCACGTTATTGTCTGAGCCAGGAGGTGAGGTGTTCTCCTTTGCAGAATGCAGAGGCGACCGTCTTTTCACTGATGAAGGCTGTCCTTTCTTTCCTGAAGGGGGAGATCTGAATCTGGTTGGCTTCTGAAGCAGAGATGACATCTGGATCCTCCTTTTCTTGGCAGAATCCGTGGTATCCTGATTAACAATAGAGCTCTCCTGCAAAGAATACATAGGCCATGTTAACAGTTGAGTAAGCAATTTAATTTTACTACTCATTGAAACAAGACGAATTTGTTCTACCTTCAAGGGTTGCTTCTCCACGGCAACAACAACCAAATTACTCGAGCACAGATTTTTCTTCTCCAGCAATTCGGAAACTGCTCCAGCAACTAGCTCATTGCCGCCCTCCCTGTGGCACAACCCATCCACGGGTGCATCCATCCTGTTAGAAGGACCAACCGCATCGGTGATGGCCGCGACCGCGAGCTCCTCGGCCACTTCCGCAGGCTCATCACTGGCACGGGGACCACCACAATCCACCACGCCGGCCTCCCCGCTGCCGCACGTCTCCTCATCCCCGGGCGCCGGTGCCTGATCCGTCATGCAGGAGGACTCCGCCGACGAGGACGGCCTCGAGGCGGCGGAACCACCCTCCTCCTCTGCCGCACCCGCCTCGAGTCCGCCGTCATCGCCAGCGGCGGCGCCGTGGTCCTCGCTCTTGCGCTTCTTCTTCCTGGCGTAGTGAGACTCGAAGAAGGCCTTCTTCTGCGCGACGGAGCCCGGGCGCGCCTGGACGGCCGCCTCCTCGAGGTAGCGGTTGTGCGCGAAGGCGGACCACTTCCCCCACTCGAGCGGCTCGGTGAGGAAGCGGCCGAAGGAGACCGACTCCCCCAGCGCCGACATCATGTCCGCCTTCCAGTTCTGCATCCCCCCAACCCCAGGCACGCGCAGAAACGACAAGCCGTCACGAAATCGAAATCGAACGAGCTCGCGGGCGGCACAGGTGCCAGCAGCGGTAGCAGGAAGAACGAGCTGCTTGCTTACCCAGCTGTCGTGGCCGGGGATCTCCGGCTCCGGCGAGCGCGTCGGCTCCGGCTCCGGCTCCAGCGGCGAGAAGTCCGGGTCTGCTCCCATTGGTGCCGGCGGCGAGACTGGGATTTGGACCGGATCTGAGCGAGAGGAATTGGGAGGCAGCGGGTATAATTGCGGCAGCTTTCGGTGGTGGTGGGTTCGATTTGAATTGCTGGCAAGTGTACGTTACGTGGAGCTGCGGGGTCGCGACGGCCAGGTGACCGTTGCACAGTGCTTTGACTCGTGCGGTTGCGCAGAGTCCGAAGGAATTGTTTGTTTCTGCCGGAGAGTGGGGCCGATGCTTGCATTCGACGTGGGAGCCAGGCGCAAGCTTTTTTTTCCGAGAGACTTGCAAGGCTGCAAGCTGGGCCCGTTTGGTTTGAAGTAGCACGACAAAATTTTTTGACCAATAATTATGGGTACTAAATAAAGTCAATTTATAAAACTAACTCCACAACCCTGCGCTACTTCGCGAGACGAACCTAATGAGGCTTTTGACCGCGCGTTTGGAGGATGGTACTGTAGCATCACTGTAGTCAATCATCGATTAATTACTGTCATTAGATTTGTCGTGAAAAGTTACACCCATCCGTGAAAAAGTTTTGCAAATAAACTTCGTTTAGTACTCCATGCATGTGAGATTTTTTTCTCAGGAATTGTGTGTCATAGTTGTGATAGAGAAACCAAACAGGCCCTGGACAGGCCACTATGGTGCCATATACTCTTCTTTGGTTGGCTGAGGCCAATCTCAGTAGGAGGATCATAAACATGTTATAGACATTAAATTTGTTAACATATACCAATAGTATGAGGAGAGAGAGAAAAGAGCACTACTACAGAATAGACCTTTGTTCCAAACCATTTGTCCCGGCTGTCTTTGGACCCGGGACAATTGATGGCTTTTGCCCCGGGTCCAACGGCTAGCCGGGCCAGCGAGGGGACATGAGCCTTTTGTCCCGGGTGGAGGCACCAATCGGGACAACCCCCCCCCCTTATCTCGGTTGGTAGCTCCAACCGGGACAAAAGGCCCCACGACCCTTTTGTCCCAGGTGGAACCACCACTCGGGACTAAAGGGAACCTTTTGTCCCGGGTGGAGACTCCACCCGGGACAAAAGAAGCTACCGAAGTCTCCCTCCTGATATTTTCCAAGTCTCTGGCTCCTCTCCTCTCATTTCTCTCCCTCTTCTCTCTCTATACCTTATCCTCTTCCTCCCGCCCCCCTTATCTCTTTCTTCTCTCCTTCTGATCCCCTCCATGCCTCTCCCTCCCTCAGCTTCCTCACCCCCTCCCTCCCTCGGCTTCCTCCCTCCCCGGCGCGGGCGGGATTCAGCGGACCGCCGCTGCCAATGGGGCCGGCGAGCCACCGCCGGCGCGCGAGGCCAGGAGCCGGCGGGGACGAGTGCGGGCCGCAGAGCTGCCGCCGCCGCCCCGTGAGGCCAGGAGCGACGACCAAGCGCCGGCGGGGACGGGTGCGAGCCGCACAGGCACGACAAGTCCCGGCGAGCGATGCCCCGGCACAACCTGCTCCAGATCCGGCGGGAGGCGCGGCCAAGGCCGGCGGGCGGCGCCCCAGCGCGGCCTGCTAAAACGGGAGGCGCAGCTATGCTCGGCAGGCGGCGGCCCGGCATGGCCACCTCAGGTGGGAGGTGCGGCCAGGCCCGGTGGGCGGCGGCGCAACTAAGCCCCTCCGCCTATGGTTTTTTTTTAATTTTTTTCCCAAAAGTGCCTGTGAGTGGTATTGATTTGTGATTGATTTTGTGAATGAATACTTGGTGATTGTAATGTGGTTATGATTAATTTAGTGAATGAATAATTTGTGATTGTAATTGTTTTTGTGATTGCAATTTTGGAGAAATTGTTGGATTTGCGGTCTGCGTGCGCTGACGCGGGGCTGCGTGCGCTGACGTGGTGGTTTTTTTATTTGAAAAATCACATTTGTCCCGGTTCCATACCATCCGGGACAAAAGAGTCTGGCACATTTGTCCCGGATCCATAGTCCCGGTTGAAAAACCGGGACAAAAGTCAGTTGCCAACCGGGATTATTGTGGAGTTCTGTAGTAGTGGAGTGTCATGAGATGTAAAAGGAGTGTCATCACCATGACCCTCCACTGGCACAGTTTTTAAAATTTCAGTCTAGAAAACTGTGTCGATGACACTCCCACTGAGACTGGCCTGAGAAGAATATAAGACATACTGTTTGGTTGCCCCATAAAATTCTACTTTGTAATATAAAGATAGATAAATAAGTAATATTATACTTGTGTAAGCATAGTAGTATACTCTAATAATCCCAACTGTACTTCTAATAGTTTTTTAAAAAACACTACTTCTGGTATCTTAATCTACTTTGAAATACACTAATATTGCTTAATATAAATTAATCACATGTTAATAGCATTATTAAAAAACCCGCGCTGCACCATGCGAGCCTAGCTCGCCAGAAGCGCAAATGAAATCCGTATCCGGCGAGCCAGCCTGTGGGCTGCCTTGCCTTTTGCATCTATGGAGCCAGATTCAAACACCCGTGCAGGCAACCAAACACGCTGAAGTTGCATATCTGTAATGTGGTTCTCATACATACATGCAACCAAACACCCCTTGAGGGATTTTTTGGATTCACTATTGCAGAGCTCGCTTGGTTTGATTAAACATTGGCTGTTTTTTTCAAGAACAATAAGACCGTTGATGCTCTCATATACTGGTTTTGAGGATGAAGGTGGAAAATCGTGCAATGGAAGATCCTGAATTTGAGAAGACAAAAGCATGTACCTATGTTGTGCTTTTACAGTAAAAGCTTGTAGCGTCACAACTCAGCCAATATTGTCATGGGCTTTTGGGGGTACCCACAGCCGGGTGGCGGAACGCACCCGCCTAATCCCAGAGAAAAAGTACTTGGGAAAGTGATGAGCGATTAGGTCAATCTAGCTTTGGGGCAAGAACACAAGAACACTCGGGTTTTGAGTGGTTCGGGCCGCCGAAGCGTAATACCCTACGTCCACTGTGAAGTGTATTGCTCTTGGTATGAATGAGTCTATCCTCCACCCAGCCGGGCCCTGAATCTTCCCCTAGCGAGCGTCTTCCTTTTATAGACCAAGGGGACGCGTACACAGGCGTTCAGACCCCGACAGGTGGGTCTAACATGGATGTATAGTATACTGCGCAGAAAGCTTCAATGGAGCTATAGCGGTTGAGAATCTCTTCTTGGATACTCTTCATCGCCCTGTAGACTCTCTTGACCGAAGGGAGTCTTTATTTGTCCCATCAGCGAGGCGTCCGTTGGGGCAACGTAGCATGCGGCGTAGTCTGTCAAGGCTACCATGTAGGCGTCATAATGCGCAAAGCCGAGCCGTCGTGCCCAACTGGCATAGTAGACTGACATACGCGGCGTGGGCGGCGCCAGCAACTGCACTGTGCGCCTTGGTAACACGCGACCAACAGTGCAACCTGGTAAAAGCCGCCTCGTCCTCTGCTGTGGCAGAGCGCACTTCCGCCTACCGCATTGAATGCGGTAGGTAGGCGAGTCTTCCGGTGAAAGCTACGCAGCTCCGCGTGCGTTTCCGCACCTGCGGACACGTGGCAGCTCCGGACTAGCCCAGGCGGGGTGTCGGATAGTATATGGGGATCCGGGACCCGGCGGTGGTCCGGTACTCCCTGGGAGGTCCAGGGCCCCAGCTGTTTTGGCTGAGGGCTACCTCCTCCGAGACACGTGGCGCCACCGGACTTCCCCCAAGCGGGGAGCGGGTCCGGGTCGTTTGCCGGAAGAGTAGGGCTCCGGACCACAGGGGTCCGGCTGTTCAGCCGTCAGGGCGTAGTTAAGGATAACTACGAGACCCTTGCCTAGACACAGCAAGAGGGGGTACCCCAGTCTTGGGGTACTGACAGTGGCCCCCGGGCCCACCTCGGGGGAGGTACGGACCCACAGGTGGGGCCATTATCTTAACGCGTTCTAGCACAACTTGGCTGTGTTGGCGTGCTCATGTCGCGAGCAGGTGCTCTGGACCCCCTAAAGGCCGGAGCACATGTTGCCAGGTTTAGGTACTAGAGCGCTCTCCGTAGGGCGGCGAAGGTGCAAGCTTAGGGTACGGAACCAACCTAAGCAGCTGCACGGACCTTGAACTGCCCAGGGAGCGTGCACCACTTCCATGTACCTGACTCCAGGCAACCGTTGCTGACGATCCCATGAATTATGCCATCAGACCTTGCAGCAAGGTGTAGGAAACCAGGCCTTATACTAGAAAGGAGCCTGGGACCTCTAGGGACAACAGTCTCGGATACTAGGGGACTCGTAACAGGGTAGCGAAGTACATAGGCTTAGGGTACATTACCAGGTTAAGCTACGCGAAGCTTCTCTACCCCAGGATACGGGCACCACTTCTCCTGAGCAGGTCCCTAGGGGTCCGAACTGTCTTCCAGCTAGAAGGGGTGTCCTCACCTGACCACAAGCCAGCAACTCAACTTGGATCGTTAGTAACTAAAGAAAAGACTCCGTTTGGGAGAAAGAGACAGTTAAACCATAACGGATAAGTGTAACCAAGGTAAAGTTCAGATAAGACTGAGAAAGCAATTCTCCTTTATTGTGGTTACCGTGGTGTACATCAGAGATCGGGATTACGAGGCCGGGCCTCTACCGCTCTGGACCACTTGCTGGCGTTGCCTGTTTGTGCGATGAAGTCAGAGATCGGGTTTACAAGGGCGGACCTTTACCGCTCCAGACCACATGTAGGCACCATGTTATTACAAGGATGTACTCTCTTAGTCCTATCTAGGGGTAACCTACTGTAACACCCCGGGTGTTTACACAGTAATTAATTAAGTGTCTGCACAGTAATTGGGTAGGTTTGCTATGCATCATGTGCTTGAGTTACTTAAAAAGGATCTTTTTGTAATAATGAAAGGTTATATGTGTAATTATGATTTTATGCAAGGTCCTTTATATAGTTATTTCTGAATATAGCTTTTGTGGAGGGTGTTTTTGTAAAATTTCAGTGCATTTAATGCATGGTAGTCAATTTTGCTTGTAAGTCTACATTTGAAGTGAAATTGCATTGAAAAAGACAAAATTCCTAGAATTTAAAATCCCTCTTGTGTTTTCAAATTTAGCTCTCTATCCTTTGGTCAAATAAATTTTTGCACAACATCAAAGTTGTAGCTCTTGAAAAATTGAACAACTTTCATGTTGGGCACTTTTCCATCTGAGCTTTGGTTTAAAAGTTATCGCTGTTTTACAGTGGGGTCCCTGGAATTTTTGGAAATTGCAAAACTACCCTTCTGACCATCTCCCCCTCCCTGCTCTGCTTCTCGCCGCCGACGCCACCGACAGCGCCGCTGCCGACGCCTTCCCGGCCATTCCGGCCATTACTCCGCCGTGCGCTGGCGCCCACGCGTCGCGGACGACCACCTCCCCCTTCCTATTGCCTCGCGCTGGCCCTCTCCTTCCCGTGCCACGCGCCCCGCCGCGCCCAGAACCTCCCCGACGGCCGCCACCGCGACGTCGAAATGGAGCGCCCCCTGCAGAGCCCGCCGCTCTCTTCTAGCGAGCGCCCGAGCAATAGAGGAACCCCAGAGACCCATTCCCCTCGCTCTCTTGCTCTCTCCTCGCTCCCACACCGCAGAACACCGCCGCCGCCCCGCTTGAACCCCGGCGAGCTCCACCCCGCCGCGGAGCCGCACTGCAAGCCCGCTCCACCCCTACATCCCCCACCATTAGCCGCGCCTCACCCTCGCGCAACTCCCAGACCGTTTCCCCTCGCCCAATCCTCACCGGAGCACCCTCGCCGTCGCTCGCCTCCGCCGCCAACCACGCCCTGCTCCGCCGAGCCGCCGCTTCCGAGCCTCTCCCCGCGACCCTAGGCCACCCAGAGGTGCGCCTTGCACCCGTGAAGCACGAAGCTCACGCACCCCTCCACTCTCGCCGCCGGTGAGCCCCTCGCCGGGAAACGGCCGGTCAAACCTCGCCTCCCCTCTCTGACCCGACCCAAGGACCGCGTGCTTGAATTTGAGAAAGCCCAGGGGGTTATCTGCGATGTCAGTGACCCATTGCAATAGTGCCTTAGGGACTGGTTTGCAATGTTTTTCAGTGATCTTTGAAATTCAATATCAATTCGTAGAAAATTCGTAAATTAGCAAATCTTGATATTTTAGAATCCTCTTGAAGAGCTCTATGCAGTAGAACCATAATATGTTAGGCATTAGTTGCAAGTTTTTGCTGTAGATTTTGTTTTGTGTTACTAGGTGTATAAATACTAGTTCTTTAATCTTTTTCTTATGTGATACTTGAAAACTGATATTGCTCTGAAATTTTGGTGGTAGTTTACTCTTGTTACACTAGCTTTGCTATAAAAATTTCATGATCAGTTCTTTGTTGTAGCTTTTTATTTGATTTAATCCTTGTTTAGTATACTTTATTTATGATAACTAGTTTCTGTTCTTGTTAAATCCTGAAAATATTCCTGAGTGTTCATCTAGAGTATATTAGCTTGACCAGGAAGTTTGAGCCTTAGTTCATGACTAGAACAGGAGCTAAAATTGAATCTTGCTAAAATGATGTCTGTTTTGTTTATTTTCTCAGTATTAATTCTGTGTAGATAAAATCATGAAAAATTCACAATAGATAAATCATCCCTGTTTAGATCTCCTGTTAAATTTTGAGCTTCTGTTTTGATCTATTTTGATCTGTATAATTCAAGCTTGTACTAGGTGTTGCCTGCATAAATGATTTATTGTGATTAAATGGTTACATGTCTTGATATGATTTTTGTAGGATAGATTGCTTTGTTCATGTTCTATTTAGTGTAATTTTGGTAGATTTTATTACTATTTGTACTCTGAGTTGTTGATTTGTTTACAAACCGTGACTTAATTGTATAGGAAATCACCCCCACTTGTTTATGAAGTTGGTCAACTTCATTTGTGCTGTTGATCATGATGCCTTGTGTAGCTAAATTTAGTATTTAACTACTCTATAAACGATTGCCCATGTTTGTTTATAATGTTGTTCTTGCATTGCATATAGACACGACTGCCTTATCGGACGGGACGTACGAGCTGATCCCGGAATCTGACGGAGGTGATCTAGAAGCTCAAGTAAACACTGCGGAACTAACTGAAGCCCCGAACCAAAGTTCGGAAGAGCCTAGCGCTGAAAAAGTTAGCAATTACCGAGAAGGCAAGCCCCGGACATAACCTATACTTCAAATTAATATCATTTACTGTATTATTTTACTTGTGCATTTACAGTTCATAGGAGTTGAATTGAAACTCTAGATGCATGATCCTAGGAACCTATGTACTGAACACTAGACTTGAGTTCGAATAATTGCTAAGCTTATAGGACCGGTAAAAGTCGAGTGATTGCCTGTTACTCGCGAGCTTTATAGGAATTGCCTGTTTACTTTCTGTTATCAATATAAGGACGACGGACGGGGTTGTGTTCGATATCATGACCTTATATGAGACCCCGTCTGTGTTAATGAACTTGCTAAGGTCGCGGTGTGTGGTAGTGCCGGTTAAGTTTTTGAAAGTACTAGCCACATGCCGTAAATATGGTACGCGGCAAGCCTAGTAGCCGATTGGACCGGGGAGTGGATATACCTTTCACTCTCTCAGTAGGGATAGGTTTTATTATTATGTTGCACAACACTACGACTTCAAGGGACAAGGTTCGGCCTTGGAGCCCTGTAGTCGGGGAGAGTGACCCTATCCACAAGCCGGAAAGAAAGGTCAACGGTTGTTTGGGAATGACCCGACGGTGTTCCAGACGTGTGTGTTAGGTTGCCCTTGCAAGGTTGAATTTCGATTCAGAATCGTCCGCCTCTCACGATGAAATGAGACTGCTTGATCTCTTTGCCACACAGAGTAATAAGAGCAACAATATTCTTATTAATCTTGATGTTTGCTTAGAAGTTCCACCATGTTTGGATAGTAGATGCTTACATAGAATGGTTAATCAACTAGAATCTTGAAGCTAAAACTTGAAAGTAAGGACCTACTCTTTATTGCTTTTTAGCAAAGGAAAACCAGAGCCTTACAAAGCCTTGCATAGTCTAGCTAAGGTGGGCTACTTATACCCGTTGTCGGTTAAGTCTTGCTGAGTATTAGAATACTTAGCCTTGCTGTTGAAACTCTTTTTCAGGTATGAGTTTTGAGGATCAGATCGCTAGCTTGACCTATCCTTGCTCGTTGCCTCCTGGCTGGTCCGTAGAATGGGATACGTCTTCGGCCGGCAATGACTGTGACGAGTAATACCATGCTTGGGCTAGCTTGGTATACTTTTGCGACGTGTTGTAGTCATCGTGTCTCATCTTCCGCTGTTTAGACTCTGAACTTATAATCATAGCTTGTATAACTGTTATTTAAGTTGGCTTTGTAATAATGTGTTTAACTGGTTTGTAATCGTTATTATGCCTGAGTTGTAAAATTGTGGTTGTAATATCTCTGAACTCGCCTTCGTGCGGGGTATGCTTGTTCGATCCGAGAATCGGTGGTTGTATCGGGACGTTACCCGACAGACCAAAAATTGTTCCGTTTGAAGTGCGTTTAAGCTAATGTTGCCCTTATGGTGATGGTTTACGCACTTGAGCCGGGATAATTTAGGCGGTTCTGCCACACCTACAGCCGCCTTCTGTAAGGCATGCACATTCCCCGCCGGAGTGGAATTGCCACCTTTGAGTTTTCCACAGTCGTTGGAGGCGAAGGCATCCTGGACGTGCCTGAACTGCATCATCCAGCATCACCTCGGGAGCTCGGGGGGCCCTTCCCTGCCTAAGAACTGTCATATGCCTAGGTAGCATGGAGACGAATTCTTTGGCTTTGAATGGGAGTGGCCCAGCCGCCGCCGTCTGCCGCCGGAAGCCAGCCCGATGATCGCTCATCACGAGCTGGGTGCTCATTTGGATGAGCACGGAGCGTGGAGAAGGGCGGTCGTTCACCGGCTCAACCTTGGTGCTGGCGTTAGGCCCCCGCGCCTGGTGGCAGAATCCTATCTGCAGCAGCACCGAGAGAGACTCGGTCCTGGCGAGGGAGGAGACGACGGTAGACTTCCCCCGGGCCACAGCGGTCGGCTCCAGGCTTCACATTGAGAGAAAGCCTTGAGCCGACGCCATGCCGTCGCAGGGGAGCCCTGGTGATTGCTTGAGAGAAAACCTTGAGCCAATGCAGAGGTGTTGTAGGGTGATGCACAGCAGGTGTCTCCGCTGTGCGCCGCCGCGCCGGCTCTGAGGTGTCGCAGTGGCGATGCACAGCAGGCACCTCTGCCGTGCACCACCGCACCGAGGGAAACGTCGTCTCAGCGCCGTGGCATGTGGCGTTGGTGACGCCATGCCCCTCTTCATCTTCTCGTCGAATACGTTGTAGAGGATGAGCTCAGCCTCAAAATCCTGAAGATCTAGCCAACGCCTGCACCTTCCTCACGGACGGTGCCAAATGTCGTGGGCTTTTGGGGGTACCCACAGCCGGGTGGCGGAACGCACCCGCCTAATCCCAGAGGAAAAGTACTCGGGAAAGTGTTGAGCGATTAGGCCAATCTAGCTTTGGGGCAAGAACACTCGGGTTTTGAGTGGTTCGGGCCGCCGAAGCGTAATACCCTACGTCCACTGTGAGGTGTATTGCTCTTGGTATGAATGAGTCTATCCTCCGCCCAGCCGGGCCCTGAATCTTCCTCTAGCGAGCGTCTCCCTTTTATAGACCAAGGGGACGCGTACACAGGCGTTCAGACCCCGACAGGTGGGTCTAACGTGGATGTATAGTATACTACGCAGAAAGCTTCAATGGAGCTACAGCGGTTGAGAATCTCTTCTTGGATACGCTTCATCGCCCTGTAGACTCTCTTGACCGAAGGGAGTCTTTATTTGTCCCATCAGCGAGGCGTCCGTTGGGGCAACGTAGCATGCGGCATAGTCTGTCAAGGCTACCATGTAGGTGTCATAATGGGCGAAGCCGAGCCGTCGTGCCCAACTGGCATAGTAGACTGACATACGCAGCGTGGGCGGCGCCAGCAACTGCACTGTGCGCCTTGGTAACACGCGACCAACAGTTCAATCTGGCAAAAGCCGCATCGGGCTCTGCTATGGCAGAGCGCACTTCCGCCTACCGCATTGAATGCGGTAGGTAGGCGAGTCTTCCGGTGGAAACTACGCGGCTCCATGCGCGTGCCCGCACCTGCGGACACGTGGCAGCTCCGGACCAGCCCAGGCGGGGTGTTGGATAGTGTATGGGGATCCGGGACCCGGCGGGGGTCCGGTACTCCCTGGGAGGTCCGGGGCCCCAGCTGTTTTGGCTGAGGGCTACCTCCTCCGGGACACGTGGCGCCATCGGACCTCCCCCAAGCGGGGAGCGGGTCCGGGCCGTTTGCCGGAAGAGTAGGGCTCCGGACCACAGGGGTCCGGCTGTTCGGCCGTCAGGGCGTAGTTAAGGATAACTACGAGACCCTTGCCTAGACACAGCAAAAGGGGGTACCCCAGTCTTGGGGTACTGACAAATATCTAGTATGAGGTTTGCACGATTGCGGAATCAATCTTTTTTACAGATGATTACTCTGTCCAGTCCCTTTATGCAGTAGTTAGCATCAGAAGTATTTTGCCTATCTATTCACGATTTGTAAGTCACGCATAAATGCACGTCCCATCTATGCATCACATGTGACTAGGTTGGAGATGCTTTCCCTTTGAAGTAACCAGCGGGAACCATTTAGTACCGGGCCAAGACACAGACTGGTATTAAATGTCACCTTTTAGTACCGATCAATGTCACCGACCAATACTAAAAGGTAACTTTTAAGTATTGGGTGGTGTACATTATGACCTAGTACTAAGATGGATCCGGGACCTTTCAAATTTGGACCCAGTACTAAAATGGCTCTCTGCCAACTTTAGTATCGAACCCAAAGTTAATCGGTATTAACATGCACGGATGAAAGCTCATTTTGCTTGTAGTGAACCATATACAACCAATACTATTCACTACCGCTGAACTTTTCAATACTATACAATTATAATCTAGACCGCTGGGTGTTTCTATATTAGTCCTTTCCAAACACTAGTATAGACTAGTATTGTGTACCTAAGGCCTTGTTTGGTAACGTTCTAGATTTCCTAGAACACGCAAGCCAAAAAAAGAATCTCGCATGCATTAAGTACTAAATGAAGTCTATTTGCAAAACCAACTCACGGATGGGTGTAACTTTTTGCGATGAATCTAATGACGGCAATTAATCGATGATTGGCTATAGTAATGCTACAGTAACCATCCTCTAATCATGCGGTCAAATGTCTCGTTAGATTTCTCAAGGTTCCTAGCTCAAGGGTTCTGGAGTTGATTTTATAAACTGTCTCTATTTGGCACCCCTAATTAGCGGTCAAGTCTATTCTAGAATCTTCTATGAGCAAACTAAACAGGGCCTAAAATACCTCATTTGAGACAATACTATATGCCTCAGTTTCTGAAGTTTAACTTATGTTCAGTCCGTGCTTTATGATATTTTTGGTTGATATCAGCTAAAGTTTATATGCCTTTGTTGCTTGTTACTTAGGATATTGGTGAGGTATGTGAGAAGGGGGTCACATTATAATGGTAAGTTCAGTTTGCCTGACTAGTATGGTCTTCTGCTTTTGCTATGGTATTCATGGGATGGAAGGTCTGTTCTTGCATTTCGACATGATGTAAAATGTAAAACTTGCATATGAGTATATTTGAGTAAAACAGTGCATAAAGGCAAGCTATAGCCACCCTGATTGCTCATTTACACACAAGCTCGTCATTAGCTACCCAACCTGCCATTTTTATGTAAAGTGGGTACAATTTCTTTTCCATGCATCCCACAGTCAATGGTTTGAGCATATTTAACCATAGGAGAAGCTACTTTAATCGATTGCTTATAACCTTATCTTGAAAAAATACTAGAAATACCACATAAAGTATTTTCAGCAAGCTAGTTTCCAAATCATAGCCTCCAATATAGGGTTGTTTGGTACAACTTCATTTGATTCTGATTCTCTATAGGAGCTGATTCTCTAAGAAAAGTGATTCTATGGCTGAAAATAATTCTCTTTGATTCTCTAGCATAAATACCTAAAATTAAAATGAAGAATCACTTCACAGAATAGGAGAAGCTACTTTTTCCTGCTTCCAGCCTCTTAATTCATATCACAGAATTACTTCACATAATCGGTAGAAAATCACTTCTATCTGGGAGAATCAGCTACCAGCTCCTGTTGGATTCATCAGAGAATCAGCTCTGGGAGCTCTACCAAACGCACCCATAATCAAGTGTGCAATAACACACTAAAGTTATTGACTCTATTTCTCTCAACATGCAAGCTATCCACGTCATATAGAAACCCACTGTATCAGACGCCACGTCACCATCCACTAGGACCATATATTTATATCTTCCACCCATTTCCTGTTACTTCTAGCATTTATCTACTTATATACTATAAAGGTTAATATTTCTCACCACCGTACCCCTCACGCTAGAACCACCTGTCAGGGTGGAGAGAGGTGGGATGGAGAGTAGACCCGTATAAAGATAAAAAATAATTGAAAATGTTTCTCACCTAAATCAGACTCACCATATCCCTCACACTGGACCCACCTGTCAGGATCGAGAGGTAGGAAGAGAGTAGACCCATAAAATTGCAAGTTAGGAGATGTTTCAGTCCAAAACTTTTATTTTTTTTTTCACCGCGACCTCCCCTTACTCGCCTGTTGTACCTGCGTGGTCGCACCCAATCCCGCATGTCAAACATGCTTTCCCTGTGAAATTTGGTCGCCGATATGATCTCCATCGCCCATCCACATCGTGCCGCTGGCTGCCCCACCCATCCTCGCTCCCCATCCACACTGCTTTCCACGCATCGTTCCTTGGCGAAGCGTGACTGCGTGAGAATGTGGAGCCACTAGCGTGCGTGGAAGCGGAGCAGCAGAGGTGGCATCTGCTAGCGAGCTGATTCTCCTTCTCTTTGGGTGTGTTTGGTTCAATAGTCCAAGTGGGTTGGATTGGGCTAGACCCATTTTTGTAGGCATTTGGTTCGAAGTCTAGAGGGTTGGGTTCAACCCGAGAGGAGAATATGCTCTCCAGATGTGGGTCGGAGTGGCCCGCCCAAAATGAGCGGACTACCTCGACCCAGATGGATGACGTCTCCGCTCCATTTTAGGCCACCCGGGCAGCACGAGCAGAGCGGGAGGAGCACCGACGGGCGACTGTGCACAGACGGGCATGATTGGCGGCACTCACCGTCGCCATCGTTGACCAGGCTGGCCCTCCGTCGCAATGAGATCCGGGACACCCCAGTGGCATGGCGTAGGGGCGCGGCTTAGGCTCAAGGCGCGGCTGGCCGGTGAGTATGGCGCAAGCGGCAAACGGTGAGCGCGACGCAGGGGCGGGCATGGCGGTCGGTCGAGCGGAGGTGGGCGAGCCACGGGCATGGCACCGGCTGTCGGCACGAGTGGCGGCCGGCCGACGAGGCGCGGAGGCGGGCAAGGGAGCCGTGATGAGATCCATGGCCCGCGGGTGGGACTCTCCACCTTGTTGTCGTGGTGCTCACTGCCGCTTGGATCCCATAGGAAGAAGGCCAATGGATGGAGGAAGAAGAAGGGGAGGGGGAGGAAGAAGAAGGTGGCAGAGGGTGTCATGTGGGTCCGTTTGAAGGCTGCCTTAATAGTGTTAGCAACGGCCGCCCAACCCACATCTATACTCTCGGAACCAAATAAAAAATTGAAATGAACCCAACCCTTCAGCCAAACATCCAATGGAACCAACCCATCCTAAAAAAACTAGGTTGGGTTCAAGTGTTCAACCCAACCCACATAGTCCCCAAAGCAAACACATGCTTTGTCCTCCTTTCCTTCCAATCAGCAGCGGCCACCGGCGTGATTTGTTTTTTGATGGCGATGGCTATTGTTGATTACTTTGTTTAGTTTAATATTTGAAAAAACAAAATGTGTGTCCATTAGTGTTGTTTGCCGGTAAGCATTATGGCCAAGTGAGTATCAGTTTGCATTTGGATTTTTACTTATAGTTACCACCAGTTCAATATGTTTCATTCACTACAACGGTAGATCTTCAACACATCATGACTGAGTGTTTGTTGTACCTGAATTTTTTTTCCTCGTCTCTATTAGGACCAGAAAGCATAAGCTTCGGCTCAGATATGGAGATAATGTCAAGAGTGAAGTCTTGAACCCATAACACTGTATCTTTTAATATGATAAAATATTAAGTGCAAATCAACCTCTCTATGCAAATTATGCAAACTTCAATCTAGACCACCGAATTAACATCCAAGGGGCACAGAGAGATTGGGTAATTTTACAATTAATCGCCAGCCCTTAGATTAGGTAATCACACTTTTGCAAATCCCCTTTCTCATCCCCTATGTGCCCCTTGGATGTTGATCCGGTGGCCCAGATTGAAATTTGCATGGTTTGCAAGGAGAGATTTGTTTGCACCTGATATATTCCCTTTTAATATTCATGAAATTCTATTTATCTTTGTGAAATATAAATCAGGTGCAAACTAATCTCTCCGCGCAAGCAAACTGTACAAACTTCAATTTAGGTCATCAGATCAATATCCAAAGGGCATGGGATGATTGAGTAATTTTATAATTAACTGTCCACTCTTGAATTGGATAATCACATTTTTGCAAATTCCTCCTCCACTCCTCCTGCGCCTCTCATTAAATGTTGATTCGATAACACAGATTGTATTTTACACGATTTACACGGAGAGATTAATTTACACCTCATATTTTCTCATATAAAAAAACTCCGTCTATATTTAACTCTAGGCAAGACGGAAAGCGGGGGTGGACTTGGACCGTGAATTGATATTATCTGAGTTAGAGGGACATTTTGTTAATTTTTCCGTGTGGAGATGTGGACTGAGCTAGGGCGCACTTGGACTGCAGGTTGATGTCATCCGAATAAGAGGGTTGTTTTCTAAAAAGTGCTGTGTGGAGGTGTGGACTGCGGGTTGACGTCATCCAAATTGGAGGGTTATTTTGTAAAGCTTGCCGTGCGGAGAGGTGGACTGCATCTTAAACTTGGGCAGACCCGCTGCGATCGAATCGAAGCAGTCCCTCTCGAAATCCAGCATCGCCTTCTCCGCCGCCGCCGCTCGATCTAGACCCAGAAGGTTCTCCCCGGAGCCCGTTCGGCGATGGCGACGATCCAGTCCGTGAAGGCGCGCCAGATCTTCGACAGCCGTGGCAACCCCACCGTTGAGGTACGGTCTCCGGAATCGCTACCCGTCTCTGTTTAGCGCTCGCGCGCGCGCGCGTAGTCCGTTTGGCCCCCGATCTGCCGTGGTAGCCACGCGCCGTGGTGCCAGCGATCTCGCGTGTGGTGGTGGCTTTGTTGATTTAGTTTGCTTTCTCGTGCGAGGTGGCTTGGGGTTTTTGGCGAGGTTTTGGGGATTTTTACCAATTGGGCTATAAATGGACTGCTGGATATTTACTGGGGTAGGATCTGCACTCGTTGGCTCTTAGTGCGTTGTTTAGGTTTAGTCTAGATTAGGATTTTATCCAACTTTTAAGATAATCTCTAAATAATTTGTTGACTCTATATTCTGCTTAGGTCTGTATTTTGTTACGCTGCAGATCGGGAGGTCCGTCTTTAATATTTTTTTATTCAAATCGAATTCACAGTTTTCTGGATTGCTGTCTATTTGGTTACACATACGATTTACATTTGTGGTTTCCCATGCCATGTTATTATTAGGACTTTTTGTCGTTCGATCTGCTGATTGTTGCCCCGTCTGATTCCGTATTGATTGTACATTCTACTTGTTTAACTTGCGGTTTTATAATTGTGTGATCAGATAAGTGAACTTCATTTTCTATGCTACAGGTCGATGTGTGCTGCTCAGATGGAACATTCGCGCGTGCTGCTGTTCCCAGTGGTGCATCAACTGGTGGGTTATAGTCAATACGTGCTCATCTTACAGTTATTTTAGCATGCATATCTTGTTCCATGTTTAAAGCACTATAGCTCAAGAGCCTGACTCCATCCAATTTACAGGTGTTTATGAAGCTCTGGAGTTGAGGGATGGTGGATCTGACTACCTCGGCAAGGGAGTTTCCAAGGTTTGCCCCAAAGCTTGCATGTTATTCTACCCCAACTTGTTTGGGAAAAAAGGCTATGTTGTTGTTGTTGTTGTTGTTGTTTATTGGTTTGGTAGTTGCATCGTTATTAAATGTCTAGGCCTTTATAGGTAGTGTAAGATTTTCCCATCATGCATGTCATTCATTGTAATTTGTTCTCTGTTTTATTTTTCTTATGTGAGATAGAACTGTCATCATTTCTGCTTATTTAAAAGATAAGCTGCTGTTTCTGTTTTATACCTTAGCTGTACTCAGTGTTTTAAAGGCGGTAAGGCGAGGCGAGGCGAGCTGGGTACGCCTGGACGCCTAGGCGGCGCCTAGGCGACAAGGCGCCACTGTAACCCAAGGCGAGCTGGGTGCGCCTGGACGCCTAGGCGTCGCCTAGGCGACGCCTTTAAAACACTGCCTGTACTGTCCTGAGCTTTGAAGTTTTTTGTCTACTGGACAATGTTAGAACCAGTGTCGTGCTTTATATGAACATGCTTCTGTTTGCTGTATAATATGGCCCCTTGCATTTTTCTAAACTAAAATGTATTCTTTTTTTTTTGTGTTCCTTCTCAGAGAGTTTGCTAACTAATATAAAGCAACTTGCTGAATGCGTGCCATCACACTTTCTAGTTGAATCAGCTAAGCTTAAATTTAGTAGATTGTGGAACATCAGTGGCACCTGCAAAATGTTTTCGTATCTTTCTACACTATCATGGTAGATGGACACTACATCATTTGCTGTCTTAATAGATTTAGATTGCTGTCTTAATAGATTTAGTAAGTATTATCTATATACTTACATTCTTTTTACTTGACTCAGGCTGTTAACAATGTGAACTCTATCATTGGACCTGCTCTTGTTGGCAAGGTTTGTACCCTGTTGTCATCTTCTCCCATGGTTCTGTTATAATTTGAGGTTAAGTATATTATTAATTACCTTACTGTTTGTTCTGCAGGACCCTACGGCACAGACTGAGATTGACAACTTTATGGTTCAGCAGCTTGATGGCACTAAGAATGAGTGGGGATGGTGCAAGCAAAATGTATACATGAGGGATTAATATCATTGTAAAAGAAAGCATTCTGACATTTGATTTTCAATTGATGCCTAATATATTTCTTATTTGCTTTACTGTCTGTGTATTCAGCTTGGTGCTAATGCCATCTTGGCTGTGTCACTAGCTGTTTGCAAAGCTGGAGCTTGTATCAAGAAAATTCCTCTTTACCAGGTTTGAAAGTTATTAATGCTAGTTATAACCTATTTTCTATTTAAATATAAATGTTCTCATGAATTTGATTGTTTTGTTTGCAGCACATTGCCAATCTTGCTGGCAACAAGCAATTAGTTTTGCCTGTCCCCGCATTTAATGTCATCAATGGTGGTTCCCATGCTGGAAACAAGCTTGCTATGCAGGCAAATCTTTCAACTTAGTTTTGACACCTTATCTTGTTTTATTCACCTGCAATGTTGTTTATGTGCTTTATATATACAGGAGTTCATGATCCTGCCAACTGGAGCTGCCTCATTCAAGGAGGCTATGAAGATGGGTGTTGAAGTTTACCACAACCTGAAGGCAATGCTCATCTTTTTCATGTTGTCATTTGGTTGTCTTGTTTGTAGACTGTCAGTTATATCAAAGTTATACATCTTTTGTTATTTCTGCAGTCTGTTATCAAGAAGAAGTATGGGCAGGATGCCACCAATGTTGGTGATGAGGGTGGTTTTGCTCCGAACATTCAGGTTAGCTCATGATCTTAACGTGCGGGATCATCATTTTCCCTCAAGATATCTCAGAGACATGAAGGCATCAGAACACTTATGTTTTTCTTTTGGTTCATCATGGGAAACTAGTATTAATGTTGTAGTCGATTTAATATTTTCCCTCTTTCCTGATTTCTAGGAAAACAAGGAAGGACTTGAGCTGCTAAAGACTGCTATTGAGAAGGCCGGATACACCGGAAAGGTTTGTCTGCTTGATTTAATTTATTACCCAGTCTGTTTCACTATATTTGCACATAGCACACAATGCACACTAATCAAGGAAATATGGGTTCCAAGAACAAAATGATGTGAAGTGATCCTCCATACCTCTATTAAATAACATAAAGAGACCACTTCTCTTCTTTTGGAGCATTTAATTAGGAGTTGGAAGTGGAAATATTTCATAACTACACTATTCTATGGACAAATATTGTGAAAGCTCTCGAGACCATTAGAAACATAGCAAAACCGAGGGAGCATTGTGTTTCGAAATGTAAAGTTTGGTTTGTTGACCCTTGTCACTATCTGAATGCTAGGTTGTCATTGGGATGGATGTTGCTGCTTCTGAATTCTACAATGACAAGGACAAGACATATGACCTCAACTTCAAGGAGGAGGTAGTCTCACTGTTACTTTTCATTTTGTATAGTTATGAACTTAGTTGGATTGATTCCAGTTTGTAATCATATTTTCTATTGCTCTAGAACAATGATGGTTCACAGAAGATATCTGGAGACAGCTTGAAGAACGTATACAAGTCATTTGTGAGTGAGTACCCCATTGTCTCGATTGAAGACCCATTTGACCAGGATGACTGGGTTCACTATGCCAAGATGACTGAAGAAATTGGAGAGCAAGTACAGATTGTTGGTGATGACCTTCTTGTCACCAACCCAACTGTAAGTATCTTGTTTTTGCTTTGTATTGATATGGTCAACCATTAATTTTTTTAGGCAGTTAACATTTATTTACAAATCCATGTGTTTTCAGAGGGTTGCAAAGGCTATCAAGGAGAAGTCATGCAATGCTCTTCTGCTTAAGGTGTTTATCATGCCCAGCATATTCTGTTGAATTTGTTCTGTCTGCTCTGTGCATATTTAAACAGTTCGTTATTGAGTGCTGCCGTATTCACCATTTTTTTCAGGTTAACCAAATTGGATCTGTTACTGAGAGTATTGAGGCAGTGAAGATGTCAAAGCATGCTGGCTGGGGTGTGATGACCAGTCACAGGAGGTATGCATATAGCTGATGTGTCACTGTTCATGTTGACTTGGTATGATATCTGATGTTAATTTTTTTATTTATTAGCGGTGAGACTGAGGATACATTTATTGCTGATTTGGCGGTTGGTTTGGCCACGGTAAGATTAGAATCTGGGTATATTTAGCATATTAAAAAATGTTAGATAATTGCTATCATTAATACAACACCTTATCTGTTATCAAAGATCTAAGAAACATCATTTTTTGATGGAAATGCTAAATATATATGTACCCATTTTTTTGTAACAGGGTCAGATCAAGACTGGAGCTCCCTGCCGGTCTGAGCGTCTTGCCAAGTACAATCAGGCAAGTGATTCTCTTCTGTTCTAGTATTGCAATCAAAAACCTATTTTTGTAGCTCCATTTTTGCAATGACGGCCATAGTTTCATCTTTGATATATGTTTTATTATGGTTTGGTGTCATTTATAACACTGTCAATGCTATTTGTTTTGTAGTTATTTATTCCAAAACAATACTTCATTCTTTAAATTCATACTAATTGCTTGCGGTACGCCTGTTGTATAATTTGAGTGGACTTTCATTTTACTAACATGTTCTATTGGTTGGATTGAAACAGCTTCTTAGGATCGAGGAAGAGCTTGGTGCTGCCGCTGTCTATGCTGGCGCCAAGTTCCGCGCACCTGTGGAGCCCTACTAAGCTAGAGCGATGCTGGAGGCCGACCATCTTGTTTAAGTTTTGTGAAGAAGGTTACTGCACCCTCCACCCTCCACCATATAGAACCTCTGGTCTGGATTGAACTTGCTAAAGTTGTGATCGAGCAATAAGTTCCCACTTAGTTTTGGGAGACGGACATGTAACAAAAAAACTCCAGTTTTTGGTTTTTCTATGTTGAGCCTGAACATGCTTGATCATAATGTAGGCCGCTGTTTGTTTTGGATTGAATGAAGCGGTATTCCTCTAACCTTTTACTCTTATGACATCTCTCTCCGCTGAGGCTGCCCTACGTGTTTATGCTATAGTATTATGCGGCTGTGACGTCATTCAAATCAGGCACTTGTTTATATTGATACGTTTGTCTTTGGCTTATTATGATTTATTTCTTGAATCTGTTAAAGTGATGAATTCAACCTACAAGCTGAGCGTGCACCTTCTGCCGATCAGTTTCGAGGAGGTTAATATGGATCAAGGTGATGTCGAGTTGTTCAACTGTGCACGTGACGGAAATAGGGGACACATCTATTCATTGTAACTGCTATTGAAACTCATCCAGTTGGAGCGTTTTGTCAGCTGCAGCTGCGATTGGAACTCACCTCGCCGCGCCGCCCTCGCAAACTGGCCTCAACCGCCGCCGGAGATATGCACCTGCTGAGAACAGCTCGCTTTAGGTGGTCCTTTTGGTTTAGTGGAATTTGATGTTACGTTAACATAGTGTCCATGCGTTGCTACGTGTAATATAAATTTACCCAAATCTGTACGAGCCCTTCAATTTTTTTTTTGCTCTTTCACTCCGTGTACAAGTCATACTATGACCGCGCGAGGTACTAATTGTCTGAGTTCTAATTGGGATTCAGATTGACTTGTTCAGGTTATGATTAAGATACCGATTGATTTTTGCGCATGTTCCGATTAGGATTCCGATTGATTTATTGAGATTCTGATTAGAATTTCGATTGACGGACCACTCATCTTATAAAGATACTAACATAATTTTTATATTATTAGCCTCTATAATTATTTTGGTATATGTAGTTAAATTTAAAAATGTTTGATTTTAGAAATATTTGATTTTAAGAAAATCTAAATGTAACTATATTCTGAATGGAGGGAGTAGAGATTTTAAAATAATAGGTCTAACATCCCATATTAGTAGTGAATTCATTTTGTGTAGAGATTTACTAGCATTCATATATGTAAAAATATAAATTGAATATATGTGATAATATTTTAAGGAAAAAAGAATAGCTAGTGACAAATGTGATGGTTTTGTCTGCAACAAGAAAAAGATAAGAAAAACTCACCTTCTTATCGTCTACTCCGTGCTGAGTCCTGACTGCTCTGTGCCTTGGCCTCTGTGGCTGTATCTTATGTGCTTAATTAGCCATACGTCAACATCTTTTGCTTGCGAAAGGACCAGCAGCCTAGTGGTCAGTTCTTGGGTTTGACTCCCTGTGGGAGCAAATATCTAAAATTTAATATTGTTGTGCATTCAGTGGCATGCGACGTTCCTGTCGACAACAAGACGCTTGTTGTGACTTCCGTTGTGAGTATCTGAGTTGTACTGTGTAATTTCAAAAAAAAATCTTCTACTTCCTCGGCAAGGGCCTCAGATCATCTGTAGACAGCAGTGGCTTAGCCAGGATTTTTGCATAGGGTATGCCGAAGCAAAATTTTTATATGAGAACCAATAAAAACCATTTAGCAATTCGGTAAAGTTTTATAAAAAAAATTACCCTGCAATATGGTACATAACTACTAAATGGTATAATAAGTTTTAAATTACAATACAAATAAGTTCTAAACAACATACTAAAAGTTTGGAATATAAACAACACAAGCTTAAATAACAAATAGCTAAATCAATTGAACTAAATACGTGAGTAATCGAAAAATGCAATACATCCCTAATTCATACTGGATACTTCTATAAGGTATATCAATTGGTCCGCATCATGGTAAAATCGAACAACAACTAGATAATAAATTAGACTGCAATAAAAAAAATTAGGGCTAGAGATTTGGGAAAAACATGCACGGAACAAGCAGATCGCAGAGTTGCTCTCCACTTCACCAGCATGCAGCAGGGTGCTGGTGTGACAGAACCGCCAAATTAAGACTATAAATTAAGCATAATGGCCGTCATTTGAACACATCGGGCGCATTAGCTTAATGGCTTAATTTGACGGTCCTTTCTCCACCCACGGCCCGATCGAAACAACACCGAAAGTCCCACGCGAAGGCAGGCACAGATGGTACAAGCACGACATATACTTGAAAATACAACAATAACATGTGATAGAGCTTTAAGTTTTACAAACCGAGTCCAAATACAAGCTTACATAATTTACATGAATTAAATAATTTACAACTATAACCAAAGTTCAGAAGGATAAGAAAACTACAACTACATTAACTTCACTGGTTCAGGTTCTTTACAACCGGTCAGACCGGTACACCTCACCGGTCAGACCGGTGCCCAACGGCCTACCCCAACCACCGGTCAGACCAGTCCACTGACCGGTCAGACCAGTCTAGACAAACTGAGGGGCTGCACACTCTGCCCTAGTGTTCAACCCGCCAACTCCCTATCCTAAGGGTCTCGCTCCACAACTTGCCACCCCTCTGCATCTTGGCAGATGAACTTGACACAGCAGGGGTAGAAGTCGACGTCTGGGTGTCCTGTAACAAAATTGGTGGCAACAAATCCTGAGCAACTAATACTCAGCAAGACTTACCCGACTAGTGGGTATACCTAGCCCACATATCTAGACATGCAAGAATTTGGCTGGTGGTTATTTTGCAGAAACATCCTCTAACATAAATCCTTATTTTTCATCTTTTAGCTCCAAATTCCATATACTTAATTCATCTGCTAGTATTTGCATCCTCTAAACAACCAAAGCAACCAGTAAATTTTAATTCAAGATAATCAATTTCAACCATCCCTTAAATTCCATAAAGCACTACTACCCTGCGGTGCTGTGATCAAGGTGCTCATATCTGAGAGCGACTGACGGCGAATCGATCCGTTTTAACCTTGCAAGGTGAACCTAACCAACACGGCACGTGTATGCCCCGTCAGACCACACGCATCAACCATTCCCCTCCCCGCCTCGAACTACAGGAACCAGCCCAACGACATATATTCAGCCGAGCCCTACGTGAGACCTCCAAAAGTAAACATATGCAACCCCTTTTTTCCGCAGCCACTCGACTACCCTAGGAGTTGGGTGCGGGTTCCTGTACTTTCGAAACAAGGCAGTACTCGGCTTACCGGTTTCGACTACCTCCTACTCCCGGCATGCGATTAGTACAATTCAAACTCGATCACAGGGCCAGACAACGAATGGTCCTTAACCGGCACCGACGGGGCTAACCTTTCCCCGCCCGGTCTCCAAATTCTTTTCCTTTCCTGCATAATCCAATATCCCATACATCCAAAATATAGGGCATCCTATATCTCGCGAGTGACCAGAAATCACTCGACTTCTACCGAGATCTATTAAGCATAGCATTTCTATCATCCTATTCATACTAGTATAACTCAAGGGAACCTAGGGATCATGCAACTAGGGTTCCAAACAACTCCTAAAACTTAATGCACAAGTAATAGATACATATATAGGTGTCATAATTTAAATTAATAGGTTGTGCACCAAGACTTACCTTCGGACTGCTGCTCAGCACTAGGGTGAGTTGGACCTTGGGCCAACTCCCCATGAACCTCCTGCTGCAGGGATTGCCCCTGCGGCTCCTGTGGCTCCGCAACCACCTCGTATACGATCTCCTCCCCTGCGGCTGCTACACGCATGCATATGCATATGACATGAGAAATTCATGCATGATTTATAAAAGTTACAAGTAACCAATAACCAGATTAATTTCTAACTATTTACACTAACTACCCCTTATGACCCCCTCTCAGCCACTGCCACACCGGTCAGACCGGTCCTACTTAACCCAGACGCACTACCGGTCAGACCGGTCAGACCGGTCACGCCCAGACCTAACTCCAAGAACTGAAATCTTTGCCGCGCCACAACCGACCCACCAAAGTTGCAACCCTTCTAGGGACTAGCTCATGGACACTGCTAGAGGTGTTTGACCAGAGGGAATCGCCTAAAATCATCTAAAATGAGAGATCGGCCCCCACAAGCCTTAGTACCTTGAGGGAGCTCCTTCTTGCACAAAGAACTCAAATCACAGGCACCCTAGGGAGGGAATTGTGGAGAGGAAGATTTCCCACCAGATATGACCCGTCCTAGGCCTTGGAATCTAATGGAAATGAAGGATTGGGGATTTAGGGCTTGAGGAAAGGGAGAGCTCGGGAGAGGGCGAGCAGAGCACGGTGAGGACGAAGGAGTTGGTGAGGAAGAGAAAGAGAGCAGTTTAAATGAGGTGGGGCCCAAAACGGTTGGATCAGGTTCAACCGGTCAGACCGGTTGCCCAAAACTAATGGTCGTGATTAAATTAATTACAGTGGATTAACACCTGAGTGTTACAATCTACCCCCTAAAAAAAATCTCGTCCCGAGATTTAATGGAGGCGCTAACTTGAGAGGAAGGTAGGAAATTAGGTACCTTGGTAGGTTTGTAACAACTCCGGGTATTTGGATTGAACAAATTCTTCTGTTTCCCATGTAGCTTCTCGTTTGGAGTGATTACTCCATTGCACCTTATAGAAATTGCTGGTTTGATTCCGAGTAACCCGGGTCTTGTGATCAACAATTTCCACTGGATATTCCGGATAGACAAGATCAGGCTCCAACTATAAATTCTCCATGTTAACAACCTCAGTTGGAATCCGGAGGCACTTCTTGAGATGGGAAACTTGAAAAATATTGTGGTCCGTCGATAATTGTGGGGAAGCTCCACACGATATGCCACCGGCCCACAACGCTCAGTGATAGGAAAAGGCCCAACATAGCGGGGTGCTAGCTTGCCTTTCATGCCAAACCGCTACACACCTTTCATCGGGGATACCCGCAGGTAAACATGATCACCGACTTCAAATATCAGAGGCCGACGTCTCTTATCTGCATAGCTCTTTTGGCGGGATTGGGCGGTCTTCAAATTTGCCTGTATCAGACGAACTTGGTCTTCAGCCTCGCTAACCATATCGGGCCCAAAGAACTCCTTTCACCGGCTTCTGACCAATTCACTGGGGTTCTACACCTTCGCCCATACAATGCCTCAAAAGGAGCCATTCTGATGCTCTCTTGATAGCTATTGTTATAGGCAAACTCGGCTAGGGATGAAAACGGTCGGGAACGGTCGGGAAAATTCCTTGACCATTCCCGCTACTGCATTTTTTTTGCCGGGAACGGGTGCGGGAGCGGGAAAGTCGGACGGGAAATCGAAATCGGTATTACGGGATATCGGGAACGGAATATTTCGATCGGGAATATATCGATTACAATCGGGAATCGGTGATTCAAAACGGGAACACCATCACATGTGACAACTTCAAATATTTCCTAAACGATAATGATATAAGTATATTGGCCAGTCAAAATTATTTACAAACGGAAACAAATGAGAAAGAAAGAGCCACTGCTCACGTGCAGCAGAGCAACCTTTGCTCCCTCTCTGTTCTATCGTTGTCGTTGTGGGCCAACAGAGAGCCACTAATGGGCCGAGGACGAAGTAAGCACAGCGCCTCTTTTGTTGGGAACGGTTGGTCTGCAGTCTGCTGCTGTGCTACTTCCTTTATCCCATATTGCCAACGCAAGAAGACTCAGGGCGACAAATGCTCTATATAACAATGCTTTTCGGGAGCCTTTTGCTTTACGGTTGCTGATGATGACTCGTAAAAACGGAAAAACCGGGAATGAAATACGGTGGGTACGGGATCTTCCGCTCCTGCTTTTATCCCTAAACTCGGCTAAAGGTAGACATTCATCCCATTTCTGGCTGTAGGTGAGCGCGCATGATCTGAGCATATCCTCCAGAATTTGATTGATTCTTTCTGTCTGACTATCCGTCTGAGGGTGATAGGCTGAACTGCGAATGAGCTGAGTACCGAGGGCTGAGTGTAACTGCTCCCAAAAGTGTGCAACAAACTGGGCACCACGGTCAGAAATAATAGTCCGGGGTACCCCATGCAGACTAAGGATCCGACTGATATACAACTCAGCAAAGTGATGTGCCCTATAAATGGTCTTCACAGGTAGGAAATGGTCTGACTTCGTGAGACGGTCCACAATCACCCAAATAGAGTCATACCCCTTTGAGGTCTTGGGAAGCCCAACAATGAAATCCATACTAATATCTTCCCACTTCCATGATGGTATACTCAGGGGCTGCAAGGGACCGACTGATATCAAATGGCTCGCCTTAATCCTTTTACAAATGTCACACTCAGACACATATCTGGCAATTTCCCGCTTCATCCTCGTTCACCAAAATCGCTATTTCAGATCTTGATACATTTTATTGCTGCCCGGATGAATGGAATATCGGGAAAGATGAGCCTCATCAAGAATTTGTTTTCGAAGCTCAAAGTTCTTAGGCACCACCAACCGATCTTTAAACCAAAGAACCCCCTCACAATCTTGATGAAAGCATTGAACCTGAGGATCATTCCCACCGAGCCGTTGTCTGATCTTATCCATGCCCACATCATTTTTCTGAGCAGCAACAATTTGATCCTGAAGTGTACCCTCAGCTACAATGGCCAGATTCAACTTCTCCATCTCCTGGCATAGAGTTGCATGCACAAGTTGTTGATGCAAAAAATCAACATACTGGAATCCGAGGGAAAGTGTTCACTATGCACGGAAAGTAGACCAAGCGTCCAGTCAATTTGACCTGAAATTGACAAGGCAGAAAAACAAAGTCAAATTTGAGAGTGTATTGGCTGAGATTCCGAATATCTTTCAGATAGGCATATTGGCAAGCTCTGCCGATACTATAGATGACAAAAAGATATTGAATGCGAGCGTGTGATAAACGAGTGCATCAAAAGGATCAGCCGATGCACTAAACGACAAAGCCGGCTTAGGGTAGCCGATTGCACGTGTATGACAATATCTAAGCTGCGAACATACAATTTAGAAGATGTAAACTAAAAACAAATCTAAACCGGCTCTTGAGATAACACGAGTGTTACTGCAAAAACCTAAAGCCGATCTATTATGTTTTTAGAAGATAGATCTGATAATGGCCAAAAAGCATAGGAAAACCTACAAATCTAGCCGATATCGATAATTGGTGAATAAATCTAGATGAGACGACAACGATGCACCCGGAAGTCAAAGCCTAGATCAACTCGATAACTTTTGAATAGATTTGAACGAAGCCACAACGATGCGCCCGGTAGCTAAAGCTCAAATATACTCGGTAAAACGAAAACTCACCAGCAAATCAAGTAACTCGAATGTGATGCATCCTTGATCAAGCTTGAAAGAACTCATCGAAAAAAGAAAAGAAAAGGCAAAGTCACCGAAAAAGTGCAAAGGAATTATAAAGTTTTGTTGTTTGGATGTGTATCAAGTTTCTCCGGTCCCTTACAACTAATATTTATAGCCTAGAGCTATCAAGTCCTAGCCGACCACGGCAAACATTACTTGACTTAAAAAAAAGACTAACTAAAGATAAACTACTTTAAATACTACAACCGAATCATCAAGATTTTCGTAGAGTCTGGATCCTCTTCTCCTTCCTTGACTTCATCGGCAACTCTCCATTGGCCGAGCACCAGAGCGGGCAAATCAGCATCTTCACATCATATTTCTCTGGTCCATCGGACGCATTCCATCGGCCAATTCTGAATCTGTGCATCTTTTGGTTTCTTCTAAATCTGCCACCTTCCCTTCACAAGAATCACCTTCCTTGAGACGTGTCAAAAAATGGTGTCAACACATGCCCCCCAGTTTTGGAATAATTTATTTTGTTCCGAAACTACTCCAATCAGCATTCAAAGCCATTCCACGTACCCCGTGCACACGGCTCCTTCGTATAACTGGGTAAAACTCTTCTTTTCCCCTGGCCTTTTGTCTTCCATCCGCGCAAATCTAACGCGCCGATTCTCCTTTCGTCTTTTCACCCATCAGACCGGGCCATAAATATCATCTCTTGGGTTTGCATCGGCAGCAAACCTCCATTAGCTACAACACTTCCTTCCTTCCTCCTTCAGCAAAAATCCTAGGTCTTCCTGTAGCAATGGCAGGCTCCAAGCGCTCCGACGAGGGTCCTTCCAATGCTCCTCCGGCAATCCGCCGCCGCTTAGGGTAAGCCTCTCCTCTTTACCCCCAATCACCAGATTCTGGCTTGGTTCTAATCTCCAATCTTTGCACAGCGACGCCGCCCCCTCTTCTTCGGACTCCTCCAACTCGGAGGGTCCCTTCTCCAGTGCCGACGAAGGCACCGTAGAGTACATCCGCCAACTCCTCCGAGAGAAGGATGAAGCTCGGGAGAACTACTCCTAGGAGACCATCAGGTCCCAGCGCCTCGCCTCCGAATTGGAGGCGGCACAAGCTGACCGGGCCATTGTCCGGGCCTATCTCATCGCTGCTGACTCCAGGGTCGCCTGTAAGTTGTTTCTTCCGAAGCATCGTCCCTTCCTTTCTTGAATCTTTATCTCTGATTTCTTTCCTTCAGTCCTGGAGTTGCAGGTCCAAGCCCTCCAAGCCGCAGCTGCCACCGCAACCAGGTCGGCGAATGCTCGCGGCGACACCGTCGCCGCTCGCCTGCAGGACATCTCCAACCGTGTCCAGGATGTTGCCGGACATGGAGTCCGTCGCGGCACCGCCGTAGCCCTCGCCACAACCCAGTTCCAGACTGGCCACGACCTCCTGTAGGTCGAACCGGTCCGCCTCCCGCTGGGGAGCGAGGACTGGTGGATCTTCGAGGAGCTCACCGATGACATGGAGATGGCAGCCGCCGCCATCCCCGAAGATGTTAGTATAGAGGCGGTCATCGGCAATGTCTTTGCCGATGATTAGATTTCTAGGAGTAGCATCTCCCTAGAGTAGCATCTCCCTAGATATTTTTGGCCAACAATCTTCTAATATTGTTGGCCAAAAATATATGTTCCTTCTAATCACCCATTTCATCTTATAGGCCGATTGATGGGAGCCACAAACCTCTTCATGAATTTCACCCATCGACATTTTTGCTTCTTCTTTATCAACGCGTTTGAGCAAAACTCCATTAATCATCCGATAATACAAATCTTCTTCCAACAACACATACTTGATTGCTTGGAATCTGATTTTTCTGTTTACTTTCTTGGAGGGATCTTTCAAATATTCAACAATCTCCTTCCTCCGTTCGTCGGCCGTTACTTCCAAAACCATCACCCCTTCCATCGGCCGATACCCTGAAGCATGCTGAGCCAGCCGATTTGCATCACTATTATGAAATTTGGGAACATGCTCAATGGTTACCTTCTTGAATTCTTTCAGCAGCCAGAGACATTCTTCATGATATAGCCACAAAATATCATCTTTGCATTCATACTCCCCAACTAATTGATTGATCACCAGCATAGAATCTCCAAAAATCTCAACATCATCGGCTTTGATTTCTCGAAGTAATTGAATTCCTTTGAGAATAGCACGATACTCAGCTTGATTATTGGTTGCAGATGCTTCAATTGGAAATGAAAACTCGAAATTTGCCCCCCGAGGGGAAATCAGCACCACACCAATTCCAGAACCGTTCCCACATGAAGATCCATCAAAGAATAAAGTCCAAGGAACAAGATCAACCATTCTTAGCTCTGACCCATGATGTTGTACAATAAAATCGGCTACGGCTTGACCCTTAACTGCTTTAGCCGATTCTTATCTCAAATCAAATTCTGACAAGGCCAAACTCCACTTTCCTATTCTCCCATTTAAAATCGGCAACGAGAGCATTTATTTAATGACGTCATCCTTGCTCACGACAACACACTCAGCCGATAATAAATAATGTCTAAACTTAGTATGGAAAAATATAAGCAAAGACATAATCTCTCGACGGGAGAATACCTGGTTTCAGCATCCAGCAACCTTCTGCTCACAAAATATATAGCTCTTTCTTTTCCCTCAAATTCTTGAATAAGGGCCGATCCGATAGCACGTTCATCAGCCGATAAATACAATTTAAACGGCTTGTGCTTTTGAGGAGGAACCAACACTGGAGGATTCACCAAATAATGTTTGATTTCTTCTAATGCCTTTTGATGCTCCTCTCCCTATACAAACTCCTGATCGGCCTTCAACTTCAGTAAAGAACTGAACAGCTGAATCTTTCTAAATAGATTGGATATAAATCATCGAATAAAATTAATCTTGCCGATCAACGACTGAAGTTCAACTTTTGTCGTAGGGGCTTCAACCTTGTCAATGGCTGATATAGTCTTCTGACTAATTTCAATCCCTCGTTCATGTACCATAAAACCCAAGAACTGGCCAGCCGACACACCAAAGGCACATTTATTCAGATATATTTTCAAACCGTGCCTTCTTGTGCATTCCAGAGCTCTACGCAGATCGGCTAAATGCTCTTGGTGCCCCTTTGACTTCACAACCACGTCATCGATATATATTTCCACAATATTGCCGATGAGTTCATGAAAAATATAGTTCATGGCTCTCTGGTACGTAGCACCGGCATTTTTTTAGCCCGAAGGTCATGACTACCCACTCGAACAAACCAAGATGTCCCGGACATCTGAACGCAGTCTTGTGGATGTCTTCTTCTGCCATAAAAATTTGATTGTATCTAGTATTGCCATCCATAAAACTGATCACCTTGTGCCCAGCAGCAGCATCTACCAACAAATCGGCTATCGGCATAGGGTAACCATCCATCGGCGTAGCCTTGTTGAGATCCCTGAAATCAATGCACACTCGTAATTTGTCATTCTTCTTGTAAACAGGAACCACATTAGAAATCCATTCGGCATAGCGACACTGCCGAATAAAATTAGCTTCAATTAACCATGTAATCTCGGCCTTTATATCTTGCAAAATCTTAGGATTGCATCGTCTTGCTCCTTGTTGATATGGCCGATACCCCGATTTTATAGGTAAGCGATGTTCCACAATAGATCTATCCAAGCCAGGCATCTCATAGTATTCCCAAGCAAAGCAATCTTTGTATTCCTTTTGTAAACTCTTTAGCTCTTGCTTATATTTGGGATCCAGATTGGCACTAATAAATGTTGGCCTTGGTCTATCACCATCTCCGATATCAATTTCTTCTAACAAATCGGCCAACGTAAATTCCTGCCCTAATTTCCCTTCTTCTTCTAGGAACTCATCCATTTAGAACTTTCTGAAGAACCGACTACTTGGATCGGTGTGGAACTGTTACTGGCCGATTCATCATCGGCCTTAGTTTTAACACGCCAGACTTGTGATTGGACCCCTTTCTTGCGCGAAGTCTGTTCTTTTTCTTCTTCGATGATCTCCAGTTGGTGTAGCCTCTGAACACGTCGCTTCTGAGACCTGGTCAAACCCCCTCGGACACCACTGAGATTGATCCGTGCGATCAGGCTCACGCTCTGGATCTCTTCACATCGGCTGATCATCTTGCACCCTATCATCGGCTACCTATTCTAGCCGATTGTGTGCAGGTATTCTTCTTCTGGCAGGATCACGTAGCATGGTCCTGCCCCAGTCGATTATGCACCGATACCTTTTTTTCTAGCCGATCATGCACAGGAGTGCGCTCACGTCGATAGAGTTCGTAATGTAGCCTTTCATATGATCGACTGCCTTGACCATTGCATTCGGGACAATCATATGCCGATGGCAATGTCAAGCCTCCTTCCTAGCAGTAGACAAAGAAAGGACACCTCCAATGATCTTGTTCGCGTCATTCCTCCTCTTCTCTACGCTGTCGCCTTTCGCGATCACACTGAAACTTGTTCAACAGCATTTGAGACGTGACACGTCTACGTGTTGCCGATGAACATCCAGCATCCTCTTGCGAACCCTTTCCTTTGACCTCATCGGCCGCTATCTGTGCTTTGGGATCAACAACCCCAGATCTCTTGGCTGATGATGACATCAGAATCTTGGCTTGAGAAGAACCTTTGTCTCTGGCCACATCAACCATGTTTGTGGTGAAAGGATGCCCGTCGATCTTCATCATCTTCTTGGGAGCCTCAAATTTCAACCTCCCTTACTAGAAATCCATTTGGATTTGCTGCCGGAAGACTTTGCACTCATTGGTGTCATGTGACGTGGCATTATGCCACTTGCAATACTTCATGTTCTTGAGCTCTTCTTCCGATGGGATCTTGTGATATGGCTTCAACTTGATCAACCCTTCCGACAATAATAAGTCGAAGATCTTGTCGGCTTTGGTGATGTCGAACCCATATGACTCCGGCTCTTTCTTCCCAAATGGACACGTCACCGGCTTCTTGCTGTTCTGTATCCACTCAGCCGATGCGACCGCTTCCTGCTCCTCTTCAGAATCATCATTGGTAGAATATTCCACATAATTTATCTTCTTCTGAAAAGGCTTCTTAGACTCATAGGATCGAGTCTCTCCTGACATCCTGGCTGCAATCTGGCTAATGCTCTCAAATTTTTGAGACGCATATTTGTCTTTAATGTGCTGCAAGAGCCCATTAAATGCTACTTCTGCCAACTGCTGATCGGACAAAACCAAACTGTAGCAATGATTCTTGACATCTCTGAACCTCTGAATGAAAGCAGCAACCGATTCATCATTCCCTTGCCTTAAGCCAGTCAAATCGGTCAACTTCAACTCAGTAATCCCAGAGTAGAAGAACTGATGAAACTGTCTCTCCAGACCGGCCCAATATAGTATGAAATTTGCTGGCAAAGTGGTGAACCAAGCAAAGGCCGATCCAAACAAAGACAAGGAGAACAAACAGACTCAGAGTGCATCATGGTTGCCCGCTTCTTCCAACTGTAGAAGGAACCTGTTAATATGTTCCATTGTAGAAACTTCTGCCTGCCCCGAGAACTTTGTGAAGTCGGGCATCTTGTACTTGTGTCAGAGAAGAATTTGATTATAAGCCGGAGGATAGGGAGTCTTGTACATAACAGATTGTTGCTTCGGCCTTAAGCCAAACTTCTCCCTCATCACTTCAGCTATTTTTGTGCCCCAATCAACTTGCGGTTCAACTATTGGCATCTGCTGAGGAGAAGCCATGTTCGCTGTGTTGGTCATCATCGCAAGCTGTTGTGGTGTATGCATCATCGGCTGTCCAGCCAATTGCATCTGATGTGCTTGCTAGGATATCTGATTGGGTGTCTGCTGAGTCATTGTTGGATGTGGAGCCGATGGACTAGCCGACTGTTGACCAGTAGTATCCATGTACGACACGTTGACATACCGCAACTGTCCAGTTGCCTGATCATGGAAAACCCAGTTGACTCCTTTCTGATGAGGGGACTGTGAAAGAAGGATTTCTGTAGGAGACCGGGGTTGGCGCACAACTGCAAGACGCTGCTGTGGGGTCATCGGCGGTGGTGCCGATGCATTAGCTTGCATAGTCATCTGTGGGCTCCATGTGCCTTGCGCATTCGGCTGCATTGCCGATGCATCCTGCTGAGTACCCATCGGCTGGGTGGCCGATGGATCAGGTTGTGGGGTCATCGGCTGAGAAGCCGATGCATTAAACTGCATCTTGGGTGGTGTGGAAAAAAATATGGATGCATGCCATACCCAGTAGCAGGATTCCATCCTTTAGGAAACACGAACGCATATCCATCTTGCACAGATGTAGTAACAGTCGAATAGATAGGATCTGCTTTAGCCGTCGATGCTGTAGTGGTAGCTTGTGGTGGGGCTTGACTGTCGCTTGTCCCTGCCGGGCTATTTGGAGCCGACAGAACTATTGCCATAGACACTTCCAAGGGAACATACTGTATCTGATCTGGTTGTATGTAGCAAGGAACCATGCGCCCTGGAAATGTACCTTCAGTAAAAGTCTTAACCACCACATTGTGTACTGTGTTGCCCATAACTGTTGCACTCTTGATGAAGACTTGTGCCACAGCTTGGCCAATTGCGTCCATCATCTTGCTTTCACGTTGAGCCTCTGTCAATGGCCGGAAAGATGGAAGATTGAACTTCTTGATCACCTCGCCAGATCTGTTGACGCTGTTCGACTTGAGGCATTCATATTTTAATTTCTCCACCAGCTCCTCATATTCCTTTCTTTGTTCTTCTTTGAGTTTGTCTTCAGGAACAAGAATATGGTTTTCTTCACTGACCGTAGATTTATCTGTGATGTACACCATGTTGAAGCTTTTGGTCCCACCGGGCGTGCCAAAAGATGTGTTGACGCAAAAATCAACACACTGGAATCCGAGGGCAAGTGTTCACCAAGCACGGAAAGTAGACCAAGCGTGCCAGTCAATTTGACCTGAAATTGACAAGGGAGAAAAACAAAGTCAAATTCGAGAGCGTATCGGCTGAGATTCCAAATTTCTCTCAGATAGGCGTATCGGCAAGCTCCGCCGATACTATAGATGACAAAAAGATATTGAATGTGAGCGTGTGATAAACGAGTGCATCGGCAGGATCAGCCGATGCACTAAATGACAAAGTCGGCTTAGGGTAGCCGATTGCACGTGTATAACAAGATCTAAGCTGCGAATGTATAGCTTAGATGATGTAAACTAAAAACAAATCTAAACCGGCTCTTGAGATAACACGAGTGTTACCGCAAAAACCTAAAGCCGATCTATTATATTTTTAGAAGATAGGTCTAATAATGCCCAAAAATTATAGGAAAACCTACAAATCTAACCGATATCGGTATTGGTGAATAAATCTAGACGAGACGACAGCGATACGCCCGGAAGTCAAAGCCTAGATAAACTCAATAACTTTTGAATAGATTTGAACGAAGCCACAGCGAAGCGCCCGGTAGCTAAAGCTCAAATATACTCGGTAAAACGAAAACTCACCAGCAAACCAAGTCGCTCGAATGTGAGGCGTCCTTGATCAAGCTTGAAAGAACTCATCGAAAAAAGAAAAGAAAAGGCGAAGTCGCCGAAAAAGTGCAAAGGAATTGTAAATTTTTGTTGTTTGGATGTGTATCAAGTTTCTCCGGTCCCTTACAACTGATATTTATAGCCTAGTGCTATCAAGTCCTAGCTGACCACGGCAAACATTACTTGACTTAAAAGAAAAGACTAACTAAAGATAAACTACTTTAAATACTACATCCGAATCATCAAAATTTTCGTAGAGTCCGGATCCTCTTCTCCTTCGTTGACTTCATCGGCAACTCTCCATCGGCGAGCACTAGAGCGGGCAAATCAGCATCTTCACAGCACATTCCTCTGGTCCATCGGACGGATTCCATCGGCCAATTCTGTCTCTGTGCATCTTTTGGTTTCTTCTAAATCGGCCACCTTCCCTTCACAAGAATCACCTTCCTTGACACGTGTCAAAAAATGGTGTCAGCACAAGTGTTGCAGAGGTGCAGTTGCAATTGGCCTTGCAGCTCAACGCATCAGCAACGACATTAGTCTTTCCTGGGTGATAGTGAATCTCCAGGTCGTAATCCTTAATTGATTCCAACCACCGTCTCTGGCGCAAATTCAGCTCACTCTGGGTAAAAATATACTTGAGACTCTTGTGGTCTGAGTATATATGAATAGGATTGCCCAGAAGATAATGACGCCAGATCTTTAATTCATGCACCACTGTTGCCAATTCTAGATCATGGGTGGCATAATTTTCCTCATGCCGACGGAGTACTCGGGAGGCATAAGCAATCACTCGCTGATCCTGCATAAAGACGCAGCCTCGGCCCGTACCTGGTGCATCACAACAAGTATTAATGGCCGAATAATATCTGGCGAAGACAGATAGGGATGAGAACGTAGCCAAGACCCGTACCTGATGCATCACAATACACATCAAAAGGCCGTTTAATATTTGGCTGAGCTAGGACAGGGGTAGATGTCAGAAGCTTTCTTAGAGTCTGAAAAGCCTGCTCACATTTGTCGTCCCAATTAAATCTCACCCCTTTCTTGAGTAATTCAGTCATGGGTCTAGCAATTTTTGAAAAGTCTGGTACAAACCGGTGATAATAACCTGCTAGCCCAAGAAAACTCCGAATCTCTGAAACTGACTCAGGAGCCTTCCAATTCAACACATCTTGAATTTTGCTAGGATCCACTGAAATACCATCCTCAGAGATAACATGACCAAGGAATTGAACCCTTTTAAGCCAGAATTCACATTTGCTAAATTTGGCATACAACTTGTGCTCTCTGAGACGCTGGAGAACAACGCAAAGATGCTCAGCATGTTCTTCTTCATTTTTAGAATAGATAAGAATGTCGTCTATGAAAACCACGACAAACTTATCTAGCTCAGGCTTTGTTGACGGCTCTTAAGTACCAAATCTAGGCCATCAACTCCTGCATAAACACATGAAATGCAAACATCAACATAGTGGTAGAAGTTATTACTAACGAGTTCCACAAGGTGTTGGTGTATATTTATGTGCAGGTTGTTTAAGCTTGGAAATGAGAGGAGAACGCAGCCCCAAAAGCAAGGTGACACGTCGTTGATCCGAAGCAACAAGTTCTAGATGAATCAGACGCGTTCACAAGGATCTACGGGCCTACCAGAGCTACCAAACCACCTCAAGATAGGCCCTTGCACATGTATGAATATAGACCGGGCCAAACAGGCCCAGCAAGGTCGGCCGACCTAGTGGCGACAGCCCACGGGCCCCACCGCCTCTCAGATGACACGTGGCGAGGTGCTGTTGGTCCTCCATGGTGGTTTGGGTCGGTTCTCAGACAAATGGCTGGTGGCTCCCTCCTATAAATACAAGGGGAGGGGGTGAGAATAGGGACACACCACCAAGTGTGAGCTTCACACCTTCTCTTGCATTTAGAGTTATCTTAGTCTAGGGAGAGGGTAGAGGTACTCAGGAGGGGCGCCGATCTTCGGCGCTCTTCTCCATTTTGTACCTCTACGAGAGTGAGGGAGTAGTTCGGGAGAAGTGCTGGGGAGTCGGCTCTCTGCTCCCAGCTTGTACCTCTACAGATGCAGCTACATTCTTCGGTGTTTAGTAAGTATTCGTGGTTCCTATCTCTAGTATTATACTTGGTTTAGTGTATACTAGTAGTGCTTGTAGTTGAGTGAGATCAGTTCTCTTACTCGCGGGTTCGTCGCTCTGTATTCATACAGAGTGCTGTAGTTTGCTACGGGTCGACATACGTAGTTAGACTACAGTAGTAATCAATAGCGTAGACGTGGTGTCTAGGCTAGGGCTTATCCTTCGTTTGCCTTATATCCCACAGTTTCTTAGAGGTGGGCCCTAGGTGGTGATAGCCCTATTGGTCCTTCGTAATCCTCCATATTCGTATATAGCGTAGAGCTGTTGGCCGGAGTCGACTGGCAGACCAGTTGTAAGCCGATGCCCGAAGCAAGTATTGTGCCCGAGAGATCGACCTTTAACTCAGTAGTAGTGCTATCTTAGGAATCCTCTCTTCCCTTCTACCTATCTTGGTCTGTCCTTGGACTGACTAGAATAGAAGAGAGTACACACACGTTCCATGTGGATTCAATAACCCTTGGAATACTCTGAGGTGAAAGCTACAACTGTATCCGTGCGCTTACGGATTTATTCGTGACGCTAAAATACCCAACAAGCTTTCTAGCGCCGTTGCCAGGGAACGATTGCTGTATCTTTCTTTGATTCTAGTCGTCCTCGTATCTTTTCCTTTTCTTTCCTTCTACCTTCACCCCTGCTATCCATGGGGAAGCTGTCCTTTAAGAGCTTCTCTATCCTACGGAATTTATTCCGTATCATCTTCAATTTTCTTTCTGCTACCTCAACCCCTGCTACCACGGTGCAGCCTTCCATCTGAGACTTTTCTGCACCTACGGGCGAGTTCCTTGAGCCACCATTCTCTGAGCACCCAATCCTTTCATCCGGCTATGAACTCCTTCCCGACCTTATCGCTATGGTTTGGGAGCTTTCCTTCTCTGGATTAGATAGCGAAATCCCATACTACCATCTGTGGGAGTTTGAGCAAGTGTGTTCATGTTGTGCCATCGCAGGCATGTCACGCGATACCCTTAGGTGGAAATTGTTTCCCTTTTCTCTTGTAGAGGAGGCTAGACAATGGTACACACGTACCGCAGCGAGTATGAACGGAAACTGGGGTGAACTTAGAGATGAGTTTTGTCTCAAGTTTTTCCCTGAGTCCTGGCTTGTTGCTCTACGAAAGGATATCATCTACTTTCAGCAGAATGAGAAGGAATCTATAGGTGCGGCTTGGGCTAGATTTTTACTTTTAGTAAAATCTGGCCCTGTCTTATCGTTACCCGATTATGTGTTGCTTGAACACTTTTACTCGGGGCTCGACATGGACTCCGCATCTTACCTTGACATGACCGCTGGAGGGTCTTTTGCCCACAAGACTCTACCGAAGGCATGGAAATCTTAGAAATTATCAGCGAGAACACTTCCTTCGTAGCCGAGTTTACACCCTCTCAAGAACCGCGCAAGTCAAGTGATGAGGACATTCTAGCAGCTGAACCCGATCGTTCACTATCCATACCCTTAGATTCGGCCCTAGAAACCTCTCCTGAACCACGAGTTTTGGAGAAAGAAGAAATTCGAACTCCAGAACTCCTTTTCAAATTCGAGGATGATCTTTCTGAAAATTTTGAAAACACCTCGAATTATGTCTGCAAGAGGAGACCTTCGGTTCCCGTTTCTTCTACATACCCCATAGAAGCTGCCTTCTGTAGGCAAAATGTTAAGAAGTCAACGACCATTATGGGCAGCAAGCGGTTGAGAGAGATGGAGCTATCATCAGAAGTACTCAATATCAGCTCTCCTCCTTCAAGCCTTCCTTGCACCATAAAAGGAACCCAGGTAGACACCCTCTATAGTCCCTCTGTCGGGGCTAACATCATCTCTAGCGAATGTGCATTTCGCCATTTGCGAGATGAACCGTTGGTTTAAACTGACAAAACCTTCCCGACTTCCTCTGGAGAAATCCAGGAAGCATATGGGACATTGCAGAACGTGTCTATTAGACACGAGGACGTCAAAGTAATCCTTGACTTTCATATGTTCGACGTCCAAGACTTCGATCTCTTAGTCGGGCAACCCATCGAGAAATTTCTCACGAATGCTCTGACTCAAAATAAGCTCGAAGTCCATCTAGGGAAGGAGACCATTTTTGTCCAAATCGCTAAATCCCCAAACTCCATGTTAGAACCTTCCCTTGACTCTGAACCAATCGCTAAATCCCCAAATTCTCCTTGTTGACTCACCGGAATCCCTCCTCGTAAAAGATGCTGAAAGATTCATCGAGGAGGAAGATGATTCTGTCGAACCCGTAGATATATCCGAATTCGAGACTCCCCCTAGACTTCCGATTGAGTTTGAGCCTCTTCCCTCTGGCCCCAAGAAAGTTGTTCTCCACCATGATCAAGATCCAACTACGATTTCCCACGATGAAACTCTTGAGATGGAGAATACATGGGCCATGGAATTTGATGAGGCACCGACTCTGGAGTCCAAAGTAAAGGATTCCTTAGATAAGCATGGGAGTTTCACCCCTGAAATACCACAAGAACCATGCTTATTTAATGCCTCTCCAGAGTCAGGCATGCTTAGTGCCTCGCGCACACACGAGAAAAGCAATCACTCCAAGGTGTTTTCCTGCAAAATCTTCAGG
This sequence comes from Panicum virgatum, assembly GCF_016808335.1. NCBI lineage: Eukaryota > Viridiplantae > Streptophyta > Magnoliopsida > Poales > Poaceae > Panicum > Panicum virgatum. The sequence continues at coordinate 43,250,908 of NC_053138.1, forward strand.
AGGGTGGTTGTAGACACATTTGTTTATCGTAAACATTGCAAATTTCGTGGGTGCACCGTGGCACTAACCTTGTAGCTAGCTTTAACAATTGGTGGTGGAACAATAACCCATCACCAATGATGGCTACAAGGGGTCTCATGGTCGAGCTTATGACCATAAAAACAAAGCACTACCGGGAGATAGCCCGGATTATCATTTATTTACTTACTTATTTATTTCCCTTCAATAAAAGCAAGAGTATGTTCTAGGATGTATTTTTTTCCTTCGGGTATTTTTGGTCGCTAACCTTTTTAGGGGAAGATCAAGAAGAATGACGGACAAGCAACACCTACGAACATGAGAGCTACACCAACTACAACCCCTTGATATGCCTTGATGAAGGAACAACTACAGAAGGAAACTTGAACTCCGTACACTTGAAGTTTTACAAACTCCAAGTGTGGGGGAGGTATGTGAGTACCCCAAAGTAAGTTCTTTCTCAATCCATATCTTGTCTTCGAATTGGTGTTAGTTCCTGCATCTTGCTCTCTATAAAAAAAAAAGAAAAAATGAGAGGAATTGCCATGGTGACAACATTGAGTCTTCATCAACAAGACACCATGGTAAGTGCTCTCAACGTCCTGCTTTTGACATTAAACAAAGCCCTACTGGGAGGTCGCCCGAGGATCGCCAGGTTCGTACTCATACCTATCTCCCTTTGAATAAAGCATAATCATGCTTCATGCTTCCTTTATCTACTCTTGTATGCTCCGGTTTGAATGTGTAGCATGCAACACATTCATAGGTGTTTTAAATTAAGCATGGTGCTTAGGTTAAAATGTCCTCGTCAGTCAAACTAGACTTTGTGTTAAGTTTGATTGATGTTCTAGAGTTAATACTTGTATAGATATTGGTTGCATATGTGGACTAACCCCTGCATAAATCTTTAAATCCGATTGGGTGAGTCATTGAGCTGGATTCAAATGGAAAGGTAAGATAAGGTTTTGGATTAATGTTGCACAACATACTCATGTTGATGCAATCTTAGTTCAGCCTTGCTTAAGTAAGTATCTTGGTGAGATTAAATTTTAGTTGAAATAATTTTTAGGAGCTCCCTGGTTCTTAAAACCAGCAGAGCCATTATTTCTTTTCCACCATCCCGTTGAATATAGCACTAGGTACAAGAACAAATGTGGGGGGATCTCTCAAGATCATCAGTGCCATACATGTTCAAGATCTCCCACATATGTGTCGCACAACATCGTCTGCACCAACATGACAAGAGACAAGCCAAGGACACCAAATTCAGCCAGCCACCTAGTGGTTTGGCTGAATCACCATTGCCTTAATCCCCACCTTCTTAAAGAGCGATAGTATGTGCATCCTATACCTCTCAACTCTCTTTGATTCATGAGTTTGAGTGGTCTTTGAATCTTACTCACTAAAATCAAACTCAAAGTGAATCAATGTATTGCACCTGCCCTACATGTTTCCTATGGTTGGCTTGCATATGTTCTATTCCATGCTTATCACCTTGATTCTTGTGGACAAAAATCATTAGGAAAGCATGCTTATCTAAGTAGTTGATGTTTGAGATATGGTTTGAATGATATGATCCTTGTTCTTTATTGTTTAAGTGCTTGGGAACTTTATTTGAAAATTTGTAAAACCTTTGCAAAGCTCCTCTTTGATATGCTGAGGTCCTACCAAAGCCATATGATGATACTCATTGAAAACCATTTACACATATGCTGCTTGTTTTTGCATTGAGCTTTGTCAAATTGTTGTGACCCTTGAGAGAATTCTTTTCATGCTTTCATGATCATGATTCACGTGCACACCATATACCCCCTTGCTATGCTTCTTTGAGAATTTAGCATTGTACCATCCACTCATTCCACAAAATAAATGCTCCACTATATGTGTTGGTCTCTCTCTCTACAATTTTTGTTAAAAAAAAAGAGGCATGAGCTATCAAGAAAAAATATATGGACACATGAAGGTCCAAGTATTGAGAAAAAAAGAAAAAAATGTGGGCACATGAAGGCCCATGAAAAAAAGAAAAAAAAAGAGATAGCCATGCTCTCAAAAGAATTTATATAGGGATAGAGATCATATAAAAAGGAGTTTCCATTCCATCCATCACAATCCATGCACGTGCACATCTTGATCTGATTGCATAATTTGTTTTCTCTTTGGATCCGGTCTTTGACCTTGCAATATATGTGAGACAAGTGTGCCTTATCTTCCATGCCCTACCTTGAGCTCCACATATAGCCGTCACTAGAAGTAGGATGAAGAAAAGGCAAGTCAAATGCCTTGGTAAGGACATATACACATTGAGCGATCTGAGAGAATCAAATGAGGAGCTAAGCAAGGTTTATTTTGAAAACTTATTGAAAAATCCCAAGCTACTTGACATGAGGAGCAGAAGTGATTTGATTCAAGACCATTCCATTCCTCAACTACCTAAGATGGCACGATAGACACTTCAAAGTTCACAAGTGCAAGGTATGGTTTGGAATATCTCTTATGCTCGCTTTATACCTTTGGAAGTCATGTTCCACCTTAGTCCTTTCTGCTTTACTCGAGGACGAGCAAAGGCGAAGTGTGGGGGAGTTGTTGACGGCTCTTAAGTACCAAATCTAGGCCGTCAACTCCTGCATAAACACATGAAATACAAACATCAACATAGTGGTAGGAGTTATTACTAATGAGTTCTACAAAGCGTTGGTGTATATTTATGTGCAGGTTGTTTAAGCTTGGAAATGAGAGGAGAATGCAGCTCCAAAAACAAGGTGACACGTCGTTGATCCGAAGCAACAAGTTCTCGATGAAACAGACGTGTTCACAAGGATCTACGGGCCTACTAGAGCTACCAAACCACCTCAAGATAGGCCCTTGCACATGTATATGACATAGGGGCCCACCTAGCAGCCAACAGACCAAAGACCGGGCCAAACGGGCCCAGCCCACGGTCGGCCGACCTTCAGGTCGCCCGACCTAGTGGCGATGTCCCACGGGCCCCACCGCCTCTCAGATGACACGTGGCGAGGTGCTGTTGGTCCTCCATGGTGGTTTGGGTCGGTTCTCAGACAAATGGCTGGTGGCTCCCTCCTATAAATACAAGGGGAGGGGGTGAGAATAGGGACACACCACCAAGTGTGAGCTTCACACCTTCTCTTGCATTTAGAGTTGTCTTAGTCTAGGGAGAGGGTAGAGGTACTCAGGAGGGGCGCCGATCTTCGGCGCTCTTCTCCATTTTATACCTCTACGAGAGTGAGGGAGTAGTTCGGGAGAAGTGCCGGGGAGTCGGCTCTCTGCTCCCAGCTTGTACCTCTACAGATGCAGCTACATTCTTCGGTGTTTAGTAAGTATTCGTGGTTCCTATCTATAGTATTATACTTGGTTTAGTGTATGCTAGTAGTGCTTGTAGTTGAGTGAGATCAGTTCTCTTACTCGCGGGTTCGTCGCTCTGTATTCATACAGAGTGCTGTAGTTTGCTATGGGTCGACATGCGTAGTTAGACTATAGTAGTAATCAATAGCGTAAACGTGGTGTCTAGGCTAGGGCTTATCCTTCGTTTGCCTTATATCCCACGGTTTGTTAGAGGTAGGCTGTAGGTGGTGACAGCCCTATTGGTCCTTCATAATCCTCCACGTTCGGATATAGCGTAGAGCTGTTGGCCGGAGTCGACTGGCAGACCAGTTGTAAGCCGGTGCCCGAAGCGAGTATTGTGCCCGAGAGATCGACCTTTAACTCAGCAGTAGTGCTATCTTAGGAATCCTCTCTTCCCTTCTACCTATCTTGGTGTGTCCTTGGACTGACTAGAATAGAAGAGAGTACACACACATTCCCTGTGGATTCGATAACCCTTGGAATACTCTGAGGTGAAAGCTACAACGGTATCCGTGCGCTTGCGGATTTATTCGTGACGCTAAAATACCCAACAGGCATGAATACCGAGTTCATAAGATACATGAAATGAGCACGGGCATTTGTCAGCCCAAATGACATAACCAGATACTCATAGAGTCCATATCTGGTAGAGAAAGCCGTCTTGGGAATATTATCAGCTCGGATCTTAATCTGGTGATAGCCCGAGCGAAGATCAATTTTTGAGAATACCTTAGCCCCGTCTAACTGATCAAATAGAATATCAATTCGGGGTAGAGGATATTTGTTTTTGATTGTGACAACATTTAAGGGCCGATAATCCACGCACATTCTGAGGCCCTGATCTTTCTTTTTGACAAAAAGTGCAGGATAGCCCCAGGGTGAAGTGCTAGGGCAGATATACCCTTTATTAAGCAGTTCTTGCAATTGCTTCTTTAGCTCCACTAGCTCATTGGGTGGCATCCGGTAAGGCCTCCTAGAAATTTGTGCCGTACCCGGTTGCAGTTCAATGGCAAACTCCATATTACGGTCAGGTGGCATGCCTGGCAGATCCTCCGGAAATACATCCGGATACTCACATACTACTGGTATATCAGCCAAACTTTTGCCCTCAAACTGATTCACCGTATGTGTCAAAGATATATGATCCCACAAATTCAAGGTCATAAACCCATGAATAGAAGATTTGATGTGCACAGATTGTGAGGTCGTGTCCAGAAGAACTCTCTGACCATCCATCCAGTTCATGCCCAATATAATATCTACCCTCTGAGTTGGTAAAAGTATAAGGGCCGTAAGAAAAAATTTTCCTTCCAACTGTAGGGGTACTTGCTTAACAAATTGTTTGGTGATTAACTTTCCCCCAGGTGAGTGAATATGGTATGGCTTGGACATACTCTCAATCTTCAGCCCCAGTCTCATAGCACATTCCTTGCTAATAAAGGTGTGAGACGCACCAGAATCGAATAATACCGTAACGGGTTGATCGTTTATGGAAAACGTACCCGCCATCACTGGAGCTCCCTCTGGGATACCCTCGAGTGTGGTGTAGTGCACTTGCCCCGGCTTGAAATGAGCCACTTGCTGCTTGACTCTGCTGACTGGACTGCTGGCCTTGCTTTGGTGGCCTTGGGCAGTTACAGGCAAAGTGTCCCGATTGTCCACAGTTGTAACATGAAAATAAATTTGGGCGCACCCCCTGCTGCTGCACCCAAATCTTATGCTCACCCTGCTGAGGAACAGGAGGTCTGACTGTCCACTGTGGTGGTGTGTACTGGGGAGGCCGATACCCCCACTGTTGCTGCTGCAGCCCATGCACCGGCTGGTGCTGAAAGGGGGCTCGCTGCGGACCCGACTGCACCAGACAAAACCTTTGAGGAGCACTGCTAGAAGATCCCGCTGCCGGTGCCTTTCTCTCTTTTCTTCCTTGTGAGCTAGATGGGCATCCTCCTGAATAATAGCCTCGTTGACTAGCTCACTAAAGGTGTCAAACTTGATCATCGCTAGGCGATCCTAGAGCTTGCTGCTAAGCTCTTACCGGAAACACGCCTGTTTCTTCTCATCTGTATCCACGTGATACCCGGCATACTTTGACAGTGTGTTGAAGGCCTCGGCATACTGCATCACACTGTTATTACCCTGCTTCAAGGCTAAGAACTCGGTAAGCTTCCTACGAATGACCCCTGCAGGGATATGATGTGCTCTGAACGCGTTTTTGAACTCCGCCCAGGTGAACCGAGTGCCCGCGGGGAACATGGCCACGTGATTGTCCCACCATGTGCGTGCAGGACCCCGGAGCTGCTGAGCTGCAAATCCTGTCTTGTCCCCATCATTGTACGGGTGCAGGGTGAACTTGGACTCAATGGTCCGGAGCCAGCTGTCTGCTTCTAAGGGTTCATCCGCTTTATGGAAAAGCGCTGGGTGAGTACTCAGAAATTGCTCATATCTAGGAATAGGTGGCTGGTGGTGCTGTTCAGGCCGTAGCGCTCTGCCCTGCTGCACAATCTCACGGAGGAGTGCCGTCGGCTCGTCGCGCCCGGCGAGCATGGCCGCAATGGCCTGGGCCAAATCAGAAGGGTTCGGTGGGTCAGCCATTTTGCATTCAACCATAATTGGATTAGTTACTTATCTTGATTACATAAAATAATCTTGACAGTGACTAATATCCGAATCATGGAAGAAATTGTAGAAAATAAATTATTTAGACACATTGCAGAGGTCTCTGTCTGCGCTCAACCGGTCAGACCGGTGCAACTGACCGGTCAGACCGGTCTGCATAATCTGCATGGCACTATACACGTGGGCCAACCGGTCAGACCGGTAGCCAAGACTGGTCAGACCGGTCACCACCCAGAATACAAACTACCAAGCTAAAACTGTGTACCAACCCCCTTAAACCAAAACCTCAATGCAAAGTTGAAAATCATAATGTCATGTTGCATGATATGATGCATGAGTCCCTAAACCAACTTTCTTATGCAACCGGAGAAAATTTAACTTGCATGATGCATGATCGTCCTGCGCTAACCTCACAACCAAAGCTAAGCCTCTACTCCGACTCCAACATAAACTATATATAGGGCTTACTACGAACAATCCCACCCACATCGCTAAACAACTTTTATCCTAAATTAGAAATCCATTTTTAATTTGTAATATCTAGAAATTAGTCATGCTCGTACCACCCTCGATGCGTTTCGGCTCTGATACCAGCTGTGACAGAACCATCAAATTAAGACTCTAAATTAAGCATAATGGCCGTCATTTGAACACATCGGGCGAATTAACTTAATGGCTTAATTTGACGGTCCTTTCTCCACCCACGGCCCGATCGAAACAATATAGGAAGTCCCACGCGAAGGCGGCACAGATGGTACACGCACGACATATACTTGATAATACAATAATAACATGCGATAGAGCTTTAAGTTTTACAAACCGAGTTCAAATACAAGCTTACATAATTTAGATGAATTAAATAATTTACAACTATAACCAAAGTTCAGAAGGATAAGAAAACTACAACTACATTAACTTCACTGGTTCAGGTTCTTTACAACCGGTCAAACCGGTACACCTCACCGGTTAGACCGGTGCCAACGGCCTACCCCAACCACTAGTCAGAACAGTCCACTGACCGGTCAGGCTGGTCTAGACAAACTGAGGGGCTGCACACTCCGCCCTAGTGTGCAACCCGCCAACTCCCTATCCTAAGGGTCTCGCTCCACAACTTGCCACCCCTCTGCATCCCGGCGGATGAACTTGACACAGCAAAGGCAGAAGTCGACGTCTGGGTGTCCTATAACAAAATTGGTGGCAACAAACCCTAAGCAACTAATACTCAGCAAGACTTACCCGACCAGTGGGTATACCTAGCCCACATACCTAGACATGCAAGGCATTTGGCTGGTGGTTATTTTGCAGAAACAACCTCTAACATAAATCCTTACTTTTCATCTTTTAGCTCCAAATTCCATATACTGAATTCATCTACTAGTATTTGTATCCTCTAAACAACCAAAGCAACTAGTAAATTTTAATTTAAGATAATCAATTCCAACCATCCCTTAAATTCCATAAAGCATTACTACGCTGCGGTGCTGCGATCAAGGTGCTCATATCCGAGAGCGACTGATGGCGAATCGATCCGTTTTAACCTTGCAAGGTGAACCTAACCAACACGGCATGCGTATGCCCCGTTGGACCACACGCACCAACCATTCCCCTCCCCGCCTCGAACTACAGGAACCAGCCCAACGACATATAGTCAGCCGAGCCCTACGTGAGACCTCCAAAAGTAAACATATGCAACCCCTTTCTCTGCGGCCACTCGACTACTCTAGGAATTGGGTGAGGGTTTCTGTACTTTCGAAGCAAGACAGTACTCGGCTTACTGGTTTCGACTACCTCCTACTTCCAGTATGCGGCTAGTACAATTCAAACTCGATCACAGGGCCAGACAACAGACGGTCCTTAACCGGCACAGACGGGGCTAACCTTTCCCCACCTGGTCTCCAAATTCTTTTTCTTTCCTGCATAATCCAATATCCCATAGATCCAAAATATAGGGCATCCTATATCTCGCGAGTGACCAGAAATCACTCGACTTCTACCGAGATATATTAAGCATTGCATTTCTATCATCCTATTCATACTAGTATAACTCAAGGGAACCTAGGGATCATGCAACTAGGGTTCCAAATAACTCCTAAAACTTAATGCACAAGTAATAGATACATATATAGGTGTCATAATTTAAATTAATAGGTTGTGCACCGGGGCTTGCCTTCGGACTGCTGCTCAGCACTAGGGTGAGTTGGGCCTTGGGCCAACTCACCACGAACCTCCTGCTGCAGGGATTGCCCCTGCGGCTCCTGTGGCTCCGCAACCACCTCGTATACGATCTCCTCCGCTGCGGCTGCTACATGTATGCATATGCATATGACATGCGAAATGTATGCATGATTTATAAAATTACAAATAACCAATAACCAGATTAATTTCTAACTATTTACACTAACTACCCTTATGACCCCCTCTCAGCCACTGCCACACCGGTTAGACCGGTTCCCAATACCGGTCAGACCGGTCCTAATTAACCCAGCCGCGCTACCGATTAGACCGGTCCATCCGACCGGTCAGACCGGTTACACCCAGACCTAACTCCAAGAACTGAAATCTTTGCCGCGCCACAACCGACCCACCAAAGTTGCAACCCTTCTAGGGACTAGCTCATGGACACTGCTAGAGGTGTTTGACCAGAGAGAATAGCCTAAAATCATCTAAAACGAGAGATCGGCCCCCACAAGCCTTAATACCTTGAGTGAGCTACTTCTTGCACGAAGAACTCGAATCCCAGGCACCCCAGGGAGGGAATTGTGGAGAGGAAGCTTTCCCACGCCGATTTGACCCGTCCTAGGCCTTAGAATCCAATGGAAATGAAGGATTGAGGATTTAGGGCTTGAGGAAAGGGAGAGCTCGGGAGAGGGCGAGCTGAGCACGGTAAGGGCAAAGGAGTTGGTGAGGAAGAGAAAGAGAGCAGTTTAAATGAGGTGAGGCCCAAAACGGTTGGATCAGGTTCAACCGGCGGTCAGACCGGTCTGGTCCAGGCTGACAAGAATAATTTTGGTTTAGTAATTTGTCGCGTGAATTTTGGAACTAATGGTCGTGATTAAATTAATTATAGTGGATTAACACCTGAGTGTTACAGTAGGACACCGGCTAAGACGCGGCAGCTACTCCTCCGTCCCAAAATAAATGTACTTCTAAAGTTTGAGGGAAGAGAACAAATGACAGTACTACTTGGGAGACGTGGTTTCTGCATCAAGAGGGCTCAACGAGACGCAAGCTCGAAGATGCAATCTCTCTTGTACGCACAAAAGGAGAGCCGGCGCTGGGCTGCCGGCGACGACACGACTGCATGAGGCCTAGCGGCGTGCGGACTGTGGGATCTCAACGACGTCTCGCTAACCTCCCTCGGCATCTCGCTCGCCGCGACGATCCGCTGCTCCTCGGAACCGGGGTGGCTTATTAGTTCCTGTCAAGCTTTTTATTTCTGAATAATCTTGCGCGGAGGAGGTTCGGTCTTCTCCCCGAGGCACGGCCTGGAGCACTGCAAGGTGGCCCGTCAGAGGGCACAGCGAGGAGGGCGGGTTGTGTAGCCTCACAAGTCACAAGCCATACGACGACCCGTCGCCAGATCCGGTTGGTTGGCTCAACGGAAGCACAAGGCCGTGCGCGTTCATGCATGTCCAATTATTTATCATTGGATCCTCTTCCTCTTATATTGTTATATATAGATAAATATGCTCGTACGTTATATATATATATTATAAAAATTGAAAACAATTGAAAAATTTTCTCATCTAAATTGAGCTCATCGTTCAGGCTGGATCCTGTTAGGCTCGAGGGAGGTGCGGCGAGAAATAGACCTATACAAATTGAGAGTTGGAGCATGTTTTTGACAAAAACGAATTTGTTTTGTCACCGATCGGTATATATCCTTTACCTGCTGGTCGTACCCATGGCACCCTCTCCGTTTTTTTTTTCTAGACGCCGGCAGTGGGCGCGGGCTCTGCGCGCTCGTGGTGAGAAGGGGGTGCTGCGCCCCGAGAACGAGACGCTGCTGGACGCCGAGCGGTGGCCGCGAACTTCGCGACACATTGAGTGGAGGAGGTGTTGCACTGCGGGGATGAGATCACAGTCACACGGAACGCGATCGGGGACGGCGCGGATCTGACGACAGACCGTGGCTGGGACGTTCCAGGTTGGATCGAGAGGAGGATGGGGGCATGAGCATCAGCTGGCAGCGCAACACCTTCGCCGCTCTTCTCTTGATTAGCCATGTTCGTCCGCCGTTGGACCAATCCAGCACCACCATGATGACCCTCTCGTCGAGCCGAACCCGTTCTGCCGGTGTTCGTCGCCCCTACATCGTCGGGCACCGCCGCCAACGAAGCTGCCGCCGGCCATCTCGTCTCCGGCCAAATTCCGGCCAGGGCCCCTCCAACGTAGGTGAGCCACCCCCCCCCCCCCGACCTCCTCCGCCGCATCTTAGTCCTCCCCCCCCCCCCCCCCCCTGTCGCTGAGCTTCCCATGTGCTAGAACGCGACGAGTAGAAAGGGGCCAGGATCACGGTCGGCCATGGGCCATGGCTGAGATCCGGAAGCTCTTGCGGCAACACCCTCAAAGCATCCCATATTTATTTTGTTAATTCGTGTGCCTTGTCAGTTTTACTAATAACACCGCAGTGACAGTTTAACACCGCAATATATCAACACATATACTACATAAGATATCAGACAAGGATATATGTGTTAGTGATTAATTAGATAGATATTTTGCCTACATGGTGGGCAGTCAACATTTAAAATCTCAAATGCTGCTAGCTTGCTCTTTACGTATGTTTAATAGGTTTTTGAAATAGTAATTTTTTTGTTTAATAAGTTTTTTAAATTACGTGCGACACACTTTGTTAGTAAGTACATATAAAATTATAATAAATATCGGATACAAATAATTGTCCTGCGTTAATTTATAGAGATCTATGTGATTGAGTCATGGAGCCCGATTTGTATACGAGGTGAACTTTGGCCCACTCGTCAATAATATAAGATGGACCAAATCAAAAATTTAGGTGGAAATCTTACTCACTATATTATTAGAAAAAAATAGAAAAATAGATATAGATAGATTAGAAAGACAGGGACGATCCAAAAACCGTTGATTTCAATTTTCATGGTGACCCTCGACCTAGGGTTCTTTAATAATTATTTGTACATAAATCACTGAACATAATTGCGACTTTATGAAAACGCTATGTGCAAGCGTGGATCCCTGCTCTGCTCTGCTCGACTGTCTTCTCACCTCCGCCTCCACCTGCACACGTGACTCGTGAGACTCGAGATGAGAGAAGGCGAGAAGACCGTCCACGGTCCACCCGTGTCGCAGGTAGCTTTTCACCACGTCCACACGCGATGGCTGTGCCTGCCTGTCAGCCCACCAGCCGCGCCTAGATGTTGGTAAACCAGGATGTGATATGGTAAGCTCTTTGTTTTTATTTACAAAATACCGATTAGAGTTGTTCTAAATTAAATATAATTAATTTTGATTAAATCTATAAAAATCTAGCAATAATATACTATCCAACATATGAAACAATTACTTTTGATGAAATGTTATGTTTGTCCTAACATATATTTCATGGTGGATTTAATGAAACAAATTTGGTATTGTAAACTGTGTCCTTCTAAAATTTTGGTCAAAGTTGGCGAAGTTTGAGTTAAAACAATATGTAAATACAAATATAAGGAGTACATGCCTCTCCTGAACTCCTGATATCCCCTCCCAATTTGAACCCGTGTACTCCATCCATCCTAAAATATAAATCATTTTATTCTAAATCAAATTATTCTAAGTTTGATAAAATTTATAGAAAAGAGTAATAATGGTTTGAATATCAAACACAAACAATTAGCCATTATGAAATATATTTTCATAATTAATTATTTGTTGTATTTGGTGTTAATATCCTTCTTTGTAAATTTGGTCAAACTTAGGCTACATTGATTTTGGAAAAACTAAAATTCTTTATACGGAAGATGTATATTCTTATTACGATGACAATTCCCCTGGACTATATTGCCCACATTGCCAACGTCACCCAAGCTGAAGAGGTCAGTGCTCGGCCGAGAAATTATAATTTTTACCATCACAAATGTAGGCTTCCCAAAACTGCCACCACAAACATGGATTTCACAAAATCACAATTTATAACAATAGCACATTGATTTTATTGCCATTTTCACTCTTTCATTTATTTATAATTCCTTTTTCCATTTCCTAGATCTGAAAGGACCAAATTGACCCTGAAATCTATCCTAGCCTGCACTGTCTCCGCCGGCCATGTGCCTAGCTGCTCGCCCTCGCCGCCACCCGCCTGCTTGCTTCTGCCAGCTTGCCCTTCATGCCGGGCTGCCTGCTCTCGCCGCCAACGCTGATCCGCCTGCCAGCTTGACCCCACCGTCGCTCACCCACCTGCTGGGACCCCCTGGCGCAGCTATACATCACTGAATGTGATGGAAGCGGCATCCAGGCCCACGCTGCCCACCAACGCCCTTCCCCGTCCCCACACCTCCGCCGGCTCCGGTGCTGCCCTGACGCCTTCGCCGCGGCCCCTAACCTTTCTTGTCGCCGCGCCGCTGCTCTTCCGCCAGCCGCCGCCCACCGAGGGTCCTACCTCGCCCAGCCGGTGGCGCTCCCGCAGCGCCTTGCCCTCTGCTGTCCAATATGCCACCACCGCAGCCCCCGGCCACCTCCTCTAGAGTCGGCAGCCATGGAAACCCCAGCAACTCAAAAAATTAAGTTCCGCCGCCGTCCTCCACCACCCCAGCCCCCGGCGATCTCGCTGGCGGCCGCTCCCCCCTCCTTGGCTCGCCACCGCCACCCACTGAAGCATGAGGAAGAAGGGAAGTCTTCAGGTGATGGCTTCAAATTTTGTCGCGCGGACGATATATAGCCCCAGCCTTCCCCGAGCACAGGCACGCACGCCGCCGCCGCTCGCAAGCCTGCTAGAAGCCAACAAACATACGTGAAGGAGGCTGGATTGGAGGGAGGGAGGGAGGGAGGCGGAACAGTTCTACTAGATGTTTAGATGAAATTGAAGATACGCAGAAATTGATAGTTTCAAAATGGATGCACAGCATCTCTGTTATAATTTTCAGAATGCACTTCATCTGTAAAATAAAGTTGACCAAAAACAAAATAAAGAGAAAACACCGTGGATCAGGTTCCATGCAGCTGCGTATTGCCCTCTCAACCTAGGAGATCGTGGCTAGCGCTGCAATTAATCGCTGGTGCTTGTAGTGCGCGTTAGTACTAGTTGTGATCGGCGGCAAGGAGAAGGTGAGGCAATCGGCGGCAGCCATTAGCTAGGTATTATTTTCACGTAAACATAATAAGGGGTAATGTAGTCATTTTGGTCGAAGTAAATGGGAAAAAAAGAATTATAATTATAAATAAATAAAAGAGAGAAAATGACAATGATGGTGATTTTGCAAAGTCCATGTTCGCGGTGACAATTTGTCAAAGCTCAACGTTTGTGATTGTCAAAGCCCCCCCCCCCCCCCCCCCCCCCCGGGAAACCCCAAATGCCGTTCCAGCAGTCGTGCTCAGTTCAGTCAATTTTGACCGTTGACGTTGAAGCTTCTCTTGGCCGCACAGAACAGAGCAAGTACGTAGGTGTACTGTTGACTGTTGTTGCCGTTTAATTTCACCTGCGCCATTCAAAATTTCTCCACCCACATGTCCGGCCGTGGTCCGACTGGAAATTGCCTGCCGCCACGTTAATCTTCTGCCCGTCTTGTACTCCGCTAGGCCTGGGCGTTTGGGCTACCCGAAATTTTCGGGTCGAATTTTTTGGATTCTTTAAATTTCGGATTTTGAAAACTTCAACCCGAAATTTACTCAAAATAAATAAAACCCGACATTTCGGATTCGGATTCGGGTTTACCCGAACAATCCGATATGCAGCTAAGAAGGCAACGAGAAAGTAGCAATACAGATGCAAAGCAGGAAGCAACAGATTCAATATGCAACAAGCAAGCACAAGAAGCAATAGATCAGGAAGCAAACAGCCTGGTCGCTGGCCGCTAGCGAGCGATCCTTATCGAGCTACTTGTCTGCAATTGACGAGGCCGGCGCCGCCGGGGCCAAGGAGAGGAGAGCGACGCCGAAGCTGCACACTCGCGCCGCGCGGCCAGTGGGCGGTGCCGCGGTGGCCGTCGCGTGGACGAGATGCGCCGCCGTCACGGGCAGGGGTGCAGGACTCACGGGAGAATGGGGGGCCGGGGGCTGGGCTGCGTGCGTGCGTTGCTAGGGTTACTGGCTGGGAATGTAAAGAGGCAAGGTTGGTGGGCTGGGCTGACGGGAGGAATTTGGGCTGAGCTCTTTCTTTCAAAAAAAATACTTGGGCTGGGTTGCTGTTTGGGTTTTTCGGGTAGTTCGGGTACCGTGATTTGATACCCAAATTACTCGTAATAATTTCGGGTACGGTGACTTGCAACCCGAAATTATATTTGGGTTTTTCAGGTTCGGATTTTTCGGGTTCGGGCTCGGATTTTTTGGGTTCGGAGTTCGGGTTTCGGGTAATATGCCCACCTATATACTCCGCCATCTCGATGTTACTGGCGAAAGACCAAATGATCGGTCAAAGTATTTTAATCACAGGGATCTTGTTCCTCAAATTTTCTTTTTTTTAAAAGACAACTACCACACAGAGATGATCCAATGCCAGCAACCATTGCAGCCATGACATAGCAATCATAAGGAGTAATCCGTGAACATAGCAATCACACTAGGATTTGAGTTTTCGGCTTGGCACTAGTGCTTATATTTTTCTGTATTTGTTCCAGAATTTAACTAGCGCTATTATTTCAATGGTAGGCGGACGTGTCCGTCGATAGCGAGGCACCAGTGGTGACTTCGTCAATCTCGAAGATCTGTCGGCTCAGTCTCTCAGAGGATAAAGTCTCTCGGAGGTGCTTATATGGGTAGGGTTGCATATGTGTATTCGTAAGGGTGAGTGTATATACATTTAAGCGTATGCGTTTGTACTGTAGTTCAAAAAATCATAAGGAAAAAGTCTCCTTAACACCCTGAACTATCAGTGGTAGTCTACTTCACCCCCAACTTTAAAACCGTCTACTTTATCCCCAAACTATCCAAAATCGGTCAAATAACCCCCTCAGGAGGTTTCGGACGGCGGGTTTGCTACAGTAACACGATTTTATATTTTTTCTTTTTTATTTATTTCCACTAAATCTTTGAAAAAATCATATTAAATCACAGAAAAATCATAAAATAAAAAATCTAATTTTGTTGGACTCCACCTGAGTAGATCTACACAGTGAGCATATAATATGGTATAGTTTTGTACAATTTTTTTAATGTAGCTTTAGACCTATACTTTTCTGTAATTAATTGATATAATTCATATGTGGAGCTTCTATGGTCCAATTGGGGTAAAAATTTTATGGTAGAAAAATTATTGTATACTTGAACTGTAGTAAAAATTTCATACTCATTGGATCAATTATAAATTATTTATAGATTTAATAGATTTGGAGCATAGATTTAACGAGCATAAAACTAAATAAATCTATAACTAGATTATACATGGTCCAATCAGTATGAAATTTTTATTACAGTTCAAGCATACAATAATTTTATTACCATAAAAATTTCACCACAATTGGACCATAGAAGCTGCACATATGAATTATTCCAATTAATTATAGAAAAATACTCCCTCCTTCCCCGTTTGTAGGGTGCATGACCATTTTCAGCTTTTCTTCCAATATAAGGCATGCAGCCTTGGGATTTGTTACGTAGGAATTAACTCACAGAAGCAATTAAGCGCCTGCAGGATTTCGCAGCGGGAGAACATTTGCATGCTGCCATGCAAAATTCCATTTGCATGTGGCTATGCAAGGCTGCATGCGGCCATGCAACACATCTAAGATCGAAGCGATGCCGTTTGCTCTCCATGTTATTAATGCAAATCTTGGTACCTGTGTTATTTGGTCATGCGCCCTACTAACAGGGAAGGTGGGAGTATATATCTAAAGCTACATCAAAAATTTTGTATAAAACTATATCATATTATATGCTCACTGTGTAGATCTACTCATGTAGAGTCCAACAAAATTAGATTTTTCATTTTATGATTTTTCTGTGATTTACTATGATTTTTCAAAGATTTAGTGGAAATAAATAAAAAAAGAAAAAAAATCGTGTTACTGTAGCAAACCGCCTGATGGGATTATTTGACTGGTTTTTTATAGTTGGGGGATAAAGTAGACTGTTTTAAAGTTGGGGGTGAAGTAGACTACCACTGATAGTTCAGGGGTTAAGTAGACTTTTTCCAAAATCATAAGTAGTAACCCGGCCCACGAGATCAGGCAACCACGAGTTGTGTCTGTTTTCTTGACCGTTTTGAACGAGAACAGTCGTGTTGTTTCCATTGATGTTTCCCTGAAATTTGCAGGTATCTGCATGTGATTTTGTTCCACATCATATAGGAGGAAAAATATCTTTTGGTCCATCACCACAGGTGTACAGCACAAACCATTCCTTTCTACCATTCCCATCTCAGCTCCTCAACTGAGGACAGCAGAACTCGATCCAGCAACCAAGAACACAGCAAGCAAGCAGCTCCTTCGCAGGGAGCCTCAATAAGTCGATTTTTCCCCTGGTACTCTTCTCCAGCTCTGGCAGCCAGACCACCGGCCCGGCGGCGGCAGTCCAGCACCATCGGAGGTCTCTGACAGCCTCGTGCCTGATCTATCCCTGCGTACCGGAATCAGCAGCTTTGCCGAGTGCCAGGTACACTCGGCAAAACCCCAAAAACACCCGGCGAAGGCTTCGCCGAGTATAGCACTCGGCGAAGCGCACTCGGCAAACAAAGCCTCGGCCAAGACATCTTTGCCGAGTGTTTTTTATCGCACACTCGGCGAAAACTTTGCCGAGTGCTATATCTGACACTCGGTGAAGATTTTCAAAATAAAAAATAAAAAAAGCACGATGCTCTCGGGGCACCACCACGTCACCGCCGTTGCCGCCACCACCACGCTACCGCCGCCGCCAGCCCCTTCCCTTGACCGCCGCCGCCACACTTGTCGCCGCGGCTGCTGTGCAGGCCGGTTGCGCGCCCCCTGCAGCGTCTGTTGTGCCCCCTTGCCGTGGCCGCTGCGCAGGAGCTCCGTGCGCTACCGGACCACCGGAGAGACGGCAGGGAGAGGAGCTCCGTGCGCCTTGCGCCGCCGCCGCCACCGGAGGAAGAGGGCCGAGGCCCGCATGCCGCCGCCACTGGAGGAAGGTGGCCGGGCCCCGAGCGCCGCCGCCACCGGAGAAAGGAGGCCGAGCTCCGCGTGCCTCCGCCGCCGGAGGAAGGGGGCCAGGCCCCGTGCGCCGCAGCTAGCCGCCGGAGGAAGGGGGCCAGGCCCCGAGCGCCGCCGCTGCCGGAGGAAGGAGGCCGGGCTCCACTCTCTTCAGCCGTCGGAGGAAGGGGGCCAGGCCCCGCGCGCCGCCACCGCGAGGAAGGGGGCCAGGCCTCGAGCGTCATCGCCGCTAGAGGAAGGGGACCGGTCCCCGAGCGGCGCCCCCCCCCCGGAGGAAGAGGGCCGGGCCCTGCGCACAGCAGGCATCGGTGAGTGCCGAGGCCGCGGAGCTGCTAGCGCTGCCATCTCTCGGCGACGGAGAGGGCGCTGGAGGGAGAGAGGAAGGAGGCAGGGAGCTCACGCGCTGGCCATGGTGGGCGGCGGTACCGAGCGCAGGCGGCGTGGATGGAGGCGTCGCGGCGACGGCAGGGCGGCACGCGGCGTGGAGGTGGCGGGCCGGTAGCGGCGTGGAGGCAGCGCACGCCGTGAAGCTTCTGTGGTGTGCGTGTGTTGTGTGGGGGCATGGGTGGCGTGAGCAGCGCTTAAGACAGGAGGAAGAAAGTTTGCCGAGTGCTGTGATCTAGCACTCGGCAAATAATAGCTTTGCCGAGTGCTAAATCACACCACTCAGCAAATTTTCTTTTTTTTTCTTCCATTCATTTACCAAATGTGTTTTACAAAAATTTGGAGGACAGTGAAAGAATTTTTTTATTTGGTATAGTATATTAACTAAGAGAAAAGTTGTTTGTCCGAACTTCTCTTTCTTTCTTTTTTTTCAGAGTGCTAAAAATATTTTATTTGCTCTCTCTTTTTTTCATCATATTTTCAAAAATACCTTATCACATTCATTTGTCGATACATATTTGATGCTTTAGCGAAAAATTGATCATTATTTCATATAGTTTTGGCTCAAATTTCATTTATAGAAATGTAGTTAAAAAATAAAAATTATCAAATGGATTCGAAAAATTACCAAAATTTAACATGACACGATCTTCGATGTCTATTGGCTATACAAAAATTTTGGGAGTCAAACCACAGCTCGACTGTCACTTTCACTCCAAATCATACCCGATCATTCTCAATAATCATGAAACTTCTTTAGAGATGTTCGGGTTGTGAGCAACGTATGTGACAACCTATGTGAAACCTTCTCAATTTTTTACCACAACCTCCACATACGATATCATGACATGTTGTCAAATTTCATAATTTTTGGACTTCTTTTGCTTTTTATAGAATTTAAAAACTGCTTAGGCACGCGGTGGAGGTCGTGTTTCCTGAACAAGATGTTCGAAATTTCTTTTGGTTTCATAACTATGGCCTAAATGTGGATTCAATACCATGAATATCAAGTTTCTACTCATTTTTTAAAATATTTTAATGACTAGCTGTTCAAATTTGACTTGATTCAAAAATATTACCAAAAATTGAATTAATTAGTTAAATATAGCAAATGAACTCAAAAATACACCAAACTTGACTATGGGGAACTACATGTTGTATGTGTAGATCAAAAAAAATTGAGGTTCAAAAGAGAAAAAAATTAATAATTTGTCGAGTGCCAGGAAGAGACACTCGGCAAAGGTGATTCTTTGCCGAGTGTCATGTCTTTGCCGAGTGTCTGGCACTCGGCAAAGCCATCTTTACCGAGTGTCGACTCTTTGCCGAGTGTTTTAGGGCTGGCACTCGGCAAAGGGTGTCTTTGCCGAGTGTCCGATATATGGCACTCGGCAAAAGAGTTAACACTCGGCGTTGTTGAGCTTTCCGGTAGCGTAGGTGAATATTCTTACAGTCATCCTCTCGTCGTTTAGAAAATGGATGGACCACTTGTGAGTGCTTCAACTAGAGTGATGAACTCACTGCTCGCCAAGCTCTCTGCTTTGGTTGATGGGGAATACGAGCTCCTTGAAGGTACGAAGTGCGATATCACTTTCCTGAGGAATGAGCTTAGCAGCATGAGTGCCCTGCTCGAGAAACTCGCAACAGCGGAGAATCTTGACACGCAGGTCAAGGTTTGGAGGGACAACATACGCGAGCTGAGCTATGATATTGAGGACTGCATTGACATCTTCATGCACAAGCTGGATCACGGTGACCCTCAGGCAGGTTTTGCAAAGAGGATAATTGATCAGATTAAGAAGCTATGGTCACGATACCAGATTGCAAACCAGATTCAAGAGCTCAAGGCTCGTGTGCTTGAGGAGAGCGAGCGACGGCTGAGGTACAAGCACGATGAATCTATTGCTCTTGCAGGAAAGATTGAGATTGACCCGCGATTGCCGGCGCTCTATGTGGAAGCAGAGAAACTTGTTGGTATCAATGGTCCTATACAGAAGGTCATCGAATGGTTGATGAAGGATGAATCAACACAGCATCTCAAAGTGGTGTCTATTGTGGGGTTTGGAGGACTTGGAAAAACAACTCTTGCGAACCAAGTGTACAACAAGACCAAAGGCCAATTTGACTGCACAGCTTTTGTTCCAGTTTCACGGAGTCCTGTCATAAAGAAGATATTGCGTGATCTGCTTACAGAACTAGGGAGTAAGACTAGTGCATCAGAAGATGAGCGGCAACTCATAAATGAGCTCAGAGAATACCTGCAAGACAAAAGGTAAGCATAAATTCATCATTTTAATAAATTTACAATGAATGTTTGCAATAAGGCAGGTAATGGTATATTAGTACTTGTCATACTATTACAGTTCTGCTGTGGATCTGTACTAATGTCTATACGTCATACTAGCAATAATGGAAATTTGTGATTTCAATTTTACCAAGCTAATGTCATTGAACTAAAACAGGTACTTAATCATTGTTGATGATATTTGGAGCACAACCGCATGGGAATTTGTGAAATCTGCTTTACCTGAGAATAACTTGCACAGTAGAATAATTACTACTACAAGGCATTCTGATGTAGCCAAATCATGCTGCTCAAGTTATGAAGGATATATTCACAACATTCAACCTCTAAGTGATCAGGACTCCACAATGTTGTTTTATAAGAGTCTTTCAAAGTCAGCACTCCTGCCCGCTTCACTTGGAAGAAGTTTCTCTGGCAATCATACAAAAATGTCATGGTTTGCCGCTAGCTATTAATACAGTAGCTAGTTTGCTAGCTAACAAATCTGATGCAATAGAACAATGGGAGCAAGTAAGAGATTCCATGGTTTCTGGACTAAATTCACTAGTGCGGGACATACTTTTGCTTAGCTATTACGATCTTCCGTATCATCTGAAGTCCTGCTTCTTATATCTTTGTATATTTCCAGAAGACTGCAAGATTAGAAGGGATAAGTTAATATGGAGATGGATAACTGAGGGTTTTATCCCATATGTAATGGGACAAACATTGTATCAAACAGGAGATAACTACTTTAATGATCTTATCAACAGGAGCTTGATACAACCTATTGATATAACGTATGATGGCATGGTCAGAGCCTGCCGGATCCATGATATGGTGCTTGATCTTATCATCTCACTGTGCACAGAGCAGAACTTTGTCACAATAGTAGATCGACAAGTCTATAAATGTTCTAATAACAAGATTCGACGGCTCTCTCTGCTATCCAGTTTTTTGGAAAATGATGTGCTGCAGGATATTATGAACAAGTGTGCACATGTTCGTTCGCTTATTAGGTTCCGCGTGGTAGATAAGGAAGCACAAGCACCTCATCTGCCAATATTTCATTCTTTAAGAGTATTGGTTTTACGATGCACTTGTGACCTGGGAAACCAACATATTAAATATATCGGAAGCTCTTTACAATTAAAGTATTTGGAAATCGGTTGTCCTAGTATTACTGAGCTTCCCAATAAAATTGGAGATCTGCAGTATTTACAAACATTGGACATACATGGCAGCAAAATTAAAAGATTACCACCAACCATAGGTAATTTGAAAATTTTGGTTCGCCTACTTGTTGATTTTCATATAGAATTACCGGATGAGATTGGAGATCTGCAAGCGTTACATATGCTGTCACATGCTTACTCCTATGACTCTCTGAAATTCTCGGAGCAGCTCAGTCGACTGACCAACCTAAGGGTCCTCATAAGACTAGATGGCAGCAATGAACTTGGTTATCAAGGCAATATGAAGTACCAGCAAGGTATATAGTCATCCCTCACTGTATTGGGTAAACATGGTCTTCAGTCACTCGAGATTGTCAGTAATGATTACTCCACAAATAAATTGATGGATCTATTGTGCTACAATGCTCCATTTCTCCGGAAGCTGTGTAATCAGAGTTATATTAGTAGGCTTCCGCATGGAATGCAATCTCTTGTGAATCTTGCCCACCTTGACATCCGTATTACTCGCATTAAACATGAAGACCTCTGCATCCTTGGTGCCATTCCAACGCTGCTCTATGCCATGCTGATGACTTCATTGGAAGCACCTACTGAAAGGCTTACTATTGGTCGCCAACGGTTCTATAACCTTAGGGAGTTTATTTTCAGATCCTACGGGGAAGGTGGGCTGAGGATGGTGACTGAACAGGATGCTATGCCAAAGGTTAGAAGTTTACATCTTAGTTTTAGAGCAAAGGAAACAGAATCCAAGATAGGTTTCGAGTTCAGCTTCGTGCACCTTGCGAATCTGGAGCACCTCCGTGCCACGATCGATTGTTATATGGCCACTAGAAGCAGAGTGGAGGCTGCAGAAGCTGCAATCAGGAACACAGCCAGCATCCATCCGGGACAACCTGCTCTACAAATTGAAAGGTACAGGGAGTACAAAACAGTGGATAAAGAGAACGCCAAGGAAATGAGGATGCAAGATGATATAATAAACAAGGAGGTGGTTCGGCAAGAGCACGCAAGAAAACGCAAGTGTTGTGAGGATTTACTGCCATACTAGTGCACTACTGTATTAAACAAGAAATTTAGTCTACTGTTCCATCACGTCCTTTTCATTTCCTCACTCTATTTTTTAGTGTTTTTGCTTTTGAGCTGGATGATCAACAATTCTATTGTCGACCGCCAAGGTGCATCACTATGCTATGCTTTGGGTAATCGATGATCATGTTTGGAACATTCAGAACACACAGA
Organism: Panicum virgatum; assembly: GCF_016808335.1. Classification (NCBI taxonomy): domain Eukaryota; kingdom Viridiplantae; phylum Streptophyta; class Magnoliopsida; order Poales; family Poaceae; genus Panicum; species Panicum virgatum. The sequence goes on from NC_053138.1 coordinate 43,273,281, forward strand.
TTCATCTTGCAGCTATTGCAGTTGATTTTTTTAATAGTCTTCCTCATAAGTTCAAACTACTTTTTTTTAGATTAAGTTCAAACCTACTTAAGCTGCCCGATCCAGCTGCGAATCTTGCACTAAAAATTGAAAGGTACAAAGAGTACAGAATAGTTGAGGGTGCAAGACGATATGATATACAAGGAGGTGGTTCGGCAAGAGCACGCAAGAAAACGCAAGTGTTGTGAGGACCTACTGCCATAGTAGTGCACTATTGTATTAAACAAGAAATTTAGTCTACTTTTACATCACGTCTTGTTCCATTTCCTCACTCTGTTTTTGTGTGTTTGCTTTTGAGCTGGATGATCAACAATTCTATTGTCGACCGCCAAGGTCCTTCACCATGGTATGCTTTGGTTAATAGATGTTCATGTTTGGATCATTCAGAATGGGAAAAGCTATATCTCACTCGTGTGATCTGTGGCTCTCTCTCACTCGAATTTGTAGCCGTCCGATGCTTTTCTGGGCTTGTTTTGATCTCTCCGGCGCTCTCTGTTTTTTTTCTGTGTCTGACATGTGCGGCCGGTTGTGCTGTTTGTATTTGGGCTCCGTTATTTCCCTGCCTCATTCAGCTTTAGTTTCATCATATCGCCTTCCACTTTCCCCATTTCTTCTCGTCCACGCACGGCGATTCTAGGGTTCCATCCCAATTGATTCTCCCTCACTCCGATTGATGCTGTTTGATCTACTCCGCATCTCTATTTGCTTGTGCTTGTGCTTTGATTAAGTCATTTTTGTCAGATGTTTGCAATTTTCTTGTTGAATTTATGGAGCATCGTCGAACTCGTCTCCGGCGACGGAGTAAACCACCCCCGCCCCCGCCGGGGTGCGCCGCGCCGTAGGAACCATAGTTATTAGGACCGGACCGGACCGGACATCGAACCGGTGAAGCTATCGGTTCACTAGTTCACTGGTCCAACCGTTAAGAACTGGTTGAACCACCAGTTCGATAGTTTTGGACTAGATGATTGAACCGCTCACAAATACTTTAGACCGGTGCAATATAATGATGTATAATAGATAATTAGCAACATATATTTGGTCATTTATATAAATAAGATTATTAAAAACACAATTATATAACATGCTTCCCACTAATCGACCCACAAGTACAAACACATAGTCCAAGATATTGGTGCTCTAGAGTTGTTTACTGGATATATATAATATGTGTATGGAAATATAATATGTGAGCACTTATAAATTGGTGCAAGAAAGACTAGAATAATAATTCAAATATTCACCATTGCAAAACAATCTTAAATGCTAAAATAAAATGCGTCATTGCGAAGAGCTCGTTCAGATACTCAAAATAGATATATTATTTGCCTAATTTAAAGTGGATTTTAAAAGGCTATAAAATTATGAAATTTATAAATACATAAAGTCAACACTCAACAGGAGCACCAACCGTACTACCCAAGTAACCTTTCAATTTCGAAACTGCCATGCGGGCCCACCGGTGGCAGCATGCACCACAGCAGCAGAGCACCATCCCATGCGGCACGCGCATTGGCGCATGCATGCCCACGCGTATAGCAGCACAGCAGGCAATTAAACAGACCTGAGCGGTTCAAAAAAAACCGGCTGGTTCACCGGTTCTACAAAAAACCGGCCGGTTCTTCTGGTTTTTTCTGATCCAATTACATGACAGTCTTTTAACCAAACCGGACTGGCAGAGGCCCTGGTTCGGTCTTTTACCAATCGGACCGCCGGTCTTGTCCGGTCCTAATAACTAGGGTAGGAACTGGCCAGCTAGGCCCCGTCCTTTTTGCTGTGGCGGCCACGCTCTATCTCCGTCTCTCTCAGATTGAGCTTGTGTTGCTGCATCCGCCCATGCGATTTGCGTTGCTGCATCCCCCAGCCGCATGGCCGCTGCCATCTCTCTCTCATTGAGCTTCCTGCCCTCCGCATGATGCCCCTGCCATTAGTGCCAGCTCTAGGATTTTGGGGGCCCTCCGGCGAACTCGTCGCAGCGGATCCTCCAGAGTGTACACCTTATATAAAATCTTATGCTATATATACACTATTTTTTCTTGCAAAGCAAAAACAAATCTATTGATATCTTTTTAATTTAACATGTTGGATAATTATCGGTGAAAAACATAGCCTAAAACAATAGTATATTCGTACTTCTAGAATTAATTTGATTACTTTATATTTGCACTCCATAATATCCATTAATTCTCATAAAAAGATACTTCTTCGGGCGTTTCTTGATGCAAAATAATCAAGGACGGTATTCAGATCAATAGTGTCCAATATAGCCCTCTCGATGGTGCACATTGCCAAGCCATTTAATCTTTTTTGTGACATAGTTGATCTCAGATAGTTCTTCAACAACTTCAGTTTTGACGAACTTCTTTTAGCCGAAGCTACAGTCATAGGTACAGTTAAGAGGATTCGATAAGCAACTGAAACATTTGGATAGCAATTTGCAACCATAACAAACTCCAGAATCTCAAGCGCTGACATCAAAGAATTTGGCAAAGTCACTTGCAGCATCTTTAATTCTTAAAAAAAATCATTAATCTCAACATCGGATGAGTTATCATGAGAAAATGTTTTCACAAAAATCTTGAAGTGCAGCCAAAGATCAGTTTCATCCAAAGATTTTAAATTTTCTGGGTTGAACAAGAACCCAAAAATATTATCAAATTCTTTCATCGGTTCAAATGTAGTAGTCTATGAAGCAATTGCAGCATCAATCATAACATTGAAGTACTCCACTCTAAATGAGTCCACGATTGATAGGGATCGGGTCCCTACCGTGGTGTGGGCGTAGATTATAGGAGTGAGAGGGAGGTGGACGAAGTTGGAGACGCGCTCGACGGCTCTTGGGCGCCGTGGTCGCGTGTGAGGAAGAAGACAATGGCGGCTAGGGTTTTGTGTTCTCCCGGCTCCCTGAAGGAAGCCGAGCAATCTGTTTGCTCATGCTTAATCACACCAAGTATCTTACATCTATTTATATTGAAATAAATAGATAAATGGGCCAGGCCCCTCTAACTCCCTGCGCTTTGCCACTAATGGGCTTCCTCCTGGCGTACTGCACGCCGGTCATAACATCTCTCCCCGCCTGTGCAAACAGCTCGTCCTCGAGCTGGAAGTCGGGGAAGCGGTCGCGAAACTCATCGAGAGGCTCCCATGTCGCATCTTCGTCAGGTAGGCCTCACCACTTGATCAGCATGCACCAGACTCCTCGGCTTAGCTGTGCCTTCAACACCCGCTCCGGTTCAGGCAAAATGCGGCCATCGAGGAGCGGTGGGAGGTCGGCCGGCGTAGCAGGCGGATCGCCACGGTGTTGCTTCAGCAGCCCCACATGGAAGACGTCGTGGATGCGGGCGCCCTGTGGAAGCTGTAGGCGGTAGGCGACGCGGCCGATGCGCTCCACCACCTGGAATGGTCCGACATAGCGAGGCCCGAGCTTGCGCGTTGTTCTGTGCAACAGCCGCAGCCGGACCCAGTCGCCGACGGCGAACTCCACATCACGATGGTTGGCGTCGTAGTACTTCTTGGATAGTTGTTGCGCCTGCAGGAGGCGTTGACGCACCTCGGCGAGAATCTCGTAACGGCTGCGGAGGAGGGTGTCCGCAGCTTATGTCCTGGCAGTCCCCGGCTTGTACGGCAAGATGGGCGGCAGGGGGCGGCCATAGACCACCTCGAACGGAGTCGCACGTAGGGCGGTGTGCAAGGTGGTGTTGTAGCAGTACTCCGCCCAGGCGAGCCAGTCCACCCAAGCCCGCGGTCGATCACTTGTCACACACCGCAAGTACATGGCGATCACCTTGTTCACCACCTCAGACTGGCCGTTAGTCTGTGGGTGGAAAGCCGTGCTCATGCACAGCTTGACTCCGGCCATCCGGAAGAGGTCACGCCAGATGTGGCCGGTGAACACGGGGTCCCTTTTGCTAACGATGGAGGAGGGAAACCCGTGAAGCCGGACGATGCCATCAAAGAAGGCACGAGTGACAGAGGCGGAGGTGTAGGGGTGGCCGAGTGCAATGAAGTGTGCATACTTGGAGAAGCGGTCGACCACCATGAGCATGACGGACTTGCCCCCCACCTTGGGAAGGCCCTCGATGAAGTCCATGGAGATATCTACCCAAATCTGGGATGGTACCTCGAATGGCTGTAGCAGGCCTGCCGGCTGCAGGGTCTCCGTCTTGTTGCGCTGGCCGGTGCTGCAGAACCGCACCCAGTCCTGGACCAAAGCGCGATCGCCGGGGATGTAGAAGTCCGCGCGGAGGTGATTGAGCATCTTCTGAATGCCCTCATGCCCAGCCGAGTGCGCCAGGAGGAGCGCCTGATGGCGTCGGTCGATGTGGTCGGGGACAAAGAGGCAGCTGCCATGCAGGAGCAGGCTGTCATCGAAGCGCCACGACCCCTACAGGTTGCCCACCTCTATGCGCCAAAGGAGTAGCTGTGCATCCGCCGCCGTCGCCGTGGCACGGCGAATGTCGTCGATGAAGTCGAAGGAGGGGCCGGAGTGGGTGCACATGGCAGCGCCCATGCTGTTGTCCTCCTCGGTGGCGCCCTCAGTATCGCGGCGGGATAGGGCGTCCGCCATGGTGTTGAGGCACCCCGTGCGGTACTCGACGGTGAAGTCGAAGCCAAACAGCTTGCTGATCCACTGGTGCTGTGGGACGGTTGACAAGCGTTGATCTAGCAGGATCTTAAAGCTGTAGTGGTCAGTGCAAATAAGGAAGTGGCGCCCCCACAAATATGGACGCCAGTGGCGCACGGCCTGCACCAAACCAATAAGCTCCCGTTCGTAGGCCGCCAGCTTGAGGTGGCATGCGGCGCACGGTCGACTGAAGAAAGCGATGGGGCCAACATCCTGGTGGAGGACGGCAACGAACCCCACGCCGGAGGCATCGCAGTCCACCATGAATAGTTTGTCGAAGTCAGGCATCTGGAGGACGAGCCTAGTGGTGAGGGCATGCTTGAGCACCTGGAAGGCCTCCTCAGCCTCCGAGTCCCAGGAGAACGCGTCTCGGCACAAGAGACGCGTCAGGGGTGCAACGATGAGGCCGTACCCCTGGATGAACTTCCGGTAGTAGCCTACCAAGCCTAGGAAGCCCCGGAGGCCCCGAGCGGAGCGCAGCGGGGGCCACGCAGCAACTGCTGCGACCTTGTCGGTGTCCATGGTGATGCCATCCGCAAAGATGACGTGACCCAGATAGGCGACGAACGTTGTCCCAAACGAGCACTTCGAGCGCTTAAGGTGAAGACGGTGCGCCTGAAGCTCGTTGAGGACGATGGCGATGTGCTACAAATGCTCCGCCCACAACGAGCTGTAGATGAGTATGTCGTCGGAAAAGACCAGCACAAACCTCCGCATGTAGGGGCGCAGGATGTCGTTCATCAATGCCTGGCATGTTGCAGGGCGTTGTAGAGTCCGAAGGGCATCACCAGGAACTCGTAGTGGCCATGGTAGGTGCGGAACGCCGTCTTGGCAACATCATCGGGGTGCATCCACACCTGGTGGTAGCCCGAGCGCGGGTCGAGCTTGGTGAAGAAGCGAGCCCTGTGGAGTTCGTCCAGGGGCTCGTGTACCACCGGTATGGGAAGTTTGTCCTTGGATGTCTTGGCATTGAGGGCACTGTAGTCGATGCAGAAATGCCAAGTCTTGTCCGCCTTGCGGACAAGGAGAACGGTCGCTGAGAATGGCGAAGTACTAGGCCATATAATGCCCTGAGTGAGCATGACCTCGCACTACCATTCCAGCTCATCCTTCTGCAGCTGGGGATAGTGGTATGGGCGCACAGCGATGGGGATGGCGTCCGGCAGGAGGTGGATGCGGTAGTCGTACGGCTGGGCCGGTGGAAGGCCTTGCGGCTCCTCAAAGATGGCGTCGTGCTGCTGCAGGAGGCGGTCCAGCAAGGGCTGCTGGGAGACGATCGCGGCCACCACTGCGTGCTGCGGGGGTGAGGTAGAGGCCGAGCCGCTCACGCCCTTCCAGAGGACGTGGCGACCCGCGAGCCAGAAGGCCAACATCATGGCCTCGAAGTCCCAGAGGATGGTTTCCAGGGTCCGCAGGTAGTCGATGCCGAGGATGCAGTCGAAATAGCCCAAGTCGAGGCTGACGCAGGTGATGGAGAAGTCCTCGCCCCCGAAGGTGATGGGACGTTGCGCGCGATGCCCTTGCCACACAGACAGTCGCCGTTGGCGACGGTGACGCGGAGCTGCTCTCCTCCCATGGCCGGAAGCCCGAGGCAGCGCATGGTGGCGCCCTGGAGGAAGTTGTGTGTGGAGCCAGTATCGAGCAGCGCTAAGAGACGCTCCCCCTAGATGAGCACCGGCAATAACATGGTATTTTCCGTGTGGATACCTGCAAGGACATGGAGAGAGACGACAAGAGCGTTAGCAGTCGCATGCTCCTGTGCGACCTCCGCCTCATGGGGTATGGCCGCGCCGTCGATGTCAGCAGATGCGGCATCCTCCTCGATGTAGTACCCGGACTCCAGGTAGAAGAGTCGTTGGCACACGTACCGGGGAATGCAGGGGTCGTCGCAATTGTAGCACAGGCCCTGGCGACAACGCTCGAGCTCCTTCGCCGGTGTGAGGCGGCAGAACAGACGCGCCACGGGACCCGCGATGGCCGCTGCGGGCGCCTGTCCCGCCGGGGTCACTCCGGACGGGCGCGCCGGTGGGGGCGGGCTGGGACACTGAGGCGGCCGAGCAGTCCGAGGGGGCGGTGTCGGCTGCATGGTGGCCGCTCGACGTTCGAATGCCCGGGCATAGTACATGGCTGTCTGTAGGTCCGGGGGATCGCGCAGCTCGACGTCCACCCGAATAGGATCCGAAAGGCCACCGACAAAGAGCTCGGCCCGCTGGCGCGGGGATAAATCCCAGGCATGGCACGCCACTGCCCGGAACTGCTCGACGAACTCTTGCACGGTGGAAACAAACGGCAGATGGACCAACTCAGCTAACCTGCTCCCGCGGACCGGAGGGCTGAACCGAAAGCGACACAATTCCTTGAAGCGCTCCCATGGCGGCATGCCCTCATCCTACTCGAGGGCGTAGTACCACGTCTGGTCCGCCCCACGGAGGTGGTAGGAGGCGAGCCAGGTGCGGTCGGAAGCTAGCGAGCGCTGACTTCGGAAGAATTGGTCACACTGGTTGAGCCAATTCGAGGGGTCAACGGAGCCGTCGTAGGTGGCAAACTCCAACTTGTAGAACTTAGGCGGCGGTGGTTCCTGGGCGGCGAGTGACGTCGCTGCGCCCGTGCCGTCCAGCGGGGATGACGCGGCGAGGAACGATGGCATCAGGCTGCTACCATGGAATAGTGGGCCGTCCACCCCACTGTAGAGGTCGCCAGAGGCCAGAACAGCCCCATGCAACACGCTCGCTCCGGTAGTTGGAAGCGGAAAGAGTTGTGGCTGGGGGCTGGACGCCGTGTAGACGGGTCCCGACGAGCCAGTGATCCAAGCCGGGAGTGGCGACGGCGATGGCAAGAACCGGATCTGCTGAATGGGGACGCCCTGGGATAGTGGCGGTGCGGATGGTACGGATACGTGATGGCGGCCGTGGCCGATGGAGGCGGCGGCGGCGGTGGCAACTGCCATTGTGGGGGTCGAGGCGGTGGCAGCTGGGGCTGCAACACATAGGGCCCGACGAGGAAGGCCCTGATGCCCGCCACAGCCTGCCCGAGGTCGACGATCGCCGTTGTCATCTGCTCCGGAGTGAAGATGAGGGCGGCGGATGATGGCGGCGCCGTGATCAAGGGTGAGGACGCCCCGGAGAGCGCCAGTGTGCCCGATGCCGGCGCTCCCGAGACGTGAGGAAGGGTGCCGGACGTAAGGGGCTGCGGCGTGCCTGACGAGGATGGCGCCATTGGTGGAGGGTTGGACATGATCTAACCAGAGATCTCTGATACCAGATTGATAGGGATCGGGTCCCTACCGTGGCGTGGGCGTAGATTATAGGAGTGGGAGGGAGGTGGACGAAGTTGGAGATGCGCTCGATGGCTCTTGGGCGCCGTGGTCACGCGTGAGGAAGAAGACAATGGCGGCCAGGGTTTTGGGGTCTCCCGGCTCCCTGAAGGAAGCCGAGCAATCTGTTTGCTCTTCTTTAATCACACCAAGTATCTTACATCTGTTTATATAGAAATAAATAGATAAATGGGCCAAGCCCCCCTAACTCCCTGCGCTTAGCCACTAATGGGGTTCCTCCTGGTGTACTGCACGCCGGTCATAACAACAACAGACCGTTGTATTTCCTCATCTTGGTCATTTTGTTCATCAAAATGTTTGTTTCTCTTTCCTTGACGTTTTGTAGGAAATTTTGGCTCTATATCCATTTCAAATGCAATGTTTTTTGCTGTATCTATACTAGAAGTGAAACCTTCATCTCTATACTTCTTGAAATATGATATGACATCTTCAATATGTTTGAGAGTAGCATCTATACTCACAATTTTAGATTGCAACTTCTTGCTTACCTTATTTATAGAGAATAAAATATCGTGCCAAATAACCAAACCAACTAAAACTTCAAAATTCTCACGTGCACTCACCAAAGATTGACATTCACTAAATGTCATTGAGTCACGGTCATTAGTTGAAGCTTTCTTTAGCGCTATTAAAGCTGATCTTATTTGAGGAGTTTGGAATCTGATAGCTTGAACACTTTTTGTTCGGCTTTCCCAGCGTGTATTAGACCATGACTTAACTGTCAATCCTGGGACATTGTCCACCAAAATCTTCCACCTTTTGGTAGACTTTGCAAACACTGTGTATATCCGTTGGATGATACCAAAAAAAGAAATAGCGTGTCTGCAAGATTAACAAATAGTTAGTATCATACTTTTTCCAAATCAATGTATAATACAAATAATAGTTAACAGTGTTTACCTGCAAGAGTTTCCCATATCACATAGAGCAAGATTCAGACTATGACATGCACATGGCATGTATAGTGCTCTTTGATTAATTTCAAGCAACCGCTTCTGAACACCTTGGTGTTTCCCCTTCATATTTGAACTATTATCATAGCCTTGTCCTCTCACATCATCAATATTCAAACCAAGAGATGCCAATGCACTCTTTAATTCATTAACATTGCTCGACATATTGACACAATGATTAATTAGAGTCATTTGTTCCTCATGGCTCACATCTGGAGTACAATCTAAAATCAAAGAAAAATACTTCGAATCCTTGATAATCTTTAATATAGTTTGTTTCACACAATCTGCAAGAAGGAAAATCATCTCATTCTGAATTTTATGCCCAAGATAATGATGATGAATCTCACTGGTTTGAATCCGTCTAATATGGTCTTGCATCACGGGATCAAATTCACCCATCATTTCAACTGTGCCCAGAAAGTTACCATTGTTATCTTGATAAAGTTTCTCATTTTCCCCTCGAAAAGCCAAATTATGTTTAGCAAGAAACTTGACAGCAGCAACAATTCTCACTAAAACTTGTCTCCAACGCTCTCTCTCCTTTGCAATTTCCCATTGCAAATTATCATCAATTGTTTTATTTTTCCTCAACCTCAGACTAAGTTCATTCCAAATATTCATATTTGTTATATGCTCAACACTATTCTCATGCTGCTTGAGTCTAAAAGTAAGGTGTTTCCGGTCCTTCAATCCATCATTTGCTAGCAAACTTGTGTTCTGACTTGATTTGAACAATTTGCAGCAAAAACAAAAAACTTTGTCCACATGTTTAGAGTAAACCAACCATTTTCTGTCAACAACCTCATCATTGCTTAACTTTCTAGAATAGTAAGAATATGAAAAACGCCTATTCAGAGCATTTTCAGGGAACTCAAGATTCAATTCTCTCACTGGCCCTTTTTCAATCAAAATATCTCTACCCTTATTATCAAGATTCTCCCAAGCTATGTTACATGGATACTGGTACGGGTATCGGATACGATACGTATCGGATACGCGGATACGCACTTTCCCAAAAAATACTGATACGGGGATACGGCTAGGATAATTAATAATTATATATAAATATCACATAGATATTCAGCAAGTGAGATTTTACTCTTGAGTAACTTCCCCTATACTCAGATGTGCAATACTTGCATGTCCATATAACATTACCTCTATAACTAGCATTCTCTAAAAGCACAATTAATTCCACAAGGGGTTCTTCAGTTGCTGCTCATCTAGTTCTACAATTCTATTGCAGCAAGTTCATCATTTTGTATCATCTCTTACTACCAAAACAGCATTTGGGTGGGCTGATTACTGCTTTGGGCTGTATGCCATCTGGCCCAAAAGTATCGGATTAGCATATCCAAGCAAATACGTATCCGTTTTTTCAGGATACGGCTAGAAACATATCCGGGGCGTATCCGTATCCGATACGTATCGGATACGGATACGCCACCTCCTAGGAGTATCCGCGTAACAGAGCTCCCAAGTTCTAGGATCAAAGAAATCATGAATAGAAGCCTCTTGCACATCATCAATTGAATTTTCAGGTTGAGAGGAAGGCTGTAAATTTTCATTCTCTGGTGCACCTACTAGATTATCATCCACTTGTTGCTGCCCTTCTTCTTCAATATCAGGTGTATGTGCATCTACTACATTATCATCAGGCACAGGCACACTACTTGATGTTGGAAAAAAATTATGTAAAGCACCTCTTTGTGATTCCATAAATTGTTCTTCTAGTCGTTTTCGTTTTCTTTTCTCAGCCCCTGACAAATGTTTCTTAGGTGACATTCTTAAATTTTAACCCCTAAATTAGAAAGAAAATATGACCACATGAGTATTAGAATTTAGAAATAGAAGACTAGAATACTAATACAAACTTGGTGTTCTGATCGTCCTTCCTGATCCTGGACGGAGGTAGGAGGAGAGGAGGACCTGGAGTCCTGATCCTTCCGCGAGAGGCAAGACCAGTGCCTGCGCCCGGCGAGATCGGAGACCCGACGAGCCGCCGCCCGCCGCCGAGCGCCGATGGCCGATGCTATCGTCGCGAACTCGCGATCGCGATGCGCCGATGCCCAATGAATTGCCGATGAGACAGACGCGAGCCGAGCAGCGCGAGGCGACGATTTGGCTTCTCCCCCGACGACGGTTCGACTGGTGGCCTGCGGTGTGACAAAATAATTAATGCTATGGAAATCATAAGGGTTAGGATTGGTGTATGCACACGGTCAAGGCAGCGCGGGCCCGCTCTGTAGCCTTGACCGGCCCACACATCGTCAAAAGGGATAGACGAGGCACGGGTGAAAACAGGTTTAGCCGTGATTTTTCGGGGTTGAATCTTTTCTAAATGTGTTGAATCTTATCAAATGAAAATAAATAGAAAAATCAAAAAATTCCAAACTATTTTTATTATCCTTGTTATCCTCAGAAAGTCTATTATACCGGAAAAAGCTGGGCCGCTTGAAATTACCTTTACGTCCATACCTAGTATAACTTTGGGTCTGTTAAGTTACTCGACAAGTTTAATTCCTAGGCGAATCATCACCATAGCTTTAATACAGGTGGCATATATTCTAATACTCCGCCAAAGAGTGTACTACTGTAGTTCAAGTGACCCATTGCTACACATCGGGAAATTCAAACTTACAGCCTTACAGGTAGCCTCTACAATTTAATGGTACATAATTGCAATCAATTTATGTCTAACGATGTTTCCATATACTCGGATTTCATAATGATTTGGTGATCGATAAGCGATTTATTTGATTGCTCTCGAACGCCATATCGTCTTTAAGGTCCTTCAGAGTCCTGCCGTACAGCATCGCGGTCCAGCTCTGACTCGTGATCGATGGTTGATTTGTTTATTTCGTCTTTGCCTTTTCCCCACAACAGCATGTAAATGCCCAGGATTACAGCAACGCCTCCTATTATGCTGCATACCAACATCAGTGACCACCATAGTTACTACTAATATACCTTCGCCAGGTGTGAGTTTGATACATACCCCTCCGTTCTTAAATGATATGATATTTAGGATAAGCAAATTAGTTCATTCATTTCTAAACTAACTAGGTTGTCCTAAACATCATATATCTAAGGATGGAGGTAGTATTGAACATAAACATCGTACGTATGCAGAAGAGAAAAAAGTAACCAGTTAGTTTGAGGATTATCACCGTGCGTATTATACCTAGGGGTGGCCCTTTTCACAGTTCTAGTGGCTTCTTCACAGCCCAACAAAATCCTTAAATTTTTAGCTCAAAATTGAATAAGATTAGAGTCCAATCCTTTTAGCACCCGGCCCTTAGATCTTCTAGTTCAAAATTTTGGGCCCTTTACCACCCCTAATTATACCTCTCTCTCTCACTGAAAAGGATAAAAACATACCTTCCATGTTGAATAATTAGGCAATTGTTCAATTAAATTCCGAAATAAATAGATCATGAACTTGACTAGAACTAGCATGAACAACCATATCATACTAGTCACAAGACACAACCAGATCATGATCATCTCAGCAAACATGATGAAGAACTGAATTAAACAACAGTATACGTACTGAGTTTTAGTCTTCGGAAAGACGAACGGTGCTGACGGGACGAAGACGGTCCTGCGAACAGAGTGCAGCAGACGACGTCGTAGACGACGATACGCCGCAGCACCAGACTTAGACGGAGGGCGAGCCGTGGCGAAGATCGTTGAGCAGTCGTGCTGGGCGCTTTCCAAAAAAAACTTTATTCGCCCTCTCCCGGTGCAGGATCCCAAAGGCGAAAGGTTTCGGAGACCTGCTCTCCCGTTCGCCGGTGCACGCTAACGCTTGGGATGGAGAAGACTACAGTGGCGGCGCAGCAGCAAGAAAGAGGCAAAACTCTAACTTGAATTTATGATTCTTTGGTCCAGCCTATGAGTTAGATATATAGGAGAGCCACATGATCTCCTCAACTTCCACAAGCAATATGGGATTAAAAGTTTGCACCACATGGGCCTTTGAGATTTATTTGGAATAATTGAAATATTTAATGCGCCAAGCCCAAAATTCCAACAATCCCCCACCAGATCTCAAATGCCCATTTTGAGATTTGCCAGTTTCTCACTACTGTTTGATATACTGGTGTTTCAGTGAGGACTGTTAAGTTGAACTCTCACCTTGAACTTCAAGCTACGCTTATCCACAACTTGAATAATGGACTACGTCTTGAATTGCAAGTTTGGTGCGAACAAGTTTCACTCAAAGTTATAACCAGTACACGGCTGCCAGTAGCCTACTCTGCGGGTGGAGCATATACATCATACTCTCTGGTCTCTTCATGAGCTTGCTAGAGATTACCCAAGTCTCATAGACTGCGACGTTCAACAGTCGGGCTCATATAGGTGTGCTTCTTTCAAGAATGCTCTGTAGGACAGCATCTTCGCTTAACCAAGCCAACAGAAACACATTAAGGCACATAGCCAACCTACCATGTAGCATCTGAGAGTATTGCATCTTCACTAAGAGAGGGTTCTAAAGAAAGTTACTCTCCTCAGTTAACCGATAGCTTGTTCTTCCCAGGTCCTAATTCACGGGATCTCCGATCACATAGGTTGGGTTACCACTATGGCAACTATATGGGTCTCAAACCCATCTCCCTCGATGCACTTTCTATCACATTCCGTGATAGCCCTTTTGTAAAGGGATCTGCCAAGTTTTTGTCTGTTTGAATATAAGTCACACTTATCACTCCGGAGTTTCTCATCTTCCTGACAGACTTCAGTCGTCTTTTGACATGTCTTGATGACTTTGCATTATCCTTAGCACTGTTCACTTTGACTATCACTGTTTGATTGTCACAGTTCATAAGGATAGCCGTCACTGGTTTCTCTACCACAGGCAAGTCCATCAAGAGTTCACGCAGCCACTCTGCCTCAATAGTGGCTATGTCTAAAGCAGTAAGTTCTGCTTCCATGGTTGACCTCGTCAAAATGGTTTGTTTGCAAGACCTCCATGATATTGCACCACCTCCAAGGATAAACACGTACCCACTAGTGGCATAAATGTCATCAGCATCAGATATCCAGTTTGAATAACTATATCCCTCCAGCACAGCAGGGTGCCCAGAATAGTGAATCTCATAACTCATAGTACCAACTAGATAGCGCATAACCCTTTTAAGTGCATGCCAATGATCAATACCCAGGTTAGACATGAACCTGCTCAATTTGGTCACAGTAAAAGATATGTCGGGTCTCGTTGTGCTAGCTAAGTATATGAGTGAACTAATTATCTGGGAGTATCTCAGCTGATCTTTTGCAATCTTTTTGTTCTTTCGGAGTATCACACTGAGATCATAAGGGGTTGGAGAAGGCTTGCTATCTACATAGCCAAAGCGACTCAATATCTTCTCCAAATAATGAGATTGCGAAAGAGTAATCCCATTCTCACCCTTAATCAGCTTGATGTTCAGAATCACATCAGCTTCTCCCAGATCTTTCATATCAAAACTCTTTGATATAAAAGACTTGACCTCTTTGATCGCATCAATATTTGTGCTAAAAATCAGTATGTCATCTACATACAAGCACAATATGACTCCTGCACCCCCACCATAGTGATAGTAAACACATCTATCAGCCTCATTTATGACAAAGCCTGCAGAACTTAAAGTTCTGTCAAACTTCTCATGCCATTGCTTAGGCGCTTGTTTCAGGCCATACAAATACTTCAACAATTTTCACACTTTGCTTTCTTGACCCTTCACTACAAACCCGTCAGGCTGATCCATTTAGATCTCCTCATTCAACTCTCCATTCAGGAAAGCTGTCTTTACGTCCATCTGATGAACGATAAGACCATATGAGGTAGCCAGGGAAAGAAGTGCTCGAATAGTAGTCAGTCTAGCAACCGGTGAGTATGTGTCAAAAAAGTATTCGTCTTCTTTTTATGTTTAACCTTTGGCCACAAGCCGAGCCTTGTACTTCTCAATAGTACCATCAGGCCTAAGCTTCTTCTTGAACACCCATTTACAACCCACAGGTATACAACCATAGGGTCGCTCAGTGAGTTTTCACGTACCATTGGATAGAATCGAGTACATCTCACTTTGGACAGCTTCTTTCCAATCATCTGCATCTGGAGATACATATGCCTCAGCAATGGTAGTGGGTGTGTCATCCACAAGGTACACAGTGAAGTTATCACCAAAAGATTTTGCAACCCTTTGTCTCTTGCTCCTCCGAGGATGTAACACCACAGTGTCAATCGTGATGCTAATCATGTGCTTAACCCGCTAATCATGGACTTAAGTTCGTCGTTAGCGCTAATCAAGTTCGTATAGTAAACATCCACTTAGCCATGTTCAATCTCGTTTTTCTCGCTAATCCAAGTCTCAAATCAATTTTCGACCAAAACAAAAGTTGTAGATCTTCTCTTTCTCTACAACTTCTATTTTGGTCAAATTTCAAGTTCCTATATCAAATTTTGAGTTTTGGACGGTCAAATGCAAGTAAATTTTAGTCAAACCGATCACTATTTTTCTCCTGTGCGCCACTGTGCTCGCCGACACCCATACCGCGACCGACCGCCGGTGACTCCACGTATTGCACACGCCGGTGATCCTCGTCCTCCGCGCGCCATCCTTATCCGCTCGCGACACCAATCCTCATTCCCCCTCCCTTTCTTCCTCGCGTGCGGGTCGAGCTGAGCGTGAGCAGAGCCGTTGCCGGCACAGATTCCGGCAGCCCCTCGCCGTCCCACCTCGATTCCTCGCGTCCAGAGCCACGCAACCTCACCCCGCACCCACGCCGAACCTCCCCGAGCTCGGCCGCGCCCCAAAGCCGGCCGAATCGGCCCGCGCCGCCGCGGCCGCCATTACCGCTCCACGCAAGCTTCGCCCGTCACGCCGATGACCCCTCTCCGGCCTCCCTCGGCCCTGGCCGACCCCGGGAACGGGATCCCTGCCTCCCAGCAAAGCTCCCAGGCCCAACCCCATCTGCCCTCGCCCGCCGGAGCGGCGCCGCCGCGACGCAGGGCAGCCGCTGGCCGCCAGTCGCCGGCCGCCGCGGACAGGCCACCTCCGGGCACCTCCTCGCACTCCAAACCCACCTACAAGTTTGTGCCGACCTCCTCTTCCTTTTTCCCCACGGGGCCCTCGCCGCCGGCGACCGAGCTCACCGGAATCCGGCCGGCCAGCGCTGTCGTGCGCCCTCCTCTATTCTAAATCCGGCCAGGGGTGCTTTGGTAATAAAACAAATGTTCTAGGGACCTTTATACAGATTCCAAGGACCCCCTTGTAAAGCTTTAGTTTAATTTTTCAAATCTAATTAGTGAACTTCTAAATTCAATTAAAAATCATAGAAAAAACAAAAAAATGCAAACTAAAATTTGTTGGATTCCTTGTTCTAAGATCTACAACTTTCCTTACAGGTTGGTCTTCAGTTTCTAAATAGTTTTTGCTCTAGTTTAAATGTTATTTTAAATGGTTGGAAGATTTGAAAATGCTTAGTGAATAGTAGAAAAATGGTAGAAATATAAAATGTTCTATGATGTATTGATTTAATCATGGTTAATGTTTGTTTGCGCTTGTTTATTTAATATCTGTAGTTCTGGATGTCCAAAAATTATGGAATTTATGCAGTAGCTCACTCTTTGCATGCTTAGTTCACTGTAAAAATTTCATGTCCAAAATATATGTGCATGTTTGTATATCTTTAATTGTTCAAATTGTCTTGTTGAGACCAATTTAAATGCTTTATGTTATAAACAAAGGTTGGTAAGTTTTTATTATACCATTTACCAATCTCTTGTCATGCTAGTTAATTGGTGTGATAAATTATGGTTACAAGTTAAGTGTTTGTTTTTGTTTAGTTGCTAGTTATAGATCTCCCATTGTTGTTGTTGCTAAAGGAATCCCTTTCTGCATGTGTATATTTCCAGCGGGATGCTTATTTCAATTGTTTTTCATGCTCTAACACTAGAACTAGGACTTGGATGGTTTTTGCTAAGCTTGGTTCTAGTTGCTTATTAGTTAACTAATTCATTAGTTACTTAGTTTACTTTATGCATCTGCTTGGTCTTTTCTAAACAAGTTAGTAATACTTTGTATAGAAAATACTTCAGGCTAAAATAAATTGAATGGACTATCATATTGTAGCGCCAACCCATTTTTGCCTTTTGAGCTTGTTTGCGGTGCTTACTCGATAAATGATTTCCTAGTCATGTCTTTCTTCTTAATCGTATCGCATTGCATTACATTAGGCTCGTGCCCATAAGCGTGACTTGTGCCTGCCCTGCTTGCCCTTTTTGCTGTAGCGTCTACTACACTTCCATGCATTCAAACATCTGCCTTGGTGCATCTCATTTAGGTACGCTTGATGTACAATGCGTGGACGTGAAGCAGGTGCTGACAGAACCGAACCACAAGATGGTGTTGGGTGGACGCATCTTGAAGAGAGAAGGGCCCGCTGGAGCAACCGAAGACCCGGCTCAAAGTCGGAAGGGCCAAGGCCTTGTTAGTACTAACAATGACTCAGTGTTATCCCAGGCAAGCCCCGGAGCATAACCCTTACTTTCAGTATGCAATGTTTATCTAAGTATTTGTACATTTACGTTTATAGGAGTTGTATGAAACCTTAGTATGCATATTTCTCCCTAGGTACCTATGAGTCTCTACTAGTATACAGGTGTCGTTAGAAATGCTTTGCTAAGTAGAAACTCGGCAGAAATCGAGTGATTTCTGTCACTCGCGAGATATAGGATCTTAATATTTATGGCAAAGTGGTATGAGAACGAACCTTTGAGGCAAGAAAAGTGGAGACCGGACGGAGATGAAATGGAGTATGGATCTGGAAGAAATGTAAAGTAAGCCTCCGCCTGTGTCGATTGAGGACCGTACCGTTGTTGGCAGTGTTGACCGAGTTTGAACAGTACTAACCACATACCGGAAGTAGGAGGTAGTCGAAACCGGTAAGCTAATTACCTGATTTGCAACGATACTTTAAACTGCGACCTGCTACTCTGGGAGTGGGATGATGGAATATATGTTGCCTTCGGGTTCTCTGGGAGTTCGCTGTGAGGGGCCCATTCACCCGGATTTTGGCAGACGTGGTTCAGACGTCAGGGTAATGATGAGAATAGTTGACATATGTGGTCCGGCGTGGCTGCACGTGTCGTGTGAGTTAGGTCCACCTTGCAAGGTTAAATTGGATCGATTCGCCGTCTCTCTCGGTTAAGAGAACCTTGGTCACTTTGTCACATCGTAGTAAATGTTTGAGATAAGAATGGAAAGGAGAGCATATGAAATGTCTGTGGTTTTCTGAAAAGATAATGTGATTAACCATGCGTACTCTAGATGTTCAGGCAAATCTAGTTCGCACTTGATAAACTTAAATTAAGCTAAAAATATTGAAAGTAAGGATCCAATTTTTAGTAGCTTTTCAGCAAATAAACTCCAAAGCTAAAAAGCTTTGCATGTCTAGATAATGGGCTAAGTATACCCATAGTCGGGTAAGCCTTGCTGAGTATTAGTATACTCAGGGTTTGTTGTCACCCTGTTTTCAGGTAACTGCTGCTGGTTGGAGTTAACCAGGATTCACATCGGTGGGCTCAAGTGACGTCCGCACGTCATTGTAGTATCGTTGTTTTTCTAAACTAACTTCTATTTAATTTTTGCTGTATTTTGAACTCTGATATTTTACGTAAACTTGTTTGTAAAACTCCGCATTGTGAATTAACTTGGAGAACTTTTGTCCGCTTGTAATCATCTGTGCTCGTCTTCATGCGGGACTTCCAGTGTTTTTCGATCCTTAAACCGACAGATGACCGGATTACACTGTTTTAAGTGCGTGGTAACTTGATTAATCATTAAGGTGATAGTTAGTGTACTTAAGCCGTTTTAATTTGGACTGTTCTGCTACAGAGGAGCTTCACTGTCATCCTTCTCAAGGATTCCCTCACACTCTACAGGTTGTTCAGAAGTCTCAGAAACAGTAGGAGCAACACGTTCAGGAGTGATCTCAGAAGAAAATCTAGAAGTGCTATGCATATATTTCATTGGAAATATATTCGCAAAAAATGTTGCATCACGAGATTCCATAATACTATCAACATGCATATCAGGTACCTCAGATTTAATACTAAAAATCTATAAGCTATACTCCTCTGAGCATATCCTATAAAGACACAATCAACTGTTTTAGGTCCCAATTTACGCTTCTTGTTGATTGGAATATTGACCTTTGCCAAACATCCGCAAGTGCGCAAGTAAGAAAGCGATGGTTTTCTCCCCATCCATATCTCATATGGAGTCTGTTCTTTATTTCTGTTAGGAACTCTATTTAGGACATGACTCGCAGTCAACAAAGCCTCCCCCCACCATGCTTTAGATAAACCACCAGTGTCTAATATGGCGTTAATCAAGTCAGTCAATGTGTGGTTCTTTCTCTTAGCAATCCCATTAGACTTGGGTAAGTAGGGAGGCGTCCTCTCGTGAATAATACCATGTTCCTCACAGAATTCATCAAAGATTTTGAGAAAATATTCACGACCGCGATCTGACCTTAAACGTTTGATCTTTCTCTCTAGTTGATTTTCAACTTCGGTCTTATAGATTTTAAAGTAGTCTAGCGCTTCATCTTTAGTTTACAACAAATAAACATAGCAAAATCTAGATGCATAATCAATCAAAGTCATGAAATATCTCTTTCCACCTTTTGCCAACACACCATTCATCTCTCACAGATTAGAATGTATGAGTTTAAGAGGTGCCAAGTTTCTCTCCTCAGCTGCCTTATGAGGCTTTTGAGGCTGCTTCGATTGCACACAACTATGGCACTTTGAACCTTTGGCAACAGTAAGATTCGGAATTAAACACATGCTGGATAATCGAGACATCAAGCCAAAGTTAACGTGACATAAACGAGAGTGCCAAACAGTCGCATCATCATTAACAACACCACAAATATGGTTCACTGACTTATTACAAAAATCTGCAAGAGAAAGGCGGAACAAGCCTCCGCAATCATAGCCTTTACCAATGAATTGTCCATGTTTCGACACGACTAATTTATTGGACTCTAACACTACCTTAAACCCGTCCTTACATAGAAGGGAGCCGCTCACTAGATTCTTGTTGATAGTTGGGATATGCTACACGTTCTTCAACTGCACGATCTTCCCCGAAGTAAACTTCAGATCTATCGTACCAACACCACGAACAGAAGCATGTGACCCGTTTCCCATCAGCACGCCTGAACCTTGGACGGCCTGATAAGAAGAAAACAAAGAGATGTCAGCACACACATGAACATTAGCACCTGTATCAAACCACCAACTTATAGATTGAAATACTGAAAGAACAGTAGACAGATTACCATATCCATCCTCAGTGCTTCCCAGAGTTGTCATGTTGACATCCTTGGATCCTCCTGATCCATGATTAGCCTTTGCCTTGCGGTCAACACGGTTTGGACAATCTCTTGCAAAGTGTCCCCCTTCACCGCACGTGAAGCAAGCTCCTTTGACGTTTGTATTCTTCTTCTTCTTGAAGGTAGAAGTCTTGGCAGGCTTGTGGGCTGCCTTCCTGTTCTTGCTGTGTGGGTGGTTCTTCTGCACCATGTTGGCGCTAGAAGTACCCTCACCTCCTTTCTCAGAAGCATCCTTAGCCCAAGCTTTTTTCTCAACATCAAGAGATGCTATCAGATTTTCAACTAATATCTCTTGTCTCTTGTTTTTCAGAGCAGTGACGAAGTTCCTCCGTGAGAAGGGCAGCTTTGCAATTATGCATCTAGCCACAAACTTATCGGATATAGGACATTTCAGGAGTTCGAGCTCTTTGACAAGAACTTGTACCTCATGAGCCTGTTCTACAACAGAACGGTTGTTCACCATCTTGTAGTCATGAAAGCTCTCCATGATGTACAGTTCACTGCCCACATCTATTGCATCATATTTAGCAACCAATGCATCCCACATCTCTTTTGCGTCTATTATGTGCATGTACACATTAACCAGACGATCCTGCAGAACACTGATCATGCATCTCATAAAGACATGATTGGCATCCGTGAGCTTTCTCCTCTCCTCAGAAGAATGATCACCTGTTGGAATACCAAGTCTTACTTCCCATACATGCAGTATAGTAAGCCAGAGACGGACCTTGACTTGCCATCTCTTGAAGTGCACACCGGTAAACTTGTCCGGCCTCAGTGCATCAGCAAAACCAACCATAGTAAAATCAACAGATTGCCTATAATAAGGTTTTTGGATTGTTGAATAATTAGGCAATTGTCCGATTAAATTCCGAAATAAATAGATCATGAACTTGACTAGAACTAGCATGAACAACCCTATCATACTACTAACAAGACACAACCAGATCATGATCATCTCAGCAAACATGATGAAGAACTGAATTAAACAATAGTATACGTACTGAGTTTTAGTCTTCGGAAAGACGAACGGCGCTAACGGGACGAAGACGGTCCTGCGAACGGAGTGCAGCAGACGATGTCGCAGACGACGATACGCCGCAGCACCAGACTTAGACGGAGGGCGAGCCGTGGCGAAGATCGTTGAGCAGTCGTGCTGGGCGCTTCCCAAAAAACTTTATTCGCCCTCTCCCGGTGCAGGATCCCAAAGGCGAAAGGTTTCGAAGACCTGCTCTCCCGTTCGCCGGTGCACGCCGACGCTCGGGATGGAGAAGACTACGGTGGCGGCACAGTAGCAAGAAAGAGGCAACACTCTAACTTGAATTTATGATTCTCTGGTGCAGTCTATGGGTTAGATATATAGGAGAGCTACATGATTTCTTCAACTTCCACAAGCAATGTGGAATTAAAAGTTGCATCACATAGGCCTTTGAGATTTATTTGGAATAACTGAAATATTTAATGGACCAAGCCCAAAATTCCAACATTCCAACATATAGGTTTTCACCAAAGATGAAGTAGGCCAGCATAGCCGCCATGGTGGCCGCTACGGGATCAAACATGGTAACGAAGACGGCACCTTTAATCTCGGTGCACCACAGCTGAACGAAGAATGTGAATCCATTGCAGGAAATTCCCTGAAACTCAATAGAAAAAAAAAACCCAATCATTGCAGGTCCGGACGGTGAGATGTGGGAACTGGGCAATGCAGATCCGGACACGTTAGGGGGGTCTGCTAATTCCCACAATCCCATGTGCGTGCGAGTAGCACCTAGCGATCATTTCAGACAACTTGACCGCGACCAAACTCAGTACTTTTCAAGAGGCGGGTCGGATGCGACAGTAACCCCGTTCTATTTATAGCAATCGGTGAAATTTTGGTTCGTCTCTAAAAAAATTGGAGTGTTCCTATAAATTATTTTTGTAATAGTGAAGTTTGAACTCAGAGATTTTAATTTCCTCTTCTTTTGCGATAGGAATTCAGAGATGTTCCACACAGCTCAAAGATTCCAACACAACCCATAAAAGTGCAAATCGTTAGAGTTCTATAGGAAAGGTGGCGCCGGTTGGCTGTTGGCTCTCACCCAGGGCCGGGGGCCAAAAAAAATCATCAATTCTAGTTATTCCAAAATGATTGTATAAAAACATGCAAAACGGAATCTAAAGTTAAAGATATGAGCTCTGATACAATAATTGTAAAGTGTCAGAGTGTACTTTAGGTACTTTTCTCTTAGAATTTTACTAGCCGTTGATCTATAGAAATTAAATGAATTTAGTATTTAGTCTCATTCTTTTTGTATTTGGTCCCATATTTTTGTACCACCTGGTACTTAGTTACTTCCTAGTACCTCTTACAGTGACCATCGTATAATTTTATCATATGGATGGCTCACTTTTTTAATCATCGTAAAAATTCTCTAAAGACATTTGTAATGAAACACCTAAATTATAAATTAAGTAAGTCCTAAAATCAGTCCGTCCAACCACATGCGGCCTAGATTTTCCAGACATTTTGGGCTGGGCCGTAGGACGAGTGGACAAGCCGGTAAAGAATTCTTGCTTCGGCCGAACCAACTTTGACCCAGCCCATGAGCACCCACAAGCCGTGGTCACCCGAACCGGTGCGATCTGGCTTGGTTACGTTTGCACATGAAGGAGGACGCGTAGCCGGCACGCACTTACGGAGTACACGATGCACCAGAACTTGAGGCCGAAACCTATCGGCCAATCTTGGGGCTTGTGCTGCAGGAACGCCGCAAACACGGCAGACTGAATCCCTCCAAGCGTGCACATCCACGCCGTTAGCGAAAAATAGGCTGGGTACCTCTTGACTGAGGACGCCTGCCACCAGAATGGATACGTATCACTCCTCTAATATCATTAATTAAAGAAAACCCAAAATGCGTGTCATTAATTAGTTAGGCACCTGTAAGATGAACCAGATTGACGTAGACGTAGGGGTTGAGCTCCAAATCCATGGCGGCCTTGGTGATGAAGGACATGAGCGCGAAGCACAATTGCACCAGGGTCAGCAGCACGTGAGGCGCGTACCTACGCCACACTCCTCCCGTCCCATGAACTCCAGGAGCCATTTCTCTACTCCCCAGGCACAAAAATCTCTCTCGATATACAGGTTGTGAATCACCAACCTGCGTTTATTATATAGGCAGTAACTCACGGTGCCATACCGTGGTTGGTGCCAAAGTATTTGCAATAGTAAGAATCCTTTATAGTATTGATTTTATGAGAACCTACAAGGATCCAGCTGGAGGGTATATTATTAAAACAGGATGTAATCCAGCTGGAGGATTTGTTACAGCAGGATGTCGTAAAGTATTAATGTGTTAACAGGATTCCATGTATTTTTAACCCCTACTGATTATATATATGACCCGTCTATTTAGCACCCCGGGTGTTGAATAATGTGTTGAATATTATTCAACACTCCGGCGGAGCGCCACCCTCCCCCTCACTCCGGCGAGAGGTATTTACGTGGTTTGTTTAGATGGGAGTAAAAAGTAGTATTGAGTATGCATTTAATGTATATTGCGGTGGGTCTGTTCAAATTAGCATGGGTTTGGCGCGGGACTCTGGTATTTATTACAATTTTATTTTTTGCATGTTTTATGAGCATTGGTTGACCAATTAATATGGCGCCATCAATGTTTATTACCTTTCGAATTTTAAGTATATGTGAATAGTGAGTATAAATAAATTGGTTTCTGCGAAAGTAAAATCCTAGATTACACTTACGTGCGGGTCTTGGCGCCCACGGCGGAGCGCCGCCCACGGTCCGGTGGGTGAAAAATACTCTGCAAATATTGAGGGTAGTAAAAAGTGGTGTAATGATTGCTTTTAATGCAGAGTTGGTCAAGGAGACATTGGTTTTGTCACCGGAATGCAATTTATTGCATATTTGACTGACAGACATGTTAAAAAAAGCAGTTCAGTACCATCAAAAAAAGGCTCCATGTCAGGGGCATGTAGGTGCTGTCCCATCAGCAACTCGAGAGATGTGAGACCCATGCAGATGGCGTATAAATTGGATTGTAGTGTAGTAAAAAGTAAGAGTTTCAACATAGTCAACGAGGTGTACATGGAGAAAGTACTACCATGCACAGCCTGATAGTAATTAAGTGTTGAATGCCTTGATGGTGGTCTGACTCATTTAAGGGTTCGTCTGCCAGGTAATAGCCCTCCATCTGCACTAGTGGCGGATGCAGGATTGGAGGCAAGGGGGCTGAAACAATAGAGATGTTGATTTGTGTGAAAATTTAATTGTGATTTGGAGGTCTTGCTACAGTGTTTTACGTGTAATTAGATGAGTTTAGGGGGGCTTGAGCCCCCTAGCCCCCCTCCTGTATCCGCCCCTGATCTGCACCCATTTATTGCTTGTTTGACTAGGCTGCATGCAGCCCTAAATGGAGGTATTGCTCGTTGACTAGGCTACATGCAGCACTAAATGGAGGTATTGGTGCAATTTGTGGTGACCAGGGGTCTCGAGCAGCGCGTTTGCCGGACATGTTGCTATCATAGATACGTGTGGTGCTTCACATCTGACAAGTTGTAGTTTTAACATTAGTTTGGGCGGAAGTAAAAAGCGAATGAATTGTGTCATGCCGGGTAGTAAAAACTAGAATCCTGACTATATTGCACATCTATTATGGTGCTCTTTTCAATCTGCTAATGCCACGAGATAATATTGAGTGATAGACATGATTGGATTTACTTTACATGCATGAGACCTTGTTTTGGTGCGTAAACACGGATTGGATTGGTATTTGTACGTAGCTCCCGTGAGGGCTTGTGTCTGTGAAGTGCATTGCATGTCTGTGAAGGTGCAGTTGAAGTAAAATATTATCATTCTGGTAGTAAATAGAATTAAAACTGGCCATAATAAGCTTGATACGTTGTCGTGTTCTAAAAACTTACATAATGTTGGGCAAATAAGAAGTCTGGCATTTTTTTTAGATTCGTGTGCCTCCATCTACATGTCATAGGTGGATGCATGTGGCGGACGTAAAAAGAAGTACCTTTTCTCAAATGTGAGGAGTTATTTTTTAGTTAACAAGAGGGGTGATTTATAAACCAACGGGAGTATTTTCGATTGTAAATAGGAGTGTTTTTCAATTTGATCTATACGTTGAATAAATTGATATTGCATCTATCAACCACCATTATGAAAAATTACTCTGTTCATATATGGGAAATTATTCCTGGTTATATAAGATTACTCTTCTAGTTTTTAAAATAGTATTTGTTGTTTAGGTTGCCAATTACTCTGTTCATATATCAAAACTCACTAAACATATCTTGTTGGGTATTTACTTCTCGATAATATAGAGATTACATTCACAATAGTAAATTTTTCCATTTAGACCTGATACATGAGCATTTTCGTCGTTTGCACTACTAGACAACAAAGATAGGAAAAGGATTACTAGAAAATGTAAAAATAGAAAAATGGAATGCTTCGAGTACAGTGATAGAAAAAACAAGATTGCTAGCTCCGTCAAACTTTACATCTAGAGTCTTTGAATCATCAACTGCGGATGTACTTCTATGCCACATTTACAATAGAAGACGGATTTCAAAAACTGCAAACTACATGGTCTCATGATTCACAAGTTGTGAACTACGTACTATAAAGCATAAAAAATACTACTCTATATTATGAAAAATACTACTCAACAACTCCAGAAATACTTCTCTAGTGGAAAATACTACTAGAGTAAGAAAAAAATACTACTCTATATTATGAAAAATATTACTCAAAATTGTTGAAATACTTCTCTAAATTATGGAAAATACTACTTGAGTAAGAAAAAAATTACTACTCTAATTTATGAAACAATACTATTAGTGGAAAACATGACATAGTTAGTGTGAGATTGAAATTGAGGGCACGAGGGTGCAGACTGCCTCGAGACGAAGCCACAGCACCCACGCACCTTTTCTTCCTCATCAATTACTTGCAGTTAGTCATGTTGTCAGCTCATCGAAGCAGATCCGTCGAGAACCGCCACAGCGATCTCTCCGATAGACTGGCATCCATTAAAGGCGTCACTAGCCAGACCCGTACAAAACCACCTGGGAGATTAGCATGAGCTGCATAATATTGTTCCGGCATTCCCCTCGATCTGCATGCTGTAAGGAAAAATGTGGACACTTTTTATTTTAGTGCAACAGATCTTTGACCCCAACCAATTAGAAGAACAAGGGGTACAGAGAAGCATATAAATAAGAAGGGAAAATTCGATTCATGCCACCACAACTCCGTGAAATTGGGTGTCATGTTGAAAATCATGCCATTCAATGGCATGATTTTCAATGGCATGAGATCCAATTTCAAGAAATTGGAGTGGCATGGATCCAACTGACCCCAATGCATGGAGGGAGAGGGAGATACAGCTCCTGCTCGTGTGCAGATTTGCTCGTTGAGGAGAGCGACAGTGAAAGCTTGGTTCCAGTGATTCATGAGGCTGCTAAATGAGAGAAAAAAAAATACCATGGTCTCAAGATCGATGGATTTGCTTTCAGATCTAGAAAAAAAGTATGTCACTTGCTTTCCATTGGACGGTGTAGCATCCAATTTCCTCGCTGGCTCCGTAATGCTATTTCTATAAAAAAAATTGATTTCACCATATCTTCTGAAGCTCGGAAAAAACTACCGGATCAACAATTGCTTGGTGTTTGATAAGAGATTTCTACCTGGTGATCCTTCATGTGTGAGAAGAACGGGACCGTTCTAGATCGGAACTCCAAAGCAGATCACAGCTATGATGCCTCCGCAGATTATGATGCGTGGCTCCAGCAGAAAGGAGAACTGCCCGTGTGATGCCGGCCCATCGTGGAGGAAGAAGAGCAGCGGTCGCTGGACGGGCTGCCGCACCGCCGCCGCTGGTTCATGCCGCTTGCAAGATCCATTCGATTAGGGCTTGCTGCTGTAGGCCTATGCAGGTGCCGGCGGCTTGGGTGCTTGTATTGCATCCCGCCGCAAGGCTGTGCCGCCGGTGACTGGAACCATCGCACGCCGCCGCCGCCTCCGCCGCCTGGCTCATTAGCCTGCCGCACTCAGCTTCAGCTCCATGATAGAAAGAAGGGGGCAGAGAACATGAAATTAATGTGCGTGGAAATCAGGTATGAAAATATAACGCAGACCTATTGTGTGCATAACCTTTAGTTGTGATAGTAAATATGTCAATTTTACCCTTTTATGATTTTACTCCATGCATGCCACAGTTTTGCGTGGGTTTATGGACATTGATTGCTGCGAATTTAATATAGCGGTGGTTGGCTCACCGGAGAGGTGGTGGCGCCGGCGGCGCGCTAAATAACATTTAGCACGCTGGGAGTCAAATAGACAATACACAGTAGGCAATTGTGCCCGTGCGTTACTACGGACAAAGTTGATATAAGTATAAGATACGTATTGGTGCCCGCGTGTTATAATTTATAGGGATCTACGTGATCGAGTCGTGAACGGAGAGGGTTTGTTTGACTCAGATACGGGATGGACTAAGATCCACCTGTCAATAATACATGCCGACCAAACCAATATATCAAACCAAAAATTTATGTGAAAACCTTACTCGCTTTAATAATAGATATGTATAGATAACCAAACGAAATGGAGAGTTCCGAGACAGAGAGTTTAGGAAACAAAAAGAGATACAAAGAAGATAAAAAGAAGAACAAAATTTAAACAAAGTTTTTGTTCCATTCTTCCATATGTTCTTTGTGTTTTGATTTTAGTCGGTGCAAGAGCAACTCGAGTTCCTTTATAAAAGTGAGTCGACAACCATGCAGGGTTGGAGGTATTCCTTGAAAGATCAGGTTGTTTCTTGTGGTCTAGATAGACCAGCATATGAGAATGATGAAATTCATGAAGAGTTGGGAATGAAGCCCAATCTTGAGAGTATGCATACAGAAATGGAAGCTGTATGCATGACTCCCAAGCCCAATCTTGAGAGTATCAGAAGGCAGAAGGCGCGTGCGATGCAGTAATTGATACGTGGCAAAACGAACTGTCCAGCGCGTAGGAGTGGAAACAATAAATCTGCACGCAGAGAAAGAAAAACTACGCGCTGGACAGTCCGTCCCAGTGGCAATGTTTCATTTCTGTTTCATTGCATATCACACGACCTTTTTTATATAAAAATTTTAGGGTGTTTGAAATTAATGAAAGCCGTCCATCCAATGAAATCGAACGCTGGAAGTACCAGAAAGTACCTATAGGGAAGTACCAGAAAGTACCAATCTGGTGGGACCAATAAAAAAATTTATTTATTTCCCGTAATTAATTATTTTTATTACCAAAACACATGGTACTTTCTGGTACCATGCGATACTTTAACAAAGCTCTTTTTTATACCATAGAGAAGAAGCAAAGAAAAGGAAAAAAAAATCTGCTTCATGCTGATGGAACCACCTAAACAAGTATATGGGTTTCCAACTCTTTTGGAGTCATGAAATTTAATACTCCTTTAGTTCCAAATTACTATTTAGTTTGACTTCTCTAGGTATATTGATTTTGATAGAGTAAATTACACCCACCATATAACAACTTGGCACAACAAGTTGGCAGGTGCGTGCAAATTGGTCCAACAATTTGTAAAGTACTCAATTTAGTAGAATAACTTGACAGTTGGGTGTAGATTGACCCAACAATTTAGAAAATGCTTAATTTATTGCAATAACTTGGTAAATTGGTGCATTTATAGTCCAAACATTACACGACAATATATTTTCTAACGTCAGGTCACAATAAAGAATATATTCACATTAGAACGTATTATTTGACCACATATTTTCATGTCATAATGGACGTCAATAATTTTATTCTCAGAATAAATTAATTATGGATTTATTAAAAAATAATATATTATTTAACCACCATTACAACAGCAACATATTAAGCACAGCAGGTGAATGTCTATAATTTTTAAATTTATAAATAAAAATTATTGATGGTGATCCATTGTTGCTTTTCAACTATGTACATTTTTTTATTAGTTCAGGTTCAATCAAATTTTGGAATTACACCATTAGCATCATTGAAACACTGAAGTTGAAAAGAGAGACCCTGAAACCTTAGGTTTCTTCTATGCGCTTCTGCTCATGTATTCAACAATGCTCATGTTTGTTTGTGTTTTTTACTTTATTTAGCTCATTTTCCTTTCTAATGAATATAGAAGGCTTTAAAAATATTTTTTTGCGGGTTGGCTTTAAAAATATTTGTTCCAAGCTCCTAAAAGGTTCAATTGTTTATATCAAATATTGACCTTTTTTTAGCTTAACAGTACATATAATCAAACATATCGAAAATAGTGAGGATGGATTTTTCAATATTGAATATCAAATTAATTAGTTTTGATCAAAATTGAATCACTATACAAAAATAATTAATGTAAAGACATAACATTAATTTCTAAACACTGAGGGTTCTTATCTTAGCCAAATACGTTGCCATGCAGGCGCAACACAAAATCAATGGTCAAATAATACTTAATAATTTATCCTAACATGAATATATTTTTTATTGAGACCTTGCGTTAGTCATATTGCCGTGTAATGTTTGGACTGTGAATACACCTATTTGCCAAGTTATTGCATTAAATTAGGCATTTTACAAGTTGTTGGACAGATTTGAACCCATCTGTCAAGTTATTGCACTAAATTGAGCATTTTACAAATTGTTGGATCAATTTGCACCCACGTAACAAGTTGTTGTATGGTGGGTGCAATTTACTCATTTGGATACGAACCTATATGTCTACTATGTCTATATACATAGTAAAATAACATAGAAAAATCAAAATGAATGCTAATTTGGGATGGAATAAGTACCAGTAGAATAAATAACAAGTTAAAAATGTAGCAAAAACCACAGCTACGTTTACTTGTCTGCTTTCGACGAAGATCACGAGAATGCGAGCTAGGCACGATCCAATGATGCACCTACTATTTAGCATCATGAGCTCAGTACAAACATTCATACAAGCATACACAAATACCAAATCAAGTGCTACTACTTCCCAACCTGTCATACAAAACAAAACAACGCGAATGAATTCGGATAACAACAACAAGACTACTTGTCATTTTTGTACCTTTAAATCTACAAAAGCAATGCTAGCAAATAGATACATTTTCGAAATCTACATAGCAAGACCTAGAACATAGACAAGTGGTACTTTTTTTATTCAGAGCCCTAACTGTCCTTAATATCACTCCAAATCAGGCAATGAAATCTGCTTGTAATTCTAACAGTCATTAGAAAAATATATCTAACTACTAAACCACTCCTCCAAAAATTATGTTACTTCATCGGAGCATGTGTAATTATCTCCTCTACAACTCTCATTGTGTTTACATTTATGATAAAGTGCAATAGGATGGCCAAATCATGGTACAAACCTTGAGTGCAGTATCTGACAGAAAAGTCTAACAGTCCAATTAGGAAGACTATATATATCTGGAGTTATATCAAACTAAAAATTATGCTCTGTACCAATCTGGAAAGCTTGATAAAGGGTCTACGACTTTGGTATAGAGCACATGAAGGTCGTCAAATACAGAATAGATCTACTACTATCCAGAAACATGTTAAAACAGTACAGTCATCTTTGAACTAAAATATCTCATAACCATAAGGCCAAATATTATGAAACAGGACTTTGTGGAAAGACCTTTGAGTCCTCTACCAAAACATACGCACCGAAGAATTTAATTCTGCCCCTATGGTGGCCAAAACAAGCAATGATTGAAAACTGCCTGATCAGTGTAATTTATAATCAAAATTCTTACACTAAACTATAAAATTGTAAATAAACTAATTCTATATGTATAGAATTCTAATGCAATTGTTTTAAAAAAAACTAAATAAACAATCGGCCTATGGGCAAGCCCTTACGTTACGGCGCGCGCGTCATGGACCATAGGGGCTGGAACTAGAGCAAGGGCTAGGGCGGCGGCGGCGGCGATGGTGCAGGTCAGAAAGTGTGGGGACATAGGTGATGGTGAACGCGAGCCCGCGGAGGAGGAGACGGCCAGATCGGATAGGGTGGCGCGTGCGGGGAGGATGAACTGCACGGTCGGAGGGAGGTGGCTAGCCGGTCGGTCCTTCCGGAGGCACGCGGTGCTGGTCGGGGCGTCGCAGCGTGATGATCGGAGGAGAGGGCGAGCATGCGTAAGTGCTAGCCAGTGGTGCAGGCGCTAGTGGCATCGGGGTGATAAAAGCCACGGGCAAGCACCAGCAAGGATGAGGGCAGCACGCAAGGGTGGAAGAGGCCATCCAGCACGAGTGTGCTGGGAGGCTATACTTGGAGGCCCTATTTGCTATAGATTGATGTACATACCTTCAAAGTCTATGTGAGGAACAAAACGAGCCCAGAAGGTTCAATAGCAGAGGGATACATCTCGGAGAAGTGCCTTACATTCTATTCTCGGTTCTTTGAAAATGTTAGTACAAAGTGGAATCAGCTAGATCATCAGCTTTGTTAGTGAACCCCCCTCTGATCTAAGTGTATTTGCGAGCATGGACTACAATAGAAAGAAAACTTCTCAAATCAAGACTGCATCTTCTTTTGACTTGTAGAGGATGTGGCACTACACACAATATCCAACTGTGACGAGGCCATTCCATGGGTAAAGTAAGCAACATGAGTAATTCTTACATTTTTTTTGTCAATGTGATGAGGCACCCTTTTATTGCAGTGAGCATATGGAGGAATTGAGGAATGCCAACATGCAGAATGTTGAAAAAAAGGCACAAGGAACAATTTGTATCATGGTTTGAGCGTAAAGTAAGTCATATTCTGTTCAATCAAATTCATCACATTTGAAGATATATGTTCCTAACATATATTCCAAATAATTCTATGTGCAGATCAGGACACTACGTGCGGATGGAAAACATATGATATGATATATTATCTATCTCGCGGTCTAGACCATTGATTTGGTGTGTACAACAGGTGCTCCATCAATGGATTTCTCTTCAAAATGGCACATGTAGATAAATATCTAGCAACGTAGAAGTGGTCTTGTCAAAATGGCATGGAATGGTACGGAGTAATTAAAAAATCACCATCATTGATTTTCCTAATGCATAGGAACTCATGTTCTTCGAGTGTGACTAGTATAATGTACATGCACCAACTAGTAACAAATCCAAAGGGTACAATAATGATCAATATGGGATTGTTGATATTAATACAACTCAATTTTACTATTAAGATTATCCATACACATCTTAGCTACACAAGCAGAGCACATGTGTTATGTGGAAGGCAAAAAGAAAACTAATTGGTGCAATGTCCTAAGAATGAACCCTTGGAACCTGTTCGCCATGCTTGAAGGAGATGACACTGATAATAATGTTGTTCATACCGATGTGGACTCTGTTGTCGTAGGAGTGGAAATGAATGTTGAAGATCGATAAGAGGAATTGACAAATTGGAGTAGGACAAACATGGAAGGAATAAGTGGTGATGCTTTTTACTTGAGCAGGCACATGCAACCCTTGCTTGAACTGGATCATGCGGACATACTAGAAGACGAGATGATTCTGATGACACCTACATTGTTGATGGAGTCGTTGCTGCAATCGATTCCCTTGGAGAAGGGGATGATGGTTTTTTGTGTAAATTAGGCTTGCAAAGTTGACTTCTTGAGAACTTTTGAATTTGTGCAATGGATTTCCAGAAAGCTCTGGAAAGATTTTGAGTTATTTTACCTATCATGAATATGACATTTGTTCTAATTTCACCATGTATTTGTTAAATGAAAATCTAGAAAACATACTCTAAACCATTATCAATAAGGCAATGAAAATTTGGTCTATACATGTATTTACAGGATTGAAAATCAGCTCTTCCAATGAAGTACAGACATGATTGATAAGTCCAAATCAGAACCATATGGGCACAATATCCAATGTAGTATATATATTCTTGATAAGTAGAAAAACCGAAGCAAAGTTATGCCAACATCCTATTAGACATAGATAAAGCATGTATACACTTATTGTTCCTCCTCTACAAAAGCAAATTTACCATTACAGCTAATAGAAGGAGACGTCCTATATCTACTTCTTCAAGCCGTTATTGTGCAACTTGCGCTTTAGCGCAACACAAAGATCCTTCACCTAAATCTCGCTGGATGTATCTTCATTCATCGGCTAGAAACTGCCAGCATGCTCGCTTTATAGCAAGCCGGAGCTCCTCTGTCTTAGCATGGATCTGACATTTTATAAGAGAATCAATTAGCATATGGAAATGAGGGATGGATAGTTTAAGACAAGTACCAATACCTCCTTGGTGCGCAGAACCTTGACATAGCCCTTATCGTGGCTGTCCTCCGATAATTCCATTGTGACTTTGATTTTTCCAAATTTCAGCTCATACTTTTTCCATCCTTCAATTTTACAAGCATGCACAAGACATATGTTAACTCCAAAATTTGATTCAATATCTAGAATATGAGATGTGTTCATCATCTGACTCACTTCAAATATGCATGAGGATGACTCTCCCTTTTTTTTTGCCTTGGCCCTCGCGGTAACGTACTATTGTTCACAGCGTGCCGGCAACAGCACTTCAGGTGTTCTCTGTTGATAGATCAATATGATTAAATGGTGCTATCATGATTGTACCTTCTATATTTTGAGAGATGCAGTTATATTACAGAAATCAAGCTAACAAGTCAAATACATGTTCACGCTTGCTATAGACTGTCTTTAGGCGTCAATTCGAGAAGAAAATCAAGAGAGTTTGCAGTTTTTACACGCACACTTATCTAAAATAATGCCAAAACCAAACATCCCTTGGAAAAATATGCAATGCTGAAAACTGAGCAGAAATGAAGCTACAAGCACCCTCATGATTCAAGGCAAAACATGTCGACCAATCAGAACGCAGAATTGAGGCTCACACAGATCGAAGGGCCCACCACCAGAAGGACAAGGATGGCGCACCTACAACTGGCAAGAGGGCTCATTTACCAGCCATTCAGCAAAGGCTGAGGTCGGTTAGAGCCTAACCGTGGTTGTCCGAACCATGGTTAGCTCCACTGACCTTCTCCTTCCACGAGTAGCTCTCCCATTGGTCCTCCATGGCAGTTGAAGGTGAAGAGCTTCATCTCCCGGGCCTGCACCCCATGGTTCCCACCTACAAATATGAGAGGCGGTGGGGGGGGGGGGCTAAATGGAGACACACTACAAGTGCTCATTTCTCTCATATTCACTCTTGCTTAGTCCATAGGCTAGTAGAGTTTAAGCTGAAGTAGCAAGTCTTAGGGTCTCCAAGATTGCTTAGGAGTCTCAGTATGAATCTAGCTCTTACTTTCCTTTGCAATTCTCGGATATCCATTATAGACATATCTTATAGTTATTTATATTTGCATGATTTATACTCTACAGTGTCAGACATGTATTTCATGATTAGTTTGTATCTGTACTTTATACCGTACATGATTAGACGACACAACACCGATTCTTGTATTCAAATATTTGCTCTAGTATGATGTCTGCCATCCGAATGGTAGGGGCTCCAAGCGGGATAATAGAGTATCACTTATTAATGTAGACATGGTGTCTTGGTTAATCAAGTGTTGCTGGATGTCGCCCTTTCCATTATTTGTAGAGGTAGCCAGAACATGGTGACAGCCCTATTTTGGTCACCGTAATTCTCCACGTCCAGTTAGGGAGGTAGGAGGTCCATAAAGTATACTGTTATGATTTGGACAGTCTTATATGTCAGTCATGAGCGGTCTCCTGTAGTGCCTGGACATCTAGAGCTAAGAATAATCATGTGTATGGTGTAAATATATACTATGAATTGTATAATTAACTAGAAATGCATAAAACTCGGACAGCTAACTTCTTCATTTCTTCCTGCCTTAGCCTTTTCATGAGTATGAGCTTGTTAACCGACGCTACTTGCATTCTTCACTTGGCTCAACAATGCCCCATCCAATGCAGCGACACCAACAATTTTCCTGTCGTCAGTTCAACCGGTGCACCTTTCATGCGCTGCACTTGGTCACCAATGCATACACCGTTACACTGGTCTGGACATCTCTAGATTTTCACTATGATTTGGACATCTTGACAGTGAATTGGACATCTTGATATGGTTTGGACAACATCCATGAAACCTAGAAATCCTATAAATATGATCTCACAAACTTGTTAATCTCATTGATTATGTTGTCACACAATTACTAAAATTATACACTATAGTCTAATAGAGTCATGTTCCTTACACTTACAATGTGAGGCTTCACAGCATTCAAAATTGCTACGCTGGAGCTGGGGGTGCTCCAAAGCACCAGCATCACTTTTTGCATGCGCCACACGCGGGAGGGCAGGGTGCTAGCAATCACCTTAGCAGTGGTGCTTACTTTTGCATCTGGTGCTTCAAATAAAGTAGCATTTTCTACTCATCTTCGTACTATTTGGCTATCATATGCATAAAAGGAAAAGCTATCAATCATAATTGTTTATAGGACACAAGGTTGCTTTTGCTTTAGCTTGTAGGCTGGAGCATTATTTTGTCTTAGCTAGCACCTGGTGACATGTCCAGCTTCAAAATTTTTGCAATGGCTATACGCTGGCCCAGTGGCGGAGGTAGGATGAGAGACAAGGAGGCTGAATCAATGAAGTTGTTAATTTGTTTGAAAATTTAATAGTGATTTAATATTTTTGCTACAGTATTTTAAGTTGTTAATTTGTTTGAAAATTTAATGGTGATTTAATATTTTTGCTACAGTATTTTAAGCGTAATTATTTGCTTTAGGGGGCTGGAGCCCCCGCCTCCCTGTGCATCCGCCGCTGCGCTGGCCTTGCTCTTACACCGCCAGCTTACTGCGCTAACGTGGCCGAATCTACGGCCCAGGTTGCCCTATCCCATGGGCACCGATAAGGGGTGAGCGGACCATACAAAGCCACGGCCGCCAGGTCGGCCACGCCGCCAGGCACGCACGCCACAGGTCCCGCCCCCGCCACCCGCTTGTCGCCTGCCGCGTCGCGTGTCATCACAAGCTCCCAAGAAGTGCAAAAGCGCCCGTGGCCGCGCATTGTGTCGCCACCGGCACCCAAAGTATGGCGGCGCCGTCGTCCTCCCTCGCCTCCACCTCCCACCTCTCCCGCCGCGCCACGGCCGCGGTCGGCCCGTGCTCCACCCGCCGCCAGCTGCGCATCCGGTGCTGCTGGGCCGGCGGCAGGGTGGCGTCCAGGTGGCGCGCGCCAGGTGTTTGCTTCGTGGTCTCACCCAGCCAGCCAGGTCTATGTCTGTGGGTTCTGGTGTGGCTAAGCTGCGTCCTATCAGCAGGGCACTTGCGTTGGATTATTCGTGCTGAGTTTTGGTTTGTATGTGTCTGTACAGGTCTTGCTGCGGTCGACGTGCCGGCGGCGACCATGTCCGAGCGTACTTCGGTGTCCTCACTTTTGGAGGTTGTCTCGGACGATTTGCTGAAGCTTAACAACAATCTCAAATCGGTGAGTTTCTTGCTGTCCGAATTGTCACATGCACCCTTTTTGTTATGTTCACTCCAAATGTTTCTTCTTGTTCTAGTGCATTTGTAGTAAAGCTGACAGTTGAAACGATACAGCCCTTTCATGGAATACTGGTTTTGAAATTAATGTTAATTAGTAATTACTGCTTGCGGCTGCATTCAGAGTTAAATTTGAGCATGTCTTGCCTACAAATCAGTTCCAAAGGGTCCTATCAATGTTATCTACTACTGGCTGTTGCATCCTACATTGCCTTAGTTTTGCCAAGTTCCTCAAATCAAGTATTATCACTATTTCTCTTTTATAAGGTGTACTAGGATTTCGAGTAGTCTTTAGATGTGTACTTTGACCATCAATGTCTCTTGCGATATATCATCAATGGCTTTAGATTTATTATCATATTAAAAGTTTTGTGAAATACAAATCTAGATATAACTTTCATGCATTAAATGTGGATATATAATTTGACTAGTGTGTCAAAATTTATATATTTTGACCTTTTCAAATCCTAATACACCAAAGAAAGGAAATGGAGGGAGCAACAATGATGTCGAACAGAAGTATTAACTACTAGTCTACTACACCTTGAAAATAAAATGTTGTGGGATGGTGGACCCTGGTGTCGAGAAATGAGAACATTCTGCAAGTTTTCGACAATAAAATAGAGAATCAGTGGGAGGAACAATATACATTTGATTTTTTGAGAGATTACGGATTTAAGATCATGGAGGGGTGAACCTAAACTATGCTAAATGGGGGCTTGGCTCACCTTGTTCTGAAAATTATGCATTGGTTCTTTATGCTACATGATACCACTTTGTAATTTCTACCATTCCTAGCGGCAGAGTGCCTCTAGGAGGTTCTGAATGTACCCGAGCCCCAACTGTCACAGCTGTCTGCACTGACGCCACAAAATGGATGCCCCCCTTTGTAGATTCTGGATATATGTGTGTCTTCCAATGGGGGCAACGAAGAGGGGGTTTCTAAGCAGGCAACGTATGCTATGCAAACCATCTTCGTATGCAAACTATGAAAACTCCAATCTGGACCACCGGATCAAGATCCAAGGGGCATGAGGAGGGGGGGGGTAATTTTACTATTAACCGCCCGCCTTTGGATTAGTAATCACACTTTTGCAAATCCCCCCTCCCACTCTCCCTGCACCCCCCCTTGGATCTTGATCCGGTGGTCCAGATTGAAGTTTTCATAGTTTGCGTACGAAGGTGGTTTGCATAGCATACGTTGCCTTCTAAGCATCCTATCCCTTTTGAAACCATCTTATCTTTTTTTTGATGCACTGACTCCACATTTTGATGAATGCTGAGTTGTTGGAGATTTGATAGATAAAGTAAATCGCTTTAAATAGTTAGTTCCTTCTTGTCGTTGCCGTTTTTCATCCAAATTTCTTCCACTGAATCACTATTTGTACAAGGCAAGACATTGTCAAGTTGGGCTCCTAGCTGCCATAATAACACCTAACATGACTTCAATAGCTTGTTGGTGCAGAAAATCCAGTTTTGGTTTCTGCGGCTGAACAAATTTTTGGTGCCGGTGGGAAGAGATTAAGACCAGCATTAGTTTTTCTGGTGTCTAGAGCAACTGCTGAATTAGCTGGTTTGTCGTAAGTCCTCTTTGTTTTTGTTGCAACCTTACCCTTTTTAAGGGAATGTTTTGAGATTATTGCGTGAGACATTATTTTCTTGAATCCAGGGAGCTAAGTACAGAACATCAACGCTTAGCAGAGATTATTGAGATGATTCACACTGCAAGTTTAATACATGATGATGTCATAGATGATAGTGGGATGCGAAGAGGTACATATTATGTTATGTTCAAGTATGCCAGCAATATTGTGAACAAAATTGCTCTTCATTTTCTTTTCATTTTATATATGCATTTGCTTCTAGTGATCTTTTTTCCTTGGAAACATTTCAAATATTAGTGGCATTGATCAAATGGGAAGTTATGATTTCTTTCGGGAGTTCAATTGTTCCTACATTTTTCTTTCGCATTCCTATAAGGTGATTGTAATAAAACAAAATCATTGTAAAATATTGCAGTCTTCATGTTATCATTTACATTTTGTTTGAAATTTTAGCAAGGATTTTTTTTTTTCATTGACTTGAGAAAGGTTTTGAACTCTAAAGTGGGTTCCTAGGTGATGAATCTAGGTTTACAATAGGATAAAGAACCTCCCCAGCCCCCACCACTCTGGCAGCCTAATATTTAT
This sequence comes from Panicum virgatum, assembly GCF_016808335.1. Classification (NCBI taxonomy): domain Eukaryota; kingdom Viridiplantae; phylum Streptophyta; class Magnoliopsida; order Poales; family Poaceae; genus Panicum; species Panicum virgatum. Next base: position 43,312,374 of record NC_053138.1, read on the forward strand.
TTTCAATGTTACACCTATTTTGTTCATTAGGGCAGTAGGGCCTAAGTTTCAATTGACCAAAAGTTTAATGTAAACTTGATTCTTTTTCAGGGAAGGAAACTATTCATCAGCTATATGGTACACGGGTGGCTGTACTTGCTGGTGATTTTATGTTTGCACAGTCTTCTTGGTTCCTTGCAAACCTAGAAAACATTGAAGTTATAAAGCTGATCAGTCAGGTAATGGAGGAGTTGAGTACTTTCTCATACTTTGTAAGACTGGACTTGATTTTATTTCCATACATTGTGCTGAAATAACAGGTAATCAAGGACTTTGCAAGTGGTGAGATAAAACAAGCATCCACTCTGTTTGACTGTGACATCACCCTTGACGATTACCTTCTCAAGAGCTACTACAAAACTGCATCTCTGATAGCAGCAAGCACAAGGTCAGCCGCCATATTCAGTGGCGTCAGCACCGCAGTTTGTGAACAAATGTATGAATATGGCAGGAATCTTGGCCTCTCCTTCCAGGTAGTCGATGACATCCTGGACTTCACCCAATCAGCTGAGCAACTTGGCAAACCAGCAGGAAGTGACTTGGCAAAGGGAAACCTGACAGCTCCGGTCATCTTCGCTTTGCAAGATGAACCAGAGCTGAGGGAGATCATCGATTCTGAGTTCAGTGAGACAGATTCGTTAGCTGCTGCAATAGACCTTGTTCATAGAAGTGGTGGAATAAGGAGGGCACATGAGCTTGCAAGAGAGAAGGGTGACTTGGCCATCCAAAATCTGCAGTGCCTTCCGAGAAGCGACTTCCAAAGTACCCTTGAGAAGATGGTGAAATATAATCTTGAAAGGATTGAGTAGATTGATTTACTTTAATGCTCCTTCAAGTACAGATCTCCTTTGCACGGGTTTGAGTAGCTCCTATATAAACCCATCATTCGACCCATTTTTGGTGGATACGATTTTGCAGGAAACTTGGGAGGAAATGCCCTATAACATACATTTTCTGGGGAACCCTTGATTTCGCAGGAAACTTGGAGGAAATGCACTATAACATACATTTTCTGGGGAAGCAGGCTATTACTTTTGTTGAACCTGTGAGGTGATTTATGCAGGATCCTCAGAAAAGCAAGGACTTCACATACCCCGACCCCCAACACCTTGTGCCCATATTTTATCTGAATGTGAGCTTACTTTGCAGCTCCTGTAAATGAAAGAAGCGTAAACTAACTTAGCATTCTTTTATTTTGCAAATTGCGCATGCTCAGAAGCAACAAATTATGCGCTATACTTGTACGTGTCCTGACTGGCTGACACTTTGTATAACAGTTGTGCACTCACTGGGATGTATGTTTCTACATATATGATAGCCAATGGTGTACATACTCCAACATCACTTACAATATTCATGTATGCAACAATTCACAGCAACTCAACGAGTGTGATACTTCTACTTACACTAGTCTGGAAGCTTGTGAACTAGAACGTGCTTTGGACACTGGCTTAAATATAACAGAGTTACAGAGGTACTCATAAGAGGTCCAGCAAATGTTGAAGAAACAGACAGAACATACATATATAAAATTATGTCAGTAATTTACTGCAAGGCGCAAGCAACTACGAGCATATTATACAGATTATAGTATCTGACCATGCATTCTAGTTTGGAAATTTCAACTCAAACAAGAGCTTCAGATAGATTACACAGATTTTTCGCCAGGAAGGTACGACGGAGAACTGCTGCCAGCATGGCTCTTCTTCTTGTGGAACATGCTCGTGATGTTTGGCAGCATAAAGCTCTTCCTCAATAGCGTCCTGGTATTCCTTTGGTGGCCCTCGTTCTTCTCAGTCGCTTTCCCAGCAGAACCCTGTGGTACAGGTGGAGATGCACCTGCAACTTCTTGTGCTCCTGTGGAAGGCTGCATCTCTGCAGTTTTCTTCTGCTCCTTCTCGCGCCATCTCTTAAGCTCGCCTTCTACAGCCTTTTTGGCTGCCTCTGCCATCTCTGCCCTCTTCAGTGCCTCTTCTGTTGCCAATTCCATGTCCTCCATCTCCTTACGGGCAGCTTCCAGTTTCTTGATTGCCTCGTTCTCACTGGCTCTGACGGCTTCCACTTGAGCCATAGCTGCAGCAACTTTCATCTCACTCAGTTTCTCTGACTCCTCGACCTTTCGGCTTAGAGAATCAAACTCATCTTTTGAGATTGTGATATTTGCTGCAGACTCTGAAGTTGAGGCTCGTGCAGCACTTGCTCGATCTGAGAGTTCCTTGATCTGATCAAGGGCCCTTGCTTCAGCTGCTTTGGCCTCTTCTGCTTCCTTCAAAGCAAGCTGCAACCTTTGCTCGGCCTCAGCTAATTCAACCCGAGCTTTTTCAGCTTCATCTCTTAGCTCTGCCGCACTCTTCTGCATCATCTCAGCTTCCTGCAGGGCACTCTTTGACTCAGAAGACAGCTGCTGAAGGGCCAACATCAAGTCATCAGAAGCTGATGTTGCTTTGGACTCAGCAGCTACAGCTGCCTCAAGCTCGGACTTGCATTTCTGAAGCTTAACATGTAGATCCCCAACAATTGATTCAGTTTCTGTGTCCTTCTCTTTGAGCTGATTGTGCTCCTGCTTTACAGCCTCTAACTCAACTTTCAGTGATTCGACTAAACCCCGAAGAGAACTTTCCTCCTCTGCTACTTTCTGCAACATTTCCTTAGCATCATCCAACTCTGTGCTGACAATAGCAACAGACTCTAAATCCCGAGCCCGAGCATCTTCTATCTTTTTCTGCATAGATGCAATCTCAGAATTGGTTTGGTCTAACTTCTCCTTGAGACTTTCATAAGCAGCAGGATCAAAATCATTCCTCAAAGATGACAACTTCTTCTGTGTTTCTTCCAAAGCTTGTTTGTATGTGGTCCTAGCAACATCCTTCTCAGTACGGATCTGTGCCTCCTCCTCATGTGCTTGCTGTGTAGCTGCCTTAACGTGCATAAGCGACTCTTGAATTTCTGCAATCTCACTACGAAGTTGATTAGCTTTTTCCTTGTTGGCTTCAGTTGTGTGCAGTGATTCCTCTTCCTGCTGAGCAGCAGACAACCTCATATCCAATGAGGTTTCAAAATCTTTCTTGAGCTTTCTAAGCTCCTGTTTTGCTGCATCAAGGTCTGCCAAAGCAACAGCATACTGCTCCCTTGCACTTTCCAGTTCCTGCTTCAGAGGACCATCTGTGCCAAGACCTTCATTTGAGCTGCCACCTTCAAGCTGTTTGGTTCGAGTCTTCGCATCCGCTGTTGCTTGAATGGCTAGCTCTTTAGACTTGTTGATTGCATCAAGCTTGGTGGTTAGCTCCTCAACAGTTTTTTTAGCTTTCTCAAGCTCAGAGAGGGCCTGTACTCTTGTTGTCTCAGCATTATTCAGCTGTTCCTTGTATTTATTCAACTCTTTCTGGGCTAGGTGCAGCTCTGTCTCCTTAGCTAACACCCTCTGTGACAAATACAATTTCAAAAGTACAAGATATTAGGGTAATATTTAATATTTAGAGAACCAGTCAACAAAAAGATCAAGTCTACCATGGAAAACCTGGAAGATTAGACTATAACAGTTGAGCAATATAACTTGAGGGGCAAAACACAAAGGAGAAATCAGATTGAACAATCCATTTCTAACCACCGAAATTCAGATGCAGAAAACATGTCCGGTTAAAATCTTAAAGTGCAAAGACAATATATTCGAATTAAAGAGTAATGAAAATTGTCAACAGGCAAACAATTAACTCCAAACTGTAGTACTAGATAAACTGCCATGGTTAAAAGATGGTGGAGTGAGAAAATTTGTGGTCCTCTATAATTGGTTAACAATCAAGTGATCAACACTGGGAAATCTGATCTATACCTGTCTGTTCATTAAATGTTGAACTACATGTACACATAGCTTCCTTAAAGACACCAGATTTGAGAAAAATTGTAGCACCTATTTATAACTGATGTTCCTTGTTATATTGTCCATTTAAAACCATGAAAAATAATTCACAAATCAACTTAATTTTCAAACAAAGTTCTCAGTTAAAATAATTACATAAATTGCAACCTTATTTATCCAAGAATCCAACTATTGTTAGTTACTAGCTATAGTATGGCTTCATATAAGCACTTGAGGTTCACTAAAGAAGTCCTGAAGAAAAAGGGAAAGGAATATGCTGTGATCAACTGCGCCAACTGTGCAACATGCCAACACTCCCATATGAACTAAATCATTAATGAAGTCAAGATAAATAATCAACCAAAAGTTGTGCATTGAAAAATGAGAGCAAGACAATCGTTTTTCCACAAGATACATCACTACCGAAGGCCTATTTATATCAAATGGATGGTTAAAGAGAATATATGCAGGCAAAATGAAAGTTATATTACTCATAGAAATATATATATACAAACTAAAAAGGCTATAAAGATGAAAATCTCTTAACTCTCTAAATAGAAAAAAATAAAGAGATGCATTGCCATCCTCAGGAGTAAACACTCACATCATTATAGTTGAGTAGAAGAGATTTTCCAAATAAAAATAAAAGGCTGACATGTGGACATGTTACAGACAGGTAATGTCAAAACTTCCCAAATATCATCTGGACCTAGGTGCATTCAGGTGGCTCAAGGCAGACCTACACGGTTAAAATCTTGTAGGTTTTAGTTTTCCATTACATGAAAATGACATTTAAAACATTAAGAATTATTTTCAACAATGGGGAAGAACTTCATTTCCATAGAAAAAAAGCCAATAGTGTTAAGCAAACAGTGTATCATAAGTAATAGGACATGGATGGAGACAAACATGAAAATTAGCATCTGATCCTTCTTGGGTCAAGCTAGTCCAACAATATATAAGTTAGACGTAGATTCCCTAGGAGGGAGTCAGAGAAATTTTGAAACCAGTACTTTTGGCATCAAAGAAAGTTTAAGAACTCTAAGATTGTTTTATTTAACATTGTATGTAAGTCAAAGTTCAGATCAAGCATCCCCAACGTTATGTCAAACTAGGGCACAAACATACGTGTAGATATGTTCAGTATTTTAATACTCAAAGGTTACATAAAAGTTACAACCTCTGCTTGAGGAGCCTTGGGTTTTCTCGCAGCTGATTTGTCAGATGAAAACCGGACTTCACCAAATAAGCTAACTGCAGCTTTAACAGATTCAAAAGGAGCCCTTGTATCTATTTCGCCAATCTCCCCTTTGTCTGCATCAGCTGGTGGAGGACGAGCTTTTGTACCCATATTTGCCTTCATTGAAATACTGTATGCAAACTGCAACAGGAAAGTAAATCCAGTTAAAGAAAGATGGCAGGGAAGTTATGGGTGTAAAGCAAGTAAATAGTGAACATGATAAATCAGACCCAAGAATTTTCTAGGTGGTTCAAATATGTCACAAAAATGATAAAAGACTTCCCGGCCTTTCAAAAAAACAAATGTTTTGGTTATTCGAATCATAGCAATGGGAATTAGTTGTGTGCAATATCAGAGTTTACTAACATATAAATATTTGAAAGATAATAGTGACTTCTGGGTGAGGTCCATCCACGAGACATTTGAGTCCCAAAACAGCCATCAGATGTGGGGGAAAGGTAGCTCCCTATCATTTTGTTCTTCCCCACCCCTATGAATTCTAGGAGCAAGATTGTAGAAGCGCATTTTTATGTATCAACAGTGAAGGGTTTGATCATCTCGCATTCTTCATCAAAAGAGGCTCGCGAATCATCAAGTGCTTAAACAATACTACCAGCGTGCAGAATGCAGAAGCCCAGCTGCATCCCCCTCTCAGCATCAGGGCCTGAAATCGCATACAATACAAACGACAACACCAATGGCCTTTCTCTCAGCGGCCTAATCGTTCTGGGGAATGGAGAGGTTCGGTTGAACAGCCCTGACAAGAGACCGAATTGGCACTTGCAATAATCCAACACGCAGCGAACAAATCCGCCACGAAACGGGACGGATCGGGGCGTCATCGCATAAGCAAACTTTCGGATTCTAGGCCTCACGACAAAGGAACGGTTCTGCAGACTTAAATGGGGGAAAAATCAGCAATTTAGGGCTTCTTACCAGCACAAACGGGGACGAAATCAGCACGCAGGGCCGAGGGGTTGACGGGAACGACGACCACCACCTACCAAAGGAGAGGAATGCAGCCGCGGTGGGAGGATGGCTAAATCCGGGAGGGGGCTCGTGGTGCCGTGTTCGTCGGGCAGGAGGGGCGGGGAGGCAGTGGTGGTGGTGGTGGTGGTGGGGAGGGGAGGCAAAAAAGTTTGGGGGAACCGGAGCCGAGGAGGAAATGGTGGAGGGGTGGGCCGTGGACTTTGGGTGGGTTCACGAGCGGGGGATGAACAGGTTGGGTTGGACCCGGGCGCGTGCGAGGGTGGCTCTCTCGGCGCGAGGGCCGAGGGGTGGGGAGCACGATCTGGAATGCGGGCCCGGGACACGCCGTGCGTGCGTCCTCTTAAATAGCCTTGGACCATCTCTGTTCTCACACACGAGATTTGGCGTGCACCGAGCACCGGTAATTGAAACTTTCAGTCCTGCTAAAATAACTCTTTAGAGCAACTCTAATCGTTTGGCAAATCTCACTTGACAAAAGTTGAGATTTGACAACTCTCCAATAATTTTGCCAAGTACAATTAAAATACAGCTCCAATCGTTTGGCAAATCTCACTTGCCAAAACCCAAGGAAGTGGGCCCAACTTAACTAACCTGATTTTTTCCCCTCTCATCCGCAGGTGCCCAGCGCGGGTCTCTTCTCGCGCGCGGTGCCCAGGAGCGATCTCCCTTCTGCCGCCGAGGCATCCTTCTCCCATGACCGCCCGGCCGTGTCCTTTCTGCCGCCGTTCTTCGCTGCAGTCGTTGCGTGACCTCATGCCGCCGTACTTCGCCGCCGGATATCAAGGTGTGTATCAAATTCTAGAAGATCAGTCTCTCGTCCCTTGTAGCCCTAGTTTGTATTCTCATCACTACTAGAAAACGGGCCTTGGGCACCGGCTGAGAAAGGCCAAAGGCACCGGTTTCCCAACCGGTGCCCCGCAACCGCGACCATTGGCCTCTACTTAAGACACCGGGTTTTTCAACCGGTGCCTTAGGCCTCCATTGGTACCGGTTGAAAATACCAGCCGGTACCAAAGGGCTGCCTCGCTGACGTAAGGTGGCAGCCCCTTTGGTACCGGTTGGTATTTCCAACCGGTACCAATGACCTTTTCCCTTTTTTTTCCCAAATCCAGTTTTGTTTGTTCTATTTATTACTGTTTATTCTTTTATAATTGCTAAACGCACTCAAACTCTACAGTACTCTACGTTTATTGGTTGTTTGTGTTCGTTTTCAGAGAATATTTGAAACTAACTAAAAGTGAAATGCGAGCATATAATTAAGCTAATTACATGAACTAATATATTTAGAAATTTACAAACATCAAGGCATAATGTTTAAAAATATTTACAAATATACAAGTCATGTTAGCCGTCCAACTACTAGTCCCCTCAGGATGTCGATGAAAGTCCTCTATCGATGTGACCGTCGTGGTAGAACTCGCCTCTAGGATCCAAGATCTCGTTCAAAATGAATCCGGCGAGCTGCTCGCACACGGCGTTGATCCGATCAGTAGAGTAACATTCATCCACCATTTGAGACATCTATCATTTAGGAAAAAAGCATTAACATTCTGTGCGTTAGTACAATTATGAAAATATACTAGTGAACAGTTTGGACGTACTCTCGTTTCTTCATCAGTAGCCTTCCCGCATGGAGTCATGATGTGCAAGTAGTCGCATACGTAGTACCCGCACCAATCAGTTCCTTGTTGTTGTCTCGCACACTTAAGGAGAAACAAATAAATTACTCAATTTAGAACAATTTGGGATTATATACTTAACTAGACAAATCTTTATGAATGACCATACCGGATAATCCATGTTAACGTTCAGTTCGGGCCTCCATTGATCACGTCCTTTGTTATTTTTCACAAATTTTTTCCGAACCCTACGCTCAAAGTTAAGTTTGATATTCAGGAATTGTTATTAACATAAAAAAGATTTGATTGTGCAAACTAAACTTACCTGTTCAAGGGGTCTATGATATGTTGGATTGCGGAATATGGATTTCTCATTGAGTCAAAGACTATAAGATTGCCGGTCTCTACGGAAAGTATGAGTAAAATCCAATGATAACTGCAGATATAGATAGGATATATACATAACTGTATTAGACAACTTAGTATTTATTTAGTAATATAACAGAGGTTTGAGTCGATCAAGACTTACCCAAAGTTGTATGGTATGAATATATAGGATTTGTAACTTTGCCTAGTCAACGAATCGTACATGTTTTCGCACGTTTTCTTGTAACTTTCGTTGATCAATTTCTGGTTGACTAGCAAAGGAGACATGAAGCCGATCTGATGGTGCCATCCATGTTTTCGGCTTCTTTGGATCTCTTGTCTAAACGATGCAATACAAATTTTATAATGCACACATATAATTATGTTCTTGTTAACAAAAAGTATTAATGTAGAGGTAAGTGATACTTATAAAACCCGAATGGTGATGATAGAGGTGTCGAGGGCTTGTCGATGGTAAATGTGATATAAATTTTGGAAGTACACCCAGAAGTCGTCCTCCCCGCGGAAGAAATCATGGTCACGATACTTGACTCCAAACATATTTCCTTCGTCTTTCGCCATTCGCAGGTACCATCTATGCAAATTGAACATCTGCGTGCCTAGACTTTTCTCCTCTTCCTCAGTGACAAACGGTTTTCCATGCTGGAATGGAGTAATAGTGCGAGCGACAGGAATTTTTGCCTCCACATGCCCCGTTGCCTCCTATAGCGTTAATCTAGTTTCAGAAAGAAATATTACGGCCTGTAGGTCCGCCTGGAGTTGTACGTCCGTCGGGTGTAGGAGTGGCAACCCTGGCACCCGGAGGGGCTCGAGTTCTTTTTGTTGTGTGCCAAGCTGAGGAATGGTCTTGCCACATTTTTTCTTCAGATTTCTCACCTTGTGTGCCTTTGTCAGAGTACGATCATAGTCCGAGGGTAAGCTTTTCGGTTTTGGTGGGTTGTCTAGGTTTGCGAGAAGCTTTTTCCCTAGTTCTAGAGGTACCTTTTCCCTCGGCGGGGGGACTTTAGGCTTCAATTGTTCTTTTATATATCGAGCAGTCTCCTCTTCCAACTCCTCAGCGGTTTTCTCGTAGGTTAATTGTCTTTCGACCGTTTTCTGCTTCTTCTTTGAGGGTCCAGCCGCTGGGAGGGATGCTGTCTTTTTCTTTCCCTTTTCTAGTGTAGGAGGAGTTGGAGTACTCGTGGCCCTTTGCGCCGGCGGAGACGGTGGTGAAGGAGGTGGTAGTGGGGACGGCGGTGAGGTAGGCCGCGGAGACGGGCGATCGGTCTGCACGGGAGCCATTGTGCTTGCAGTAAGTTTGATGTCGGCCTTGCGCCATAGAACGACCCCGTGCAGTGTGTCTCCCAATGTCTTCTCTCCATCCCCTCCAACGAAGTCGAGCTCAAAATCCTCATTGTTTCCAACTATCTGCTCGACTGTGACGGAGGTGTAGCTAGGAGGTATCGGCCTTCCATGAATTGTAGTAGAAGGATTCAGGGGCAGGGCTGACCCGTATGCGACATGGATGGATATATTTCTTGCTCGCACATGAAGCTCGCACGGTGTCGGCATGGTGACATCATCCACTAGATACCTCTGGTCATCTACCGCCGTTAGCTCAATCTGGGGTTGCTGTTCCGCTTGTACGTCGGGCGCCGCCGTGGATGCACAGCTGCTGCGTCGCTGAGAGGCCGGGCTTATCACAACATCCGGGTGCGACCGAGCAGTGCCCCTTTGGCTCAGAGCTAGCTGCACCGCCTCATTGACCCTGGCGTCCATCTGAGATTCCAAGGACGCAACCTTCTCGTTCATCTTTTCTTCTATGGCACGAAGTTTCTCTTCCTATTCGGCTTTGCTCTTTCGGTGAGTCTTGTAAGAGGGATCTCCGGCCCAAGCAACTTTCCATGGGACCACGCCGATGCCGCGGGCTCGTCCAGGGTGTTCCGGATTCTTTAATGCCCTTGTCAGCTCATCATTCTCCCTTTGAGGATGGAATGTTCCTTGTTGAGTCTCATCTATTGCAGCGACTAGATCGCGGGACACTTCTTGCATATGCTCGGGCACGACCAAACTTCCATCCAACTGGTTTAGTGTCACGCCATTAGCAAATAACCACCACTCGGATCTATCCGGCCAATCCCAAGTCGTCGGCCTGATGCCTCTATCTATAAGGTCCTGCTCCATCTTCTGCCATTTTTTAACTGACTTCTTGTACCCGCCAGCCCCAAGGTGGTGGCTGTACTTCTTATTTGCAGCATTCACCTTGGCTTGTTCGGATTTTTTTGGGCTTCCTCTGATAGTTTGTATTGTTTGAACTCCTCCCAGTATGGTTTAACCTGAGGAAGATCGTCCTAGTTCGGCTCCTTATCCTTCTTGATGTAATTGGTGTACAACTTCTTCTTGAAAGTTGCAAAGGCAAGGGCCATCTTTCTCAAGGCACATTTCTTCACAAGTTCTTGGTCAACTCCTTCAGAAAGAGTGAACATATCCTTGAGTTCTGCCCATAGCATTTTCTTCTGATGTGCAGGCACGGCGTGTTGCTGTTCTTCGAGTTTGGTCGTTTTCCATAGTCTTGTGGTGATCGGAATTCTTGCCCGAACAATAACCCCACATTGGTTGACAAATTTTGTGCTAGCATCCTCTGGAGCACTTGGACAGCCCTCTGCGTCCACTTCTCTGATGACCTGTCTTCCCTCCATTTTCTTGGTTGGCCGACGTCTCCCTTTTGACTGGCTCAATGAAGTCGATGCGGAGGTCGACTAAATTATAGAAAAGATATGTTAATCGCAAAACTAATCTACTGAAGACACCATGCATATAGTTTTAAGATTCGTACTGGAACATGCTGCTGCTGATTGGGCGGCGGCGCAAAGTCATCATCTTCTTCATCGGCATCTCCATACATATTCAGGAACGAATCAGCTGTCCGAGCATCTTCTTTAGCGATTGGCTGGGTGGTGTTGGTCCTCGTATCTTCGTTTATTGCGTCCAACATGTATTGCCCGGCGGCCTGCTCATCACCAAAGGGGTCCATCCTTAACTGAAACCGTAAAAATGTGTTAGAGTATGTGTCCATCATTAAATGAAGCAGGAGAATTCAATTCTTTGAACGAATATGCGTGTTTGAGAGAGAGAGAGTGTGTGTATGTTAGAGGGACAGAGAAAGAGAGAGAGAGAGTTAGTGTGTGTGTGTCTGTGTGTGTTAGTGTGAGTGTGTGTGTGTGTGTGTTAGAGTGTATTAGACAGTGTGAGTGTGTGTCGTGGAATGGGGTAGAGGAACCGGTTCGAGGAACGGGGTTGAGAGTTGAGGGTCGAGGAACCGGGTCGAGGAACGGGGTTGAGGGTCGAGGTCTAGAGTTGAGGGTCGAGGGATGGCGAATGCGTGAGTTAGAGAGCGAATACGAAATTACTCATCGTCGTTACTCGTCATCGTTACTCGTCGTCGTTACACGAGTTACATGATAAATACATGAGTTACAAAAATACATGATAAATACATAAATACAAGCATTATTCACTCTCTATTTAAATACATGTTATACTTGCCTTCCTCAAACTGCTCCTGCTGCTCAAACTGCTCAGAAGATGGCTGCTCCGGGTACTGGTACTGGGGCTACTGATCAAATGGATCAACGTCTTCTCACGAACACATGGCCAAAAACAATACACAACATAAACATACATGCAAACAATAGCAAAAACTAAGAAACAGTACAACAATACATGAAAACAGCAACCAAAACTATGCTAGAACTATTCTACGTGTTACAACGATCGCGTGGACACAAAGAACGCCTAAAACGGAGCTAGAACGTGAAAACTTCACTTAAAACAAGGTCTAGGGGCTTTTCTGCAAGAAAAACTAAGTTTCTAGGGGTTTTTTCTGCAAAACCAGGGACCTATACGTAATTAAAGGGTAGACACGGGGCTTAGGATGCAAAAAGACCAGGGGCGACGGTTGGGTGGACCGCGGGTTAAATTTTAAAGAAGATCAGGGTCTAAAACATAAAAGCAGGGGCGGATTTGGAAATACTTTTCAACTAGCATGGACTGCGGGTTTATTTTGAAGAAGCTGAGGGGCTCTTTAGCAAAACACGTGGGCGCTGACCGTTATCCGCCTGGATTGACTCGGGCTCGGGTGTTTCCGGCCGTTGGATCAAGATCGGGCGGCTGAGGTCGGTTGGGCAGCGCGGGGCGGCGGCGCGAGTCGCCGGAGACGACGCTCCCGCGGTGGAGGCTCACCGGAGATGGCCGAACTCGGCCCTCCGGCGGTCAAATCGACCGGGCTTTGGGTCTATGATGGACTACGCGGCATGCGTGATCCACCTATGGCCTGTGCGGGGCTAGGGAAGGCTCGGGGCGGCGGGTTCGACGGCGGTGGCAGCTCTGCGCAGCGGCGCTCGCCGGGGCGTACGCGCTGGGCGGCTTTGGGGCTCGGATCCGGGCGCAAAAAAATGGTGGGAGCTTGGGGGACTTACCGAGGCTCGAAATCGAGCAAGGCGGCCGTGCAGGGGCGGTGGCGTCAAAGGCGAGCGGCGAGGGCGGTGCGGTGCCCGTGGACGAGTCGATGCAGGGGTCCTCTGGGACTCTTGGCTCCACGGGAAGCTTCGGGGTCGAGCTGCGAAGCCGGTGGAGGGGCCAGGGAGGTCGGAATCGCGCCGGCGACGTTGAATTTCACGGGCGGAGCACTTACCGGCGGCTAGAGCGGAGGAGGGGCGGGGGCCACTGGCGCGGGCGGACGACGCCGGACCGAGCGCAGAGAGGAAGAGGCGGCGGCGTGACAATGTGGCAGCGGCGGCACGACTATGCGACGGTGCGCGCGCGGAGATGGAGGGTGGCGGCGGTCGACCAGAGGAATGGAGGAGCAGTGGAGAATTGGGAGGAAGAAGGCAACGGGTTTATACCCCTGGCCAAAGGTACCGGGTCAAAAATTCAGCCGGTACCTATGTAGGCCTTAGGTACCGGTTGTATCTCCAACCGGTGCCTTAGGCGAGACTTAGGTACCGGTTCTCCGCATACCCGGTGCCTTAGGGCCCAACGGGCGGGAAATGAAAAGCCCCTATGGTACCGGGTGGATTAACAAAACCGGTACCTTAGGCCTTTTGCAGTTCACTTTTCAATCTTCTTTGACCCCCTTTGAACGGAATTCGTCAGTATCTCAATGGTAACTCGCGGAAATTTGGGCTTCGCGGCCACGGTTCGACTCCCGCGCGACGCCCCACTTTTTTTTTTACCCAAATAGGACCCTAAGGTACCGGTTGGATTTTCCAACCGGTACCAAAGGTTATCTTTTCTTTTCCGCTTTCTTTTTCTCTTGTAAATCTATTAATTGCCTCATAATTCGTAATAAATCTGATATTTGCATAATAAATCTGATAATTGCCTAGAAAATCAGATAATTATCTAATAAATTAAATAATTGTCTAATAGTTAAAATAATTGTCTAATAAATTTGTTATTTGCTCAATAAATTTATTAACTGCCTAGTAAATCATTCAACTAAGAAAATATTAACTATGGTTTTAGGTGCACAATAATAAATCATTTAAATGTACAATAATTTTAATTACTACATAATAAATCATTTAGGTGCATAACTAATTATTTTAATTGCATAATAAATCAAATAATTGCATAAGAAATCTAATAATGTTCACAGAAAATATTACAAGACATAATCATTCAACTAAGGGAATATTAACGATGGTTCGCTTTACAATCGTCCCTTCATTATGATCATGACGTGCGTACGGAGCCTCCTCTTCGGCTAAAAGAATACTTGTGTCAACCTCCACTGCGAACGGAGTCATATCTTCAACCTTATTGTATTCTTCTTCATCTGTGACATCGTCGACTCCCACAATTTTTCTTGTTCCTGCCAGAACAATATGGCGCTTTGCCTCATCTCCAGCACCTACAAAACTTGATTTATTCCTAGACTTGTCCTTTCTCGTTTTGCTAGACATGTCCTGCACATAGAAAACTTGAGTGACATCTTTAGCTAGGACGAATGGTTCGTCTCGATAGCCAAGCTCTTTGAGGTCTACCGTTGTCATTCCGTACTCGTCGATATCGACACCTTTTCCTGTGAGTTTAACCCATTGACAACAAAATAGAGGTATCTTCAACGGCCCATAGTCGAGTTCCCAGATCTCTTCAATGTAACCAAAATATGAGTTCGTTTGGCCACTAGAGTCGGTGGCATCTATATGGACACCACTATTTTGATTGGTGCTCTTGTTATCTTGGGCTCTTGTATAAAATGTGTAACCATTAATTTCATATCCTTGGTACATCAGGATTGAATTTGCCGGACCCCTGGCCAGCCAAGCTAGCTGCTCATGAATTTGATCGTTGGCCATGACTTCCTTCTGCAACCAGGTGGCGAATGTATTGTTATGATGTTTTGTAATCCATGTCTCAGACTTCAAAGGGTATATACTTCGCACAATTTGCATGTGCTCCTCCATGTATGGAGCCACCAAGGCTGATTGTTGCAGAACTGTGAGATGTGCTTTGCTCAACGTGGCATGATCTGTGGCATTTACTAATTTTCTTCCAAGTGTGCCCTTTCCAATCAGCCGCCCCTCATGACGTGATACTGGAATCCCAATTGGGCAGAGTTCTTCCACATAGTCAACACAAAATTCAATGACCTCCTTTGTGACGTAACCCTTCGCAATGCTTCCTTCTGGACGAGCCGGATTACGAACGTATTTCTTTAGTACTGCAATGTATCGTTCAAAAGGGAACATATTATGAAGGAAAACAGGACCGAGAATACCAATCTCTTTGACTAGGTGAACTAGAAGATGCGTCATAATATTGAAGAATGATGGAGGAAATATCATTTCAAGACTGACTAAACTTTGGACAACATCCTCTTGTAGCCTGCTTAAACTCGATGGATCGATTGCCTTCTGAGAAATTGTGTTGAGAAATGCGCATAGCTTTATGATTATTGCTCGAACATTAGATGGTAGAATACCTCTAAGTGCAATTGGAATCAATTGCGTCATCAACACGTGACAGTCATGGGACTTTACGTGTGCGAATTTCTTCTCTTTCAAGTTCAGTAGCCTCTTTATATTCGAAGAGTAGCATGATGGGACCTTGATACTGTTCAAACAGTCGAACATACTTTGCTTCTCTTCCTTACTAAGAGTGTAGCACGCAAGACCTAGATAATGACGTCCTTTATCCCTTTTTTCTGGATGTAGGGCGGCCCGTTGTTTCATACGTTGAAGATCTTGCCGCGCTTCCAATGTATCCTTTGCCTTACCGTAGACACCAAGTAAACCTAGAAGGTTCACACAAAGATTTTTTGTTAGGTGCATCACATCAATTGCGTGGCGGATGTCTAAGACTTCCCAATAAGGTAACTCCCAAAAAATACTCTTCTTCTTCCACATAGGTGCACGTCCATCATCACTCTGCACTGATTTGCTGTTGGGTCCTTTTCCGAATACTACTTTTATATCTTTGACAATTTCAAACACCATTTTCCCACAATGGTGCCTAGGCTTGGTACGATGATCTGCCTTTCCATCGTAGTGAGCATGCCTCCTCCTTAATGGGTGCTTGATCGGAAGAAATCGACGATGACCCATATACACGATCTTCCTACAGTGCTTGAGGTACATGCTGTCGGTTTCTTCTAAACAATGGGTGCATGCCCTATAACCCTTATTGGATTGTCCGGAGAGGTTACTTAGTGCTGGCCAATCGTTGGTGGTTACGAAAAGCAATGCACGCAGGTTAAAATGATCCTCTGCGTGCGCATCCCACATACGAACACCCTCATCTTTCCACAACAATAGAAGATCCTCAATCAGTGGTTTCAGATACACATCTATATCGTTACCGGGTTGCTTCGGGCCGGGGATAAGCACCGGCATCATAATGAATTTCCGCTTGATACACAACCAGGGAGGAAGGTTGTATATACAGAGTGTTACAGGCCAGGTACTATGACCACTACTCTGCTCACCGAAAGGATTCATGCCATCCGTACTTAAGCCGAACCTTATATTCCTCGCTTCATTTGCAAATGTTGTGAATGTTCTGTCCACTTTTCTCCACTGCGACCCATCAGTGGGGTGTCTCAACATATTGTCTTGCTTACGTTCTTCTTTGTGCCATTGCATCAATTTAGCATTCGTTTTGTTCATGAACAAACGTTTCAGATGTGGTATTAGAGGAAAATACCACATCACCTTGGCAGGCACCCTCTTCTTGACACGCATCCCCTCAATGTCGCCTGGATCATCTCGAGGGATCTTATACCGGCATGCGTTGAATACAGGGCATGAATCCAAATTTTCATACTCACCTCGATATAGGATGCAGTCATTAGGACAAGCATGTATCTTCTGTGCCTCTAATCCTAAAGGACAAACAACTTTTTTTGCCTCGTATGTTGTCTCCGGCAAGGTGTTACCCTCAGGGAGTAAGTTTTTAATAAGTTTCAGCAACTCCTCGAATCCCTTGTCAGACAAACCATTTGATGCCTTCCATTGCAATAATTCCAATGTGGTACCCAACTTCTTTTGGTCTTGTTTGCAATCAGGGTACAACAATGTTCTGTAGTCCTCCAACATACGCTTCAGATCTCTCGATTCCTTTTCTGTTTCGCAACCTTCCTCAGCTTCGCGCAGCATCTGACCAAGATCATCTTCTACAATGTATCCTTCAGTATCTTCTTCAGGCTCACCCATTGCAGTGTCGTTGAAAAAGGAATTATAATTGGCTGCAAAGTCAGGAATCCTGTCCTCTTCTTCTACATTATTATCCAGCTCAATTCCTCTTTCGCCATGCTTGGTCCAAACATAGTAGTTCGGCATGAAACCACTATTGAACAAGTGACTATGGATGGTTCTTGATGATGAGTAATCCTTCTCATTCTTACAGAATTTGCATGGACAACGAACGAAACCGTCATACTTGTGTTTCTCGGCCGCTTCTATGAATTCATGCACGCCATCAATGAACTCCTTTGAACGCCGATCGGCCATGTACATCCATTGCCGACTCATCTAGGTCCACAATACATTTATATACATCATTGTAGTGTACAAATAATACATTCATACTATATTAAATTTGAATTCAAATATATAATTGATAATGCTTATAACTATAATAAATAGATACTATTCACTTATGAAATAAATTAAATGATAACTGCTTCTAAAAACCAATTGCTAAGTTATGGAGAAAAATAACTAACTTTTTTTGAAGAAAAAAAATCGCCTCCCCTCCCCTCACTCAGCTGCCATGAACAGTGAGTTCATGGCAGCTTGGAGGGGGAGGGGTTGGGGTATTTATAGGCGTGGCTCAAAGGCACCGGTTGGTGCTCAACAACCGGTGCCAAACAAAAGGCATAGGCACTGGTTGATGTTACTAACCGGTGCCTTTGTTGTGGGCACGTGGCGGCACCGGGCCATGGCAAAATCCGGTGCCATTGTCCACCCTTTAGGCACCGGTTGGTTCCACCAACCGGTACCTATTCCTCCATGTGCTTTTGGTACCGGTTGGTGGCACTAACCGGTTCCTATATTGAAGTTTTGGTACCGGATGATGCTTTAACCCGGTACCAAACACCTTACCTTTGATCGCCGCTGGCCAAAGGTACCAGTTGCTTTTGCAACCGGTACTGATGCGTGGCATTAGTACCGGTTGCAACAGCAGCTGGTACCTTTGGCCAGGACCTTTGGCCTGTTTTCTAGTAGTGCATCCAACCCTATCCTTGATCAGTTCAAGAAATGTCATGCCGTTGAAGAGATCCCATTCACGGAGACAGTTTGAAGAAGATTCATCATCATCTGATGATGACTACTTTATATTAGGAGCTGCTCAAATTGTCCATAGTTTTTCCAATGTCAGAAGAAGTCATGGTGGCTTTGTCCCTGGGCGTACGAAGATTTATCGTGACAGGCAAGGAGGCCACGACAGGATGTTTCGAGATTATTTGGTGGTTAATCCAACATTTGGACCAGCAATTTTCCGTCGCAGGTTGATATTGTTTCTCTTCGGATTTATTTGAATTTTGTGAGTAATTGTTATTAGATTGTTTTAATTTACATTAACTCGTTTCAGGTTCAGGATGTCTAGGGAGCTTTTTCTAAGAATAATGAATGCTGTCGAAGCGCATGATGACTACTTTGTGCAAAAACGGGATTGTTGCAATGAACTGGGATTGAGTTGCTTCCAAAAAGTCACTGCCGCTTTTCGGATGCTTACTTATGGGGTGCCAGCTGATGCTACAGATGAGTATGTTCGCATTGGCAAAAGCACAGTGCTAGAGAGCCTACGTCGGTTTGTGGGTGCAGTTGTCGAGATTTTAGAAGATGAGTACTTGAGATATCCCAATCAGGCAGATACAAAACGCTTACTGGCACTCGGTGAGAATAAAGGGTTTCCAGGAATGTTAGGGTCCATCGATTATATGCACTAGGCATGGAAGAACCGTCCGTATGAAAAACAAGGTCAATATAAAGGGCATGTGGACAAGCCCACTATCGTTTTGGAGGCAGTTGCTTCACATGACCTTCGGATATGGCATGCCTTCTTCGGAATGCCAGGTTCACATAATGATATCAATGTTCTTCACCGGTCTCCTTTGTTTGCAAACTTGGCAGAAGGTACAGCTCCACAGGTTAATTATACCGTTAATGGGCATGAGTACACTATGGGTTACTATCTAGCTGATGGTATATACCCTCATGGGCTACTATAGTCAGGTCCATCACTCTTCCTATGGGGAACAAGAGACAGTACTTTGCCAAGGCGCAAGAAGCAGCAAGGAAGGATGTAGAGCGGGCTTTCAGAGTTCTGCAGGCTAGGTTCCCCATTGTTCGAGGACCAGCTCGCTTTTGGGACACATATACATTGGCATTGATCATGAGGGCTTGTGTGATCATGCACAACATGATCGTTGAGGATGAAGGATCGGTCGACCCCGACGAGCGTTTCGATGGCGGTGGTCAAAATGTGCAACCCGGTCGTGGGCAGGCTACTCGTACTCTTGATGAATTAATTGAAGCGCACAGAAAGATCAGAGACGATGAAACACATTTTCAGTTGAAGGAAGACCTCATCGAGCACCTGTGGAGTCATTATCCGGATTTATATTAGTTGCATATTTTTTTTTCAAGAGTGTAATAAATTTGTTTCAAGTACTTTGTACGAGTCATTGTCCGGTTGAACTCAATCATTTGCCGTACTATTTCCAACTCGATTTAATTGGATCAGATAGAATAACAGAATAACAGAGGTAATCATGCCGGTCCATGCAGGAATCATTCACTGACACAATCTGCAGCAAAGCATGTATTCGATGTGACCACATTAACATGAGGTCCAGTGCTTCATGCACACCAGTACGGTAGATTATTCACCCAAACAATGAGCATGCACTAGTACAGAATTTTATCCACGCAAACAAATTTAAAACAGTACCATGAATCAAAGGCTCTCACGCTCAAATTAAACAAAAGTTCTGGAGCTGAAAGTAAACAAAGGTTCTCAACATGAAATTAAACAAAGCTAAAATATGGAATTGATTTTGTTTAAACTAACACTAATTTTCCATGCGACGTGTTATGATCTTCTTTTGCATGACCTCAATGTACTGCCGCTGAATCGGATCTAGAGTTGTCTTGTCCACAAACATTATTGCATTTTCTTCCTTCATCAAGTCCGCTTCGGCCTTCATGATTTCTGCTGCAGCCAATTTTCCTTTATTTTCCGCTTTTTTTCTCTAACTCTAGTCACTACTACAGAATATGCCTTTATTCCAGGCCATTTGTCCCGGCAGCCTTTGGGCCCGGGACAATAGGTGACTTTTGTCCCGGGTCCAACGACTAGCCGGGCCAGCGGGGGGGGGGGGGACAGCCTTTTGTCCCGGTTGGAGACAAAAGGCCCCCCGGTTGGAGACAAAAGGCCCCCCTTTTGTCCCGGTTGGTGTCTCCAAACGGGACAAAAGGCCTTGGCCCCCTTATCCCCTTCCCTCTCCCCCGCCCGAGCCATTCAGCTCACTTGTTTCTTGCTGTTCTTGGCTCGGGAGAGAGGAGTTTTTGCTCATTTCTTCACCACATTTGTGAAGATCTTTGATTCCCCGTCCATCCATCGGCGCTAAAGGTTTGGGGCTTGTTTTTCTCTTCTTCCTTGGTTTGTATAGCTCATTTCATGCTTTAGAAATAGAGAAAATGTGTAGCTAGCTCATTTCTTGGACATTTAGCTAGATTGCATATGTAGGTGTGATTTTCTTTTAGATTTAGATGAGTATGTGGATAGTAGAAATTTTTAGAATGAGTGTAGACACTTCATGTGATGTACTTGTATATATGGCCATATTGTGGATAGTTGATTTTTGTATTCATGAATGAATTAATGAAATGAGTATATTAGAATTTTTTGTATTATGAATGGATTATTTTGACACTCTAGTGATGTATTTATTCAGGCTCACATTGAAACCATCTAGAAGCTAAAAAAATCTTTATTTCGAAACAAGTATACGTCATTAATCTCCATCCAACGGTGATGGCACTACCTTTCGGGGATACACGATGCGCTATAAGGACGTCGCGAATCGGTTGGTTGCGTCACCAGCACTTCCGATTGATAAGAAGATAGCATTTGACGCAGTCAGCATAGCCGTTGTTGTACTGAGAGCATATCAACGAGCACGCTGCCTGTGCCAAGTGCTGTGCCTATTAATCGTAAATGTTGGTGCTGCGACTGGCCGATTGGTGACATCCTTGTACCGCACCGTGTCCCCCGAAAGGCAGTGTCATCACCGCAGGGTTGAGGTTACTAACTTATACATTTTCAGAAATAAAGGTTTATTTTTCTTCTAGAGGGTTTCTGGATATTGAAAAGAGTGTACTCCTGGAACTGAAGGGTGTCAAAGTAATTAGAAGTTATAGAGATTTCTTTCAATTAATTAGAGATTTCTTGAGGATTAATGATACATTTCGTCTTTTTTATATGATTTCATTGTTATTTGCAAGAGTTATTAATCTGATCATTGTAATTGTAATAGTAAATAATTTTTGCATTGTAATGGTAAGAATTTATAATTTTGTGGAAAATAAAGGTATTTTTCAGTAAAATATGGCTTCAGCAGCTGGAGCGAGTGGTGCCGGTGGGGGTGATCGTTGTCCTTCTGGAGAGAAGGGCACAACTCGAGTAGGTCGTCGGTCCAAAAAACCTAGTGCTTTTCATAGGGCAGCGCTCCGTTATTTGGAAAAAGAATATAGAGAATGCATGGCAAGGGGCGAGGAACCTCCTTTTGATCTTGAGGATTTATTGCGGCGTTACGGTTCGTCACCACCAAACTCGGAGGTTTCAGCTCTGCCATCTTCTTCTGCGCCAGCAAGAAATCCGTTAGAGTATTCTGCGTTCCAACGCAAGGACGGTTGAAAACCTATGTGTTGTTGTCCGAATTTTTAAGTTTCATGTATAGTACTCCTTTGTTAAGTTCTGTAATGGATTAAGTACTCCTTTTAATTAATCAAAATGTATGATGAATATTGCATATCTTTTAATTATTCATGTTATGTTACATTTAGTTTAATTTAGGTTTGATATATTTTATTTATTCGATACGTGTAAAGAATTCAAATTCGATTTATTTAAAATGCAGATGGACCGGCAATGGATGTACAATGCTGACCAACGTTCGAAAGAATTCATTGATGGCCTGCATTATTTTTTGTTTGTGGCTGAGGGAAACAAGCAGAATGGTTTTATGTGCTGTTCGTGTGTTCATTGCAACAATAACAAGGATTACTCATCTTCAAGAATCCTACACAGCCACATTTTCGCAAATGGTTTCATGGAGAAGTATGTTTGTTGGACAAAGCACGGAGAACAGGGGGTTACCATGGAAGACAATGAAGAAGAAGATTTTGACGACCACTTTCCCGGGAATGCTGGAATCGGTGCATTCGATGACGATATTCCCATGGAAGAGCCCGAAGTAGATGTAGCAGAAAATGATCCCAACGACGATCTGGGGCAGACATTGCACAATGTGCAGGTAGACTGTGAGAGTGAAACGGAGAGATTGAAGTTCCAGAAGTTGTTAGAGGACCACCGTAAGTTGTTGTACCCAGATTGTCAAAATGGATTGAAGAAACTTGGCACCACCTTGGAGTTGCTGCAATGGAAGGCGACAAATGGTGTATCCGACAAGGGATTTGGTGAATTACTCAAACTTGTTAAAAAAATGCTTCCTAAGGACAACAAATTGCCTGCCACAACGTATGAAGCCAAACAACTTGTTTGCCCTTTAGGATTGGAAGTGTGTAAGATACATGCATGCCCCAACGACTGCATCCTCTACCGAGGCGAGTACAAGAATTTGGATGCATGTCCTGTATGCAGTGCATTGCGTTACAGGATTAGAAAAGATGATCCTGGAGATGTCGAGGGGGAGCCTCCCCGGAAGAGAGTTCCTGCGAAGGTCATGTGGTATTCGCCTATAATACCACGTTTGAAGCATCTGTTTAGAAATAAAGATAATGCTAAGTTGATGCGATGGAACAAAGAGGAACGCAAGAAAGACTCGATGTTGAGACACCCCGCTGATGGGTCGCAGTGGAGAAAAATAGATAGAACGTACCCTGAATTTGATTTGGATGCGAGAAACATAAGGTTCGGTTTGAGTACGGATGGCATGAATCCTTTTGGTGAGATGAGCAGTGGTCATAGCACTTGGCCTGTGACTCTTTGTATGTACAATCTTCCACCATGGCTCTGCATGAAACGAAAGTTCATCATGATGCCAGTGCTTATCCCGGGTCCAAAGCAGCCCGAAAATGACATTGATGTGTACCTAAGACCATTGGTCGAAGAACTCTTATTGCTCTGGGGCGATGAAGGTGTACGGATGTGGGATGAATACAAACAGAAAAACTTCAACCTACGAGCATTGCTGTTCGTAACGATCAATGACTGGCCTGCTCTTAGTAACTTGTCAGGACATTCGAACAAGGGATACAAAGCATGCACTCACTGGTTAGATGATACCGATAATATATGGTTGACTCACTGTAGGAAGGTTGTATACATGGGTCATCGTCGGTTTCTTCCCATCAGGCATGCGGTACGAAAGAAGGGCAAGCATTTCAAAGGCCAAGCGGACCACCGAACAAAACCGATGCACCGTAGTGGTAAAGATGTCTTCAACATGGTAAAAGATCTAGAAGTTATTTTTGGAAAGGGATCTGGTAGCCAACCTGTTCCGAACGAAAACGGAATGGCGCCCATGTGGAAGAAGAAATCTATATTTTGGGAGCTACCATATTGGGAAGTCTTAGATGTTCGTCATGCAATTGATGTGAGGCACCTCACGAAGAATTTTTGCGTCAACCTGATAGCATTCTTGGGAGTGTACGGAAAGACAAAAGATATAGTAGAAGCATGTCAAGAATTACAACGTATGGAAGAATGAGATGCCTTACATCCACAACAGCGAGATAATGGACGACAATACTTAAGTCCTGCCAGCTATACTCTTAGCAAGGAAGAGAAAGAAACCATGTTTGACTGCTTGAGCAGTATAAAGGTTCCATCTGGATACTCATCCAATATAAAAGGAATCCTAAATTTGGCAGAGAAGAAATTTACAAATCTCAAGTCCCATGACTGCCATGTGCTTATGACCGAACTTCTTTCGGTTGTGCTACGGGGGATTCTGCCTGATAATGTCCGATTAACCATCGTGAAGATATGTGCCTTCCTCAACGCAGTTTCTCAGAAGATAATTGACCTGGAGAATTTGATAAAGCTGCAAAACGATGTGGTGCAATGTCTTGTTGGCTTTGAGCTGATATTTCCACCATCTTTCTTCAACATCATGACACATCTTCTAGTGCACCTTGTGAAAGAGATTGATATCCTCGGACCAGTATTTCTACACAACATGTTCCCATTCGAAAGGTTCATAGGGGTACTCAAGAAATGTGTTCGTAATCGAGCTCGTCTAGAAGGAAGCATCGCCAGTGCCTACGGAACTGAGGATGTCATTGACTTTTGTGTTGACTTTATTGATGACCTTAAACCGATTGGAGTCCCTGAATCGCGATATGAGGGGAGACTAACTGGAAAGGGTACATTAGGAAAGAAATCTTATGTCTGCACAGATGATTTCTCATTCAAAAAAGTGCATTATACGGTTCTTTAACAATCATCCTTGGTTGACCCATATATCGAGGAACACAAGAAAATTCTGCTCTCCAATTTCCCAGAAAAGTCTGAGGCATGGATTACACATGAGCACATGAACACTTTCTGCAGCTGGTTGCGGAAGCATCTAATGCATAACATGGATATAAGTGAACAACTGTTCTTATTAGATAGGGGACCATCTTGGAATATCTTAACATACCAAGGGTACGAGATAAATGGAAACACATTTTATACGATAGCCCAAGATAAAAAGAGTACCAACCAAAACAACGGTGTTCGTATGGATGCCACGGACAATAATGGAAAAAAGACACATATTATGGCTACATTGAAGAGATATGAGAGCTGGATTACGGTCCTAATTTCAAGGTGCCTCTATTTCGTTGCCAATGGGTTAAGCTATCAGGAGGAGGGGTAACAAAAGATGAGTATGTGATGACAATAGTTGATCTCAACAATCTTGGGTATAGAGATGAGCCATTTGTCCTAGCTCAGGATGTCGCTCAGGTTTTCTACATTAAGGACATGTCCAGCAAGCCAAAGAAGGTGATAAACAAGCAAAATGATGAGCCTAAGCGACACATAGTTCTATCAGGAAAGAGAAACATCGTTGGAGTGGAGGACAAGACAGACTTGTCAGAAGAATATAATAATTTTGTTGCCTTTCCACCTTTCGAAGTAAATGCTGATCCATGCATCCTGCTAGCCAATGATGATGCTCCATACTTGCGCCGTGATCATAATCAAGGGACATTTGTGAAGAGAAAGTCTATTACCGCTAATCATTTATGTACTTGAATCATTTTATATTATTGTATAAAAATGTAATCGCAATTCGAATACTTTTATTATATATGTACTGTACAATTATACTTTATGTGTTATATATATCATTTTTTATATTTTTCACTTAATTACCAGACTCAATTATAATTTTCATTCAATAATGGATTACTGAACTAATTTTATTTATTTCATGAAATTACATTCACATTAACACACTATACTCTCTCACTAACACACACACTATCTCTCAAACTCACACACTACTCATTAATATCATGAAATTACTTAATTTTATGTCAAATTCACTTTTTAAACATTAATATCGTGATAGAATCCACTTTCTGTCGAAAAGCAACAGTTTGAAAAAATTTGTTCACCTAATATATTTTTGCATGGTCAAAATAACAAATATGATTTCAAAAAAAAAATTAGATATTTCGTTGACCCAATCACTTGAATGAAAATTAATTATTTTTGTTGCGTGTATCAAGTTTATATAGAGATAAGAAATTTTGTTCCATAATTTTTGGAATCAAAATTTATTAACTGAATTAACAAATGAAATCCTATTTTAAAAGAGAAATAAAAAAAAACAAAAACAAACATAAGATTTGGCGGGAATGAGGGAAAACGGGCCCCTTTTGTCCCGAGTGGTAGATCCACCCGGGACTAAAGGTGGGCCGCGGGCTGGGAATTTTCCTGGCCCGCCAAAAAATATCTTTTGTCCCGGGTGGAGCCACGACCCGGGACAAAAGGCCCTTTTGTCCCGGGTGGTGGATTCACCCGGGACAAAAGGGGGGGCCTTTTGTCCCCGGTGAAGCCACCACCCGGGACAAAAGGGCCTTTTGTCCCGGGTCGTGGCTCCACCCGGGACAAAAGGCCCCCACCCCTGTATCTCCCTTCTTCCTCCCCCTTCCCCAACACTTGGTGGTTTTCTTGATCTGCATCGCGTCGCCGTCGTCCCCTGCTCCCACCGCGCCTCCTGCTCGCCGCCGCCGCTGTCCCCGAGCGCCGCCGACCTCCGCCGCCCGAGTTCCGCCGCCCCATCGCGCCGTCGGTGCCGAGCTTCGCCGTCCCCGAGCGCCGTCGACGTCCCCCACGAGCAACGCACGCCCGAGCTCGATCCGCCGCCCGAGTGCCGTCAGGCCGCCTCCACGCCGCCGTTCCGCACCTTTGGAGTCGTCGGTGAGGTTCGCCGCCGTGTCCTCCACCCTGTGCGTGCCTCCCCTGGCTCGCTCCGGCCCCGCCTCCGTCGCGCCGGCCGTCGTGTGCCTCAACGCCGCCGCCCCCGCCCCTGCACGCCGCCGGCTACGCCTCGACATCGCCGCGCCGCCGCCTCGCCGCTACTCCACCCGCCGGCATGCCTCAACGCCGACGCCGCACTGTCGTCCTTGTCCCTAACGTGGTATGGGCCGGCCGCCGGCCATTTCTTTTTTTTCTTTTACTATAGAATTATATATATATTATTTGTTTCTATTAGTAAATATTAACTACAATTTAATTATAGAGATATTTTTGTTGAATTTAATTAAGGTATAAGGTTTCCATTATTTGATATTATCTAGAATTTAGTTATTAGATATATGAGAATTATGGAGAATTTAGAGAGAAATAGAGAAGAAAATGCTTTTAATTATTTAAATAGAGAGTGTATAATGTATTAGAGAATTAGAGAGTGTATAATGTATTTATTATTTAATTATGTCATTCAAAGACTTTAATTGTCTTGTATTCATTATTTACATATGCCATTCATAGACTTTAATTTATCATGTATTTATTATTTAATTATGTCATTCAAAGACTTTAATTACATGTATTCTTTATTCTTAATTGAAAGGTGTCATTTACATTACTTCTTTATATTCACCGACGCTCTCTCCTTCTCACCGACGCTCGCTCACTCACTCACTCACATACACACACACTCACTCACTCGGTCGCTCACTCGTTCAATACTCAAACCGTTACCGAACATAGTCCCCTTCTCGTTACCGCTTGGAAATGGTTAGAGTATTTGCCATCTAAATGTCCATGTAAACGTAGTCCGATCCAAACATAGTCCCCTTCTCGACCTCGTCCATGTAAACGAATTTTGATCCAATCCTCGCAAATATGTACATTTTTTAGAGAATTTTTTAAGGGTTTTATTTGTATTCATATTTTAGTTACGATGGACCCGCGACACATAGATGTGGAAGACAAACATTTCCTATTGAATATGATTGGCGAAGGTCAAGGAGATATCCCTGAACAAGCTGATGATGACAGCAATACAGACATATATTTGAATATGTCCGGTGATGGAATTGAGCCACCATCTATTCAGGATGACGCTGCTGGTGAACAAAGTGCTAATGTACATATCACAACTATACTTATTTGTAGTGAAAATCATATTTTCATCTGAATCTATATGAATACTATGAATGTTTTTTTATAGTCGTCTGGATCATCGTCGCAGCAGAAAAAGACGAAGCGAGGCCCGACAAAAAAACTGGAAGGGCGGTTCATTATAACGGAAGTTGGTCCAGATGGCGAACCGATCGCTCCAGAAGATGCCGCCAAAAAATTCAGAAGACAATCCGGATGTATTGTTAGGGACCACATCCCGATTAGCTTCAGGCTCTGGAAAGCTTCCAATCCAAGCGAGGAACGGGATGCGGTACCCGAAAGAGAAAAAGAATGGTGCTGGCAGGAGCTTAAGAAAAACTTCACGGTTCCAGCTAAATCCGAAGAGATATGTAAGCGCTGGACCCTGAGTAAGATGGCCGAACAGCTGCAATCATTCAAGAAAATTTTGACGAAGAAATATATCAAGATCGGGACCACACCCGTATTTACCGGCGAGCTCGAAAAGCTCAGGGGTCACTGGGATGCATTTGTGGAATACAAGTCTTCAGATCTTGGGCTTCAGAAGGTGCAGAAGGTCAAAGACAACAGCTCGAAGAAAGTGTACCATCACACTCTAGGCCAAGGAGGCTACAAGCTTGCAATACCCAAATAGGAGAAGATGGAGCAAGATTTGCTTGACAGAGGCATCCAACCTGCGACCATGAACTGGCCTGAAAGGTCAAGGACCTGGTTTTATGGTCACGGGGAAGCTTGGACCCATTGACTGGTGACTGCATCTATGGGCCAAACATCCAGCGAGCAGCCCAGAGACTACAGGAGGCCATACAAGCAGCGGCCGAGGGAACATTCCAGCCGGATAGAGAGAGGGACGAGCTGACTTACGCCCTTGGGAATCCAAAGCATCCGGGCCGCACAAGAGGAAAAGGCGTGGTTCCGTGGAAGTATGGGTTCAGGGATTACATTGAATCATATAGAAGCCGGCAAAGAAGAAAGAATGATGAGCGGGAGCACTTGCGAAGGCTAGAGGAACGGTTCATGTCACACGATCAAAGACTGGAGGAAGAGGTTCAACGCCAAGTGGCCATAGCAATGAGCCAGCAACAGCAAGCGCAAACGGTGCCTCCAGAGCCTAATGTCGCAGCCGATCATCTATCTCTGCGGAAAAGCAGCTACGCTTTCACAGACGTCGCCGTCGCCGAGCCAACGGGGATCCAGACCGCAGTTGAAGCGACGGCCCCGCAGTGATTTCCAGTGGATGAGATCACCCAGCGGACACCTTGTGACCTGCAGACTGCCGTTAATAACTTAATGTTCACTATTGCGTACGGTACCGCCATGCCAACCCAACCAGGCGACGTGTACCACGGGCAGCAAATTCCGCTAGGATACACAAGAGTTGGCGTGGAGCTGGTGTGCCAGGGTTGGGAGATGCTCGAGCTTGATATTCCTAGAGGCGATGGGGAGAGGACACTAGCAGAAGCCTTTCATGGCTACATCCTATGGGATAAGCACTACATTGTCCTAAAGTCGGATGATCAAACACCAAGACCGGCATCTCAGCATGCCTCTCCAAGGCCGGCATCTCCGCAAAACTCCACAAGGGCAGCACTGTCTCGGCAAGGTTCACCGGCACATTCTCCATCACCATCATCTCATGTGCCAATGAACACTCAGGCGTCACCGTCGCCTCCATGGTCACCCCCTCCGCCGCCGGCAAAGAAGCAGAAACGGCCGCCGGCAAAGAAGGTAGCTGCACCAGCTAAGGAGCCTCCAAAGAAGAAGGAAAAGGAGAAGAAAATCAAGGAGGCTCCTATTAAACCCTGGAACATGAGCCTTGAAGAATGCGATCGGATAACTCAAGAAAGAGTTAAAGAGCACTTCAAGCCGAAGCCAAAGCCGGAGCCCGAGAAAGTGATAAATCCGATAGATTTGAAATTTTTAAGGGAATGTGTGAAGCAAATAAGAGAAAATTCATTCCGAGAGACCCCCCTTCAGACTACGAACGCACAATTATCAAAACTACTGAGAAAAAGAAGAGACAATCAAAGTCGTCGTCGTCCGTCGTTCCACAGCTGGGAGCCCAAAAGAAACAATCAATAGAGCCTCTCGTAGTGGGACAGACGACGCAAGAACAAGACTTTGTTACATTTTTGAAAGAATCAAACCTGACGGCGGCTCAGATTGTAGGGGGAGAAGATATTCCAAAGGCCGATGTGGTCGTCAAATTGACGTATGAGATCGACAAATCTCTTGTACCCCCAAAGTAGTGTCCGTGCTTCCAACACAAATGTATAAGCTGCACCAGCACTACATGCGTGCGATGGCCAATTGCATCTTCATGTAAGGCGCAAAGATTAAAGATGACGATTTCTTACGGGGGGAGGCCATTATATGGATAAACTGGGAAGAAATTTACCAACTATTCCATCAGCAGGCCCTCGACATCTCTATGGTCGGCTTGTGGGTTCTGTAATTATTTTACTCTCCTTACGTATTGTTTTGCATGATCTCAACATACTGATCTCTTGATTTATTCGGTATCATGTAGAATTGAGATACAAACTTGCAGGAGAAAGGGATACTCTCACCTCGGCTTCATCGACCCAATTACTTGTAATTGGAGGATTCTACGCGAAACTGCCGATGAGCTATACAAAAACTTGTTCAAGTATATAAGCGTTCAACACAACAAGCAAATGATATTGTTTCCTTACAACTTTGCGTGAGTGATTCCTTCCATCTAACTCTTTCTATTCTGTAATCGAATTATTTAAACCTTAACTACCAAGAACTACCTTCGTATAATCTTGCAGTGAACACTGGCCTAATTGTCATAATTCCGAGAAGAGCCTACTCGTGGTTATGGACTCATTGAGGAGACCTCCAGAACAATACGAAAATCTTCTTAACATGTTGAGCAATTCAAGAACAATTGTCCGGATTTATTGTTGAGCAATCCTCGATCCAAAGGCGAATTCTACTATGATGGACTATCTAATATTGACAATCGCAGCAAATATGATAATATATGTGTATATATGTAATTAAGAAAGAATTACCTATGTAAATATATGTGTGTGTATGTATTAAATTTCTATTTATGAGTATGTATGTATTATGTATAAAGCACTCCAATAATATATATGTGTATATATATATATATATATATATATATATATATATATATATATATATATATATATATATATATATAATATTGGTCCTAGACATTTTCATATGTAAAGGAATTCACATGTACAGATATGTGTATACATATATATAAGTGAATTAATTTATATATGAAAACTATCTAGGACAAATATTATATAAGTAACTATATATATATATATATATTAGTGGAGATCATACACACTGAATTCCAATACATAAGTTTAATTGAAATGCAAAGGTATAATTGAAATAAAAAAGAATTGAGAAAAAAAATAGAAAAAAGGACCTTTTGTCCCGGTTGGTAACACCAACCGGGACTAAAGGGTGCGCCAGCCACGTGGGCGCTGGCAGCACCTTTTGTCCCGGTTAGTGTTACCAACCGGGACAAAAGGTCCTCTTTTGTCCCTGTTGTCAGACCCGGGACAAAAGGGCACCCCCTTTTGTCCCGGACTAGCGTTCCCGGTTGGGAAAACGGGACAACAGGGGTTTCCCAACCGGGACAAATCAACGTTTTTGTAGTAGTGAGTGCAGCCTTGTCCACCTCAAGCGTAGCCATAATCCTCTCTTTTTTGCTTCCACTTTTTCTTTGTCGGAGGCCTCCTTCTTCGCCCACATGTTGTTGAATGCCTCCAATGCTTAGGAGTTGTATTTTGACACGGGGATTTGATAGGGTTCCGACTTCTAACAGGTACAGACCTCCCCACCCTATATATATGAAGGGCCACGGCCGATTGAGGGTAATCCCAATCGATTCACACATTTATCCTTTACTTTTCCCTCCAAACCCTAACTTTTCCAATCTCATTTGCTGTTTTTCGCTCGTCTCCACAGCGTTCGATGGCGTTCTGAGTGGCCTGCCGACCTCAGAGCAACCCTAGATCCACGAGCTCCGACGGGGTCCCTCCCGAGCTCGAGGTTTTAGGTCTTCGTGGCGTTCTCTGTAGAACCGGTTTGACCGGTCACCATAACCGGTCTGACCGGTCTGTGCGCAGGGAGCCCGTTGGTGAAGATCGTGTCGACGATCAACGCGCGTTCTAGCGCATTCGAGTGTGTTGGCGCAAATTAGTGTCAACAGCACCAACATTCTACAAGATTGAACGTCTTCTTGTCTTTGTCTACTATTGGGTACATCTTGAGTGCATCTGAAAGCTGAACAAATAATTTTTCAATGTACAAATATTATTAGAATAAACAATATTCATATAAAATAGGAAAACATATGACATACCATGTCTTGCCCGGTTGCTCCACTTTTCGGCCTACACTCAACGTGGTCATAGACGGCACAAAACTTGTTAACTTGAGTCTGAATTGTCAGCCACCTATGCATAATGGCACTCTTCGACCTCTCAGTTGTAGTTTTTTTGTTCTTCTAGAAGAAGGCATGCACTCTCTTCCAAAAACCTTCTTTTGTTTGATTGGCCCCATGAATGGGGTCTTTGCTGATGTTCAACCATCCTGAGCATATAACTTTATCTTCCTTTGGGTCAAAATTTTTGTCCTCTTGGATCCCTTTCTAGCTCCACTTGCTTACATCTCAACTTCAACTTGATCAACTTCCTGGACACTCTCAGTTTCTTGTGTCCTCGGAATGTTCATGGCATCCAAACCAACAACAACATCATCATTGTCACCATCCAGAAGAATATCTGACAGAAAGTCATCTCCATCCATCTATGAGTATAAAAAAAATATACAAATTAGTTTAATGTACAACAACAATAGATAAAAGTACATGAAAAGGTAAAAGTAAAACATGGACAAACCATGATCGGTACTTCTACTGTCCTGCTCAAGTACACTACTACTACTATCATCGATCTAGATGTAGCCTGATCAAGTACATAAAGAAAACAAATCAACCCTAGGCTCACTCTCAAGGCTCAGCCATGTCCATGGTGAGCGACCACAGCTAGGAAGGCATGAGGCCTGGGGTATGTGAGAGTAAGCTACGACCGGATGCTCTTTGCTTTTGAGACCGGCGTGGGCTGAGACACCATGGCAGGCCTGCCGGCATGGGAAGCATGCGGTTGTACCTCGACTCAGACACCGCCGGGGCAGATGACAGGACGATGGCATGGGAGTGGGCCGGCGCAGGCGGGACTCCGGCACCAGGCAGGCAGACCAGGGGACCGGTGCCGCGAGCGGACTCCAGCAACCGGCGCGGCGAGCGAGCGGTGGGTGGTTGCGAGCCGGCGAGCGGCATCGTTGGGCGAGACGACGCGAGAGCCAAAGAGATGGAATCAGCCAATCTAGGTCCGCCCATGAAATCGGTACCTAGGGTTTCAAAAGCTCCATCCATGGCGGCAGCAAGAGATCAATGGAGGGAGATGACCACAACCCTAGGCAGCAAAAGGTCCATGGAGGCGTACCTAACCCCTCGCGGTGAAGCTGATCTTGTCCACGGGCGATCGTCTGGGTGAGTGGATGATTTTCTTGAACCCTAGACCCCGCGAGCAATCGTCTTGGCGCCAGGAGAAGAAGGAGAAGGGAAGGATATCGGGGGAGGGGGAGGGGGACCGCGTGCGCAGTGGAAGTGCCGCCGCGGAAATTTCCTTCACGCGTGAAGCAACCGGTCACGCTCGCGCGAGGGAGGTGCGCGGGGTAGGCAGCGCGCAAAAATACGCTCGCCAGGGAAGATTTTGCCAACTCTACCAAATTTGCCAACCGGGATGCCAAACGATTGGAGACTACTTTTTAGAGTTTTTGGCAAAATTCTAGAATGCCAACTCCTTTTGCCAAACGATTGGAGTTGCTCTTAGTCCTAATATTAATAAAGAAAGTTTACTATAAAGTTTGGCGAGCTACACATTTTTTTTGCAAGCTACGCGTTGCAAGGCTTTATAAATTTTAATTTTTTAATACAAAGTGAGCACTTTTTATTGTTAATAATAATATCATTAAAATGGATACTTTAATTGAATTCACTCATAAAAACTAATACAATCACGGCAATAACAAATTGAATTCACTCATAAAAACTAATACAATCACGGCAATAACAAATTCAAACCACACGACAACCAGAACAGGACGCAGCAACCACGAGCCATCTCGCACGCTGTAGCAACGACCCCATAAGAATTACCAGATACCACAACGAAGCCTACAAAAAGATACGAGTTCGACGTTCGCTAATTGTGAGAACCGCCCAATTTGCACTCGGTTTAGCTGAAAATTATTGATTAATTTATTAAGATGAGAGTTAACATGTGTCCGTCTCTCGACACGCCACGTGTTAATCCACATCTTAGAGGTACTTACTCAACACAATTCACCTAAAACGATCGCAAATCCGGTAGTCCCGGTACATGTTTGCCACATGTCCAGGATTAAGCACATGTACCGTTATACAATCGCATACACAGTGCCGATGAACCACAAGAGTAGTTTTACAATACCAGAGTTCAATATAGGTTCGATATAGGAGGGTTCAAACTAAATTTCTTTACAAGTCTTGGGTTCACGAAAGTCATATTAAACAGAAACTTAAAATTTATTACATTTACATGTTCTCACGGAACTCGATTATGATAAATACATACTAAGATAATGATGCCTTGCTCAAGGACATCATTACCGCCACAACGACCTACTCCTCCCCCGCACTTGGATCAGCGGGGTAGAAGTGGCCGAACACCACTTCCGGCTCACCTGCAACTAGGTTTAGAAAGCAACCTGAGTACAAAGGTACTCGCAAGTCTTACGTGAATAAATAAGCAAGGATCATGCAATGGCTCCACAAAAGCTTTAAGGTTAAGTAATTATTACATAAGCATAAGCTCGCTAACTTAACACCTAGTAAGATTAATTATTGTTGTCCAACCCCAGATAAATTTTAGTTGGTTAAAAACATAATATGAAATATAAACGATCATAGATGTGACATGAACCAAAGCTAACAAAACCGAAACTCTCTACGAGGAATTCGACGAACCAAGAGCTTGCTCATAACTGAGAGCGCGACAATTCGAATTGATTTAAATTTTGCAAGGGTGTACTACTTTACCCACACGACGCGTGGACCATGCGACTCACCCAACCGATCACGCCGGGCAAGGGGGTACTCACGTCAACCGTTCCCAACAAGACTCAACCGTTGAGGGTACGCCAGCTTGCGCGGAGAGTAACCTAGGTCCACCGGAGACACCCCTAAGCCTCTCTGCATAGCCCCTTGGCCACGCATCTGGGACCGGGCCTCAATGATCAAGTCAAAGAAGGTAATTTGCTCATCCGTACCATTATTTTGATTGTGGTAGCACGGAAAGATGCTCAAAGTCGATGGCATCCACGGACGGTCCTTAAACGATCCAAGCGGACTATGCCCATGTGACAACATTCTCTAGGCCCTACCATTCCACTCGAATCTCGGTACTACTATTCCAACATTACCCCAATGAACCAGTGCAATCAAGGATTATCAGTAAGTGTGATACTTCAAAACATTCCTTCCTAGCAAGCAATATAAGTATTCTAAGCAGGGCTAAGCATCTAGTCAAGTTAAGTAATTAACTGACTAACAAGTGGCAAGGACATGGATAACAATTCAAGGAAGGGTAATGCAAGAGAGTAGGTACCAAAATGCAATACATACATACTATACATACATATAGCCCAACAATACCCAAGTGAGATAGCTATACTAAATCAGATTAGATAGGTGTAAGCAATATGCTTAGCTGCTTGCCTTGGTTAACTTTGGGCTCGACCATGAACTGGGCTCTGGGTTCAGGCTCAACGGACTCGGTGGGCTCCACGGGTTCGACCTCCGATGATTCGGTCACTATAATGCATAAATGAGATGCATGCATTAGCATGATGCTATGGACAATGCAGGAGTGATATGACATGAATGTTGAATGGCACAACATGCAAGATGCACAAATGTAACACCAATGAACACGCGAGCAACGAACTCGAGCGAGAATTAAGAAAAGAACTATCACAACAAGTATAAATCTTGGAATAAATTAAGCAAGCAGAGGACATTACAAAGAACCCATGAAAATTGGTTTTGTAGCAAAGACATTTTCCTATAATTAATCATAAATATATTAAGTTTTAGCTATTCTAAACAAGATAAATCAGAAAAGGCATCCAAACTTAACTAAACAAATCCACGAAAATTATCATAGGTACTAGGCATGAATACAAAGCTGACAAAATTGGTTTTACTATTTTATCGCTTTCCAGCAAAAAGTTCTACATTAAACCATTTTCAGGCAGAGCATATGAAAACACGCTAAAACCTTAACAAACAACAGGGAAACATATGAACAAGTTGCACCATTGGAAGTTACACTTTACCAAGAGTCTAGAAAAAATTAGTTTGGCATTTTTAGAGCAGTATACAAATAACTAAGTATTAAACTCACTTTTACAAGATCAAACTATAGATAAATCTACAACAAGGTAATATGCAAAACAATATTTTTCCTGAGTAGATCTAAGCTAGATCTAGAGGAATCCAACAAAATAGGTTTCACATTTTTCTAAGCTATACATGAATTTCTATGAATTTTACAAAATTGCTGTTCAATACAAAACCCTAAAAACGCTAGATCCACCCGAGGGCAGCCACCCAGGCCACCGACAGGTGGGCCCAAGGGGCCGGGCGGCACCACCAGGCCGGGTCAAGGCCAAGGCTTGCCTTGACCCAGCGCCACGGCGCGCCCACGCGCGCGGCGCGCGCGCCACGGCGCGACGCCGGCAGCGGTGGTCGAGGGGGCGAGCGAAGCAGGGCTAGCACGCGCATGGCGTGGAGGCGACCACGGCGAACCTCACCAGTGGCGGCGCGGGCGGAGAACGGTGACGAGGGGGTGGCGCAACGGTGATAGGCGGCAGCGGGCGGAGCGGTGCGGCGGCGGCCCTGCACGGTGAGGGAAAGGGCCGGGTAAGGAGGGGAATCGGAGGAGGACGACGAGGGAAAGATCCCCATGCGAGGAATCGAGGAGGACTTCACCGGAGACGATGAATCGCGGCAGCGACGGAGCTCCCGGCGGCGACGGCAATGGTGGATTTGGGGGCTAATGGGGCCAGGGTTTGAGGGGGGCCGTGGAGGATAAGGGCGAGCGACAGGACGCGCGTGGCACGGCACCCGAGGATGGCTGGCGCATGTCCCGGAGATGGCCGGCGGCGGTGCCAACACGTGCCTGCCGCGGCAGAGCAGGGAGGAGGAGAAGGAGAGGATGACGGGTGGGCCCGGGCGAGGAAAAGAAACAATTCAAGTTTTAAATTCGAAACGAAGGTGTTCCCGAGCTAAAAAAATTCACCAAAATTTTACTAGAGATAGATAAAATCACCAAGAACACAATGCAACAAGTATCACTCAAAAAACTTTTGTAATTTGGTCGCAGCAAAAAGAACAAGGAGACTGTTTTTGAAATTTCCTAGAATTTTGTGGCTCAGTTCAAGGGTCACAAAATCCTGCAAAAATATTTTTAAATCAACATTTGAAATCTAGTATTTAAATAAAATTTTTGGGTGCCAAGTTGCATAATAAAATTTGAACTTTCTTAACAAGCACATACTCAAACATACACCAAATTGAATTCAAAACAAGGCACACATGCACATGATGCTGCTTTATGCCTTAATGATGCTCATGAGGATGTTATTAACATGTTGATCACATTAAAATTTTTCTAGTCGTGACACTAATACCACCAACGCTGGTAGGAATCTGGCACAAGGTTTTTCAACTAAAATCTAGGGTGGGAGAGAACATTATGACCATACCTGTAACCTGATACCTCCAGTAAGGGATACGGCGCCAAAGGTTTCACCATTGTCAAACTTGGCAGAAAGCCGATCGAGTAGGGCCTTTAGCCCGGAAACCCCCTCTCCCACATCACCGCAATGAAATATTTGTTGACAAGCGGGACTATTCACCAAGGCAGAGTCCGGAACGAGCTAGTCATAGTTTAATTCATCTTCAAATTTAATTATGATGCTGGGGTTTAAGCTGTTTTTAAACATGGGCACAATCTTTTTTTGAAATTACACAGTACAACTCACAACGCACGCACACTCACACCCTTGTGAACATACGTACGCAAACTCTGACTAGCACGCACACTCACACGCACAATCTATGAGCATCTTCGAAGACTGAGCCGGCAAATTCTCGAGATTGACAAAGTCACCACACACGCCTCGCTATCGATGGGAACGCAGCGTACCACTTAATGCACAACACCGTTAAATCTCAGAATATTCGCTCCCATGGGGAGTCGAACTCAGGACCTCAGGTGCTACTGAGGCTCTTATAACCACTAGGTTACAGGCCCTTTCGCAAACATGGGCACAACTAAGCCTGACGGTGGGGCTATGAAAATCCGAGGGCCTTATGGTCCTTCAAACTCATGGGCCAAGATATTTGGGCTCGTTATGGGCTTTCCTGATAAAAGGTAGGATTGGATTGGGCCGTGCTTCAAAAGGATTGGCGCAGGCCGGATTTTGAACTTGGCCCATTTTAGCCCGTGGATAGGAAGTAAGGGCTTGTCCCGTGGACAACATGTAAGGATCGCATCCGAGTCTGTCGGGGCCTCGCTGCCTCGGGGAGTCCGGGGGCACAGGTTGGGTGGGGGGCGGGCGGGCGGTGCCGGGGGCAGGAAGGCGGGTGGCGGTTCGGTGATGCCGGTGAAGGTGCTCCACACACATCGACGAAGGAACCTCACGCGACACCAACGAAGGCAGCTATCAGACCTAGGGAAGCGGGACTGCTCACAGTTGTGGAATATTCTAGAGCAGGGAATAGCACATGGATACACCCTACTGTAACTACTCATACAACAGTAGAACTAGCTAGAGTACAAGGAAACTACCCGACCTATTCGGAGTAGAACTCTGCTGGTACCCGGCTAGGACTTTCCATATACCCCTGTCCCCCTAGATTATATAAGGGCGGGAAGGGACCCCTCCAAGACATCGAACAACAGCAAAGGGAATACAAACCACCACACAGGACGTAGGATATTACGCTCCGGCGGCCTGAATCTATCTAAATCTTTGTGTTCCTTGCACCATCGCATTCCAATCCTGGCGAGTCCCTGCCTACAACCACTCTCCTCGGGATACCCTTCGGAGAATCCGTTGGTAAAACACCGACAACTGGCACCCACCGTGGGGCATCTCGCCAAATATCATCAGAAGAATTCGATGGCATACTTCAACTTCAGCTTTTCGGCGATTGACGCCGGAACCACCATCATTTTCGACTCGTGGGCCTGCATCGCCGACGGATCAGGAGGTTTCTCTAGCCACCTGATCGACCCCGCAAGCACTAAGACGCTCCGGCAAGAACAACTCGGTGAAACCGCTTCCGTCAAGATCCTTCTTCCTGGAATCGCAAAAGAAATCGAAAGCTTGTCCTTATCGAACACGACTTTCGACTCATTTCCCTCTCGGATAGGAAAATTCAACCGCATCATACTCTACGTTTCTCCACCGAAAAAATCCAATCGGGACTCGGACTGCTACCCGGTTCGATTCCTACCCAGACTCAGATGACAACTTCGATTCCGACTCGGACTTGCTTAACTACTTGAATCTGACCATCCTGGCAACACCACAAAGCCGAGTCATTTACTGGAAGGACTCAGAATCTGCTAATGCAATTAACAATGCCTGGCTAGTAGCTTGCCTACGGGTCCTACCTTACCAGTCGGGCAGACCGCTTTCTCCAGCCAGAGGAGAAGAAATTGACGATACCACTCTGGTCGACTACAGCACGTCACACTCAACCCTAGATCGGCAGGTGTATGTATCACTCCACGGAGATGATAGTGCACTCGGATCTCAAGTCGATCGATATGCCAATGAGAGACTAGACCAAATTTCATATGACGAACTGTCAGTCAATGCTCCGCATGATGAATATCCTCAAGACAAAGACAACCGCTGACGTCGCAATCGTCGACGCACTGCCCGTAGAAGGAACTCGACTACATGAGCTTAGCAAGCTCCTGCACAACATTGTCTGCGAAACCTGCGACTAGACTTCAACGAAGCAGTCGATCCTGCTTTTTGCAGTCCGCTGATCAACTTAGCCGAAGCAGCTATATTAATGCAAGGTTTACTGGATACCCCAGAAAATCGCCAAATTCAACGCCTGACCAGAGATGCTTTGCATCAGATTGGCAGATAGCACCCAGCTCCATCTGTTTCCCACAACAGTCGAACTCCTGCTCGAAGCAAGATAACTAGGAAGCAGACCAAGATGCTCGGCCACGCGGACCACACCGGCCTAAATATCAAGATGAAAGTCATCATGTTGGTCCTTCAAGAAGTCACGACCGCAATCGCGGTAACCTCAATGACGCGCGAGACATCATCAACGCCAGACGTCACAGACGCCCTACAGATGAAACCGATCGATTCCCAGCCTTCAGTCAGAATATAAACTACGCTGAGTACCCTACCGGCTTCAACCCAGTTAACATGCAGAATCTAAAGAAGTACAACGGCAAACAGGATCCCCGTCAATGGCTACGGATCTACTCGACTGCTATTGAAGTGGCAGGAGGGACAAATTCTACTAAAGTCATATACTTCCCAATGGCTCTAGAATCTGCTCCCCTCACATGGCTCGAGAGCCTAAGACATGACTCAATTCACTCGTGGGAAGACTTGAAAAATATCTTCATTGACAATTTTCAAGGCTCCATTCATCGCCCAGCTGGTCGCCACGACCTACGCCTGTGCAAACAGGAGCGTGGCGAAGCCTTGAGATCGTACATAAAGAGGTTCTTCGACACGCGAGCTACCATCGCCAACATAGCAGACGATGATGTGATCGACTATTTTCACAATGGCCTCGCTACGCAACAACTGTACCGAGACTTCTGGAGGAACAGACCCCGTTTAGTCGTAGCACTTTGGGACATGATGTTGGGATGGGCCGACCAAGAAGAACAGGAGAGCGATCGCTTCCCCCGCCATGACGATAACAATCAGAAATGCAACGGAGATCCGCGATCAGATAAAGGTCAGCACAACTTCGATAAGAAGCGGAAACCAGAAGACATAGTGGCGACAATGGATCGGGGTCAACTAGGCAAAAAGGGAAATCGGCAAAATGATTTCCAAAAACTACTTGCAAGACCTTGCCCCCTACATCCTAAAGGAAAGCACACAATCGTCGAGTGCATAAACCTTCGCAAGTCTCTCCAAGAGCGTCAGATGGAGGAAGACAAAAAGAAGAAAGACAAGTAGGATGATGAAGACGGTGATAAAGATGGAACCATGGGTTTCCAGCAACCTGCCAACAGGGTCAAACATGATCTATGGAGGAGACTCTTCCTTCAACAGGAGAAATCAGAAATTGGTTTGGCGAGAAATACTAAAGATGGAACCAGCCATTTAGAAACCACTGAGGCACAGTGAGGTCCCGATCACCTTCTCAAGGGAAGATCAGTGGACCAGCTTCTCCGAGCCAGGAAAATTTCCACTCATCCTAGACCCAGTGGTGGCAGGCTCCAAACTTACTCGAGTAATTATTGATGGAGGCAGTGGCTTGAATCTCATCTTCATGAGTACAATTACGAAGATGGGACTCGACATCTCCGACAAGATGAAACCAAGCAAAGCACCTTTCTACGCCATTGTGCCAGGAAATGCCTCGTTCCTAATTGGCACTGTGGTATTCCCAGTTACTTTCGGCACTCCGGATAACTACCGGACAGAGCTCATCAAATTTGAAGTTGCAGACTTCGAATCCTCATATCATGCTATACTCGGATGGCCAGCCCTAGCCAAATTCATGGCAATTCCCCATTACGTCCACCTTCTACTCAAAATGCCAGGAAACACAGGAGTACTTACCTTCCACAGAGATCTCCAGAGGTCCTTCGAATGTGAAAAAGAAGCTATCACCTATGCTTCTACAAATTGGCTACCGGACATCGCAGGAGAAGTACTCACAACCGCCCAATAGTACTCTGCTTCAGGGATTGAAATCCCCACGAAGAAGACAAATTGGTTTACACCAAAGCCACCAGATAGTGTTGGAGTCAAGACAATCCAATTGCAAGAAGGTGATCCTTCAAAGACAGCGTTGATTGGGACAGGGCTCACTGACAAATAGGAAAGCACGCTCGTAAACTTCCTTAGGGCCAACCATGACGTATTCGCTTGGAAACCAGCTAATATGTCTGGAGTCCCTAAAGAGTTGATCGAGCACTCCCTAAATGTCAACCCAACTGCTACTCTCAAGAAACAGCGGCTACGAAGATTCTCAGCAGAGAAGAGAGAAGCCATCAAGAAAGAACTCGCTAAGCTACTCGTAGCAGGATTCATAAAAGAAGTCTATCACCCCGAGTGGCTGGCGAATCCTATACTAGTTCTCAAGAAGAACAACAACGAGCGTAGGATGTGTGTCGACTACACAGACCTCAACAAACATTGTCCAAAGGATCCTTTTGGACTCCCATGCATCGACCAAGTCATCGACTCGACGACCGGCTGTGTCCTGCTATCCTTCCTTGACTGCTACTCGGGCTATCATCAAATAGCCCTCAAGGAAGAAGATCAAATCAAGACAGCATTCATCACTCCATTCGGTGCTTATGCTTACAAGACCATGTCCTTTGGATTAAAGAATGCTGGAGCAACATATCAGCATGCCATATAGTTATGCTTCACCAATCAGCTCCACCGCAATGTGGAAGCTTACGTCGATGACGTGGTCGTAAAGACAAAGGAATACGATTCCTTTATTCTTAACCTAGAAGAAACTTTCAACAGTTTACGAAGCTTCAGGTGGAAATTAAACCCGACCAAGTGTGTTTTCGGTGTGCCATCCAGAAAACTACTCGGCTTCATTGTCAGCCACAGAGGGATCGAAGCAAATCTGGAAAAGATTAACGCCATCATGAACATGGAAGCTCCAGCCTCTATCAAAGATGTTCAGAAGCTCACTGGATGCATGGCCACCTTAAACAGATTCCTCTCGAGACTCTGCGAAAGAGGACTTCCTTTCTTCAAGGTACTTAAGAAGCAAGATAAGTTCAGATGGTCTCAAGAAGCAGCCGACACACTCAAAAATCTTATGCAGCACCTCCAGTCGCCTCATATCCTCACGGCTCCAATGCCAGGAGACAAGATGCTCCTCTATATCGCGGCTACCACACACGTCGTCAGCAAGGAATTGTGGTAGAATGCAACGAAGAGGGCCACGCCTACGGCGTCCAAAGACCAGTCTACTTTATCAGTGAAGTACTCTCTGAGTCAAAGGCGCGATACCCACCAATTCAGAAGCTCCTCTACGCAATACTGATCACTTCAAGGAAGTTGCGACATTACTTCAACGAGTACAAGATATTAGTCGTCACAAACTTCCTACTGGATGATATCTTACACAATTTGGATGCGACTGGTCGCATCTCAAAATGGGCAGTCGAACTAGGGGCACTCGAGCTAAAATTCAAGCCAAGAACAGCAATCAAGTCTCAAGCCCTAGTCGATTTCTTAGCTGAATGGAGAGAAAATCAAGTACCCGTTCCACCATCCATCTCAGATCACTGGACCATGTACTTTGACGGCTCACTGAAGTTGGGTGGAGGAGGAGCAGGTGTACTCTTCATCTCTCCAAAAGGCGAGCAACTCAAGTATGTTTTTCAAATTCTCTTCGAAGTTTCCAACAACGAAGCAGAATATGAAGCCCTCTTACATGGCCTTCGACTGACCATCTCCCTCGGCATCAAGCGACTAGTCGTCTATGGAGATTCCCTCCTTGTAGTTCAACAAGTAAACAAGGAGTGGGATTGTTGGCGCCTACCAATGTCACCAGCGATGACGCCCGCAGATGCCAATTTGGGTGGCAGTATTTCATGAACCACGAATAAATCCGCAAGCGCACGGAATACCGCTGTAGCATTTTACACGGGATTATACCGGGGTGTCATTTATATTTCCGCAGGGAAGGCGGTGAGTGAGAAGATATATAGATTAGTTGGTGAACTCTATCTAGATTGGATATTCTCATGCATAAACAGGGGCAAGATAATAACATGGTAGGAGGTAGTGTGATACACACACAAACTACCCACTCGGATAAATAAAAGATAAAAGAAAGATAAAAGATGCTTCAGACTGGGAGCAAGGTAGAAGTCAGAGCTCGAGTCAACTGTGCTAGGTTAGCTATATCTACACTTTCTCATTGGTTAGCTCGTCAGAGATTAAACTACACAACAGGGAGATTGCTATCGAAGCAACGGGAGGAGCCCGTATACCCCGGCGACTTTATGTACCTCCTACCCCCATACCAAACGTGGAGGATTACTCGGGCTAGGACAGGGCTATCATCACCTGCCGGCTACCTCTACAAACCATGGGTATAATTGACATCCAGCAACACTTAGCTAATCTAGACACCATGTCTACACTAGTAAGGGATACTCTAGTGTCCCGCGTGGAGCTCCCACCCTCCGGATGAACAGACATCACACTAGAGCAATCATACGAATACTGGAGCAATTGATAGAGTTCTAAGAATAAAAGACTAACCATCTCCAGCACAGGGCGATCATACAATGCAAGCATGGAATAATAACACAACCATGACAAGAAGCATATACTCGATAACTCAGAA
This sequence comes from Panicum virgatum, assembly GCF_016808335.1. Taxonomy (NCBI): domain Eukaryota; kingdom Viridiplantae; phylum Streptophyta; class Magnoliopsida; order Poales; family Poaceae; genus Panicum; species Panicum virgatum. The sequence goes on from NC_053138.1 coordinate 43,356,587, forward strand.
TATACTTCAAGCAGATATCGGTAACCATAGTGTAATTCTATTACAAACGACCGAATATTACAAGAGAGAGCTAGAGATGAACCCATACCAGAACTCTCAAGCAACTCCGGTGACTCGATGACTCATAGACTTCTCCTAAACACCACTAAGCCTAAAGACTATGCAAGGAATGCAAGAGAGGAGAGATGTAAGGTGTGTGGTGTGTGTGTGTTCTAATCTCTAACCCCCTTGTATTTATAGCAGGGAGCCATGGGGTGAGACTACTGCAACCGATTTTAGCAACCAGTGGAGAGGCGACATGTGGCGAAGTTGAGGCAGTGGGGCCCATGGGCCAGGTCGGCCGACCTGTCGGTCGGTTGACCTGCCAAGTGGGCCAACCGACCCCAGCTTCGTCCAGCAGGCTATCTTGGGCCTCCTTGTCTGGTCCACGGTGGTCTTGGCCTGTCTTGGCTTGTCTGAATTGTGTTCTTGCATCACTTTTGGTCCATCTGAGCCTGAATCGGTGCTCTGATAATTTCTGTGATTTTATTTCGGGCCAAAGTATGCTTGTAACCTGCATATTAGCTTGAAAACACAAATTGTATATTCTAAAAGGTAAAGTGTGGTTTAGGGACTTTATTGAATAAGGATGCGTGTAAGAAATGCAAACTCTCATGATTTTCTAATCACGTTGACGCCTGGAAATGATCGTTAGTGAGCGTCAACAAGATCCCCCAAGCTGTCCTTTGCTCGTCCCGAGCAAAGTAGGACAAATCAGGTTGTTGATCAGAAAATCACTTTGACTCGTACCTTACCTGTCATGTCATAGTCTGAAGCAAAGGGATTCATCTATAAGTCTAAATAAGTCGGTTAGCATATCTTTGTTCAATTACCTTACTCCTTCATGGGGCTTTTTAGCTATCTCCTTGTCTTGGGCTGTTGAGAGTTAGAACGGTGCATAGAGTAGTACTTACTTGTTCCTAGATCCGCAATCCATCTGGAGGTACTTTTTGAAAGATTTTTGAAAACATGACAAAGCTCCCAGGATAACTCTCTCTCGAGGCACTCATCTTGTATTTCCTTACCAGGGCAGTATCTACCTTTGATCTTTTCTAATACTACATGCCTTTGTGGAGCTCAAGGTAGGATAAGAACAGGGCACACTTGTATTCTATTTATTGTAAAGTCAAAGAGAGGATCCATGGAGAAACAAGTTATGCAATCTCGATCAAAAGGTGCAAGTGTATGAGTGGATGGATGGATGGATGGATATGACTTACTCCTAATGGCTTTTCTCTCTCGAATCATCCCTATCTCAACTCCTTGAGGTAATGGCTTTTCTCTCTCAAATCATCCCTATCTCTTTTTTTTTGAGACATGGTTACCCCTTTTCTCTCTCTCTTTTTTTTTGGGCCATGCTTCTTTGGCATGCCATCTTTTCTCTTTTTGGGGCAACCAAAATTTGACTTTATTTTTTTCAGGGATGTTCTACGAGAGAGATCACCAAGACATGGAGCATTTACTATGTGGAATGGATGGATGGTGATGCCAATTTCCAGTGTAGGAATATAGCAAATGGAGGGGACGTGTACGTGCTTATGATCGAGAAAGCATGAAGAGTATCTCACTAGGGTCATACGATTTGATAGAACTCAACAGAACATTCAAGCTGCATATGTGTGAGGGTTTTTCATGGAATATGACATATGGCTCTGGTAGGACATTGCATATCACTGGGCAACTTGCCTTTTTTTTTTAAATTTTGAGAACAACTCCAGACTTCAAGCATCACTAGAACAAACTTGCACAACCTTATTTACCATATTTGAACTCACAACAACATAGATTCGGATCAAGCATATGCAACCCATGGAACTTTTAGGTTCATTGACAAGACATTTGTATAACCAATGAATTTAAACTCAAGAGAACTCTTATTTTCAAACTAGGCACAAGTGACATGATAGAGCAAAGCAAAACTCATCCTTTCAACTTATCATATGGAGTTAAAACATTCTTACCGCGCATTATGAAAAAAAGGAAATAAAGCAGTAAATCTTTATTTTGTTTTTTGAAAGTTTTTATCAAATTTTATTGAAAGCGAATAAAAGGATACGGTTGACTTAGGGGAGGGAACTTCCCCCAAGCTAGCTCTTGGTTTAGGGTCCGAAAAGCAGGACCTTTCTCCATACCTGATCAGGTTGAGGTCATTTTGTCCGTACCTGGAGAAGTAGTAACAGTCGATGACGTCTTGTTCTTCTTGCGCCATTTCTTCTTGATCTTCTTGGATGGCGTGGGTGGCGCATGAACAGGATCCTCGGATGTAGGATAAACGATCTCCAGATCTTCGCATACTGTGTTCGTGATGAAGTCAGGGATCTTCTGGTCGTCTTCCACTGGCTCGGTTGGTGGAGTATGAATCTCCCAATCCTCCCAAGCTGGCTTGGAAGGGGGGGTGATAGTCTTGATCATCCCAACCGGGCTCTACCCATAGCCCTTATTTCTCACTATCCTTATGAATTAGGAATACCTCTCTTTTGTTCTGAAACTTGAATTTCATGGTCTTTTCCATGATACACAGGCTAATTCTTCCTATCCCCACATCAATTCTGGCATTTGTATTCTTGAGGAATGGTCGCCCAAGTATGAGCGGAATTCCAAGATCTCCTTCCACATCAAGGACTGCGAAGTCCACCAATATGTAAGTATTCTTGACTTTTACCATTAACCTTTTCACAACTCCTTCTGGATATCTTATCGTGGGATCCACCAGCTGTACACACATAGTGGTCGGGGAAATTGATGGATAACCTAGTTTCTCGAAAGTTACCTTGGGCATGATGTTGATGCTAGCTCCAAGGTCACAAAGGGCATGATCAAAGTCATAATCAAAGATTGAGCAACTGATCACTGGGGCTCCGAGATCTTCTCTTATTGTGGCTGCTAACTCGCCCCACGCACCTCTTCTTGGGCGTGTGAGCTTCTCTGCATAGCTGAGGGTGTCCTGCTAAGTGGCTCCTTCCACATAGCATTGATGACATTCACGCTTTCTAGAGTTGACTCGGGTTGCCCCAGAATCTTCCCTAGTTCAGCAGCAGGTGTAGCAGCAGTTAATTGAGCCAATTGAGTCTCTAGCACCTTATTGTAACTTAGCTGGTTCTTCATAGCAGTGGAGAATCCATCCATATTGGTATGGATAGTCTCCATAGATTTGTCTGTAGCGGCCAACTTCTTTTGAAGGGACTCATTTATCTTCGCTTGACCGTAGACAAGATCTCTCAAGGTAGGCTGGTTAGGACCGAAAGAATTCGAATTCCCATTACCTCCTTGGTAGTATGGGCGTGGTTGATTCCACCCCTGACCTCCATGTGGACGAAACCCATTGCTTCCATTGAGGAATAGAGCTTCTTCTTGGGTTTTTGGGCAATTGTCGCCCGAATGTCCAACATTCCTGCAGACCTCGCACGTCATGCGAGTTTCCAAGGCTTGAAGTGTTTGCATTTGAGCCTTATCTTGGGAATAATCCTCAAATTTCTTGAGGAGGAGATCAATCTTCATAGCGAGCATGTCGGCCTCCTTGACGGAGTGCATACCTCACCTCGCTGGCGCGGTTGGAGGCGATCATCGCTCCAACTTTTGTTGGAAACCATCTTCTCGATCAATGATGTAGCTCTTTCAATGGTTAGCGAGAAGAAAGCTCCACCCGCAACGGCATCCACATGATCACGGGATGACTATGTCAACCCATTGTAGAAGTTCTGTAGAATGAGTCAATTTTCCATTCCATGGTGCAGACATGCCAGAATGTACTCCTGAAGCCACTCCCAAGCTTTCGGAATTGACTCATTTGATGCCTGCTGGAAGTTCGAAATCCGACCACGAAGAGCATTGGTTTTGCCCGTCGGGAAGAACTTTAAGAGGAACGCCTTGGCACATTTGTCCCAAGTATCCACAGCAGCCTTATTAGCACAAAACCATTGCTTTGCTCTCCCCAAGAGAGAGAACAGAAACAGACGGAGCTGGATTGCATCTTGCGATACACCCTTGATAACAAAAGTACTGCAGTGCTCCAGGAACTGCTGGAGATGAGCGCTGGCATCCTCATTGGCCTTGCCACAGAATGGGCTGGCCTGCACCATCGTAATGAGACACGTCTTGATCTTGAAATTTTCTCCTCTGGTGTTAACCTCGGCCCTGGTAGGGACCTGGTTAGCACACGGAGCAGAGTAATCATGGAGTGTCTTCTGGGCCATAGCTCTAGGAGATGACGATGATGCGATGACTGGATCGACTGCCGAGAGTGATCTCCGAGGTGATACGAGACAAGCTCGCATCCTCCTCAAAAGTGACTCTGGATCGGAATGAAAGTTGTGCGGCAGATCGAAACCGGTCATACACTACCCTGTTTTCATATCAACAAAGACAAGAAAACAAAGCCAAGTTAGCCTGTTTAGCAAGCGAATACCAATTTCGATTTTGGTCACACTTTTATCTATATATTTCACTCTTTGCCTTCCCCGGCAACGGCGCCAAAAATGCTTGTTGGCGCCTACCAACATCACCAGCGATGACGCCCGCAGACGCCAATTTGGGGTGGCAGTATTTCATGAACCACGAATAAATCCGCAAGCGCACGGAATACCGCTGTAGCATTTTACCTGGGAGTATACCTGGGTGTCATTTATATTTGCGCAGAGAAGACGGTGAGTTAGAAGATATATAGATTTGTTGGTGAACTCTATCTAGATTGAATATTCTCATGCATAAACAGGAGTAAGATAATAACATGGTAGGAGGTAGTGTGACACACACACAAACTACCCTCTCGGATAAATAAAAGATAAAATAAAGATAAAAGATGCTTCAGACCGGGAGCAAGGTAGAAGTCAGAGCTCGAGTCAACTGTGCTAGGCTAGCTAAATCTACACTTTCTCATTGGTTAGCTCGTCACAGATTAAACTACACAACAGGGAGATTGCTATCGAAGCAACGGGAGCAGCCCGTATACCCCGGCGACTTTATGTACCTCCAACCCCCCATATCGAACATGGAGGATTACTCGGGCTCAGACAAGGCTGTCACCACCTGTCGGCTACCTCTACAAACCGTGGGTATAGTTGACATCCAGCAACACTTAGCTAATCTAGACACCATATCTACACTAGTAAGGGATACTCTAGTGTCCCGCGCGGAGCCCCCACCCTCCGGATGGACAGACATCACACTAGAGCAATCATACGAATACTGGAGCAGTTGATAGAGTTCTAAGAACAAAAGACTAACCATCTCCAACACAAGGCGATCATACAATGCAAGCATGAAATAATAACGCAACCATGACAAGAAGCATATACCCAATAACTCAGAATATATTTGAAGCAGATATCGATAACCATAGTCTAATTCTATTACAAATGACCGAATATTACAAGAGAGAGCTAGAGATGAACCCATACCAGAACTCTCGAGCAACTCCAGCGACTCGATGACTCCTAGACTTCTCCTAAACTCCACTAAGCCTAAAGACTATGCAAGGAATGCAAGAGAGGAGAGATGTGAGGTGTGTGGGGTGTGTGTGTGTGTGTTTTAATCTCTACCCCCTTGTATTTATAGCAGGGAGCCACGGGGTGAGACTACTTCAACCGACTTCAGCAACCAGTAGAGAGGTGACATGTGGTGAAGTTGATGCGGTGGGGCCCATAGGTCAGGTCGGCCAACCTGCCAGATGGGTCAACTGACCCCAGCTTCGTCCAGCAGGCTGTCTTGGGCCTCCTTGTCTGGTCCACGGTGGTCTTGGCCTATCTTGGCTTGTCTGAATTGGGTTCTTGCATCACTTTTGGTCCATCTGAGCCTGAATCGGTACTCTGATAATTTCTGTGATTTTATGTCGGGCCAAAGTGTGCTTGTAACTTGCATATTAGCTTGAAAACACAACTTGCATATTCTAAAAGGTAAAGTGTGGTTTAGGGACATTATTGGATAAGGATGCGTGTAAGAAATGCAAAGTCTCATGATTTTCTTATCAAGTTGACGTCTGGAAATGATCATTAGTGAGCGTCAACAGGGATATCAACAAAGAAACCATGGATGCTTACGTCGCAGAAATCAGAAAGCTTGAAAACAAGTTTTCAGGGCTGGAGATCCATCATGTCATCCGTGACAATAATGTCGCAGCCAATGTACTGTCAAAGCTTGGCTCCGACAGAGCAGAAGTACCTCCAGGAACCTTTGTCCACGAGCTGCTGTCGGTGTTTTACTATCGGGTTCTCTAAGGGATATCCTGAGGAGAGTGGTTATGAGTAGGGATTCGCCGAGATCAGAACGCGATGGTGCAAGGAATACCCTACGTACTTTGTAGTGGTTTGTATTCCCTCAGGTATTGTTCGATGTTTTGGAGGGGTCCCTGTTTGCCCTTATATAATCTGGGGGAACAGGGTTACATGGAAACTCTTAGCCAAGTATGTTTAGAGTCCTACTCCGAGTGGGTCGGGTAGTTTCCTTGTACTTTGGCTAGTTCTACTGCTGTACAAGTAGTTTCAGTAGAGGTAGGGCGTATCCATGCAGTACTCCCTACTCTAGAATATTCCATGCTCGTGAGCAGTCCTGTGATCCCGGGTCTGACAAGCCCCCGAGCTCTTCGTAGTCGAGTCCTGCAGGCGTTGAGTACTACTGAAGATGTCCATCGAGTTCTGGAACCCATTGCTCAAGCTTGGAGTCCTTTGAGCTCCTCGAGTAGTCTTCCGAGTACTTCCCTGGCTGCATCGAGGCTATGAGGTGCTCTAGCCCCGAGTTTCTTCTTCTGATATGGTGCGCGATGTACTCGCACTCCATATGGAGTAGCCCCCGAGCCTTAGGTTGAACCGACGGGTCAGGCTGAGGGTCATTTCTGTCTTCAGGTCTGTTTTTGAAAAAGTTCGCCATTTATGACGCCTATCTTGCAACCTCGAGCCTTGACTTGAGATCCCTCGATTTAGGGTTAAGGTTCTCAAACCGAGGTGTTCTTTGTGACCTTTGGTTTTCCTGGTATTCCTAGAAATGCCATTGTCCTATTTTTTTATCTGCGGAGATCCGATCCGGGTTTTCATCTTTTTTGCCTCCGGCCATTTTCTTAGCCTTCTGTGTTAGGATTCATCTTCTATCTTCCTTTGATTTCTCAGCCCCCGAGCATATGCGTGAGAAGAGGCTCGTGACCTTCCGGATGGCGCCGAAGAAGCCCAAGCGCCAAGTGTCCGAGAGGGAGGCGACGATGGCTGATGGGTGGAAGAAAAGTAAGTTGTTGGAAGCTGCGATCTTATTTCTTGTTAGCCGCCATCTCTTGCAGTCTAGGAGTTTGATTCAGTGGCAGTCAGTTGAGGGTCATGGGAGGCCATTTGAAAAAAACTTTTGAAATTGTTCTTTTCAAAGCCTTTGTTGAGCGTGGTCTTGCCATTCCCACTTGCTACTTTTTGCAGGGTCTTCTTTTCTTCTGGGGTGTTCAGCTTCATCACTTAACCCCTGACTCAATCCTGCATATAGCTATTTTTGTCCAGCTATGTGAGGTATTTCTTGGGATTCATCCCCATTTCGATCTTTTGAAAAGTCTCTTTTCCTTGAACCCATATCCCAATCTTAGGAATATTGCGAGGGTGGGGGTGCTGATCTTCAGTTTCGCCCTGGCATGGTGGAGAAGTATATCCTGTATTCTCTGCGCCGTCAGATTGGGGATTGTTAAGCGGAGTGGTTTTATATTGATAACCATGCTCCTGCTCTTCCGGAGATGGCTCCTGGACCTCCGACGCCGCGTCACGAGTGGTGTGTGCCTGCTGGTAATGCTGATCAGGTGGGGGAGCTTCTCACACAGATTGCTAAGCGGTGAAGGGAGGGGGTGACTTGGGCTACAGTTGTCTCGTCCTGGCTTAGGAGGCAGGTTCAGCCCTTGCAGTGCCGCAGTCGTCTTGGGTTCGAGTATATGGGATTGTATGATCCCTCTCGGTTTTCGTCAGAGAAGACTAGTTGAGATGAAGCTATGGTGCTTCTTTATAACCTTTTTGAAGGTGTTGGTTCCATTCCTGTGCTTCCAGAGGTATTCCATATGAATAATCCACCAAAACAGGTGAAGTTCTGTAACATCAGGTGCTTTTGAACTGTCCTTTTGTGTTTTGGCTGACTCTGGGTCTTTTGTAGGATGATTTGTTGATCAACCGGAGTGATTCTCCATTGCCAGAGGTTCATCGGCCGAGCCATATGACGCCTAGCTCTCATTTGCAGCCTCATGATTATCGGCCGAATTTGTATCCAACTATTTCGGAGACTCTGTCGAGTTTTGACTCCGATGATCATGCTACCCTTGCAGACTTGGTGAAGGGTAAGACGGGAGGAGTCGAACTTTTGGCTTGTGAGGGGAGTCCGGGACCCGAAGCCGGCATTAGTTGTCCCAAGAAGCTGAGGACAACTATGTGGAAGAGAAGGGCTAGCGGCGATGTCAGGTAACCAGTCGGGTGGTTTTTGTCTCACTCTGAGTTTTTACTGTTTGATGTATTTGCCTCTGATTTCAGCCCTAGTCCTTTTCCTAAGCATAGGCGAGTGGTTGAGGAGAGGGCACCTCCTGCTGCTGCTCCTTCTGATGTGGCGGAGTCTTCGAGGGGGGCTGGTGGGGCGGGATCGCAGCCTTCGGAGGGGCTCCCTGTTGGTGAGCCCATCATTCCTCCTTATAATGGTTCGAAGGTTCTTCCATTTGCTCGGCTGCTTCACGAGGATAGGGCAGCAGGTGTTTCACCATAAATTGAAGAGGAGTCGAGTGATAGCCTCCTGGAGGAGATTGCGGCGTCCCCCTTCGCTTCGAGTACAATCATGGTGAAGAGCTTGAGGATGATCCGTAGTTGACAGCTGGGAACATGAAGAAGTTCCATGCTGTTGTGCGGGAATTCACCAAGTTTTCTGTGGTGAGTACTATTGTCGAGTACTTTTCCTTGTGTGAAATTTCTCTGTAAACTGATTGTGTTGTTGCAGCAAATGGCGAATCGGTCATATCTGAAGTCTCAAAAGCTGAAAGCAACTGAGGCGGATCGCCAGAAGATCACTCTGCTAGAGGCGGAGAATGCTGCTTTGAAGATAAGACAAAGTCGTGCTCGAGCAGAGGGTAAAGATGCTGAAGGTGGTGATCCAGAAAAACTGAGGTAACCTCTTGATCTGTGTTCTGGGCTTTCCTTTTTGGTTATACTGGTGCTTACGTCCTTTTTGTTGTGGCTGCAGACGGTATTGAAGAGTACCAGAAGGAGTTGCAGGAGCTTCGGGTGGCGGCTCAAACTGTGGTCGAGTCTGTAGGTTCCGCCGAGGAGTCTGATGGCAGTTTGGCTGATCGGCTGCAGAAGGTTCCTCAGAAGTTTGCCGAGTACTTGGCTGAAGCTTCTAGGAATTGTGTGGCGCAGGCCCTTGGTCTTGTCAAATCATACTGGCCTTGGGCCAAGATAGGTGTCCTTGGCGATGGCATGTGTTCGACTTGTGACCACGACCAATTTGTCAAGTTTGTAGAGGAGGCAGAACCTGTGGTCGACCAAATTGTAAAGTTGATAGATCAGTAGGATGTACTGTATCCTCTTCTTTGGCGTGTAAATATAACTTTTTAGTCAATGAGTTGGTAGGTTCTTTTTGTAAGAACTTTTCTTAATTGACTGTCTTGTGTGGATGTAGAGATCGTGTCTCTTCCTTAATTTCCATCTTCTGGATGAGTAACTCTTCTTGAGATGTTGTCTCTTTTTAGGTCGAGTACCGTAGTAGTCGAATAATTGACGTCTCGTAAATGAGTATGTCTTGTAGATGGTCGAGTACCGTAGTAGTCGATAGTTATTGTCTCATGGACGTGAAGGTCCTCTTGGGAGATAGGGAGCTTGTCCCATCTGAATGTCGAGTACCGAAGCAGTCGATCAATTGTCGTCTCGTGGACGATGGAATCCTCTTGGGAAATAGGGAACTTGTCCCATCCATATGTCGAGTACCAGGGTAGTCGACATGATGATGGAGGTGCGACTCCTGAAGGAAGTAGAGAGCTAGTCTCTAGGGCCGCAAGGCTCATGTCCCTTAGCCCCGACTACTCGATTTACCATGCCTTTGACTTTGAGTGAGCAAAGAAAGGTTGGTATTCGAGGTATCCGATGGAGTTACGACTCCTGAAGAGGGTAGAGAACTTGTCTCTAGGGTCGCAAGGCTCATGGCCCTTAGCCCCGACTACTCGATTCATCGTGCCTTTGACTTTGAGTGAGCAAAAAAAGGTTGGTATTCGAGGTAGCCGATGGAGTTATGACTCCTGAAGAGGGTAGAGAATTTGTCTCTAGGGCCGCAAGGCTCATGGCCCTTAGGCCCGACTACTCGATTTGCCGTGCCTTTGACTTTGAGTGAACAAAGAAAGGTTGGTATTCGAGGTAGCCGATGGAGTTACGACTCCTGAAGAGGGTAGCGAACTTGTCTCTAGGGCCGCAAGGCTCATGGCCCTTAGCCCCGACTACTCGATTCGTCGTGCCTTTGACTTTGAGTGAACAAAGAAAGGTTGGTATTCGAGGTAGCCGATGGAGTTAAGACTCCTAAAGAGGGTAGAGAACTTGTCTCTAGGGCCACAAGGCTCATGGCCCTTAGCCCCGACTAGTCGATTCGCCGTGCCTTTGATTTTGAGTGAACAAAGAAAGGTTGGTATTCGAGAAAGCCGATGGAGTTACGACTCCTGAAGACGGTAGAGAACTTGTCTCTAGGGCCGCAAGGCTCATGGCCCTTAGCCCCGACTACTCTATTCGCTGTGCCTTTGACTTTGAGTGAACAAAGAAAGGTTGGTATTCGAGGTAGCCGATGGAGTTACGATTCCTGAAGCTGTCTTGAGTGCTTAAATTGAACTTTCGAAGGACCATGTTTCTTTATTGAAATTTGAAATCCGGGAGGTGGCCTCTGACAGCTAATGGGTAGAACTTCCGGAGATGCTTGATGTTCCAAGTGTTGGGGACTTCCAGTCCGTCCGCGTAGATCAGTCGATAGGATCATGGTCCTGTGACTTTAGTGACGATGAAAGGTCCTTCCCACCTTGAGTTGAGTTTGTGGAGGCCTATCTCATCTTGGATTCTACGGAGGACCATGTCTCCGATGTTGAAAGATCTTGTCTGGATGTTGCGATCGTGATATCTTCGCATGTTTTGGAGATATCGGGTTGATCGTAGTAGTGCATTGCATCTCATCTCGTCGAGTGAGTCCAGTTCTAGCTGTCGGCATTCATTGGCTTTTGCTGAGTTGTACATCTCTAGTCGAGGTGACTTCCACATGACGTGTGCCGGCAGTATTGCTTCGAAGCCATATATCAGGAAGAAAGGTGTTTGTCCTGTGGCCTTGCTAGATTGTGTGCGTAGCCCCCAGATTACCATTGGTAATTTTGCTAACCATTTACCTCCCTTCTTGTTTATAGAATCGAAGATTCTTTTCTTTAAGCCATCAATTATCAGTCCGTTGATGCGTTCCACTTGGTCGTTGGCTCTTGGGTGTGCAACAGATACGTATTTGATGTCAATGCTTGAGTTCTCGCAATAATCCCAGAATTCTTGCGAAGTGAAATTTGATCCAAGGTCGGTTATAATTGTGTTGGGAAACCGAATCTGTGGAGTATTTCACTGTAGAACTCGACTGCACGACCTGATGAGATTTTTTGTGATTGGTTTGATCTCAATCCATTTGGTAAACTTGTCTACTGCCACCAATATGTGTGTAAATCCTCCTGGCGCTGTTGCGAGTGGTCCTATCATGTCAAGGCTCCAGCAGGCGAAGGGCCAAGATGGAGGTATGGTGATTAAGGTGTGAGCAGGCAAGTGACTTTGTTTGGCGAAGTACTGGCAGCCTTGGCATCTTTTGACGAGTAGTTCTGCGTCTGATAATGCTGTTGGCCAGTAGAATCCTGATATGAAGACTTTGTAAACTAGCGTGCGTGAGGCCGCATGGTTTCCGCACGTGCCTTCATGAGCTTCACGTAGGATTTCTCTACCTTCTTCTGCTGTTATGCATTTCATGAGGATTCTGGATCCTACGCCTCTTTTGTGGAGCTTATCATCAATAAGGACGTAATTCTTGCTGTGGCGCATGATGCGTATTGCTTCTGCGTTGTCTTTTTTGATTCCTGGTGGCAGTAATTTGTCCTTGATGTAGTCGATAAATGTAGAGCACCAGTCGGCTTCAGTCATCATCACCTCGCGACTGGTTTCTTGAGGGACTGAGTCAACTTCCATTGGGGTGGAAGTACTGATTGAGGGGTGATGGAGCTCGTGGACAAAAATTCCTGGAGGGACTTCCGCTCGGTCGGAGCCAAGTTTTGAGAGGACGTCTACTGCCACATTGTTGTCGCGGACGACGTGGTGGATTTCTAATCCTGGAAACTTGTTTTCAAGTTTCCTGATCTCTGCAATGTAGGCATCCATGGTTTCTTTGTTGATGTCCCACTCTTTGTTTACTTGGTAGACCACAAGGAGGGAGTCTCCGTAGACGAGTAGTCGCTTGATGCCGAGTGAAATGGCCAGTCAAAGGCCGTGTAGGAGAGCTTCATATTCTGCTTTGTTGTTGGGTACTTCGAAGAGAATTTGGAAAACATATTTGAGTTGCTCGCCTTTTGGGGAGATGAAAAATACGCCTGCTCCTCCTCCACCCAATTTCAGTGAGCCGTCGAAGTACATGGTCCAGTGATCTGATATGGATGGTGGGGTAGGTACTTGGTTTTCTCTCCATTCAGCTAAGAAGTCGACTAGAGCCTAGGACTTGATTTCTGTTCTTGGCATGAATTTCAGCTCGAGTGCCCTTAGTTCGACTGCCCACTTTGAGATTCGGCCAGTTGCGTCTCGGTTGTGTAAGATACTCCCAGTGGGAAGTCCGTGACGACTGATATCTTGTACTCATCGAAGTAATGTCGCAGCTTCCTTGATGTGATCAGTATTGCGTAGAGTAGTTTCTGAATCGGTGGGTATCGCGCCTTTGATTCAGGGAGTACTTCACTTATGAAGTAGACTGGTCTTTTGACGCGGTAGGCGTGGCCTTCTTCGTTTCGTTCTACCACAATTGTTGTGCTGACAACGTGTGTGGTAGCTGCGATGTAAAGTAGCATCTCCTCTCCTGGCATTGGAGCCGTTAGGATAGGAGGTGACTGGAGGTGCTGTTTCAGGTCTTCGAGTGCTTTGGCTGCTTCTTGGGTCCATTTGAATTTGTCTTGTTTATTCAGTAGTTTGAAGAAAGGGAGTCCCCTTTCGCCGAGTCTCGATAGAAATCTATTCAAGGCAGCCATGCATCCAGTGAGCTTCTGAACGTCTTTGATGGAGGTCGGAGCTTCCATGTTCAAGATTGCGTTAATCTTTTCTGGATTTGCTTCAATCCCTCTGTGACTAATAATGAAGCCGAGTAGTTTTCCGGATGGTACACCAAAAACGCACTTAGTCGGGTTCAGTTTCCATCTGAAGCTTCTTAAACTGTTGAAGGTTTCTTCTAGGTCAAGGATAAAGGAGTCGAATTCCTTTGTTTTCACGACCACGTCGTCGACGTAAGCTTCGATGTTGCGATGGAGCTGGTTGGTGAAGCACAACTGTATGGCGCGCTGATAAGTTGCTCCTGCATTCTTCAGTCTGAAGGACATGGTTTTGTAGGCGTATGCACCAAATAGAGTGATGAACGCAGTATTTTTCTGGTCTTCTTCCTTGAGAGCTATTTGATGATAGCTTGAGTAGCAGTCCAAGAAGGATAGTAGTACGCATCCGGCCATCGAGTCGATGACTTGGTCAATGCGAGGGAGTCCAAAGGGATCCTTCGGGCAGTGCTTGTTGAGGTCTGTGTAGTCGACGCACATCCTCCACTCGTTGTTGTTCTTTTTGAGAACGAGTACTGGATTTGCTAGCCACTCGGGGTGGTAAACTTCCATGATGAATCCAGCTGCGAGTAGCTTGGCGAGTTCTTTCTTGATGGCCTTTCTTTTCTCTGCTGAGAATCTTCATAGCCTCTGCTTCTTTGGAGTGGCAGTAGGGCTGACATTTAGAGAGTGCTCGATCAACTCCTTTGGGACACCGGGCATATCGGCTGGTTTCCATGAAAATACGTCGCGGTTAGCCCGAAGGAAGTTGACGAGCGCGCTTTCCTATTTGTCAGTAAGTCCTGTTCTGATCAGGGCTGTCTTTGATGGGTCGTCGTCTTGTAGCTGGATTGCCTTGACTCCGATGTTGTCGGGTGGCTTTGGAGCAGAGCGGTTTATCTTCTTTGTAGGGATCTCTAATCCCGATGTCGAGTACTGCTAAGCTATTGCTAGTACTTCTCCTGCGGTGTCCGGGAGTCAGTTGGTCGAAGCATAGGTTATAGCTTCCTTTTCACATTCAAAGGACCTTTCAAGGTCTCCGCGGAGGGTGAGGACTCCTATTTTTCTTGGCATCTTCAGCAGAAGATAGACGTAGTGGGGAACTGCCATGAATTTGGCCAAGGCTGGCCGTCCAAGTATGGCGTGATATGAGGACTCGAAGTCTGCTACTTCGAACTTGATGAGTTCCGTTCGGTAGTTATTTGGTGTACCAAAGGTGACTGGGAGCACTATGTTTCTGACTGGAAAGGAAGCATTCCCTGGGACGATGCCGTAGAAAGGTTCTTTGCTTGGTTTCAATTTGTCGGATATATCGAGTCCCATCTTGGTGATTGAACTCATGAAGATGAGGTTTAGGCCACTGCCTCCGTCGATTAGTACCCGAGTGAGAATGGAGACGGGTACCACTGGGTCCAGGACGAGTGGAAATTTTCCAGGTTCTGAAAAGCTGGTCCATTGATCTTCTCTTGAGAATGTTATGGGTGTTTCACTGTGCCTTAGTGGCTTTTGGACGGCTGGCTCCGTCTTCAATATTTCACGCCAGACTAGTTTCTGGTTTCTCTTATTGAAAGAAGAATCTCCTCGATATATCATGTTGACCATGTTGGCAGGTTGCTGGAATCCCATGGTCCCGTCTTTGTCACCATCTTAGTCATCTTGTTTGTCTTTCTTCTTTTTGTCTTCTTCCAATTAACGTTGTTGGAGAGACTTGCGAAGGTTAATTCTAGGTACCTATTGATTGAACACTAGAAACTGAGTCCGAATAGATGCTATGCTAATAGGACCGGTAAAAGTCGAGTGATTGCCTGTCACTCGCTAGCTTATAGGAGTTGATTGTTTACTTTCTTGCAATCACTATAAGGACCATGGACAGATTGGGTTACAAATTTCATGGTGGAAATCCGTCTATGTTGATAAAATTTGCTAAGGCCGCAGTGTGTGGTAGCGGTGGTTAAGCGTTTGAAAGTACTTGCCACATACCGTAAATATGGTACGCGGTAAGCCTAGCTGTGGCAGAACCACTTTTGAAATATACCAGTTCGAGTGCATTAAACACCTAAACGCACCTCAACCAGTATAGTCATTGGTCCTTCGGGTAGAATCCCAATATAGCCACTTGATATCGGATCGTAACACAAGTATACATTCCGCACGAAGGCGAGTCAGAGATACAACAATTCTACAATATTTTACATCACATAGATAAGGAGTATAATTTACATCAAAGTTTCGAAGCTAGCAAGCTGAAGCTTGAGCTTTTACAGTTTTATTTCAAAGGAAGAGGTTTCATAGAAGCAAACTATAAAGAAGAGGTCCTGCAGCGGAAAGTAAAACACGACTATATAGAACCGTTGTGGGATAGATGTCATGATAAGCCCGAACATGACATCATTCATTCGAACCATAGCTAGTGGATGGTCGCGATGCTGAGTTTAAGGTTTACCGTAACTACAGCAACTTACGGTCGATTTCTTTTTCCTTCCCCATCCCCCGCACCTTTCCCCTTCCTCCTCTTTTTCCTCTCTCTTCCCTCTCTTCCCAGATCTAGCCGCCCGGCGCTAGCCGTCCGTCCTCCTCCCCATCCCTTCCTCTCCTCCATGGCCGGCCGTCCTCCTCCCCCACCCCTTCCCTCTGCCTCCCCCTTACTCTCTCTCTCTCCCTCCCTTCCTCTGCTCCATGGCCAGCCGTCCTCCTCCCCCTCCCCTTTTTCTCTGCTCCATGGCCGGCGGCGGGGGAGGGGAGGCGCGGCGGGGCCCCTCTGCTCCATGGCCGGCGGCGGGGAGGGGAGGCGCGGCGGGCCCCCTCTGCTCCATGGCCGGCGGCGTGGAGGGGGAGGCATAGCGGGCCTCTCTCTGCTCCATGGCCGGCGGCGGGGAGGGGAGGCGCGGCGGTCCGGCGGCAAGGAGGGGAGGCGTGGCGTGGCGTGGCGGCGGCAGGGACCGGAGGCGCGGCGCCGGGCCAGCGGCGTGGAGGGGAGGCGTCGGGGTGGGGAGGAGGCGCCGCGCCGCCGCGCCAGATCCAGTTTTTTTTTTGCAAAAAATTTTCAACAATTTTTTTTGAATTCCTTTGATTTTTTTCGGATGAATATTTTTTAATGATACAAAAAAATTTCTTGAATTTTTTCTGCTCTCCAATTTTTTTTTCTTGAAATTTTTTTCTGCTCTACATTTTTTTGCTTGAAATTTTTTTTGTCTCCAAAATTTTTCGTCAAAAAAATTTCCTCTCTCCAGAATTTTTCTTACAAAAAAATTTCCATAATCAAAAAACGACAAAAAAATTACTAAAAATGGAAAAAACCAACGGTCGAAAAATCGACCGCACGGAGCTCCTCCGTGCGGTTGACCGTAAACTAGCGACACCCGTGGATGGTTCCCATTCCATTGACCAGCCAGCAGGTAAACCACTAGGCCAAGTTGAACTAGTGTTTTGGTCATCGGAAAGCATTCCTGAAAACATTATCAAAAAGCAAGTCTGAGTATACTAATACTCAGCAAGACTGACCTGTCTAAGAGCATAACATAGCCCTTTTAGCTAGACATGAAAGGTTTGCGAAGGCTCTGGAGTTTCTTTTGCTGAAAAGCAACAAAGAGTAGATCCTTAATTTCATGTTTTAGCTTTCAGATTCTAGGTGGTTTAACCAGTCTAGGTATGCATCTATCTATACAAACATGGTAGAGGATATATTTGCATCCAACAGGATTAAGTATCATGAATGTTTTACTTCTTACTCTATGTGGCAAAGGGATCAAACAGTCTCAATTTCCGTGAGAAACGAACGATTCTGAATCGAATTTCCAACCTTGCAAGGGTAAACCTAATACACACGCTTGGAGCACTGACGAGTCACTCTCAAGCAACGGTTTGCTTCTCATTCCGGGTTGTGGATCAGCGCCACTCTCCCTGGCTATAGAGAACCGCTCTTCTCTATACCCGTGGTTTGTTTTGCAACATAAAAGAAACTTTCAATGTAATTTAACTTCCTATCTCTAAGAGAGAGTGTAAGGTATGTCCACTTGCCAGGCCGTTCAATTACTAGGCTTGCCGCGTACCATATTTACGGCATGTGGCTAGTACTTTCAAACACTTAACCACCGCTACCACACACTGCGACCTTATCAAGTTTCATCAACATAGACGGACTTCAACAAATCCGCCCATAATCCTTATAGTGATTGCAGAAGGTAAACAATCAATTCATAAAAGCTCGCGAGTGACGGCAATCACTCGACTTTTACCGGTCCTATTAGCATAGAATCTAACTCAGACTCAAAACTAGTGTTCAAACAGTAGGTACCTAAGATTATGTAACTAGGGTTTTCAATTAATTCCAACAACTTAAATGCATAAGCAAATAATAACGATAAGTTGCATAATTTTGAAATAATAGGATTATGCTCCGGGGCTTACCTGTAGAGGTGTCTGTAGGGTCAGTAAAATTTGGCTCTTCCGAATCAAAGTTCGGAGCTTCTGTTAGTCTGATAACGTTGGCCTCAGCTTCGAAAGAAAAATCACCGTCTGGCTCCTGGGTGAGCTCGTAAGTGCCATCTGCTAGCGGGGTGACTTCTATATAAGATGCAATATTTGAAACAATTAGAGAAGTGATTGAGTATAGCTTTCCTTCACTAAAGAGTTGATAAATCATTTAAACAATACATAAAAAGGTTTTAAATAATTTGTAAAGGTATACAAAATACAAGAGAATTTTCAAAAATATGAGTTAAAGTTTGAAAAAGAGTTTTGAAAATTTTTGTAAAGTTGGTCTTGTGTTATAGAACACATGATTCAATGCTCCTTTATAGCATAGCTTTAGCATAAAAGTTTAAATTAAAAAGAGCTATTATTAACTTTTATTTTTGGAATTTGCTACACAAGAAAACATTTCAAACTCATCACACCAGATGATAGATCTAATTAAAAGGAACACAACAAAATTAATTTCACATTTTTTTGATTTTTCTACATATTTCTAGGATTTATCAAAGTTCACTAGAAAAGAAAAAAAGGAAAAGATTTGAACTTTTACAGAAAGGACCCTGGGAAGTTCGAAAGAAATGCAATCGGGTCCTTGGCCGTGGTCAGAGCGGGGGAGGGAGTTGACCGGCCGGTTCCGGCAACGGTGATCGCCGTCGGCGAGGGCCAAGGGGCCAGAGAGCAAGAGAGGGTCGAGGCGCACCTGAAGAGGGGGTTGGATGGCGTGCGGGAGGGCCGGAAAGGGCTCATCGGCGGCGGGACAGAGCACGGCGGTGGAGGTGAACGGCGGCAGTGGTGTTGCAGCGAGGGATTGGCGGTGAGGAGTGGCGGGTGAGCTTCACGAAGTCATGGCAACGCTAACCGAGGTTTTGGGGTGGCTAGGGTGGCGCTGCAGCGGTGGATCAATGGCGGGTAGAGCTCGTTGGCGTTGATGGAAAAGGGGCGGTGTAGGGTCGAGATGGCGGACTAGAGGGGGGTGAATAGTCCTTTCTAAAACTAATTGCGCCGGCTAACCGAAACTTATGCGGAATTGAAACTATTCGCTTAGCCAAGACTTCACCCCTCTAACTATGACTCTAAGGCACCTCCAAAAAAGGTCCTACACAAAGCAAATGGAGTGCCAAGCTAGTAAGAGCTCTCCTAACAATTCTTATGCCAAGTCATACAATCCTAAGCACTAGTACTTCACAAACCGGAGGGAGCTCATACACAATTCTAATGAGCAAAAGCACAAAGCCAAACCTAAGCTCACTAGATGCTCAAGGACAAGGATACACAATCCAAATCCAAGAGCTCAACTTGCTTAGCTACAAAATCTAAGAAAGAGCAACTAATTAAGCTACACAAGCTAACTAGTTACACTAGGATCTTTACTTCTAGCTACACAAGCAAGAAGATGATTAGCAAGCTACACAAGCTAACTAATCACTAGAGAGCAACTACACAAGCACAAGATATAGATGAATGTAAACACAAGACTTGTGATTTGGAGAATGCAAACCACCGAGAAGAGTAGACAAGATTGACACGGTGATTTTTATCCTGAGGTTCACTTGGTTGCCACCAAGCTAATCCCCGTTGAGACAAGCTCCAAGGTTGCCGCCGATCCTCTTGCTAGTGGTGACTCTAAAGTCACACTCTCCCACGTGGAGTGCTCACACCGAGCTCTAGCACATGATCCGGCCAAACCACTTGTTGCTCTTCACGTCTCGCTCAACTAGAGTTGCTCTTCGCGGCTCCCGCGGGGTGAGCACAATACCCCTCACAATCTCTTCTCCGGAGCACCGCACAATCTTCTTGCGGGCTTCAACGGAGTCTCTTGCCACCAAGCCGTCTAGGAGGTGGCAACCTCCAAGAGTAACAAGCACACCGGCTTGCAACACGATCACCTAGTGCCACTCGATGCAATCTCTCAAAGCAATCGCACTAGAATCGCTCTCTCACTCGATCGGATGATTACTATCAAGTTAGAGTGAGTAGAGGGCTCTCAAGCACTCTCACACATGGACACCAAGTCCCCAAGGTGCTCAGCACCTTCAAATGGCCGGCCACACCCTCTATTTATAGAGGGAGGCCCCAAACTAGCCGTTACACTCAAATCCCGTGAAAACAGAGTTTTCGCGGACTGTCCGCCTCACAAAAACCGTACTGTCCGCCATTCAAAACCAACGGCTAGAACTGCAATGATTTTGTGTCAGAGTCGACCGTTAGAGCCCCGGGCGGACTGTCCGCACCCCTGGGGCGGACTGTCCGCGGTTCAAAACTTCGAACCAACCGATTTGCAAACGTCTCTGACTAAATCTGGAAGTGACCGGCGGAATGTCCGCTCCCCAGGGGCGGACTGTCCGCCGTTCAAAACGTGTGCACACACAGAAACCGCAGTGTTTGTCCCAGAATTTTCAGTAGGAGGCGGACCGTCCGCCCCCAAGGACCGGACGGTCCGCAGTTCATTTTGGACACCCAAGACAGAACTACCAAGTTTCTGCGCCCGTTTCAGCTTTTAAAGACGGACCGTCCGCCCCCATGGACCGGACGGTCCGCAGTTCATTTTGGACCACCAACATAGCCAAAAACGGTTCTGTTCAAGCTCATCCGAGATAACGGCGGACCGTGCACCCCCCTTGAGCGGACCGTCCGCAGGTATATTTCCAGTAGAAATGTACCTCGGTAAAACGGGCATAACTCTTAGCTCCGATGTCCAAATTAGGTGATCTTGGACTCTATGGAAAGCTAATTCAGAGGGCTACACAACCCAACTGAATACTTGATCCAAAACACAATGGATCAAATCAGTATTCCACTCCAAGAGACCACCTAATTTCCGGAGAAAACCGAAAAACCTTTCTTGCTTCCCAAAGTTGATCAACATCAACTCCAACTCTTTCTCCTTTGCAAATGTGCCAACACCACCACGTGAACAACACCATGTGCATGTGTGTTAGCATTTCACAATCATTTTCAAAGGATTTTCACTTGATCTCACCACGCCACTCGATCCTAGCAACATCGCAATGTTAGATCGCTCAAGTGGCACTAGATGACCGATATGCAAACAAGTTTGCCCCTCTTGATAGTACGGCCATCTATCCTAAATCCGGTCATGCACTTCTCTACAAAACCTTTGACCGGTGAAATGAAATGCCCTACAAGTCATACCTTTGCCTTGCACATTTCATTTCATCTTCCCAAATGTTGATGCCACACAAGCACCAAACTCCATCAAGCCTTTTGATCATCATCATGAGTCAATACTTGGCTTCATCTTTCTTAAATGATATGATCCACTCCATATCATTACATGACCTCTTTGGTTCATCGATCTTGACCTTGCTCGCTCTTCACCGTTGTCTCGGTCCATCGGCGCCAAATCTTGCCCAAGCTTCACCGCCTCGCGGTCCCTCGCTTCAAAGCCTTGACTTGCCCTTCTCCATTGCAACCGGTCCATCAAGCAAAGCCTTGTCTTGATCTTCTCCACTTTGGTCACATAACTCCATGTCATGTATCATATGCAATGAGCTCCTCGATCACACTATATGAGCATAGCATCAACACTTAGCCATTTCTCCTCCATGGCACATGTTGCTCATACTAGTGTCTTTGTGTGGACTAATCTCCTGTGTATCTCAACATAAACACTTATTAGTCCACATAAGTTGTCACTCAATTACCAAAACCAAACAAGGGCCTTTCAATCTCCCCCTTTTTGGTAATTGATGACAACTCTACAAAGATATGGAAATTAAGCATATTCCAAGCTAGCACTTCACATACGTGTAAATAGCTAACTTGGTTTCGATTTTATGTTTCTTATCCACCATTAAGACCACTTGTAAAAGATTGGATAAGCACCATAAAAATTCAACTTGGTAGTGATAACTCCCCCTACATGTGCGCTCAAGAGATTTGGTTTTAAACTCACACACATGCATCAATATGAAATTTGTGGGATTGTTATCACTACTAAGTGATGCTAAGGTATATAGGATAAACCTTTGAAGCGTGAAACCAATTTGAGTTGCATCCTTGAAGTTCATTCCTTAGCATCAATGAGTAACTAGACATTCATCAAAAACTCAAGATACCTCATGAGATCAACAATATTAGCAAGGATCTTGATTTACTTGTAAAAAAAATGTCTAGCTACAATCTATGCATGCTAGTTATCAAATCATCAATCAAGTTCTATAACTAGCATACATCACACACAAGCAATGCATATATAAATTTTAAAACTTATGCAAATGCAAGCAAACACATGAATATGCACATATCAAATGCAAACAACTAAGTTCATGAGCTTGCTCCCCCTACTTGTGTGCTCCTCTTGTCCAAGAATATTGATCCTCCTCAATATTGCTCCTCTTGATCCATGTCCATGATCGCACTCTCGTCTCATCTTCCTCTTTGTCAACCAAGGATAATTCATATCTTTGATCATTTCTCTCCCCCTTTGTCATCAATGACCATAAAAGGGGCCAAAACCACATGAAATTTGCCATGTGAAGATCAATGGCTACCACTTGAAGTTGAACCTCTTGTACTTGTAGGGTTACCACTTGAATACCCCTTGTAGGCAATCATATGAAGCGCTTGTGGTTTGATACAAAGAGTTGGACTTGGGTAGATGGTTGAGTCTTGAATCTTGAACTCTTCTTGATGAGGGTATCTTTCTTGATTTGAATTGATCACTTAAAGTTGAGGATCACTTGTGGAACCACCATTGTTGCACTAGATCTACTTGAATGATTACCACTTGTATGACCATGTATATCACTTGTAAAATCATGATGGATCACTTTGTTGAATTTGACATTGATAATCAATTCTTGAACTAGATTGTTTCCATGAGCTTCTTTCTCTTTGACTTGATCTAGACTACCTGTCCAAATAATTCAACTCGGTTTGAACCAATGACAAGCTTCTTCACACCTCATTCTAAGGGTTATCTTGACAATGTTGAGTTAAACACTTGAAAGCTCATTTTCTAGATCAACTACTTGGGTTTACTAGCTCATGAACACGTCATATGTTACCACTAGATCATATCAAGCATAGAAGCAATAGTGGCATCATAAAACATTTAAAATTATTTTATTTTTCATGAATGATCACTATATATGACTATATGCACTAATCATGTCCTTAGCATAGTATGAATGCATATGTCAAGCAATTTCACCTTGCTATGTTGGAGTAGAGGATAGTCATTAGATTCCAATTTAGCTCTCCAACTAGCATCATGAAGTCCAATTATAATAGCTTGGTGAAGACAATGAATACCAATATGAAAACCATTCTTCACCCATATGAAATGAATATCACTTGAATTTTCATGAATCTCTCTACTTTGGGTGTTGCTTGCTTTTCTTGATCAACCCATTTGATATCTTCAACTAAGAATCTCCAATGACTCTAGATCACCACTTCCATATTGGCCTTCCAAGCACCTTGCTTGTCAATCCCATTATTTGGCGGCTCGGTCCCTCTCTAGGGAGAAGTGATCTCTCCAAGAACCATTCTTGACACTCACTTGAATGACTTTGGTTGATTGACCAAGATGATGGACTAGAAATGATGAATAATCTTCAAGTCTTATTTAAGTCCCTTTCTTTCTAGTTTGCTTAGTCTTGATCTTCCAATTTGAGTACCAAAAATGTGATAAGTACACTCAAATGGTCTTGTACCCAACACTTCTTATGCTTCTAGCTCCTCTCAAAACCAAACCTAGGTTCCTCAATCATTTGTAAAGATGATTCCAACTTGAGGACATTTCAATTTAAGTGACTTAAGATCAATCCAATATTTGACACTTTTCTGGCAGATTTTGTACTTCTCAAAGAATACATCAAATCTCTCAAAGTACAAGTTGAATTGCCACGAAATTTTGTGGAGATGTGTGACACTAAGTTATATAGCAGCCATAAAAATTTGAGCTTCAATGCATTTCTAGATTGCTACCAGATTTCACATCTTCACTCATAGGTGTATGCTGAAAACTGCTGCACATGCATTGACAAGATCCACTCCAAAACCGAAGTATCCCTCATCATATTCTCATGAAACTTGTACAGAAACTAGTATAATAAGTGTAGGGAATGCATACCAAATTTCAAGCCAATCCAAATAGATTTGATCATCCAACTATGGCTATCTTCTCAGCTTACTCAGATTTTCAATAAAGGACAGATTTTAAGCAATTGAGCTATACTTTATCAAATTGAATCAAACTTGATGTCAACTTATTTGAATAAACTCACAAGACATATATCTAATCATATCCCATATTGAATGTCATCTCATGATCATATCCATTCAAACTAACTCAATTTTGATTACTAACCATTTAATCCATTCAATCATCTTGTAGCAAGCAACAAGAGCATATATATCCAATTCAAACATCTCATATGCACCCAAATGAATGTAATCAACTAGAGATATACCTTTATAGCTCATGATAAGTCTAGCTGTCAGGATCCTCCTGAAAACACCAAGAGCGGACCGTCCGCAGTACATGAGCGGACCGTCCGCAATGTAATTTTGCGGCTTAAAACTTTTCTGCAGAGCCTCTGGTAAACAAGTCTCATGAACGGCGGACCGTCCGCCTCTTACCCGCGGACTGTCCGCACTACCAAATTTCAGACAGCCCAGAAATTTTTCAATTTTCACAATTTCAACTTTGAATTGGGAACATTGCTAAAATAAAATTCCAAAAATCACAAAAGTAGCATGAACACCATCCAAAGACTCATATGAGTGAGTAATAACGAGAAATCAAAAATAAATCAAGTAAAATCAAGGAAACTCATAAATAGCCCATAAATGCCTCAAAAATTCAGAATTTTGAACCAAGGAGTACACAAAAGAACCAAATGTCATAAGAACTAGTTTTCAAGCCACATTTGAGAAGTAAATGACATTTAACTCATTTTTCAATTTGCAAAAAGATTGTTCATCCAAAAGCAAGGTTTAACACAAATAAGTTAGCAAGCCAACAAATATTTCCAATGAATTTCTCACAACTAGAAAAAGATACTTGTATGTTGTAGCACTTGGACTTCATTGTTTTGATTTGGCATTGGGTTGTATATATGCAAAGAAAATTTCAATTCCTTGATTCAATCATAAGATCAAGAATATGAATTTTATTTGAATCAAGCCTCCAATGCCTTTGGTACCTACACACATTCATCCACGTTTTGATGGTACCCAAACTAGGTTGGGTCCTCTCAAGTTAGGAGCAACATACTTTGGCAAAGCCTTAGTATGAATAGTGGGATGTTTTGTAATAGCAATAAATGAGGTACCATTACCATCCTTTCTAAGCATAATATTTGCATCAATTGAAATAGGCTTAGAATTATTACCTAAGGGACATGAATAAGCCATGTGTCCCCTTTCCCGGCATAAGTAGCATCTTCTCTTTTGTTGAGCCTTTTCTTTCTTACTCATTTGATGCTTCTCATTGCCTTGCTTCTCATAGTTTACTTGAGCCTTCTTCTCAAGCTTGTTTGGGCAACCCAAAGCTAGGTGACCCAATATTGCACAACTATGGCACTTGATGTGAGCATGTGGATTCTTCTCTTGAATCTTGTTCTTGCTCAACATCTTGGCATCTTGAATGTGAGTTGGAAGCCTTGCTCTTGTCTTGCCACCCCTTCTTGTTCTCTTTTTCATCATTTTCAAGTCATCAACTTGATCATCATGGTTGATCTTGACTTGAGGTTGGGGTACCTTCTCTTGCTCAACTTGTGACTTTGGTTGAGGTTCTTGTTGCTTCCCCAATTGCTTGGTTGGGCACATTGAGGTGAGGTGACCCCAAGTGCGGCACTTGAAGCATTTGACATGTTTAAGCTTCTCTTCTTCCTTCTTCACCTTGAGGTTTTCTTTGTTGGGGCAACCATTTGCAAAGTGTCCCATCTCATGGCATTGAAAGCACATGAAATGAGATAGCTTCATTTCTTCTTGCTTCTTCATCTTCCTATTATATTTATTCTTGCCCCATTTCTTGCCTTTGGCCTTGCTCTTGTTGGAACCAATGCCACTCATGTCACCGAAGCTTCTTTGGTTTTTTATTATGCTTTCAAGTGTGACTTTTGATTTTGTCCATCTCTCTATCTTGTTGTTCAAATACTTCACTTGACTTTGGAGCTCTTTGTTTTCTTCTACAAGGTTAGTCTCATATTGCTTAGTAGAAGAAGAACAAGCATCTTTATGTGAAGTACATGGCATAGACAATAAATCATCACATGAGGTGGATACATGTTTCTTGCCTACATCACAAGGGTTAGCAATATTTTGCAATTGATCCTTTGACCCATGTGATGAGCTCTCACTAGTTTTAATTACTTTACTAGAAAGCTTGTTAGTGAGTAAAGCATGGTCTAGTACCAAATTCTCATGAGCAACACTAAGCTCCTCATGAGTCAATTTTAGCTCATCATGTGAACAACTTATGACATAAAGTAGATGCTTTTGTTGTTCACATGTGTCTTTGAGAAAAGAGTTTTTTTTTCAAATTTGATTGTTTTGGCTAACACTTCCTCAAATAATTTGGTCAAGCTAGCATATCTACTCAAGAGCTCATCATATGAATTAAGATCAATCACATTGCAATTTGATACCTTTGTGTCACCTTGTGACATGAAGCAATGTGGAGATGGAGATGAGCTTGACGTAGCAATATCATCCGTACATGAGCCAACTTGATCATCAAGTATGCTTGGAGTAGAATCATAATTTGCAACACTTGAATCATCATCAATCATGTCAAGTGAACTTGTTGTAGATTGATTATCATCGTCATGACTTGACCATGAGGTGGAGCAATCTTCCACAACCACCATGTCATGGATGTGCTCATCATCCTCATGCACTTCCTCCTTGGTCTTATAATCATCATGATCATCGGAGGCCGCCCCATATTTCTCATTTAGATAACTCCAAATCTCATGGGCGGTTTCCTTGTCCATGATCTCACCAAGAATGCAATTATGCAAAGATCTAAACAAGATGTTAGTAGCTTGGATGTCTAGATCTATGCATTTCTCTTGTGTTGGAGTTAGATTTTCTTCATCTAACACATGAGAAAAACCTACATCCACCATCCACCACATTTGAGGGCAAATAAATTTACAATTACATATCATCCAATTTTTCCACCGTACAAAGTGTGTGCCATCAAAAATATGTGGACACTCAACATCTAGCCCATAAGTCGCCATCCTCTCGAGTCGGTAAGGACCACAAATGAGAGACCTCGGCTCTGATACCACTTGTAGGGTCGAGATGGCGGACTAGAGGGGGTGAATAGTCCTTTCTAAAATAATTGTGCCGGCTAACCGAAACTTATGCGGAATTGAAACTATTCGCTTAGCCAAAACTTCACCCCTCTAACTATGACTCTAAGGCACCTCCAAAAAAGGTCCTACAAAAAGTAAATGGAGTGCCAAGCTAGTAAGAGCTCTCCTAACAATTCTAATGCCAAGTCATACAAGCCTAAGGACTAATACTTCACAAACCGGGGGAGCTCCTACACAATTCTAATGAGCAAAAGCACAAAGCCAAACCTAAGCTCACTAGATGCTCAAGGACAAGGATACACAATCCAAATCCAAGAGCTCAACTTGCTTAGCTACACAATCTAAGCAAGAGCAACTAATTAAGCTACACAAGCTAACTAGTTACACTAGGATCTTTACTTCTAGCTACACAAGCAAGAAGATGATTAGCAGGCTACACAAGCTAACTAATCACTAGAGAGCAACTACACAAGCACAAGATATAGATGAATGTAAACACAAGACTTGTGATTTGGAGAATGCAAACCACCGAGAAGAGTAGACAAGATTGACACGGTGATTTTTATCCCGAGGTTCACTTGGTTGCCACCAAGCTAATCCCCGTTGAGACAAGCTCCAAGGTTGCCGCCGATCCTCTTGCTAGTGGTGACTCTCAAGTCACACTCTCCCACGTGGAGTGCTCACACCGAGCTCTAGCACATGATCCGACCGAACCACTTGTTGCTCTTCACGTCTCGCTCAACTAGAGTTGCTCTTCGCGGCTCCCGCGGGGTGAGCACAATACCCCTCACAATCTCTTCTCCGGAGCACCGCAAAATCTTCTTGCGGGCTTCAACGGAGCCTCTTGCCACCAAGCCGTCTAGGAGGTGGCAACCTCCAAGAGTAACAAGCACACCGGCTTGCAACACGATCACCTAGTGCCACTCGATGCAATCTCTCAAAGCAATCGCACTAGAATCGCTCTCTCACTCGATCGGATGATTACTATCAAGTTAGTGTGAGTAGAGGGCTCTCAAGCACTCTCACACATGGACATCAAGTCCCCAAGGTGCTCAGCACCTTCAAATGGCCGGCCACACCCTCTATTTATAGAGGGAGGCCCCAAACTAGCCGTTACACTCAAATCCCATGAAAACAGAGTTTTCGCGGACTGTCCGCCTCACAAAAACCGTACTGTCCGCCATTCAAAACCAACGGCTAGAACTGCAATGATTATGTGTCAGAGTCGACCATTAGAGCCCCGGGCGGACTGTCCGCACCCCTGGGGCGGACTGTCCGTGGTTCAAAACTTCGAACCAACCGATTTGCAAACGTCTCTGACTAAATCTGGAAGTGACCGGCGGAATGTCCGCTCCCCAGGGGCGGACTGTCCGCCGTTCAAAACGTGTGCACACACAGAAACCGCAGTGTTTCTGTCCCAGAATTTTCAGTAGGAGGCGGACCGTCCGCCCCCAAGGACCGGACGGTCCGCAGTTCATTTTGGACACCCAAGACAGAACTACCAAGTTTCTGCGCCCGTTTCAGCTTTTAAAGGCGGACCGTCCGCCCCCATGGACCGGACGGTCCGCAGTTCATTTTGGACCACCAACAGAGCCAAAAACGGTTCTGTTCGAGCTCATCCGAGATAACGGCGGACCGTGCGCCCCCCTTGAGCGGACCGTCCGCAGGTATATTTCCAGCAGAAATGTACCTCGGTAAAACGGGCATAACTCTTAGCTCCGATGTCCAAATTAGGTGATCTTGGACTCTATGGAAAGCTAATTCAGAGGGCTACACAACCCAACTGAATACTTGATCCAAAAAACAATGGATCAAAGCAGTATTCCACTCCAAGAGACCACCTAATTTCCGGAGAAAACCGAAAAACCTTTCTTGCTTCCCAAAATTGATCAACATCAACTCCAACTCTTTCTCCTTTGCAAATGTGCCAACACCACCACGTGAACAACACCATGTGCATGTGTGTTAGCATTTCACAATCATTTTCAAAGGATTTTCACTTGATCTCACCACGCCACTCGATCCTAGCAACATCGCAATGTTAGATCGCTCAAGTGGCACTAGATGACCGATATGCAAACAAGTTTGCCCCTCTTGATAGTACGGCCATCTATCCTAAATCCGGTCATGCACTTCTCTAAAAAACCTTTGACCGGTGAAATGAAATGCCCTACAAGTCATACCTTTGCCTTGCACATTTCATTTCATCTTCCCAAATGTTGATGCCACACAAGCACCAAACTCCATCAAGCCTTTTGATCATCATCATGAGTCAATACTTGGCTTCATCTTTCTTAAATGATATGATCCACTCCATATCATCACATGACCTCTTTAGTTCATCGATCTTGACCTTGCTCGCTCTTCACCATTGCCTCGGTCCATCGGCGCCAAATCTTGCCCAAGCTTCACCGCCTCGCGGTCCCTCGCTTCAAAGCCTTGACTTGACCTTCTCCATTGCAACCGGTCCATCAAGCAAAGCCTTATCTTGATCTTCTCCACTTTGGTCACATAACTCCATGTCATGTATCATATGCAATGAGCTCCTCGATCACACTATATGAGCATAGCATCAACACTTAGCCATTTCTCCTCCATGGCACATGTTGCTCATACTAGTGTCTTTGTGTGGACTAATCTCCTGTGTATCTCAACATAAACACTTATTAGTCCACATAAGTTGTCACTCAATTACCAAAACCAAACAAGGGCCTTTCAGGCGGCGGTGATGTGCCTGGGATAAAGCCTGGCCGGGGCTATTTATAGCCCAGAAACGAAGTAGATAAGCAAGAGGAGCTGTGCAGGAGATGAATTCGCCAGAGGAGCGAAACCGGCAGCGGCGCAAACTGACCAGCGGCGGTCGGCGATCGTAGCGCGAGCATAGAGCTGCTGGGCGGCGTGGCGCAAAGCTAGCAGGCCAGCAGAGGCGGTCCTAGAGGCGGCGAGACTTCACGTGCGACGCATGTAGGCGGCGAGGCGGTTCGGGGAGGCCGTTCCAGCGGCGGCCGAGATTGTCGGAAAAGTAAACAGTTGCGGCGAGCTATGGTGCGGCGTGGAGGAAGGAGAGCGAGCCAGGAAGGAAGGGGTGGGGCCAGGGGAGAGCTGGGGAAGGCGGGTGGCAGGCTAGCAGCGGAGAGAAGGCAAGCCATGGGCGGGAAAACCACGACGGCGGCGGGAGTAGAGCTCCGGCAGATCGGGAGGAGGAAGAAGAGGATTGAGGGACCTATTTGGAATTTTCAAAAACTTTAGCGACTTTACTGTAAACAAAGATTTCCCACTATTCTAGGGCTCAAATGAAAAAGTGCCTAAAATAAAAGATGTTCAACTTTTCAAGATCTACAACTTTTGTGTTGTGCAAATTTTCATTAGATCAAGGAATTTTGAAATATTTTGAATAGTTTGGAAGATCTTGAATTAAATAAGGAAAATACCTTTTTGGTAGTAAATTCATCACAATTTTGGACTTAAATGCAATAAAGCTGCCAAAATCATGATTACTTGTATTTTGCAAGAAAGCCCTTCATAAATTTGAAAATACACCTGAAGTCCAAACCTTTTTGCAAAAAGGGGCTAGTAGTTTTGTATAATTACGTATATGCCCTCAATTTGCATTGAAATTTTTTGACTATCACACAAGGATAAATTCACAAAATGCACACAAAACCTTATGTTCTAATAGCTAGACACCTGAAGTGTCACAGCCTTCCCCCTAAAAAGAATCTCATCCCGAGATTCCAAAGTAGAAGCGGACTAGAATGTTAGGTACCTAGATTCGTTCTAAGGAAGTCGGGAAAGTTTTTTTTGGAGGTAGTGCTCTATTTCCCAGGTGGCTTCTTCCTCGGTGTGATTGTTCCATTGGATCTTGTACATTTTAACCTTTGCTCTTCTGATGCTTCTTTCCTTAGTGTCGAGGATTTTCATTGGATGCTCCACATATGATAGATCTGAGTCTATTTCTAAGTCTTGTTGTTCAACAATTTCCTCAGGGACTCTAACACATTTCTTGAGCTGAGAGATGTGGAAAACATCATGGACAGCTACTAACCGAGAAGGAAGTTGAAGTCGGTAAGCCACTGGTCCAAAATTTCAAGGATCTCAAAGGGTCCAATGTAGCGAGGTGCTAACTTTCCTTTTATGCCGAACCGTTGAACACCTTTAGTTGGAGATAACCGCGAATATACGTGATCCCCAACTTCGAATTGCAATGGCTTTCTCCTCATATCTGCATAGCTTTTCTGACGAGATTGAGCTGCTTTGAGATTTGCTTGGATATTTTTCACCTTGTTCTCCGCTTCAGTTACTAAGTCGGGTCCAAAGATTTTGCGTTCTCCGGTTTGTCACCAACTCAATGGAGTCCGACATCTTCGGCCATATAGTGCTTCAAACGGTTCCATCTTCAAGCTGGATTGATAGCTGTTATTATATGAAAATTCTGCTAAAGCCAGACATTTATCCCTGTTCTTATCATACTGGATGACACATGCTCTGAGCATATCCTCAAGGATTTGGTTTACCCTTTCGGTTTGTCCATCCGTTTGAGGATGATATGCAGAGCTACGAATCAACTTGGTTCCAAGAGAAGCCTATAGTTGCTCCCAAAAACATGCAACAAATTGTGCTCCTTGGTCAGATATGATTGTCTTAGGTACACCATGGAGACGAAATACTTGATCAAGATAGATTTCTGCATACTTTTTAGCAGAATAAGTAGTATGCACAGGAAGAAAATGGGCAGTCTTTGTCAATCTATCAATGATCGCCCATATTGAATCATGCTTCTGAGAGGTGTTGGGTAAGCCAATGATGAAGTCCATACTGATGTCCTCCCATTTCCAGGATGGAATTGACAAGGGTTGAAGTGCACTTGCAACCTTCAGATGGCTGGCTTTAATTCTCTGGCAGACATCACACTCAGAAACATACTTAGCTATCTCCCTTTTCATTCTGGTCCACCAATAATTCTGCCTGAGGTCTTGATACATCTTAGTACTTTCGGGATGAATAGAGAACTTTGAGAGATGTGCTTCATCAAGAATTTGCCTTCGAAGTTGATGGTCCTCAGGAACAACAATGCGATTGTCAAACCATAAAACTCCTTTGTGATCCATCCGAAAGCACTTGTACTTTTCTTCACTTCGAGCTAACTCTTGTTTAATGATTCTGATACCTTTATCATGGAGTTGAGCTGAGACAATACTATCTTGAATCGTAGGCTCAACAGTAATGTGATTCAAGCTCCCTTGTGGAACCATTTCTAGGTTCAGTTTCTTCATTTCATTGCATAGAGTTTCGTTGTATGATTCCGCTTCTAGGCAATGACAGTGTGACTTATGGCTGAGTGCATCCGTGACCACATTTGCTTTGCCAGGATGATAATGTACTTCAATATCATAGTCCTTAATGAGCTCTAGACATCGTCTTTGTCTCATATTCAGATCAGCTTGTGTGAAGATATACTTGAGACTCTTATGGTCGGTGTAGATATTACAATGAGTACCCATAAGATGATGCCTCCATATCTTGAGAGCATGGACAACTACTGCTAATTCCAGATCATGAGTGGGGTAGTTCTTCTCAAGATTCCGAAGTGCTCGTGATGCATAAGCAATTACCTGATTGTCTTGCATAGGCACACATCCGAGTCCAGTGCCAGAAGCATCGCAATACACATCAAATGGCTTGGTATTATCTGGTTGAGCCAATACTGGGGCAGTGGTTAATTGTGCTCGAAGGGTGTGGAATGCTTCTTCACATTTGTCATCCCAAACAAATTTAACTCCCTTCTTCAATAATTCCATCATTGGTTTAGCTATTCTGGAGAAGTCCGGAATGAAATGGCAATAATAACCGGCTAGGCCAAGGAAACTTCTGATCTGATGAACTGAAGTAGGGGGTTTCCAATCCATTACTTCTTGAACTTTGCTTGGATCAACGGATATGCCTTCACTGGAGATAGTATGTCCCAGAAATTTCACACTATCCAACCAGAATTCGCATTTGGAGAATTTAGCATATAGGCGATGATCCTGTAACCTTTGAAGAACCACATGCAAATGCTTAGCATGATCCTCTTTATTCTTGGAATAGATCAGAATGTCGTCAATAAAGACAACGACAAACCTGTCTAGTTCTGGCATGAACACCGAATTCATCAAGTACATGAAGTATGCCAGTGCATTAGTAAGACCAAAAGACATCACCAGATACTCATAAAGTCCATATCTGGTAGAAAAGTTTGTCTTCAGAATATCACATGGCCGAATTTTGATTTGATGATAACCGGAACGGAGATCAATCTTGGAGAAAACCTTAGCTCCGGCTAATTGATCAAACAGGATGTCAATGCGGGGAAGAGGATACTTGTTTTTGATTGTTACCGCATTGAGAGGTCTATAATCCACACATAGCCTCAAACTATCATCCTTTTTCTTCACGAATAGAGCTGGGCAACCTCAAGGTGAAGCACTTGGTCGAATGTAACCTTTGTCCAAAAGGTCTTGAAGTTGAATCTTCAATTCTGCTAACTCGTTTGGTGGCATCCGGTAGGGTCTTTTAGAGATAGGAGCTATGCCTGGCTGTAACTCAATCACAAACTCAATATCTCTATCAGGAGGTAGTCCAGGCAAGTCATCCGGAAAGACGTCTGCATACTCGCACACTACCGGAATGTCTTCTAGTTTGACACCTTCCATTGCAAAGGTATGTGGAGTGATACACTCTTTTGGTGGAAGATAAAGAGTAGTAGCTCCTTGAGATTGGTAATTAATCTCAACAGCTCGGGAAGAGATGTCTAGTAGTACCTTATGTTGGGTCATCCAGTCCATACCCAGGATAACATCCATACCTTCTAGACCTAGAGAAATCAAGTCGGTCTTAATCAGCTTGCTACCCAACTGAATTGGCACACATCTAAGAATCTGATTGGAAACTATTTTACCACCAGTTGTGGTAATCATGTATGGTGCCTTGGCATGTCTAAATTCCAACCCTACTCTTGCCCCACATTTATCACTAATAAAACTATGGGTTGCACTAGAATCAAACAGTATAACTGTAGGCTTATGATTGATAGAAAAGGTACCTGTCATAACTGGTGCGCCCTCTGGAAGCTCTGCAAGAGTAGTAAAGTTAATCTTTCCTTGTCGCACTTGTATGACCTGCTTCTTGCCCTTGCCCTTGCCCTGGTTGTTCTGCTTCGAATTTTGACCTTGGGCAGGCTTCTGATTTCAGGGACAAGCCCTGGCAAAGTGTGTAAAACTTCCGCAAATGAAGCAACGGTTGTCACTATTCGCACGGTTGGGTTGTTGATTATTTGGCCTTGGCCCAAACTGTTGCTGTTGGTTATTTGGCCGTGACCCAGATTGTTGTTGCTGAGGCATAAGAGGTCTGACTACTCCTTACTGCTGGGGTGGCCTAAAAACCCATCTGCCTGATGGTGAATTCCTTTGTGGGGCCCTGGGAACTGTGTTCTGCACCAGATGATACCTCTGTGGTTGCGTACCCGAGGGTCCAGTTGGTGCCTTCCTTTTCTTCTCAGCACGATGGGCTGCTATGCAATCCTCCTGAGTGATAGCTAGATTCACTAGCTCATTGAAGCTGTCGGGGCGGACAAGATTGAGGCGCTCTCTGAGCTTGGTGTTGAGACCGCGGCGGAAACGATCCCGCTTCTTGGCATCGCTATCGGCATGATAACCAGCATACTGGCACAGGTGGTTGAAGACCTGTGCGTATTGCAGCACCGTGCGGGTTCCTTGTGTCAGTGCTAAGAACTCATTCATCTTCTGATCCATGAGTCCTTCGGGAATATGATGCGCCCTGAAGGCGGTCCTGGATTCATCCCAGAGGACTACATGGTCAGCAGGTAGCGTGGCACGATAATTGTCCCACCAGATACGGGCGGTGCCACGTAATTGTTGTGCAGCAAAAAGGGTCTTGTTTGCTTCGGAACATGGTACTGGCAGTAAGGCGAACTTTGATTCAATGGTCCGAAGCCATGCATCTGCATCCAGAGGTTCATCCGTCTAATGGAACAGTGGGGGCTGGGTACCAAATAATTCCTAGTATCCAGCTGCCTAGGGAACATGATCTTCACGTCCTCGCTGCTGCGAGCGTGGCTGATTCTGCTGCCCTTGCACTAGTTGGCGTATCAGCTCAGTTTGTAGGGCCATGACCTCTGCAAAACTAGAAGGTGGTGGCGGCGGTTACTAAGGTCCACTAGCCTGGCCATGGCTAAATCCCTCTAGGGTACCACGTGTAGTGCCCACCATCTAAATCATGGAAGATATTCATTAGATTATGATTTACATTTGCTTCCATCATTAAATGGCACAATGCAAAACGTAGTCTATCAAAAGAAAACAAGGATAGTTGCAAATAGAATGATGTTGATTTTAACAACATGCACATCTCACATTCTATCCAACTAATTTAGCTCAAAAAGCAAGAACGGCAAGATTTTCACCAAAAACGCAGCCATTTATTCCAAACTTCATATTACAGTCATGGCGATGGGTATGCTACAACAGGTTGGCTTCCTTCCAGACTATCTTACATCACTCTCTATGTACATGGTCTTACTTCTAAAAAAATCAAGTCTAATAGCTTCGATGATCTAGAAATCGTCAAGGTTGCCGACTGAACACTCGCTGCCGAGAGAAGGGTCACTGTTCTGAGCTTCGGGCTCTAAACCTTCATGCCCAGAATCCAGGTCAGAAACTCCTTCGATCTCCTCAGGATATTCTTCATTTCCCGCAGGTGGTTCCGGGATTTCAGGTGGTACTGGCGGCACTTGGAGAAACTCAATGTAAGAGTTAGCATCATCAAGCTCCAAGGTGAGATCCTGAACTTGCTCCTGAAGGTATTCTACTACTATGTTGCACTGGTTGAGAA
This sequence comes from Panicum virgatum, assembly GCF_016808335.1. NCBI lineage: Eukaryota > Viridiplantae > Streptophyta > Magnoliopsida > Poales > Poaceae > Panicum > Panicum virgatum. Next base: position 43,392,554 of record NC_053138.1, read on the forward strand.
GAGCCTCATTTTCAGTGATTTGATCCTCTTGATGGCCTATCGTCTCCTCGTGCTGGGTTATCACCTCGTCTCGGGCAGTAACTGCTGCCTGAAGCTCCTCTACCTGAGCAATGTGCCTATCCAACTTGCTATGAGTGACTTGTGCCTCGCTAGCCAAGTGGATAATGCCACGATGCTGTAGCTCTTGAAGGCGAAGTTGGGCATTCATAAACCTGACCATCATACGCACCGTATCTCCTGCTGAATCTCCAAGTAAGTGTGTGCAGTGCTCCACTCTAAATGTCCACTCGGGATTATGGTAGTCTGCAGCAGGAAAGAGGCCGATAGGTTACTCTGCCACCTCATTGGGATGCTACTCACAGAAGGTAGTGATGGCTTCTAGAGCAGCGGCTTCGATAGTGTCAGTGAAACGGTACCCATATGCCTCGATCTCTATAGGCTGCAGTGAGCTCGGAAAGGGTGTTGTGGTATGGTCATCTTCACAGTGCATCGGGTAACTCCTTCCACTATGTAGGTGTAGCAGTCGTACTGCGGCGGCTCCGTGTAACAAAAGAGCAGGAGAGATTCCCACAGAAGACGAGGAAAACCCTCCCAGTGGAGTCCATTGGTGTGGGCATGGCCCGCACCATCCAAGGTAATGCCCGGAACATCAGCCATCTGAAACAAAAATTCAAATGGTAAGATGTCGCCAAAAAGGGACACAAAAGCTGTGGAAAACGATTCATTGAAACGTAAAGTTTCAAAAGAATCACAAATGATCAAACTAATAACAAAGCTAGTTGATCATTTAGAAAAATTCCTTGAACAAAAGATCAAGGGTCCAAACTCGATCTAAACTCAAGTAGTCTACCTCTCCTAGGGTTAACTAGGTTTTAGAACAAGGCTCTCACCATTCCTACTAATCAAAACAAGCACTCTAAGAGTCATTGCTCAAGAAGTAAAACATTTAAGTTTTTAACAATGTATGCACGTGCTATCGCCCTTACAACCAAAAATAACTGCTAAATAACTTTGGTCTTACGTGGTTAATTTCGGTGGCATAGATATGTCTCTCTCTATAATATCTAGCCGATAATCCTAACCGTTCTTAGCCTATCGAACCATGGTTAGGATACCTGCAACAAACATATAGTTAAGAGCCACCTCATCATACCCATATCACATCACCCTAGGGCTTTACAATCTAAGCACAATCCTTAACGAGTCCTACGTAATTTTGTAAACTTTTTCTTGAGCACATCTTTTATTTGAAATCTTTCTAAGATTTGTTGTACAATCCGGAGTATACTTGCCTACTCTGATACCAGCTGTGGCAGAACCACTTTTGAAATATACCAGTTCGAGTGCATTAAACACCTAAACGCACCTCAACCAGTATAGTCATTGGTCCTTCGGGTAGAATCCCAATATAGCCACTTGATATCGGATCGTAACACAAGTATACATCCCGCACGAAGGCGAGTCAGAGATACAACAATTCTACAATATTTTACATCACATAGATAAGGAGTATAATTTATATCAAAGTTCCGAAGCTAACAAGCCGAAGCTTGAGCTTTTACAGTTTTATTTCAAAAGAAGAGGTTTCATAGAAGCAAACTATAAAGAAGAGGTCCTGCAGCGGAAAGTAAAACACGACTATATACAACCATCGTGGGATAGATGTCATGATAAGCCCGAACATGACATCATTTATTCGAACCATAGCTAGTGGATGGTTCCCATTCCATTGACCAGCCAGCAGGTAAACCACTAGGCCAAGTTGAACTAGTGTTTTGGTCATCGGAAAGCATTCCTGAAAACATTATCAAAAGCAAGTCTGAATATACTAATACTCAGCAAGACAGACCCGTCTAAGAGCATAACATAGCCCTTTTAGCTAGACATGAAAGGTTTGTGAAGGTTCTGGAGTTTTTTTTTTTGCTGAAAAGCAACAAAGAGTAGATCATTAATTTCATGTTTTAGCTTTCAGATTCTAGGTGGTTTAACCAGTCTAGGTATGCATCTATCTATACAAACATGGTAGAGGATATATTTGCATCCAACAGGATTAAGTATCATGAATGTTTTACTTCTTACTCTATGTGGCAAAGGGATCAAGCAGTCTCAATTTCCGCTAGAAACGGACGATTATGAATCGAATTTCCAACCTTGCAAGGGTAAACCTAACACACACGCTTGGAGCACTAACAAGTCACTCTCAAGCAACCGTTTGCTTCTCATTCTGGGTTGTGGATCAGCACCACTCTCCCCGGCTACAGAGAACCGCTCCTCTGTACCCGTGGTTTGTTTTGCAACATAAAATAAACTTTCAATATAATTTAACTTCCTATCTCTAAGAGAGAGTGTAAGGTATGTCCACTTGAAGGGCCGATCAGTTACTAGGCTTGCCGCGTACCATATTTACGGCATGTGGCTAGTACTTTCAAACACTTAACCACCGCTACCACACACTGCGACCTTATCAAGTTTCATCAACATAGACGGACTTCAACAAATCCGCCCATGATCCTTATAGTGATTGCAGAAGGTAAACAATCAATTCCTATAAGCTCGCGAGTGACAGGCAATCACTCGACTTTTACCGGTCCTATTAGCATAGCATCTAACTCGGACTCAAAACTAGTGTTCAAACAGTAGGTACCTAAGATTATGTAACTAGGGTTTTCAATTAATTCCAACAACTTAAATGCACAAGCAAATAATAACGATATGTTGCATAATTTTGAAATAATAGGATTATGCTCTGGGGCTTGCCTGTAGAGGTGTCTGTAGGGTCAGTAAAATTTGGCTCTTTCAAATCAAAGTTCGGAGCTTCTGTTAGTCCGATAACTTTGGCCTGAGCTTCAGAAGAAAAATCCCCGTCCGGCTCCTGGGTGAGCTCGTAAGTGCCATCTGCTAGCGGGGTGACTTCTATATGAGATGCAATATTTGAAACAATTAGTGAAGTGCTTGAGTATAGCTTTCATTCACTAAAGAGTTGAAAAATCATTTAAACAATACATAAAAAGGTTTTAAATAATTTGTAAAGGTATACAAAATACAAGAGAATTTTCAAAAATATGAGTTAAGGTTTGGAAAAGAGTTTTGAAAAATTTTATAAAGTTGGTCATTTGTTATAGAACACATGATTCAAAGCTCCTTTATAGCATAGCTTTAGAATAAAAGTTTAAATTAAAAAGAGCTATTATTAAATTTTATTTTTGGAATTTGCTACACAAGAAAACATTTCAAACTCATCACACCAGATGATAGATCTAATTAAAAGGAACACAACAAAATTAATTTCACATTTTTATGATTTTTCTACATTTTTATAGGATTTATCAAAGTTCACTAGAAAAGAAAAAAAGGAAAGATTTGAACTTTTACAGAAAGGACCCTGGGAAGTTCGAAAGAAATGCAATTGGGTCCTTGGCCGTGGTCAGAGCGGGGGAGGGAGTTGACCGGCCGGTTCCGGCGATGGTGATCGTCGGCGGCGAGGGCCAAGGGGCCAGAGAGCAAGAGAGGGTCGAGGCGCACCTGAAGAGGGGGTTGGATGTGGTCCAGGAGGGCCGGAAAGGGCTCGTCGGCGGCGGGACAGAGCACGGCGGCGGAGGTGAACGGCGGCAGTGGTGTTCCGGCGAGGGATTGGTGGTGAGGAGTGGCGGGTGAGCTTCACGAAGTCAAGGCAAAGCTAACCGAGGTTTAGCGGTGGCTAGGTGTCACACCTTGAAATTTTTTGGATTTCAGGATGTGATTAAAATTAAAAATAAATCATCAATTTTCTCATAATTTTAAAATTTTCCCAAGATTTATCTTCTTTACAGAGAATTTAGTGTAAAAGAAAATAAATGTTGGCTGTTTTTCTAAATTAAATGAGGTCCTTTTGTTTGTTAGGCATTCATGCTGAATTGCATTGTTTTATTGATTGAGTTCAGATGAATTTAAATTCAAATGAATGTGTTTGAATCCCTTTATTTCAAAAAGAAAAGAAAAGCAAAAAAAACTTCTCACTTCCCTCTAACTCGTTTTCAGCCCAGCCCAATCCACCTCTCTCTTTCTTTTTCTTCTCCCACGGCCCAAACTCCCCCTCCCGCCGGCCCAGCTTCCCTTCTCCCGGCCCAGTCCGCCTCCTCCTCCCTCTCTCACCTCCAGGTGGGCCCCACCTGTCGGGACCTCCTTCAACCTCCCGCGCACGCCTGCGTCGCTGCCCGTGGGCCTGCGCCGAGCTCCGTCGCTACCCGTGGACCCCCGTCCAAGCTAGGCCCACACGCCGAGAACCTCCGGTGTCCGCGCCGCACACGCACCAAACCGGTTTCGCCCCCTTTTTGCGCTCGAGCCGGACTCGGGTTGAAACCGAGTCCCGGCACTGTGCGCCTCCCCGCGCGGCCCTAGGCTCGCACGTCAATGCGCCTGCGCCCTATAAATAGGACCGCCGCGGCACCCTGAAGCCCAACCCTAGCAGCTGCCGCCGCCTCTCACCCCAAACCCTAGCTTGCGTCGCGGCCGCCATTGGAGCTCCGCTCGAGCTCGGTGCCGCCGCCAATTCCACTGCTCCGCCGTCTCCCCTCGACACCCGCGCGACTCCGGACCTGCTCCGCATGGTGAGAAGCGCCACGACCCTTTCTTTTTCCTCTATCTCGCTCTCCCTCGCGTGGTGTTGCTCGCTGTCGCCGCCGTTCTGTTCTCCGCTGCCGCATGTCACTATCCGGCTTCCAACCCGGCCTCTCGAGCCCATACACGCGTTCTTCGTCGCCCCGCTTTCTCCCAGACCAACCCGCACTCGAAACCGTGCCCCGACAGCCGTTTTTGGCCAACGCCGGCGAGCTCCGCCGCCGTGCGCGTTCACCGCCGGCAGCCAGCGCCGCCGCCCAAACTCCCTGAGTTGCTCGCAGCCGTCAGATGGAGATCCAACGGTTCAGATTAGGTTCAATCAAGTCAATCCAACCCAAATACCGGTCAACAGTGGATCTTTTGCAAATAAGCCCCTCTGTTTTATGGAAATCAACCCGCAGTCCATCAGCGTTCAAAAATAATTACGTATAGGTCCTTCCTTTTACGTTTTAAACCCTGAGTTTTTCTAAAATCCAACCCGCCGTCCGTGAGTCATGTTTTTGCAATCTAACCCCTGCATATAAGGTTTAATTATGTTTAGACCCCAGTTTCTTTGATGCTAGCCCCTGGAAGTTTAAAACTCTCACAAACAAGTCCCTGGTGCACTGTTTTAGCCATATCTTTCACGTTTTAACTCCGTTTTCATCGATTCTCACGCTCACGTGATCCTTGCAACGTGTGTGATAGCTTTATAACCTTTTTATCCTCTGTGAGCACACTTTGTTGTGTCTTACAAATCTTTTCTGTTAGTCCTTAACTCTTTAGTTAATCGCGACTATTTCCCTGAAGCATCGTTTATCCCATAGAATCACCGTTTTAGTTCCGTTTTTCGCGTTTCTTGCGCTCTCGTAACCGTAGCAACGAGCCCTATCTTTCTGTACGTTCTTTTTAAGCCTTTCTTTTTTTGGGTGTATTGTTCTTAGTTGTACTTGTTGTATGCTTTGTATGTTTGCCCGATGTTTGCTTCGAGTAAAAGGATCGTTGTTTGAAGATTGAAGAATCAAGATTTTCAAATGAGCCAGAGCTAAAGAGCAGTAAGAGTAGCTTTTCGTCGGAGAAAGGCAAGTGACCCTAACCATCTTTCTGTCTATGCTTATTTACAAGAGTATTATGATGATTTAATTGGAACATGGAGAACCACCCAAGAAAACCATACAACCACAATACTATATGGCTCTGGTCTTAGCTAAGTAATTAGATGAACTATATGTTGTGTTGGGGTTGTTCCGCTTGGTGGTTATGAGTTTGTGTTGTGGAGCGGGTGAAGGAAACTGCGTCTTCTGAGGGACCGCATGGCAGGGACCAACACATACATATAGGGATTCTTTGTAAAGGCCTCGTAGCGTCCCTATGCAATCACACCTCGGAAGTGTGGTATTGTGCCTGATCAGCACATATGCGTGGTTGGGTTCAAAGTTCTTCGAAACTTTTATGCGAATTGTGGTGAAAGTGTACAACCTCTGTAGAGTTAAAACTAACCGGTTAGCCATGCTCACGGTCAAGAGCGGCTTGGACCCTCACATGATTAATAAACTTAAAGATGGATTTAAATCATTTTTCTAGTTATTTCTTGTGGCCTTGCTGAGTACCAACCATAAGTGTACTCACCCTTGCTTACTGCTGCTCAGAAGGAAAAGTTGCTGTGAAGTCTTTTTGAAGATGATGCTGAGTTCTAGGCGTACGCAACCCCCAGTCGATTGCTTGTGAAGTTTGAAGCCATCGTATCCAAGATAAGCTGTATAACTCTGATAGTCTTCTATTTGTTGTATTTCTCTTTTTCGTGATACTGTTGCTGATTATTCACTTATGATGTCTCTATATGTATGAAACTTGATCCTGGCATACATATAGTTATGCATTCGGTTTTGTCCTTAAAACCGGGTGTGACACTAGGGTGGCGCTGCAGCGGTGGATCAACGGCGGGCGGAGCTTGTCGGTGTTGATGGAAAAGGGGCGGCGGTGATGTGCCGGGGATAAAGCTTAGCCGGGGCTATTTATAGCCCAGAAACGAAGTAGATGAGCAAGAGGAGATGTCCAGGAGATGAATTCGCCAGAGGAGCAAAACCAGCGGCGGCGCAAACTGACCAGCGGCGGCCGGCGATCGTGGCGCGAGCAGACAGCTCCTGGGCGGCGTAGCGCAAAGCTAGCAGGCCAGCAGAGGCGGTGCTAGAGGCGGCGGGACTTCACGTGCGACGTGTGGAGGTGGCGAGGCGGTTCGGGGAGGCCGTTCCAGCGGCGGCCGAGCTCGCCGGAAAAGTAAACAGCCGCGGCGAGCTATGGCACTGCGTGGAAGAAGGAGAGCGAACCAGCAAGGAAGGGGTGGGGCCAGGGGAGAGCCGGGGAAGGCGGGTGGCAAGCCAGCAGGGGCGAGGAGGCAAGCCGTGGGCGGGAAAACCACGGCGGCGGCGGGAGCAGAGCTCCGGCAAATCGGGAGGAGGAAGAAGAGGATTGAGGGACCTATCTGGAATTTGTGAAAAGTTCAGGGACTTTACTATAAACAAAGATTTCCCACTATTCTAGGGCTCAAATGAAAAAGTTGCCAAAATGAAAGTTGTTCAACTTTTCAAGATCTACTACTTTCGTGTTGTGCAAATTTTCATTAAATCAAGGAATTTTGAAATATTTTGAATAGTTTGGAAGTGCTTGAATTAAATAAGGAAAATACCTTTTTGGTAGTAAATTCATCACAATTTTGGACTTAAATGCAATAAAGCTACCAAAATCATGATTACTTGTATTTTGCAAGAAAGCCCTTCATAAATTTGAAAATACTCCTGAAGTCCAAACCTTTTTGCAAAAAAGGGGCTAGTAGTTTTGTATAATTACGTATATGCCCTCAATTTGCATTGAAAATTTTTGACTATCACACAAGGATAAATTCACAAAATGCACACAAAACCTTATGTTCTAATAGCTAGACACCTGAAGTGTCACACTAGTAACTGATCAGGTCCAGCAAATGGACATACCCCCACTCTCTCTTAGAGATAGGAAGTTAATTTATGTTGAAAGTTAAATTATGATGCATCGCCACGGGTGCAGGGATGTGGGTTGTTCCCGGTAGTCGGGGAGAGTGGCACTGATCCATGATCTGGAATGACCAGCAAACGGTTGCTTTGGAGTGACTCATCAGTGCTCCAAGTATGTGTGTTAGGTTTACCCTTGCAAGATTGGAAATTCGATTCAAAATCTTCCGTTTCTCGCGGATATTGAGACTGCTTGATCCCTTTGCCACATAGAGTAAGAAGTGGAACAAAACAATACTCAATATGGTTGGATGAAATTATTTCCTCTACCACGTTTGTATAGATAGTTTCTTACCTAGATTAATTAATCCAACTAGAATCTGACAGCTAAAATTTGAAATTAAGGACTTATTCTTTGTTGCTTTTCAGCAAAAGAAACCCCAGAGCCTTCACAAGCCTTGCATGTCTAGTTAAAGGGATATTATATACCCTTACTCGGGTCAGCCTTGCCGAGTATTGGTATAATCAGTCTTGTTTTTGACTTTGTTTCAGGTAATTTTTGGAATGTTTGGTGAGATTGACATCATGTACGGGCATCATCATGATGTCATATATCGTCGCTAGATGTTGTTATCTTTTCCGCTATTTATAAACTCTGAAGAACTTATCTACTTTCAAAATTCTGAGGTACCCTGTTGAATTCTCAAACTCGTTTGTAATAACATTTATCATTGGAGTTTGTGTTGTAAAATTTATGGTTGTTGTAATATCTGGGCTCACTTTCGAGTGAGGTAGGTTGTTTCGATACGAAATACAATGGTTCTATCGGGATTTTACCCGATAGACTATCAGATTTCTCCATTTAAAGTGCGTGTTAATCATTTCATCTTTAATAGTGATGGTTAACGCACTTGAGTCGGATTAATTTTGGCAGTTCTGCCACAACGCTGGCGGCCAAAGGGCTCGGCGGCGGTGTGCGCGTGGCAAGTCTAAGGAAAGGCATGGCCTTTCGGCCAGTGCGGGTGCGCACTGGATCGTGCATGGCATGGCCATGGCGAGGCCACGACGGCGGCGGCGGGCACGAGCAGAGGCTCGGCCGGTGGGGATTCGCGGCGAGGCAAAAGCCTGGCGTGGGCGCGATCATGCGCACGGGGTTCCGGTGGTGCATGGCCCAAGGGCTCGGCCTTTTGGCCGGTACACAGCGAGGTGCGTGCGTAGGTGTGGTGGCGCACGGTACGGCCACGGCGTGGCTGTGGCGGTGGGTTCGTCGGGCTCCTGCACGAAAAGGTGGGACTGGTCCTATGGCCGATCTACAAGCGGCTCATCGGCACACAGGCCGGTAGCAGGGAGGTCGAGGGTGGCAAGGTAGTGGCCTACCAGCGGAGCTCGATGAAGAACAAGGCGAGGCAAGGTCGAGGTGCGGCCGTGGAGGGGTGGAGCAGTGCAGGATGTTAGGAATGAGTCCAGGATGTTGGCATGGCCACGTCCTGTTTAGGTTGTTAGGATCTGGGTCGCGTGCGTGCCTTCTTGTTTGAGTTACTTAGCTTGTGTTTAGGGAGAGTCCGTGTCAAGCTAGGACGGCGGTATGCCCACGTTCTAGGTATCGTAGTAGGCTCGGCCAGATGGTACGCGTGTACGTGCTCACGTTCGCGTCCAGAGACGAGTCCAGCATGATGTGCGGCGCGTGCTGGTGGTTGAGGAGAAGTTGCAGCCGCATGGATGGTCAAGCCGTTGGACGTGGCTGCGGACAGAACGGAAGACCGGCTCTCACGCAAGAGTCTGTTGCTCAGATCGTGGAGAAGGCAGGGTCGCCAGGGAGGGCGCGTACGTGCGCGTCAAGTTCGCCGCAGTGAGCTGCGTGGGCGCTGCGTCGCCAAAGGGGCTATAAAGGGCTATGTAGTCCGTGTATGTAACTTGAGTCGAGTCGTTTGACTGAACAAGAAGCCAACATACAGGCCGTGTGCGCGGCCGGGGCGTTCGGCGCCATATTTGAGTGTCTTACTGTTCATCTTCTACCTCCGTCTAGCGTGAGAAAGAGAGCGAGCTGTAGGCTAGACTCCAACAATTGGTATCAAGAGCCTTGTATGCCCAAGATCCTGCGCTACTACCTCGAGCAAGAAGACATGGCGCTGGTTCCGCAGGGCGCCGGAGGGAGCTCGGTGTCCATGGCGTACCCGGTGCTGTCGCCGGTAGGGTACACGGCGTGGGCGATCAAGGTGGAGGCTATCCTCGACGCGCAATGCCTCTGGGAGGCTGTGTCACCGTCGGGCAATGGCGTGGTGGACGCGCACAAGAACAAGACGGCGCGGGCGCAGCTACTGCAGGCGCTGCCCGAGGACATCCTCATGCAGGTGTCCACGAAGAAGACGGCGAAGGAGGTTTGGGAGAGCCTCAAGACGAGGTTCGTCGGCGCCGATTGTGTCAAGACGGCGTGCCTCGCCACGCTCAAGGGGGACTTCGACAAGCTGTGCATGGTGGACGGGGATGCGCTGGACGACTACGCCGGGAAGATCAGCGGCATGGCCGCGAAGTTCGCCGGCCTCGGGTCCACGCTCGATGACGCCGCCATGGTGAAGAAGCTGCTCGACACCGTGCCCGATCACCTGTACCCGGCGGTGGCGGGGATCGAGCAGTTCTGCGACGTCGAGAAGATGGCGTTCGAGGAGGCACTCGGGCGGCTGAAGGCCTTCGACGAGCGGTCGCGGCGGCGCGCTCAGATCACCGGCGGACAAGCGCCGTCCGGTGGTCACGGTGGTGGTGAGAAACTTCTGCTCACGGAGGCAGAATGGAAGGCACGACACAAGTCGAAGTCCGGCAAGGGCAAGTGCTTCTACTGTGGCGTCCGTGGCCACTTCTCGAGGGAGTGCCCCAAGCCAAGGAAGGAGGAGGCGTTGCTCGCCAATGTCGATGACGAGCCGGCGCTCCTGTAGGGCGGGACGACGGTGGTGTCGTGGTTTAGGGGGAGATTGTTAGGAATAAACCACGCAATGGTGTTCATGGCCGTGCGTGTGTGTCATGTTCACTGGCGCACGAGTTTGTGCTTGTGTCTGCGTCCAGTGTTGAGTCCAAGATGTTGGTATGGCCACGTCCTGTTTAGGTTGTTAGGATCTGGGTCGCGTGCGTGCCTTCTTGTTTGAGTTAGTTAGCTTGTGTTTAGGGAGAGTCCGTGTCAAGCTAGGACGGCGGTGTGCCCACGTTCTAGGTATCGTAGTAGGCTCGGCCGGATGGTACGCGTGTACGTGCTCGCGTTCGCGTCCAGAGACGAGTCCAGCATGACGTGCGGCGCGTGCTGGTGGTTGAGGAGAAATTGTAGCCGCATGGATGGTCAAGCCGTTGGACGTGGTTGCGGGCAGAACGGAAGACCGGCTCTCACGCAAGAGTCTGTTGCTCAGATCGTGGAGAAGGCAGGGTCGCCAGGGAGGGCGCGTACGTGCGCGTCAAGTTCGCCGCAGTGAGCTGCGTGGGCGCTGCGTCGCCAGAGGGGCTATAAAGGGCTATGTAATCCATGTATGTAACTTGAGTGAGTCGTTTGATTGAACAAGAAGCCAACGTACAGGCGGCCGGGGCGTTCGGCGCATATTTGAGTGTCTTACTGCTTATCTTCTACCTCCGTCTAACGTGAGAAAGAGAGCGAGCTGTAGCCTAGACTCCAACACAGGAAGCGCCGCTACGCCGAGGTCGTCAATCGGGGGCGCTGAACCGGCGACGACGTCGAGCTTTGGCTGCAGGGGCCACGGGATACGACGGCGCTCCTCCTCCCTGGGCCTTCTCGCCATGGACGCCGACGAGCGCTGGTTCTCCTCCTTCTCTCCTCTTGTCTTCCCCCTCCTCCTTCTCCACGCCTCTGTCCCTCACGGCCCTATTCCTCTCTCCTCCAGGCAGCGGCGGCGGCTGGGGAAAAGAAGACCCCGGCTAGGGTTTCAAGCGGCGGCCGAGGTGGGCTTTATAGGCGGCTGGCTAGGGCACGGACGCCGATGGACGGCCGTGGGCGCTCGGCGCAGCTCTTGGACGTGTGGCGGCATCCAGGGGCGCGCGCGCGGCAGAGCCCGTGGAGGGCGCAGCTTGAAAGGGGGCGCAGGGCTCGTGGACGGTCAAGGGCGCGGGGGTGAAAGGCGCGGCGGTCTCCTCCGTTTGTCGCAATGCGGAGGCAGAAAGCAGCGCGCGGGAGGCGAGGCGTGGCCGGGGAAAGCAGAGGCGGGGTCGGGAGGTTGGGGATAATGGAATAGGGGGCGCCTGACAGGGTGGCCCCACTCGTCGATGGCTATAAGGGAAGAGGGTGAGGGGTGTGCGGCTGGGCTGGTGTGTGGATGTTGGGCCGGCGGCGTGGCTAGCGGGCTGATTGGTAGGCCGGTGGGAGAAGATTAGCAGGCCAGGCTGGTTTGGTTAGGGGATCAGGTTTGTTAGTAGGGTTTAGCCCAAGGAGAAGTTAGCCTTTGGTTTTTATTTGAATGGCTCCATTCAAATAAAACCCCACACAAATTCAAACAAAAGAAATCCAAATCCAACCAAACTTTAAACAAGGTAGATTCAAATAAACTCCAACTCCAAATAAATCACACTAGCAAATAATTATCCTTAATTCAAAACAAAATTTTAGTTTACTAGGAATTTTAGAGAGATAGAAATACTACTCAGGTGGATTTACTACAGCATTAGCACAAAAATTTTGAATTTCACATTTTTGGAGAATATAACATTCCGTAAAAATACGGGATGTTACAGTCTCCCCCCCCCTCACAAGAATCTCGTCCCCGAGATTAAAGGCACACTAGGGTTTCATCAGGGTAAGGGTCACTGAACTGTTTGATTATCGCATTCCAAGTGCGGTGATTGCGAGATGTTCTCTTATGTCCATTTTCATTCTTTTAGCACAACCGTGTTTTCTTAACATATACCTAGTTTTCTCCACTACATATTTCAAAATGTTCCAAACGTCTCGAGTACATCGGGTTCGGTTCTTCCGATGACTTCTGCTTGGCCAGGTATCCAAGCTTATATCATTATACCAACTGAGTCTCATTCCTCTCATCTCAGTATGCACTAGGCAATAGCCAGAATCTGGTTCCAATGGTTTAGCACCCATAACGGTCTTTTACTTCTTGGGTATCCATGATTATCCTGACACCAACTGAAATTAACTAGAATCACCTGAAACGGCCATCGTCCTAGGGCTTCAATCCTCAAGTTTTTTTCTTCATATTGCTTGATCAGAGTCATCATTGTTCTTTCGTCCTTGTTATCGAGAATTTCTAGCAATCTCTCTTTATTCCTCTTGAGGTGGCAACGCCACGAGAACGAACTTCCTTTTCGTTCAATCATCTATCCCATTGTTCGATTGCTCACAATACTTTAAGGGCGTATTACTTTTCGGCCTTCCAATTTCAGGTCGGTAGGGATTACCATAAACTTCGTCTTTTACCGAGTTTTCTCGGTTTTCAGCTCCTTTTTCTCCAAATCCGGGGTTTATTCATATATCCATATATCCTTACATTCATCCTGGGTACGGGAATAATTAAAATTCCTTCTCAAGCTGTTCGAGCTCCTCCTGATCTTCTAGTGATTGGGCTTGGTTACTTCTGCCTGATAGGCTCTTCGATCTTGTATAGCCCTTATTCAGAGAATTCGAGGGTTCACTTCTTGCTTCCTCATGGGATGTTCGAGATATCTGCAGTGTCTTCGTATTATGTATATACTCTTTATCTCTATTTTTCTCGCTTTGCCTCTTGAGGCGAGGTCTTTCACGATGACGATATGTCCAAGTTGGGTACTTCTCGCATCGGAAGTGTCTAGAGTCCATAATTCGATACCAACTTCTTGTGCTTTCTCAGCTTAATCCCTACGTTGGTTTAGCACCTTTTGGGAGGTCTTTGTTGTGTGCTAGTGTTATCCAACATAATTACCCATCCACTCTTGTTGATAGTTGAATGGTCTTTCTCGTCGCTATCCTTGCAGATCCATTGTTCGTATCGCATTCTTATTCTCCATATCCGAGGGTTAAAGGTTTGCTGATCCTTGTTGTTAGCTGCGATCTTTAGCAAATCCTATTATCTCACTCTCCTATTGCGGACGAGTTGTATTCCATTCTTCGGCCGACATCTCTTCATTACTCTCCTCTTATCACGCCAAAAGGTGTTTTATCCATTCAGTCCAGTAGTTCTGGGGGTAATCAGACCTCCTCACTCCAATATCTATTTCTTCATGGAATACCTTTCGCCATTGGTTGGCTCCAGCGCAACGTCACTCCCGAATACCTTTATTTCATCCTAATCTCGTTCGAGTGACCGCTGGGTTTCTCTTCGATTCCTTTCGTCTTCAGAACAATTACTTGGTAGGATGATCTTGTAATTGTGATGAGCACGTTGTTCTTGATCTCGCAGATCTTCATTTGGGTGGCAATTCAGGCAATTATCCGGGATGCACTTCTTGTTATTCTCAATCCAGGGCACTCCTTTGAGTATCTTCTTTATCCGGTTGTACAATTTGTACCCAGTGTACGTCCTTGGACTTCAAAGGTCTTATTCCGATTCAGTTCGTCTCACGGGGTATCCCGGTGCCTTGTGTGTTCATATGAAGGCTTGAGTTGTCATCTCTCTGTTGTGGTTGGCTTTTAAGGTAGTGGTGCTCCTCGTTAGCTATTGTTCTTTGCTTCTGCATCTTGGTAGCACATTAGAGTTAGCGTTGATCTTCTTGTCAACTTCTTTCTCAACTTCTTTGTCGGCATCTTCATTGTCGGTCTCTTTTTAGTCGGCTTCTTCTTCTTCGTCGTCCATATGTCTTCTTTGTCTTCTCCTTCGAGCACCTGTCCAATAGGATCTTGGGGAACTCCAGCAGCCTGGGTTGCGCCTCTGCCCTGTTCCGCAGGTGGGTTAGATGCTTGAGCACGTTCACGTACTGTGGTGGCATCTTCAAACGGGCTTCTATTGTGATGGATAGACTAAGGGTTATATCTTGTCTAGGGTACGTCACTCACCTCAAAGTGGGTAGGTAGCAAATACACACAACACAAGTTCACCCAATGGGAAGATACAATTAAAAACCATAAGAAGCACATTAAGATTCAAGCATTCATTCAGCAGTACAAGTCCTACACCCAGGTTATCTCGAGGTTATGACAAAACTCCCAGATAACACAACTAGCGTACTTAAGATACATCGTGGAAAACTTACAAAAGAGGGGCGACTTATAACGCATCTGCTTCAACAACTTATAGACTACTCTTGACTGACTCAGCCAACATTTGACGTCGGCTTCCGACTCAACTGATGGAGACTTATGCGGGAATGGGTCATCGGCGGCTCAATGCATCTGAACTCTTGCCGGAATGGGACATCGGCATCATACTTATCTTACAACTCTACTTTTATTCCTGGAACCTCATCATGTGCTCTAATCTTCAGAGCGACGGGACTTCTTGTGCGACTGCACCATCTGACTCTCTCCTGGGTAGCCCTCGAGGGAGATCTCATCGGAGGTGGTGTCGATCCTCAGTTCCTCCTCAGTTTCAACTGAGGGTGGCAATTTCTGGAGCACGCACTCCTTTGGGTGAGACTCTAGCAGAATCGGTGATGTGTCCTCCTCCCTGATGGTGGGCTGGCACTCTTGGATCTCGTAGGCTGTGAGGTATGTTTCCTCCATCTCAGCTTGGCGTGTCTTGACGTGGACTAATTCGGTCTCTGCTTGGGCAAACTTGCTTTCTGCGGATTTCCTTAGAGCGATCTCGTCATTGAGCTTCTGAGCTAGCACGCTCTGGTCCTCTCTGGCACAACGGGCATCCTTCATTGCTCGCTGAAGCTCCTCGTGCAGGGTCTGGTTGTGCTGCGCACAAAAAGTGAGTTCCTCTTGCAGAATACGGTGATCTTTCTCCACATCTCTCAGCAGGCAATCCGCGTGGAATAGGTGAACTCCGGTGGTGTGAATCAAGACCTTATTTGTTCCTTGTACGCGGCTCGGGGCTACAGCAATTGCTGCATGGGTGGCCGTTACATTCTCGGTGGCGAATATGGCCCTGGGAATCAACTTGTAAGGACTGTTCTTGGACTTGGTGTTCCAAAACCAAGCGATGATCCTCTTCATCATCTCTCTGGCTGCAAACTGGACGGCTGTGGCGAGTAGAAGTCCTGAACAGTAGATCATCTCTCCGGGAAGTTCTGGCATTCCCGGATCAGGCATGACAACCAGTACAGCTGTGCGGCTGATGTAGTATGGGTACATCTCTTTCTCCTGAGTAGAGAGCTTGACACACTCCTAGCTGATGTCGACTGTCCATAGGACGCGTTCCATCTCGAGGACTAGGTCTTGGCGATGTCGAGCGTACGTCTTTGGCTCATGGGTCACCTTCTCCAGCATGTCTCTTGCTATGGCGTCCTTCATTCTGCACACACGTAAGAATGGCGTTAGCGTAGGTAAGAGAATCTAGCAGAAGTAGGAAAATGAATCAAGGAATAGGCATAACATAGTTCAAGGTAGTATAGCAATTAGATAGAAGCATTTAGAGGGTCCTAAGTCTAACGACCATTTCTAAAGCTTGAGCTAGGGGTCGAGTATGCTCTGATACCAACTGAAACAGACCGGGTTCCCGAGAGGCGAACCCGACTCTCTATATCATCGTGATAGTCCCTGGATTAGTAGCTATAACATACAAAATCTCATTTCAATCGAATATCACAGACATATCTTACGTTTACAACATTACATGGATTTATTTATTACATAATCCGACGAATTGTAATACGAATCTCAGAGTACAAACCCCTTGGGCTAAAAGAAAACAAACAGAAAGCGGAAACGATATCTAGTCTTCTGGGCAGACTTCATCTTCACGAATCCTCTCCATAGGCAGCTCGGAGTGTAGCTCGGGCCATCCTTCACATCGTCTTCCTTTGTCGTCACGTCGACTCCTTTACTCGGATCCTGCATCTATCAGGCTATCCCCAAGGATGGGATAGGTTCACGTCACCATCCGTATGCAAGCTTTATGTGGATGCAAACGGTATAAGATAATGCCAAGGATAGGCTATGTTTTGCTATGCAAGCAATATATGTATAAGTCATCCAAATCTCCTTCGACGCGGGCAGCTCCGGCATCCCGGACTCCCGTTCTCCTTCCTTCCACTACAACTACCTCAACCCTATTTCGGTGAGGGAACTCCCTCTCCCCGCACCTCAGCTACTATCCAAGCAGGAAAGTGGACTAGAGGGAGGTAGAAAAGTATATGTGGATCTAACTACATTTGTGGGGGCCAGATCTAGAGTTGTACATGACCGAGTACGTGGCTATACATATAGTTTTCACCCTGTAGGGGTTGTACACCTGTACCCACTCGCCCCATCGCCTGCCGATCCATCGACCGACTGACTCCGGGGCACCAGTCAATGAAACTAACGGCTACGGCACCATCCTGCTCCCGGTCTGGGGCGCGTCCTCCCACAAGAGGTCGCCCGGGGCTGTGAAGCAATCTAGAATGGAATCTCCATGGATCCTGCGATCGGGGGCGATAGGGTCTTGCCCTCTCCCCCTGACACTGATACACTATCCTCCTACATGTATGATGCCACACATTGCTAGCTCGGGCTGGGTGCCCCCTCATAAAGGATAAGTGGTGTGCACATTTGACATAGTTCCGTCACTAGGGCCACAAAGTCAAGTCCTTCATCCAGCCGAGGCGAGCATCTTCGTCCAAAGTAACATTCCATCAACACGGTATGTAATCGATACCCATCACAAGTATCGCCTCCTCAACTACTCCTCTACTAAAGTTCCCACTAGAACAGTCTGGCACCCACCACAGGTTCTCATCACCCATCACAGGTGCTCACAGGATCGTGCCCAACACACAATCCCCGGCTCTCAATCTGAAGATCAGAGAAAAGGGTCCGCTCGCCCCCGCTGTAACCTAATCATCAGCTCCCATATACATGGAGGCAACTTCCAGCAAGCAAGGGCTATCACATCATATATTCTCATACCCCAAATCTCACTCATAGTAGCAATAGCATACAACAATTCACATCTAAGTATGGGAATCAAGGAATACAGTAAATAAATGGCCATGCAAGCTCATCTCATCACACTCAATTTAGGAGCGTAGCGTATCTAGCAAGCAATGCCTAATAGGTATTCAATCGCGAATGGGAGTGAACCTGATAGGTCTTCATTGCCTTCCTCGGCCTCTGACGTCTTCTGGTCGACCGGTACATCCTTTTGGATCCTCCGGGTGTCAGGATAGTCCTTCTGGATCCGTTGGTTGTTCGGAACGTCGATCCACTCCTTCTCGTCAGGACCTAGTCATAATTACATTTAAACATAAGGGCCAGAGTGCAAAAATGCACAAAATAGCTCAAAAGAGATCCAACTCACAGCAAAACTTATTCTAACGCGTAGATCATGATTTTAGAAGAATTATGAAACTGGTTTTATATTTTTTCGGAGATCCAGTTAATTTACTAAGAATTTTCTAAGGTCAAAGTATTTTCTGGAATAAATGAATGATTATCGAAAAAGGAAAACACTGAGGTGACACGTGGCAGCACCAGAGCGTGCCACATCAGCATGATGGCGTCAGCATGATGTCACCATGGCATCACCAGGTGAGTCAGTTCTGCTAACGTCAGTAGTGGGCCCTGCTGACATCAGCATTGACCAAGTCACACATTGACTGTTGACCGGTCAACCGGGTCAGTGGGGTCGCGAGTCAGTAGGCCCTACTAGTCAGTCTCATGTTGGAGACTTACAGGTGGGACCCGCGTGTAGGGTTAACCAAGAAAAAGAAAAAGGGTGTAAGGATTATTGGGCCGGAAGTGAACAGGCGGCCCAACATGGCTCGACTCGGGCTCGTGTATCGGCACAGGTGATGGCTCGCAGGCCGGCTCGCCCTGCAGCTCCGGGCAGCTCCGGAAACAGGCCGGCTCGAACTGGCGGCTCCGAAAACAGGCTGGCTTGGTTTCAGCTCGTTTGGGCCGGAAGCGGCCCAGTAGGTGGCGCTCCGCCCTTACTCTCTCGTTCTCTCTCTCACTGGCTCCTGGGCCGGGGCGTCGGTGCGCCGCTGCCACTGGCAAGCGGGGCCCACGTGTCGGCGGCATGGCGGGATCGCGTGTGGCAGTGCACGGATCCGGTGCGGCTGTGGCTTGTGCGGGCGTGCGCGTGGGTGGAGACAGAGGTAGCGGCGGCGGAGCAATGGGCTCGCCAGCGGCGGTTCGGCTCAGGTCTCAGGCAAGCGCTGGGCCAGGGCTCAACGGCGGCTCAAGAGGTTCTTGGGCGCATGTTCCGGGCATCCTCGGTCCGCGGCGGCAGCGAAATAGAGCTGCGAGACATAGCGTGGCGGCGACGAGGGAGCGACGCAGGCTCAGCGGCGGCGGTCTGTCCCGACGGCGCTCGTCCTCCTCGGGCGTCATCACCTCCTCCTTCCTTGGCTCCTGGTCTTCTCGTGGCGGTGACCGGCGACGGCTCCTCGGTGGTGGCAGAGGTCTGGGTCATAGTCACAGGATTCGGGGTCGATGCCTCGTCCCTCGACCCGGGAACGTCGTTCCGATTCGAGGGTCGGGGTCGAAGAGGGTCAGTGTCCCATTTAAGGTTGGATCGTGTCCCGGTTTGAAAGGGATCGCAACACCATTGCTAGCAGATTTAATTGGGATAAGGAGGTTAAGGACAGTGGATTGGTGTGGTTTTTGTTAGACAATGAGTTGAGTACGTGTAGCATGGTCAAAATGTACTCTTTTATATGTTTCTTATATGCTGTGCAGATTAGTTTCTTCATTAGTAGCATATATATAGTTTTTGTCTTTATCGACCCGAAGATATCGACCCCGATGAATCAGAGTCGCGTCCCACATAATAATTTATCGTTCCATAGATGTATACCCTCTTCGTACCATAATTTTATAAAGTGACGACCCTCGACCCTCGACCCCGTTCCTCGACCCGGTCGACCCAAGAACTTTGTGACTATGGTCTGGGTGGCCAGGACCGCGGCGGCGGCGCAGCAGGTCAAGGCAGAGCGCCAAGCGGTTCTGTTCCTCAGGGGAGACAACGGCGGCCGGGTTGGCTCCACACGCGGAGTCCGGGCATTCCCGACCCGTGGCGGCGGCGGCCTGGTCAAGGCGAGGTGAGGACGGGAGCTCAAGTGTGCGTGCGCATGACGTCGCGATGGCGACGCGACGCAGGTCTAGTCTGGTGGAGCCAGGACGAGGCTGTGCGGGTCGTGGCGTGCCTGGGGTGTGCGTGTGTGGGCTGTGGTGCCCACGGGTGCATGGCGATGCACCCCAGAGGGGGCTCGGCGGCCGTGTATGCCTAGTGCCGCATCCAGGTTGGCACGCCGGCGGCCAAAGGGCTCGGCGACGGTGTGCGCGTGGCAAGGCTAAGGAAAGGCATGGCCTTTCGGGCAGTGCGGGTGCGCGCGCTGGCTCGCGCATGGCATAGCCATGGCGAGGCAGCGGCGGCGGCGGCGGGCACAAGCAGAGGCTCGACCGGTGGGGATTCGCGGCGAGGCAAAAGCCTGGCGTGGGCGCGATCATGCGCACGGGGTTCCGGTGGTGCATGGCCCAGGGGCTCGGCCTTTCGGCCGGCGCAACGCGAGGTGCGCGCGTAGGTGTGGTGGCGCGCGGCACGGCCACGGCGTGGCTGTGGCGGCGGGTTCATCGGTCTCCTGCATGAAAAGGTGGGACTGGTCCTATGGCTGATCTACAGGTGGCTCATCGGCACACTGGCCGGTAGCAGGGAGGTCGAGGGTTGCAAGGTCGCGGCCTACCAGCGGAGCTCGATGAAGAACAAGGCGAGGCAGGGTCGAGGTGCGGCCGTGGAGGGGCGGAGCAGTGCAGGAAGGGCCGCTACGCCGAGGTCGTCGATCGGGGGGCGTTGAACCGGTGACGGCATCGAGCTTCGGCTGCAGGGGCGACGGGGTACGACGGCGCTCCTCCTCCCTGGGCCTTCTCTCCGTAGATGCCGACGAGCGCTGGTTCTCCTCCTTCTCTCCTCTTCTCCTCCCCCTCCTCCACGCCTCTGTCCCTCATGGCCCTCTTCCTCTCTGCTCCAGGCAGTGGCGGCGGCTGGGGAAAAGAAGACACCGGCTAGGGTTTCAAGCGACGGCCGCGGTGGGCTTTATAGGCGGCTGGCTAGGGCACGGACGCCGATGGACGGCCGTGGGCGCTCGGCACGGCTATTGGATGCATGGCGGCATCTAGGGGCGCGTGCGCGGGAGGGCACGCGGAGGGCCCGGCTGGAAAGGGGGCGTCGGGCTCGTGGACGGTCAAGGGCACGGGGGAGAAAGGCGCGGCGGTCTCCTCCGTTTGTCGCGACGCGGAGGCGGAACGGAGCGCGCGGAAGGCGAGGCGTGGCCGGCGAAAGCAGAGGCGGCGTCGGGAGGTTGGGGAAAAGGGAATAGGGGCGCCTGACAGGGTGGCCCTACTCGTCGGTGGCTATAGGGGAAGAGGGTGAGGGGTGTGCGGCTGGGCTGGTGTGTGGATGTTGGGCCGGCGGCGTGGCTAGCGGGCTGATTGGTAGGCCGGTGTGAGAAGATTAGCAGGCCGGGCTGGTTTGGTTAGGGGATCAGGTTTGTTAGTAGGGTTTAGCCCAAGGAGAAGTTAGCCTTTGGTTTTTATTTGAATGGCTCCATTCAAATAAAAACCCACACAAATTCAAACAAAAGAAATCCAAATCCAACCAAACTTTAAATAAGGTAGATTCAAATAAACTCCAACTCCAAATAAATCACACTACCAAATAATTATCCTTAATTCAAAACAAAATTTTAGTTTACTAGGAATTTTAGAGAGATAGAAATACTACTCAGGTGGATTTAGAACAGCATTAGCACAAAAATTTTGAAATTCATATTTTTTGAGAATATAATATTCCGTAAAAATACGGGATATTACACCTCCTTTTCCGCACAGTTGTCCTCGGCTTCTTGGGACAACTGGCATTAACTTCCGGTTCTGGACTCCCCTCACGAAGCATAGATTCAATTCCTCCCGTCTTACCCTTCACTAGCTCTGCAAGGGTAACAGATCATCGGAGTCAGAACTCGACAGGGTCTCCGAGACAGTCGGATCAAAGGCAGGCCTAAATTCATGAGGCTGTAAATGAGCACTAGGCGTCATGTGGCTCGGCTGGAAAACCTCAGGCAACGGAGGGTCACTCCGAAAGACCAATAAGTCACCCTATGACCAAAAGATCCAGGATTAGATCTAAAAGCAAAAGGATAGTTCAGAAAAGTACTCGATGATTCAAAACTTTACCGGTTTTGGCAGATTATTCACATGGAATAACTTCGGAAGAAGAGGAATAGAACTGACACCTTCAAAAAGATTATTAAGGAGTACCATAGCCTTCTCCTGACAAGTCCTCTCCGACGAAAATCACGAAGGATCATACAAGCATGTATACTCAAATCCCAGGTGACTGCGACACTGCAATGGCTGAAATTACCTCCTAAGCCAAGACACCACAACCGTCGCCCCAGTCACCCCCTCTTTCTGCCTCTCAGCAATCTTCTCAAGAAGCTCATCCACCTGATCCACATTTTCAGCATGAGCATACCACTCGTTACGCTTTAGCGGAGGTCCAGGAGTCCTTTTCGGAAGAGCAGGCGCATGATTGTCAATGTAGAACCACTTGGCCTTCCAATCTCCAATCTGACGACACAAAGTATATGGAATATACCTCTCCGCCATACTAGGACGAAGCTGAAGATTTGCACCTCCTACCCTAGTGGTATTTCTAGGATTGGGAAATAGATTCAAGGAAAAGAGACTCTTGAAAAGATCAAAGTGAGGATGAATCCCAAGGAAAGTCTCGCACAGATGGACAAAAATGGCTATATGAAGAATTGAATCAGGGGTCAGATGGTGAAGCTGAATCCCCCAAAAGAAAAGAAGACCACGCAAGAAATCCAAAATCGGAATTGCAAGGCCACGCTCAACAAAAGCCTTAAAAAGAACAATCTCCAAAGTCTTCTCAAAGGGCCTTTCATGACCTTCGGCTGACTGCCACTGAATCAGGGCTTTTGATTGCAAAAGATGACGACTGACAAGATAAGAGATCACTGATTTCGACAACTTACTCTCCTTCCACCCATCAGCCATCGCCGCCTCCTTCTCGGATCTCTGGCACTTCGACTTCTTCGGCGCTATCCGGAATGTCACAAGCCTCTTCTCATGCATAGGCTCGGGGGCTAAGGCTTTTAGGAGAAAACAAAGTACGAACTCTAAACTCTGAGAAAATTAACAAAAGCAAGAACAAGTGAAAGACCTGGATCGGCTTAGCCCAGTTAAATATCTAGGTTAGTGGCATTTCTGAAAATATCAAGAAGTTCAAAGGTCACAAAGAATGCCTCGATTTTGGAACCTTAACCCTAAATCAAGGGATTTCAAGTCAAGGCTCGGGGGCTGCGGAATACATGTCATAAATGGCAAACTTTTTTCGATGATGATCTGAATTTCAAATGAAGATCTGAAGGACCCTGGAGACAGAGATAATCCTCAGCCTGATCTTCTGGTTCAACCTAAGGCTCGGTGGCTACTCCATATGGAGCACAAGTACATCGCGCACCATATTTGAAGAAGGGAATCGGGCCTTGAGCACCTCATAGCCTCGATATAGCCAGAAAGTACTCGGAAGACTACTCAAAGCACTCGACGGACTCTAGGCCTGAGCAGTGGATTCCAGAAGAACTCGGAGGCACTCGATGAATGCCTTCATTAGTACTCGACGCCTGCAGGACTCGACTACGAAGAGCTCGGGGACTTGTCAGACCCTGGGCAGCGGGACTGCTCACAGGCTTGGAATATTCTAGAGCAGGGAATAGCACATGGATACACCCTACTGTAACTACTCGTATAGCAGTAGAACTAGCTAGAGTACAAGGAAACTACCCGACCTATTCGGAGTAGAACTCTGCTGGTACCCGGCTAGGACATTCCATGTACCCCTGTCCCCCCATATTATATAAGGGCGGGCAGGGACCCCTCCAAAACATCGAACAACATCTAAGGGAATACAAACCACCACACAGGACGTAGGGTATTATGCTCTGGCGGCCTGAACCTGTCTAAATCTTTGTGTTCCTTGCACCATCGCATTCCGATCCCGGCGAGTCCCTGCCTACAACCACTCTCCTCGGGATACCCCTCGGAGAATCCGACAGTAAAACACCAACAGCAACCTCCTCCAGGGTCACCCACTGGCCGTGCACGCCGCCGCTTCCCACCTGCAGCTGATCTTCAAGATCCACCTCCAATGTCGCCGTCACCCATCGCTAAGATCTGCCGCCGCTACTCGGGCTCTTCAGGCTCCGGGGGTAGCAAGGCCTCTTCAGGCTCCTCAGGCTCTCTCTTCCTCCCGCATCCAAGTAATGGGCCCATCTTCTTTTGTTAGATCTGTTACTGCCTCGTAGCTTTTGAACTGTACTCGCTTGTTTTAAAATGACAATCCTTCATTATGCATGCAGCACAACGACTGTCAAAGAATCGATAGAGTATGCATGTATGGCCATGCCATAAGCCAAATGCATGCAGAATTAAAGAGCTTGCTAGTACTCTTTCTATACGTTTCATTACTTGGATGAAACTTGCCTGCATGTTCTATCAATTTGTTTGGGCATGGTGGCTGACTACTTTTTGGTGCCATGGCCTGGATCCACTTTAGTTTTTTATTTTTATGCATCTGTTCTCTTGTCAGCAAAGAAATATACGGTTGATGTTCTTTAAAGGCTTCCACTAGTAATTATAGGTTCTTTCTGTTAATGAGGTTTGTTCATGCCATATCATAATGTTTATTTGCCAATAGCATGCATAGCTTGCTGCAAAGATTAATGAGATGCTCTTTTCATGGCTTCGTTTGCATTTGATCCGCTGCAGTGAGCATGAGATTCTTGGTGGTAATTAGGTCTTGCCAATTTGTAGAGTAAAAACTAACAATTTTAATTCTGAAACCAAAATTGTTTGCCAATTTGAAAGGATCTAGGTGATGCCTAGAGGGGGGGGGGGTGAATAGGCGAACCTGTAAAAAACCTGAAAAATTCTTCGTGGTGGATTAGTCTGAAGGAAGCTCCGACACCTTTGTAGGAAGTTCCGATGGATAGGAACTTCCGACAATTGTATAGAAACTTCTGACATTGGTAAGAATTTGAATGAATTACAAGTTTTCAGATGAACCTGGGAAAAGTGTTTGAATCAAAAGTTTGCCAATAGGTCCTAGAGCAACCTGCAAGTGATCTCCCACAAATGAACACTCCACAAAAGTAGGTCAGGACAAAATGAGCTCAAAGTCAACAAGAACAAGTTAAGAACAAGAGACACTCGATTTGTTTCCCGAAGTTCACACCCAAAGGTGCTACGTCTCCGTTGAGAAAGGATTCAAGAGTCGACGCTCAAGAATCCTTATGCTCCTCACCCAAGGGCGAGATCACCTCTCAAGCCCAAGATCACTTACTATGAGATGTTGTTGTTCAAACTTCCCGGGGTGCACACACACGAGAGGACGCTCCACGGGCGACGCCTAACTGTCTAGAAGCAAGCTTCAAGAGTAACAAACTCGAATCGACGGTTGGAGATGCGTCAAGTGCTCATGAGACGGAGAGGGCTGCTCACACAAGTCAAATGCTCAAGCTCACACTCACATCTTGCTCTCACCCAAGTCCTAGCTCAAATCCTCACAAAGTTTAGCTCTTGGAAGGATTGGGGAGAAATTTTGGAAGCTCTAGAGTGTGTTGTGTTCATGGAGGCAGCAGCAAATGAGTGAAGGGGGTGAAGGGGTATTTATACCCGAGCTCCCCAAAACTGGCCGTTACAATGCTGTTATGTACTTATCAAAACTTCCTTCAACCTTGTCAGAACTTCCTTCGAAAAATAAATCAGCTAGCCGAGCACCCCTTGTAGGAACTTTCAAGAAAGTTCCGATGGGGGTAGGAAGTTCTGACAACTTTGAAGGAACTTCGACCCCTATAGAAAAAGTAGGATTATGTGCTCAAGTTTGTGCAAAGTATCTCCCAAGGGTAATTAGCATTGCAGTTAAGCACTTTTGCATCTTCAGACCATCTTTTCGCATCCCTTTCCTATACTCAAACTCAAAATAGAAAATTATTAAAGATCTTCCATGGAACTCAAAACACTGTCTCGTTAGCAAATATGATGTCGTTACATGCTCTTTCTTATTTCAATGATTTTTGAACCTGCTCATCACTTGATAAACGCATTAGCTCCTTAATTGTGCGTGCCATTAACACCAAAACCAACATAGGGGGCCAAATGCACTTTCAATCTCCCCCTTTTTGGTGATTGATGACAACACAATTAAGGCTTCATAAGATATTCAAATAATCATTTAAGTCCAAAGATATAGTTGAGCTCCCCCTTAATTTGTGCATTGATCATGAAATTCTCAAAAATGGCCTCAAATGCCATTTGCACAAACTTTTGGAAGAGCTCCCCCTAGATCCATGCATTTTTGGAGTGCTAGTCTCAAGAATAAATCAGTGATGCTTATGACATGATATATCAATCAACAAAGTGAAAATAACATTACACCACCAATAGCATGTGCATCACATAAACAATACGGTTCAGGTTTAAGTCACACTAGCACAAATAAGTCTTACAAATTTAAAGTCTCACTTGGCACACCACCACACAAATCACACCATAACACAAGTCTTACATGTCCACAAGCTAGGAATAAGGTCCACAAACTAGGATAGATAGAAGTTCATCAACTACAAGCCTAAGATTGATAGATCCCGACGAGATAGATAAAACATGAAGCCGTCCCATGGCCATGGTGAGCTCACTCCCCCTTTGAAATCAAGCGCCAAAAAGGAGAGGCCACTCCAAAGCCACTACTGTTCGCCGTCGGTAGCTATCTCGGTAGGAGTGATTTGGAGTTTTTGATAGGATTAGCTTGTAGACATATAAGACAACTTAATTCATAGTGATCAGCCACAAACAACAATACATAACCATGATCACATGAATCAAGTTTTGATCCAAAGATCAAAATCCAAATTCTCAAAATAACTCACACAAATAAACTCATTTTATCCTATCTAGGCAACAAGCAAGTGTATGCAATAAGTCAAGCCAAGTTACGAGAATCTAAGATATTTAGTTCACTCCTCAAAGCACAAAACCTTTGCTCATCTAGTGGCTTAGTGAAGATATCGGCAAGTTTCCGTTCGGTGCTCACATGACGTAGAGCGATATCTCCCTTGGCCTCATGATCCCATAAGAAATGATGTCTTATATCTATGTGCTTTGTTCTAGAGTGTTGCACTGGATTGTTAGCTAGCTTGATAGCACTCTCATTGTCACACAAGAGTGGAATCTTACTAAATTTACAACCGAAGTCACTCAAGGTTTGCTTCATCCACAAGAGTTGGGCACAACATGCACCCGCTGCAACATACTCGGCTTCGACGGTGGATAAAGCAACCGAATTTTGTTTCTTTGAACTCTAGGATACTAGAGAATGACCAAGAAATTGACACGTTCCTGTTGTACTCTTTCTATCTACTTTGCAACCGGCATAATCCGAATCGGAATAGCCAAGTAGATCGAATGTGGAGCCTTTGAGATACCACAAGCCAAGGTTAGGAGTGTGTACTAGGTATCTCAAAATTCTCTTAACAGTCATTAAATGACATTCCTTAGGATTGGCTTGAAATCTTGCACACATGCACATGCTAAGCATGATATCGGGCCTAGACGCACAAAGATAAAGGAGGGAGCCTATTATGGAGCGATATACCTTTTGATCGACCGACTTTCCTTCTTCATTTAGATCAAGATGACCATTTAGTGCCATGGGTGTCTTGATGGGCTTTGCATCGGCCATGTCAAACTTTTTGAGCATATCATTCACATACTTGGTTTGACATATGAAAGTTCCTTTCTTCATTTGCTTGATTTGAAACCCAAGGAAGAACTTTTAATTCACCCATCATAGACATCTCGAATCTCTTGGTCATGATCTTACTAAACTCATCACACCATTCTTGATCAATAGAACCAAATATAATGTCATCGACATATATTTGGCACACAAAAATATTAGATTTAACTTTCCGAGTGAAGAGAGTAGCATCGGCTTTGCCTATTTCAAAGCCTTTTCTTAAGAGAAAATCCTTAAGGCATTCATACCATGCTCTAGGAGCTTGTTTGAGCCCATAGAGCGCCTTATGGATCTTGTACATATGGTGTGGATGCTTTCGATCTTCAAAGCACGGTGGTTGCTCCACGTACACCAACACGGATAGGGGGCCATTCAAGAATGCACTTTTCACATCTATTTGATACGGGTGCATAGGTTTCACCAAAATTCAAACCTTCGATTTGTGTGAAGCCTTGAGTAACCAACCTTGCTTTGTTTCTTATTACCACGCTATGCTCATCTTGTTTATTTCGAAAGACCCACTTGGTTCGTATGATGTTTTGCTTGGGTCTTTCTACCAAGGACCAGACTTCATTTCGTGTGAAGTTGTTCAATTCTTCTTGCACAGCCATCACCCAATCCGGATCATCAAGTGCTTCTTCTACCTTGAGAGGTTCCAAAGAAGAGACAAAAGAGTAATTTTCACAAAAAAGTTGCCAAACGAGA
This sequence comes from Panicum virgatum, assembly GCF_016808335.1. Taxonomy (NCBI): domain Eukaryota; kingdom Viridiplantae; phylum Streptophyta; class Magnoliopsida; order Poales; family Poaceae; genus Panicum; species Panicum virgatum. The sequence goes on from NC_053138.1 coordinate 43,420,701, forward strand.
ACGAGTGGTTACCCTTTTACTTATGCTCCCAAAGATGTTATCCACCGGATGTTCCTTTTGAATTGATTGATGGATTCTTGGATGTGGGATTGGGTCTTCATGTTGAATTGGTTCAACTTCTTGCTCAACTTGTGGTTGATCTTGATTTGAGGTTGATGGTTCTTCATTAGCCCAGATTGTTTGGTAGGTTGAACTAGATGGCCCATGAAACATCAACCCATCATCTTCATCTTGATCAACTTGTTCTTGAGGTTTTACTTCACCGGTAGCTAACTTTTTGATAGCCTTGCTTGATGGTTCTTCGGTGCCTACAACATCAACAACTTGCTCCCCTTGAGAGCCATTAGATTCATCAAATGTCACATCACACGCGACTTCAATACAACCGGAGGTTTTGTTAAAGACACAATAACCATGAGTATTTGATGCATAACAAAGAAAAAAAACCTTCATCAACTTTAGGTGCAAACTTAGAGCTTTTGGGCTTCTTGTTGAGAATGAAGCACTTACTTCCAAAAACTCTAAAGTAAGACACGTCAGGCTTTTTACCAAGTAGGAGCTCGTATGCCGTCTTGTTCAAGATCTTGTGAAGATATAAGCGGTTGATAGCATGACATGCCGTGTTGATTGCTTCCACCCAAAATTGATCCGAGATCTTGTATTCATCAAGCATTATTCTTGCGGCTTCAATGAGAGTTCTATTTTTCTTCTCAACAATTCCATTTTGTTGAGGAGTATATGGAACCGAGAACTCATGACCAATGCCCTCTTCATCTAGAAACTCTTCTATGTTAGTGTTCTTGAATTCGGTGCCATTGTCACTTCTTACTTTCTTGATCTTGGTCTCAAATTCATTTAGAGCTTTTTTTGCAAACTTCTTGAAAGTCTCTTGCACTACACTTTTGTCATGCAAAAAGAACACCCAAGTGAAACGAGAATAGTCATCAACAATGACAAAACCCTATTTGTTACCACCAATGCTTATGTATGCCACCGGGCCAAAAAGATCCATATGTAGAAGTTCAAATTGCTTGATGGTGGCCTCTCATGCCATATTTCAATATAATGTTTTGGTGATTGATATAGACAACATAACACTTGGACTAATATGATTATTAAGATGACCATTCTCAGGCTTTTAGGTTCAAGTGATGACAAAGAGAAGATAGGCGTAGCTAGGCCCGAAGGCCCTGAAACCTCTTCGGTCCAAGGGACAAGAATTGAAGAGACCGTGAAGAAATCCAAGTCGAAAAGATCAAGACGAAGACAATTTGCTATCACCAGTTAAACCGATGATGAGCAAATTGCACTCATCGGTGCAATGAACTTAGCACCGGATTAACCGACGTTAGGTGTTTTACACTCACCGGTTTAATGGACTTGGAGGCCGAAGGGACAGCAGGAGTTTTACAGGCACTGGTTAAACCGACGATCAAGGCAAAGTGAGCGTCGGTGCAGTTGTCCAGAGACTCCATTTTTCGGGGGGGTTCTGAGCTTACACTCACCGGTTAAACTGACGATGATTTCAAGAGCGTCGGTGCAATTGATCAAGTAGCCGTTGGAGCAGTAACGGCTAAGTTGCTGGGAAAATACACTCACCGGTTAAACCGGTGATGACATAAACTGAGTGTCGGATCAACCGGCGTTAAGGGATTTCGTCAGCCTTTTCCCAACGTCTCTTTTGGGGTGTGTGGCCTATATATACCCCCAAGGCCGGGTCATTTGCTAGTGCTGGAGTTGCTGAAAGCTTACTACACTTGAAGAACATCTCCAACCACCATAGAGCATCATTGTACATCATATAGGCTTAAGCACACTTGTGAGAGTGCTTAGTGCTTGTAATAGGGATTAGTTCTTGTGAGAGCTCCCTTGAGAGAAGCCTTGCTGTGGCAAGCAATCATTGTACTCGTCGTGTGACCCTCCGACTTGGTGTGGAGTGGCAACGACACTTTGTGCGGGGAAGGAGACCCCACTTGGTAAGAAGCTCCGATAGTGAAGACGGTGCCGTGGGGGACGCTTCGAGAGAGACGGTGGCGGTGGCCTTGTCTTGGTGACTTGGGGTCACTTAGCCTTTGCTTGCCGGGAGCCTTGGTGGCGAACGCAAGACGGTGATCAAGCGGAGAGACTCGGCATCACACTTGTTCGTGTTGGACAAGTGGCTGTGGACGTAGGGAGGGACTTGGTGTCCTAACCGAACCATGTTAAATCGTGTGTCTTGGTGTCTTCATAGGAGTTTGCATATTCTCTCCCTTACCTCTTTACTTACCGTATTACGTTTCCTCATTTACTCTATCTCGCGTGCTTTTACTTTCCTAGTTAGTTTGATTAGAATTGGTTATAGGTTGCAAGTCTTTTAGGGGTAAGTAAAGAGTAGCATAGATAAACCTTAGTCATAACTAGCATGTGTAGGATGTGTTAGGTTTATCTCATGCAAATGGATTGAGCCCTAGGATAGAAAGCGATTAGCGATCCTATTCACCCCCTCCCCCTCTAGGGTCGGATACCCCGGTGATCCTTACACCCCCGCTAAAAAGCCCTAATCACCGGCTCGTCATATGGTGGATCTTCATGCATGCCAAGACTATCGTATCACGGATTCCCATACCTATTCTCTCTCATGGTAGCCAAAGAATTCAAGAATCAATCAAGATATCATAGGATATGCAAGGAATAAGGTAAATAAGTAGGCCATGCAGATTCATCTCACACACAAGTAAAGCAATAGTAAATTCTAGCAAGCAATGCCTAATAAAAATTCAAGTCGTAGATAAGCGTGAAACTGATAACTCTTCGTAGTCCTCCAGGGTCTCGGGGGCTTCTCGTAGTCTGGGACATCCTCCTGGGTCTCCAGGCGTCTGGGCCGTCGACCAGCTCCTTTTCGTAGGGACATAATCGTAATTACGTATAAAGATAGGGACTAAAGTGCAAAAGTGCACCAAAACTGCTCAAATAAGATCCAACTACACAACAAAACCTACTCTAATATGTATAGCATGATTTTAGAAGAATTATGAAACTGGTTTCATAATTTTCGGAGCTCGATTAATTTATTATGAATTTTCTAGTGCTAAATCATTTCCTGAAAATAATAAATGATTTTCAAAAAAGAAAAACACACATTCAGTGACATGTGGCATTCCACGTGGTATGCTGTCAACATGACATTATTCAGGGGGGTCGGGTCTGCTAACGTCAGCTGTGGGCCCTGCTGACGTCAGTGTTGACTAAGTCAACACTGACTGTTGACTGGTCAACAAGTCCACAGCTCAGGGGCCCACCAGTCAGTGATCTGGTGAGGCTGACATGCGGGGCCCGTGTTTCAGTGCTGTGCAGCGAAAAGAAAAAGAAAGGCTTAACCGGCTTCGTGGGCTCAAAACTGCTTCGGGCTTCTTCCGCTGCTGGGCCTCCTGGGCCGATTCTGGCCCACCTCCTCTTCTTCCTATTTTCCTTTTTCTTCTTCACCTCCCTTTCACTAACGGGTCTGGCCCACGTGTCGGTGCCTTCTTCTCCTTCTGACATGTGGGGCCCGGTTGTCATCGGCTACAGGATCTGGTGCGGTCGTGTGATGATCCGGTGCGGCTCGGTCCTATGTGGCAAAGTGTGTGTGTCCAGGCCAGGTGTGGGAGCAGCGCGCCCAAGGTGTTCGACCAATGGTTCAAAGGACCTGGACGCGCCGCGCGCGCAACGTCGCGGTGGCGGCTGTTGACGCTCACTAACAACCATTTTTGAGCGTCAATATAGATACAATAAATGGTTGAACTTACATTTCTTACACTCATATCACTAATAAATCACCGAATTCCACATGTCCCTCTAGATTTCTATGAGTACAGATTTTAGCTGGAAATGAAGGATAATCATACCCTTTTAATCCAAGGAGCAAGACGCCATCCAATCAGACGCCGTCACATGAGCATCACATGGATTGGAGGGCCCACCAGAGAGGAAAACCGACATAAAACAGGCCATGTCAGTATTCAAGGACAAGAGGGCCCACTAATCAGCCACTACACAAAAGAGGAGAGGCTGGTGGGGTCAGCCCGTAGGCCATGTCAGCATTCAAGGACAAGAGGGCCCACTAATCAGCCACTACACAAAAGAGGAGAGGCTGGTGGGGTCAGCCCGTGGTCGGCCGACCACAATGGTCGGCTGACGACCCATGGGCCCCACCACCTTTGAACTTCGACGTGGCGTCTTCCTATTGGCTCTCAAGGTCGGTTCAGTGGAGGACTTGTCCATTTTACGGCCAAGGAGAGGGTGGCTCCCTTCTATATATATATATATATATGTGCTAATCTACACTTTAGGTGTAGAATCTTATTCTACACCCTAGCACCTAAACCAGTCCAACCAACCAGCCAGCAAGGACCCAACCAGCTAACCGACCCACCCGCACCCACGCCCACGCTCGATCCGTTAACCCACCCGCAGGCCCAACGCACACCCGAGGCCCGACAGCCTGTTGCCATTTCCTTTCCCTTTCTCGAGCGAGCGGTTGGCGGCGGCGGTGGCGGTGGCGGCGCTGCGATTCCGGGGGTTTGCGGCAGTGGTACTGCAGTTCGTTAGCCGCGAGCCGTTGGCAGCCGCTGGTTCTCCTCCTCTCCCAACCTCCCCCACACTTCGTTCGTGAACTGCGTCACGGCTTCGGCGGCTGCGATTTCCAGGCGGCAAGCGGTGCGTGGCAGCACCAAGCAGCGGAATCAGCGGGATAACGCGTTCTTCGAGGCGGGATGTGGCAATCTCGAGCGACGGCAGCAGCGGTTCGGGCGCGGCTTTAGTCCGTTGCAGGCTGCGATGGATGGGAGGCTCCCCCGAGCCTACGCGTGGCTCTCCGGGGAGCATCACAAGCTTGTTGCCTCTTCGCATCCTCAAAATCCCGTCATCAATTTGACGTTCATGGATGTTCAGTTTTGATTGGATGTTTTGTTTCTGGGTAGTTCATCCAGTTGTAGCTAGAGTGACACAAATTTAAAATCTCTGGTGATCTGACGCATTTTACTGAGGACTTAGTCCAGCAGATAGGCATTTTGGCTTCAGTAACTTGTTAGTTGATTAGCACCATGCCTTTTTTTTTGTTAGTTCAGTAGAACAATTTGTTGTCTCTTCCGCAGTAGCTTGTTTTTTACTAGCACGCTACCTGCGCTATGTTCAGCATCACATAGAAGATGCACCTATAGGTTTCTAGTTGATTTTTTACAGCAACAATCGATGGGAACTAATTCAGATAGATGAGCTTGTCAGTATTTTTTTCCTTTTATTCAGTAATTTATTTCTTTGGTAGCTCACTTTTTCTTCAATATTTCCCTTTTTCCTCATCTATCTCTGTTTTTTCGGTAGCTCTTTTTTCAGTAATTTTTTGGTAGCTCTTTTTTCAGTAATTTTTAGAGCTATTTTCTATTCATCAGTATTTTATTTTTCTTTAGTATTTTTTAGTAACCATAGTAAATGATGGTTCAGTAATTTCATTTATTCCCAACGAAAAAAAAGATGAGATTCACTGTTGTGCACCTTGCAGCCTTTAATTCTCTTTTGTTTCTCTTGATGGTAGTGAGGATACCAATTGCTGTCAATTTCTGCAAACACAGCACCCTTCAATATTATTTTGCGTTAGTAACCTTAGTAATCGATGGTCCGATAATTCTCCTAATCTCCTTTGCTTTAGTAGTTTTACTTTCAGTAACTTTAATTTAGTGGCATTCCCAATAAGCATTCAACGATCCGCCTTTCAGTAATTTAGTAACTCTAATCTCCATATTTTCCATTATCTAGTAATCCAAAGCTAAACATTCCATAGCCCAACTGATAGAAACTGTGCTACTTTGATTACTAACAAGTTTCAGTAGTAAATTTCATTTTGTACACAGCCACAAAGACAGTTGCACTCATCTGCATACATAGTTTCAGTAGCTTTCATTTCCATGATTTTTTTAGAAACTGTGCTACTTTTTTATTCTTGCCCAGCAACCATAGTATTTTCAGTTAGTTAAGTAAATCACATAGTAGTGTTTAGTAATTACTGAACCATTACTGTTTCAGTAATTCGATATGCTTCAGTATTTTATTATCTCCTTTAATTTTTTATCAGGTCAGCCATAATCTGAACAACAATTACATTTTTACTTCAGTAATCTCCTTCCCAGTTATCTAATTCAGTAATTGATCTTCTTTTTTCAGTAATTCCTTATAGTAATGTCACTACTTCATCTTATCCTTTTTTGTAATTGACTATACCTATGCTTTTAGTAATCCTTATTAATTCAGCAACCCCAATGCATACAATTCTGGAATTCAGTAGTCTATTTTTCTCCAACTATTGATATAGCATATTTAGTAGTCTTTCCATTTTTCTTGGTTGAGTAACTCGAATGATAAGATTGATTAGTTAGTGTTATTCCTTTCTTTTAATAGCACCTTTTGTTTAGTATTTCAACTCAGTGATTCAAATCATATATACAGCAGCTTGTCTGTGTAATTATGTTTTTCAGTATCCGATTTCTTTTTTTAGTAATTATGTTCAGTGATCCATCAAATTTGATTCGGTAGTCAATCCACTGAGTTCAGTAATTAGTATTGTTTAGTTATATATCCAGTAATATTGGTTAGTAACTAATCTTGTTTATGTAATTTCAGTAGTCGATCCATTGTGTTCAGATTTAGTTGGGATTTAGTTTGTTTTTTCAAGTAATCCGTTTCCTTTGGTGGCTCTTTTTCTTTAGTAAGTTCTTTTGGCCAGTGCCTGATGCTCGATGAGAATGAACTAAATCTCAACTCCCGCTGGATTAGGGTGATTCTGCTCGTAACACATTTGGTATATCCCTTTGTTAGTATTTCAGTGATTCTCTGTTAGTAATTTCCCAGCTACTCTGTACTGTGATCTTTTTAGCTTCAGTAATAGGCTAGTTTGATAGTACAATGCCTTGAAATGCAGCTTCAGTAATTTACAATTTTTCTTTTTGTTCATTTTTTTGGTAATATACATGTGTTGCTTGGCCCCTCACACGTCTTGAAATGCTGCTTCTTGAATTCCAGTATAGGGCACAACTTCTTTACTACGTTTAAATTCCACAAGCTTGCGCCTGGCAATCTGAATTTGTTCAGTAATACTTTTTTGTATCCTCGGTAATACCAACTTGTCCAGTAACACTTTTTGTGCTCTCATGTTATGAATTGGTATTTAGTGAACATGCCGAGGAATGCCATCACGCGGTTACTTAAAAAGTTGAGCGGCCGAGGAATGCCGTCACACAGTTACTTAAAAGTTGAGCCAGGCTTGATTGACTCGGCGTTGCATCACCACTAGCCATCCCGGGAAGCAGATTCTACTGAGATCCGAGGAGTTTTTAAGCATCTGGAAGCCCAGAGATTTAGGATTCGGCTTTTTACTGAACACATTTTGTATTTTGCTTAATGGGGTTTTAGTATTACTTGTAAAATTTTACAACTGGTATCTTAGAAATTTGTATCATTCTTAGCAATTGCATGTGTTTTCTCAGATTCAGCAAGTGCAAACTCTTTGTTCATTCAACACACAAATATGAAAATTGAATTTTATTTATTCTTCTCTCCAGTAATTTTTCTTGTTACCAGTTTTGATGGTTCAGTAATTTCATGTATCCCATTGTTTGTTTGTACCTTTTCCTTTTCTTTTTTCGTCAACCCGTTTTTTTTAAATACGTATGCGCTTGTTTAAGTAACACGGTAATACCTCACCGATATATATGTTGTATTCAGTAATCTAGAGATTCAGTTTTATTTAGTAATATGTAGACCCAATAAATCCCACACTTATTTGTGCTACTCCACTATACATCCTAGATGTGTTATTGCCATAAGGGCCAAGTGGTCCTTTTTCAGTAATCCACATGTCTGATACATTTTGTGGTTGGGTTGAGCCTTCTTCTTTTGCTAGCTTAGTAATTTACACTTCTTCCAGAGCATCTCTTTGCAAGCAACTGCAGTAAAATAATACATTTAGTAATTCAATAATACACGATATATGATGAATCCTTTCATAATAACTCCACAAAAATAGACCGCACACACAACAAATTAGTAATCTAGAAAGGAGGATCAAAACCCACTGGCTCGCTCGACTCCCTGAATTATTACCACGAGCCATATATGAATGTGAAGAACCACTTAATCCCATAACAAATCACAGTAACCGGTGGGCAGAGGATGATTACCTTCTCACTTGAGTTACACTCGATTTCCCCCAAATTTATTAACTTGAAGTTAAGTAGCTGTTCATCCACGTATAAAAAAATAACTTCCATTACCCCAAATTTATTAATTGAAACCAAATACTGGAAGACTGAACAACAATAGGTGAAGAGAACCCATTAACTAAAAAAATATTTCTGAACAAATGTATTTTCCAGTAATCTGCTAATAACCATCAAACACATTTCTTCAGTAATTGAATAGCTAGACTACCGAGCTACTGGAATGAACTACCAAAATCGCACAACACAATACAATTTATTGGACTACCGAGATCCATGAGATTTAAAGCTCAGTAATTGATACCACCAAAACTACTGAAACCTACTGAACTAGTGTCTTTTCTTCAGTAATTGAATCATGAAAAGAGCAGCTACTAAGCTACACGAAAATTAAAATTATAGGAAACTTACCGGAGAGAAGTGATATTAGGAGGCAGAGAATAGGTGCAGAATTGTTTCATTAATGGGTTGAATTGATTTTTCTGCTTGAGTAATTTTTGTGAATCGCCTTTTTAGCTTCTCCTGCTGCTGCCTGCGCGCTGCTTTCCATCCGTGTCTGGGCTGCGCCGCTGCTCCCCGCGGCTGTGCGTCGCACGCCGCAGTAGCATCCGTCCGTCGGCTGTACGTAGCTATTGCTCACCGGCCGTCAAAGCCGCCGTGCACCGTCCGCCGCAGCCACAGCCCGCAAGACCCTGTCGCTCCTGCTAGCCGCCGTAGATGAGCCTACTCGCGCTCGCCGCTCCCAGTGCTCCATGGGCTCGCGGCTCACGCCGCCGCCACTCCAGCGCAGGACGCCGCTTGGTGCAGGCCACGCCTCCGGTCCCCGCGGATGCCGCAGCTACGCGCCGCCGCGCGCTGCTGGTCCATGTGAGGCCGCGCCGTAGCTCCGGCGAAGGCCCACGCTGCTGCTTCCCTCGCGATGAGCCTGCTCGCGCTCGCCGCCGCCATGCTCCGCGCGTTGCGCTCTGCTCCGTGCCGTCGCAACCTCCGACCCCGCCGCAGCTCCCCGTGCGCCGTCGCAACCTCCGCCCCCACCGTCCCCACCGCTGCCTGCGAGCCGTCGATCCGGGACTACTCGCACTCGCCCCTCGTGCGCTCCGCGCGCTCGCGGCTCGTGCTCGCGCGACATAGAAGCTGGACAGGTTGGGGGATGGGTCGGGTTGGGTGGTGGGATATAAGGTACCTGGGTCGGGTGCTGGGTTGATTAGGTGTAGAATCCCATTCTACACTTAGGGTGTAGAATAGCGCTGCCGTGTGTGTATATATATATATATATATATATATATATATATATATATATATATATATATATATATATATATATATATGAGGGGAGGGGCTCTATTTTAAGACATGAAAAGATGGAGAGATGAGCTCCATCAACATCTCAAGCTACACTAGAAATACTCTCAAGATGTAGTTTACCTTCTTTTGTAGAGGTCTTAGGACAAGAGTGTTGACACGGATTTTGGCCTTCCCCTGTATATGTGAAATGGTCTATAAATAATACCAAAGATTGAATTTTTAAATATAAAAATAAATATCTGTGTACACTTACTCAAATGTGTGTACACGGACATAATATTGTTCATGTTTAGCGTGATAGAGAAAATTATAGCCTTGGCTTGGCAAGGAAATTAAATAACGGGAGAGCAGAATGAATTATGTTTGCGTATGTGCAAACATTGAAATATTTCTTTGGTGCTTATACAAGGCAATCAAAATAGGAGTCACGTCCATGCAAATAAAATAACTAAAATACACATGTCTATTTGGTGTCTCTAGGCTGATCAAAACTGACACGTATATTTGCCTCCGCGTGTGGTGGGAAAAAAATGCACAACCTGCTAAAGGCATGTGAATGGATTAACTAACCAAGTTGTTAATTTGGCCCACTTGTGAACCCATGAATGCCATGGACCTCACAACCTGGCATCTAGCCTAGTAAATGGATACGTGCCCATGGAAGTGCTGGCCCATTAATTAAATTATGGTCTCCAATAAGGCCAGCCGCAACAGGCCGTTAACGAGGTCTTGTTTGGTTTTCCTAGCCCACACAAGCCGGGAAGAGAATTTCGCATGCATAGAATGCTAAATAAAGTCTATTTATAAAAAAAATTTAGGGATGAGTATAATTTTTCGCGACGAATCTAATGATAGTAATTAATTAATAATTGGCTACAGTGATGCTACAGTACCATCATCTAATCCCGTGGTCAAAGGTCTCATTAGATTCTTCAGAGTTCCTATCGCAGAGGTTCTGGAGTTGGTTTTGTAAACTGACTTTATTTATAATATTATAATTAGGAGTCAAAGTTTTCTAGTACTTTCTAGCGCAGAGAACCAAACAGGACCCGAGCTCACTGTAAGAATCCACGTCATGTTTTAGCTTACGTGGAGGTAAGAGAATTGAAGAAAGAGAAAACGGCGTCGCTTAAGAGCAAGGTTTATAATATCGCCGACCTGCCGGCGAGAACAAACTCCAGCTCAACTGAGTACTACTTTTTTATTCCGTGACTGTAGCTTCATTTATTTCGTGAAAGCGACATCAGCCAATGTCCAGCGGAGGAAGCAGCATTTGTGGGACCAAACAGTCCATGCGCCGGCTGGATGCCGGCGTCTCGCCGCTCGCCCGCTACCTTCTCTCTCGTTCCTTCTCTCTCTTCCACTTATGCATTTCGCCAGCTCTGCGCAGATTGTAATACTTGCTCTAACCCGGCGAGTGCTCATAGCACGACTTTTCACGCCGAGTGGGTCGGAGTATGGCAGGGATCTTTATTATGCAGACTAAAATAATCTAATATGCGGAACCCACTACTATGTGTTAGAGATGAAATGTTAGGGTGGTTGTCTTTTGTGCTATCTGCAACTTGAGCTGGCATTGACACCTCGTCCTTGTAGAGAGCAACTTACGTTTATTGTTGCGGCTAACCTAAATACAAATTAAATAAACTAAATTATTTGATGCCCGCAGCTCAGCACCTGCACGTTAACCAAGCTTGAGGCGTGTGGACCTGTTGAATGCGGCTGGTCCCAATAATCAGATATTGCCCACATGAATGGTTAATTACATTTACTAGTCAAGCTAATTTAATTGTGTAAGGATCGGGTGATCTAGTCTAAGAGGAGGAGGGGGTGAATTAGCCACTCTAAAAAAAATTTAGACCTATGGCTCCAACTAGTTTGCACAAAACTTAAACTAAAACAAGCTATCAAGATGTGCAACTATGGTTGTTCTAGTGTGAAACCCCTATCCCAAAAGACTTTAGCAACCTATAGCCTTTCCTATCAAGAAACTACTCTACAAAAGTAAAGACATACAAATTGCTAGTATGAAATGCGGAAGCTTAATGAGCGGGATAGGAGATAGCAAACTCTTGACGCGGGTGTTTATCCCGTGGTTCGGTTAGCCACAAAGGCACACATACATCCACGTTATTGTTGCACTCACTAAGAGTATTGCTACTCGGCCACCAAGTCTCTTCCGTGAACACAATCACGGTCACCTTGGCCCCGGGTTCCACTATGGAGCTTCTCCACAAAAGATGGGGGTCTCCACATCCCCCGCACAAAGTGTCGTCGCCGCTCACACAAGTCGGAGGGTCGATGACGTTGCCGGCGAGCTTCACAGCTCCAAGGGGCCGGCGCACCAGGCTCTTCTTTTGGTCCACTAAAGAACCACAGCACAAAGGCTCAAGGCCTTGCAATCTCACTCACTAAGAGCTAATCTAGCACTCACACTTTACAAGGCTAGTGCTAAAGGCTAAGGATATGATCAATGGGCTCTTGTATGGATTGGAGATGATCTGGGTGTGTGTGACTTCTAGCAACTCCAGCAAGCTTCAAATGGCCGGGGCAAACATATATATAGACCACCATGTCAAGAGAGCCGTTACTAGCCGTTGGCCATTTTCTGCGTAGGCATCGGAACTTCCGGTGCATAGATCATCGGTTCTTCCGGTCACTTTGCGCTCTGATTGCTTTCACGCTACTATTTGCAGCAGTATTCTAGCAATATATATTGGCTAAGTATGCGCTTAACTCTTAAGAAAATAAACAGTGCACGAGCACTCACCAAGGAGTGGCTCAGGCACCCAATTTCTCCACTATTTGATGTAGTGACTTGTGTGGGTGGTGGAACGAGTGCGTGATTATTGAATATGCAGATTATAGGTATCCATGCTTCTCAGGATCTTGGTAGGTTGGCGAGACAAAAATTTCAGCCGTTGTGCAACTATGCTTGTTGTAAGAGCTAATCTAGCACTCACACTTTACAAGGCTAGTGCTAAAGGCTAAGGATATGATCAATGGGCTCTTGTATGGATTGGAGATGATCTTGGGTGTGTGTGACTTCTAGCAACTCCAGCAAGCTTCAAATGGCCGGGGCAAACATATATATAGACCACCATGTCAAGAGAGCCGTTACTAGCCGTTGGCCAGTTTTCTGCGTAGGCATCGGAACTTCCGGTGCATAGATCATCGGTTCTTCCGGTCACTTTGCGCTCTGATTGCTTTCACGCTACTATTTGCAGCAGTATTCTAGCAATATATATTGGCTAAGTATGCGCTTAACTCTTAATTAAGAAAATAAACAGTGCACGAGCACTCACCAAGGAGTGGCTCAGGCACCCAATTTCTCCACTATTTGATGGTAGTGACTTGTGTGGGTGGTGGAACGAGTGCGTGATTATTGAATATGCAGATTATAGGTATCCATGCTTCTCAGGATCTTGGTAGGTTGGCGAGACAAAAATTTCAGCCGGTTGTGCAACTATGCTTGTGTAAATCCTACTCGGTACTCACCGCATGCATCGCTAGCTCGCTTCAGAACTAGGCCTACCCGGTCTTCTCCCAAACTAACCTCGGCCATGTGCACACAGGACTCAGGCTCTGTCGTCTCCCCAGGCAGTTCCACCCGAAGGGAACACTTCTCTCTCCATGGGCTAAACGAGAGCAACTCAACACAGAGATTTCTCCTCTAGGGTCCCTAGCGTAGAGACATTACCCCGAATGAACGAGCTCAAAGGAAAGCAGGGAAATTCACAGGAAAGCTTAATCCATTTCCACAGAACAAACTTACATACGGCTTTCCCTTTCGGGAAGCCCCAAGCACTTACACAAACCTGGGATTACCTTACAGGCGAAGGGCGATTACAACAGCTCCCTTATTTCTATATTACAATGGGAGTGGAATGGTACTAATTAAGTGGAGTGGAGTAGCGGATGTCTTCGGTGGCTTTCCGTTCTACGAGCCGTCTCCTTGGTCTTGCCGCGCTGAATGTGTGCGTCTGGCTTCTCCTTTTATAGACTGCAGGAGCCTTCTGGCTTAAGGAAACGCCTGGACACCCTGCGTCTTCAATTATTCTCCTTTACTCTTGCCTGGACAGCTGGACGATAACGCTGGCTTCAATAATTGTCCTGGCTACAGTAGAACTCACTGTTCATTTTACTGTTTATTCTTTTTGCCTTGTCCACTTCCGCACAACTTTCTTCACATGATATTCTGGAGATATTCGGGGGTATAGTCTTCCACACCCGAATGATTGATGTCGCAGACATCAAACAAACACTCTGGCATAGTACCGAAATTTGAATAGTACCGAATATTTTGAATAGTACCACAAATTTGAATAGTGTCAGTGGAATTTAAATAGTAACACCATGAATAGTAACTCGAGTTTTGAATTTGCAATTTGAATTTTCGAATTTTTCCGCTTGGTCGAGTTCGATTTCCTGTACTGGTATCAGAGCCTGGTTATTAAAATTTGAATTTAAGGGATTTTGTTTACGTTATCAAAATTGAAAAGTTACATTATTTGAATTTAGAAGTCAATACCGGAAAGACTGTTAGTACTAAAGAAAATATAAATATTCGGTGCAGATAAATAGTTCTGAAGAACATACTTGGCATACTGCTCACGGTAAGATAAATTTAATAGTTGATTTAATTCATAACTTTTACATAACTTAGGGTAAAAGGCAAGACTTTTTAGAACTAAAATTTGAAAGATTGCAGAAAGAACATAAGCATTTAGAAGAGCAATATTTTATAACAAATAAAAAATTAGAATTAGCCTTGCAAGCATTAGAAGAAAGTAAAATATTTCTTGGAAAGTTTAGTCAAATAGTGATTATATTAAAAAAGATATATCTTATTTGTTCAATAAATTAGAAAGTAGTAATATTGCTGAGCATAGTAAAGAAATTGTGTTGTCATCATCTGGAATAATAGAAGTTCCTAGATCATTAAATTCTGACAAATGGAAGTATTTGAAAGCCTCACAAGAAGAGACGAGTCTCTCCAACTAGTCCAAAAAGATACTAGGCTCTAATGGACAAATTAAAAGGAGGATGTGACGATATTGAATCCTTAGAGGAAATGATAGATGTAGAAAGAGATCTTGAAAGATATCAGAAGGATACTTTAAGGAAAATAAGACCTCAGCAAATATATCAAATGAGTTGGTTTGAAAATAGAAGTGGATTATACAGGATATCGAGAGAAGTTGAATTAAGTGTATTAACGGAACCTGTTCAGTTAAGAATTGTTAGTAAGCAAATTGAGAATGGATTAAAATATACTGGGTATAAATACATACACCAAGGATTGTATATTATAGTAATTAAAGGGATGACAAGGAAGAAATTAGGAACAAAAGTCTTAATCACCCTATTATATAAAAGATGGGAATCAATAAACGAAGCAGCATTAGGATTTTTAGAAGGAGACATGAATGAAAATATGCTAATAACATATATAGCTCCAGATTTATTGATGCCAGTAAAAGAATTTATAGATAAAATGGTATTTGCTTTTCAGACCAAAGGTTATGAAGATTTTAAAGGTACCAATTTACTAGTAAGTATAGAATTCATTGGAAGGTTAACCAATAGAAGTGGAAAGAATAAAGTTTAGGAGTCCTCTTAAAATTAGCTATGAAGAAAGAGCAGGAGAATAATGGAATACTGCTGCATTAATAGAACCAAAGATTTTAAAGTAGCCTGAAGATTACATAAGCTATGAAAATAGTAAGGGGCAAACTTGTATTAGGTTTGTAGATTATAAAGCAAAAAGTTTGGATGATTTAGAAGCATCTAGTTTTGAGTCAAATGTAGAAAAAAAATAGAAGACATAGTGTATGTGAATTTATGGAAAAATTAGATATTGATAATGAAATAAAGCATTATGAGCAAAAATTAAGTAAAATTCCTGATGAATATAATACTTCAATGTTATGTGAATGGTCTGCTATAAGAGAAAAGGAAATTTACTTTAGACGAGAAATTTATAGGGTTAACAAAATTAAAAAGGAAAGAGAGTTAAATAGTAAAAAGGCTTATACACCAATAAAACAAAATAAAAATGAGTTGAAACTACAAGATAATTTAGATAATAAAGAATTAAAGTTGCAAAAAGAAAACAAAGTAAAGATAGAGAATACAGAAGACGATATTATTAGTGAAGAGGAACAGTGGGAAATTAATAATAAGTATTTATTAGAAAGCTATGAGGAAAAGAATGAAGATAAAAATAGGTCATATAGCAAAGATTTAGAAATACATATGTCTTTACAAGACAAAGATAATGCTATAGAAGCAATGGACCTTGACTCTAGTTCATCTAAAAGAAGACGAGGTCCAGAAATAAAAACTGAAGGAGAAAAAAAAAGACCTTCTTGAATGTCAGGAACGTGGCCACCAGAAAAGGAAGAACCTGCATATAGCTATATACCTGGACAATATAAATATATGGGTTCAAAAGGAAGACAATTTGAAAAGACAGTTCAATTTCAAAATTACAGAAGTGATGGTGTTATATTAAACTTAGCAGCACATGATCCTATAGACTGGCCTAATATAATTAGTATATAGAAAGGATTGATAGTACAAAAATACATACAAAATCAGCATAATATTGGAAATAGAGTAGAAGATATGCTTATATATTTAGAAACATTTTTAGGAGAATCAAACTAAAGTTTTATGGGAACAATGGATATAAGTCTTTTCTAATTATTATGAAGAATTAAAAGAGCTGGTAGTAATCCATATAATTTTGCAAATATAACTTCAAGCATTGTTATTGGAGAAGATCCTGAATTAGGATATACTACATTGCAGAATGAAAGATTAAAAGAAATAGAAAAATGAACATTAACAAATTGGAAAGGAATAAAGGAATTCTCTCAACATTATTTGTATAATGCTACCACTGCTAAGCAAGGTTATAATAAAGGAATAGTTGAAAGATATTTTAATAAGTTGCCAGACCCGTTAGGATCTATGATATTCGAAGAGTATAAAAAGGAATGTAAAGAATATAATATTTCTCAGGCTATAACATTTGTTTTTAAGCAGCTTAGAAAGATATGCACGAATATACAAGCCCAAAGGTCGATGAAACAATCAGATTATAATTTCTGTAATAAGATAGTTCAAATACCTTTGACATATGGAGAAGAGAGATCTAGAAATAAAAGATACCCAAAGAATTATAAGAAGGGAAATGTAAAAACAAAGAAGAGATATTTTCTGAGGAGATCAGATAATAGAGCTTCTTTTCTTCATAAAAGAAATGTACGAAGATATAATCCTAGAAAGAATTATGATAGCACATGTAGGTATTTTATATGTAACTCACCAGATCATTTATGTAAAACTTGCCCCAATAAAGATAAGAAAAGGTATTCTAACAAGCACGAAGAACAAGAAAAGGTGTTAATAATAGATAGTGTGAATGAGAATATCTTAGTTTGTGATGATGATATAATGGACGATGAGTCAATATATTTTATAATAGAGACAGATGAAGTAGAATATGATGAAAAAAATGAATCAAGTGAGGAAGAATTAGATTTAATTGATGAGCTAGCTGGACTAAAAATAGAAATTTATGGATCAAGTAATTAGCAAACATAAATGGGATTATAAAGAAGGTGAGTCTAGTATAAAATGTGCATATTGCTTATATTACCAAGACCCAGGAGAAAGAGAAACATGTAGTCTCTATTTAAGACAAGCCTGTAAGGCATGCCTAAAGCAGAAAAATATTGAGAATTAGAAAATAAAATAAAACTAGTAGAAGAAGAGAAAGATAAGAAGGAGAATAAATATTCAGGCAAAACTCCACAGGAGTTTGTAGTTCCTAGAATAAGTTTTAAGACTGAGCAAGTCCTGTCATGTTTTACACAGGATATTATTGTAACACCCTAATTTAAATTTCTGTATTTAATAATAAATTTAATTGGCTTTATTTAATTTTCTAAGGTTTATATGCTTAGTCTTGCATTTAAATTAATTTTCTTTCATAAGTAATTAAAATTTTTTAGATTAAATATGTTTGTGCATTCATGCTGGTGCATGGCTTTATTTTGGTTGAGTGGTAGGGTTTAAATTTGAATTCAAATAGAGTTGAGTGTTATTTTAAAAAGAAAAAAGGAAGGAAAAAGAAGAAACCCCAAAGCAGCCCAGGCCGGCCCAGCTCTCACCCGCGCGGCCCAGCCTGCACGCTACCTTTTTCCCCGCTCGGCCCACTCCGCGTCGCCGACGCCCCTCTCACTGGCGCGTGGACCCCACCTGTCGGCGCCCGTCTCCTCCTTCCTTTCTTCTTTCCCGAGCCGGCTCCCTCCTCTGCTCCGCCCACGCCGCTCCACCGCTGCCCGTGGGCCACGCCAGTCCTGCCCGACCCACTGGCCAGCCTCTCCCCCACACGCCCACCTTCTAGAAGCCTCGCTGGCCGAGCTCAGGATCAATCAAATCTGTTGCATAATCCGCTTCCTCTGCGCGGATCATGGCCGCCGTGATTGCCGCCGCGATTGCACCGAGCAGGCAGGCCCAGGCCCCAACCCTACCTTTAATTGGCCTGCGAACCTTTCTGTGACCTACCACGCCACCACGCCGCCGCCTCTCCACATTCCAGAGCCACTGCCGCCCCGTCATTGTTGCGCGGAGCTCGTGCGCTGCCGCGGCCACGCCGCCCCGCTGCACCTCCGCCCTTGCGAACCCCTGCAGACGCTCCGCCGTGCCGCTAGGGAGTTTCTCGAGCTCACTTGCTCCGGTCCGAGCCACACCCACGCCGGAATTTGAACTCGAGACCGCAGCCAGTGAGTTGCTCCGCTTAGGCAATTCCACACCGCCGGCGATCCCCGGACCTCCCTGACCCCCTGTCCTGCTCCACAGCGCAGCCACGCGTCGACCCGTGAAGCCCAGACGCAGGACGAGCTCTGCATCGATCGGTCCCCGCGCACAGCACCGAGCGCCGCCGCCGGACCTCGACGTCGACACCCCTGCATGGCCACGCAGCTCGAGTTCGAGCCTTGATGAGCACCAGCTCGGCTTCTTCACTCTGTCGCGCTAGATCCTAGAGCTCGTAGGTCACCCCGGTGGCCGGAACACCGGTCGCCGGCGACACACGTCACTGCTCCACCGTGGCGGGCCCTCTGCAGCACAGCCCGGGACCGTGCGACCCTTGTTCGGGTACACTTTAGCCTTGTGCACGCACACAGGACCCTTCGCGTCCAGATCCAGCCCAGCCACGCGCGAGTGCACGCACGCCGGCAAGCTCCGCCACTGCAGCACCACCCCCGATGCTGCGCAAGCTGCCCAGTATCCCATAGCCCCACACAAACATCACAGGTGGTTTACACGTCTCATGCCGGTGCTCCCTGACCCAAAACCGAGCCGTATCGAAGCCCGGATGGCCGAAAACGGCGAAGTCCGGCAAGCCCGAGCCGTGCGCCGCCTTAGGGTCAGAACGCCGGCGCGTTTCGCCGCCGACCTACTCCCAAACGCACATGAGTCGTCCGATCTGTAGCGAGCGTACGAGATTAGAACGGCATACCGGTTCGATCTCAGCCGCGGGATCAAGATCCAACGGCTCAGATCTGCGCGTACCGTTTCGGCTGGCAGTTTTGCTAAAGAGACCCTGCCTTTCTTTGAAATCAACCCGCAGTCCTAGACAGTTCAAAAATAATTCCAGCTAGGCCCAGTTTTTAACGTTTAGGCCCCTGACCTTTTTAATAATAGAACCCGCAGTCTAGACCATCGGTTTTGCATGGCAGACCCCAGATCTATAGTTTAATTATGTATAAGTCCCCGGTTTTGCCCAAAACCCCCCTGCAGCTCTGTTTTTCTTGCAGTTTAGTCCCTGGATCTTGTTTTAGGCCTAGTTTTTGCATTCTAGCTCCGTTTTAGGTGTTCTTTATGTCCACGCGATCGTTGTAACGCATAGAATAGTTCTAGCTTAGTTTCGTTTGCTGTTTTTATGTATTTTTGTACTGTTTCTTAGCTTTTGCCTTTGTTTGCATGTATGTGTATGTGCTGGACTTGTTTGGCGTTGCGATCGTGGGTAGACGTTGATCCTTCGGAGTACCAGTACCCGGAGCAGCCACCATCTTCACAACAGTTTGAGCAGCAGGAGAACTTTGAGGAAGGCAAGTATAACATGAACACCACCTATCACTTTTAAATACAATTTCATACTTCATTTTAATAATGTATGCCTATAAGAACTTTCCTAGCCACTTTATTACCTTATATATATCCCTTGGGTTGCATTTTGGTTAGTTGTGCTAGGTGCCGCGCTATAACACACTTGGTCCTTTTTAATTAATTTGGTTAATGGTATATGCAACTTAATTCTGAGAGTGACCCTCTGTGAGATGTACTTGAGTGGCTCACGTCTCGTTAAAATATGTTTTGTTAGAAACATGATTTAGGGGGCCAGCACGGTGCTTAGTGCTGGGTTGGCCACTCTCCATAAGGACCGGTTCTTAGAGCGACAACCTGGGACAACAGCGCTACCACAAGACTGGAATGGGACGGTCTTGGCTTACTAATTAGGTCATTTTGGTTCGGGAGTAACTTACCGATGGGGCAAGAGGAAGGGTGAGCTTAAATGGTCCCTGCACTACGAGACTTGGTCTGTGTTATCTTGTACCCCCTCGAGGTGGGCCCCATCGTTGCGGAGCCTGAATCCTTAGCGGTTACACCTTACCAACGTGGTCCTTTGTAACGGCCTCGTAGTGAGTTTGCTAGTCATCTCACCTATGGAAGTGTGATGAACAACTAGCATAGCTCACGACTTGTGGGTAAAGATGTGCAACCTCTGCAGAGTGTAAAACTGGTATACTAGCCGTGCTCACAGTTATGAGCGGCCCAGATCCTCCTTTTGATTAGTGGGGTTATCTTCCTTTGATTAGGGGGGTTCCCCAGGTGGTTTGGTTTGGTTCTCAGTAGTTCATAATTAATTCTGATTAATTTCTATGTAACTGGGTTTATGGTAATTCATCAACTTGTAGTAATTAGCTTTAATAAAATGTTGCCAAGACTTAAAAGCTAATGCAGTTGAGTCAGCCAACCTTAGAGTGTAGTGAAAATGGCCTCTCGTGCCATATTTCAGTATAATGTTTTGGCGATTGATGACACACACAACACTTGGACTAATATGATTGTTAAAGATGACCATTCTCAGGCTTTTAGGTTCAAGTGATGACAAAGAGAAGATAGGCGTAGCTAGGCCCAAAGGGCCGCCCCTACGGGGGTTCCGCTACCCGGTTAGCGGACGGGGGTCGGACGGTGGTAGTCGGAAGAACCGACGCCATAATACCTTGGTGCAGAAGGGAATCGAAGCCAAGTCAGCCTATAGGCACCGGTTGAACCGACGGTCCAAAATAGGGCATCGGTGCATTGGGCGTCCTATGTACCAGAGACGATGTCAAGCGCCCAGGAGAAGTTTCTTCAGCACCGGTTCAACCGACGGTGCATCGGAGCATACCGTCGGTGCATTGGCCGTCCTTTGTACCAGAGACGATGTCAAGTGCCCAGGAGAAGTTTCTTCAGCACCGGTTCAACCGACGGTGCATCGGTGCATACCACCGGTGTAATGACGTCAGCGTCCAGGAGAAGATTCTTTCAGCACCGGTTGAACCGGTGAGGCATCGGTGCATTGCATCGGTTCAACCGGTGGTCTCTGCGTCAGCTGTCAGGACTTCAACGGCTACTTCATGTTGTGAGTGACCGGATGAACCGACGCTACCCTGCCAAGAGGCATCGGTTCTTCCGGTGGTAGCAGATTTTCAGCTGACCGTTGGAGCAACGGCTACAAGACTTGGTGGCCTATATATACGCCTCACCCCGTCCATTTGAAGTGTGCTGGAGTTGCTGAACATCCCAAACACACCCAAGAACATCTCCAACCACCATAGAGCTTCATTGTACATCATATAGGCTTAAGCACATTTGTGAGAGTACTTAGTGCTTGTTTAGGGATTAGTTCTTGCGAGAGCTCCCTTGAGAGAAGTCTTGCTGTGGCAAGCAACTTGTGATCCGTCGTGTGACCCTCCGTCTTGGTGTGGAGTGGCAACGACACTTTGTGCGGGGGAAGAGGAGGCCCCCTCCTTGGTGGAGAAGCTCCGTAGTGGATTTCGGCCGGGTGACCGAGAGAGACGGTGGCGGTGCACTAGACTCGGTGTCTTGTGTGCACTTGCCTTTGCTTGCCGGCATCGCCTTGGTGGCGTAGTGCAAGACGGTGATCGGAAGAGCCTCGGTGTCCCGTGGACGTAGGCATTTGTGCCGAACCACGTTACATGACCGTGTCTACTCGGGAGTTTGCATCCCTCTTGCACTTACCTCTTTACTTACCTTATTACGTTTCCGCATTTACTCTTTCTTGTGTGCCTTTACTTTCCTAGTTAGTTTGATTAGGATTGGCTATAGGTTGCAAGTTTTTAGGGGTAAGTAGAGAGTTGCATAGATAAACCTTAGTCATAACTAGCATGTGTAGGACGTGTTAGGTTTATCTTATGCAATTAGATTGAGCCCTAGGATAGAAAAGCGTTTAGCGACCCTATTCACCCCCTCCCCCTCTAGGGTCGGACACCCCGGTGATCCTTACATAGAGCCTTATAGTTTGGGTTATACTTGTTGAGTACTAGTTGTGTACTCACACTTGCCTACTCTACTCTTTTCCTCTTGTTCTTTTTGGGGATGCTCTACTGCTGCTCAGTTCCTGCCGACGTGAGGGAGTTCACCCAGAGCTACCAGGAGTACGAGGACTTCTAGGCGTTCGTCTCCCAGTCGACGTCCCTGTGGCGCCCAGCTTCCGAGAGTTTTCGTATATGTATTTACGCTTCCGCTGTATCAGACATTTTGTTATTCATGTAATAAATAACATTCGTACTCGCTTTATTATATCTTTTTACGTGCTATGTGCTATGATATACTGTTCATTCTGTTGTATATACGTGTGACTTGATCCTGGCACGTATATGATTGCTCGGTTTATGTCCTTTTGTAAACCGGGTGTTACAATTATAGATCTAATATGGAGCAAATATGCTGAAAGACAATACAAAACCTTTCTTGATATACAAAATTAGTTTATAAAATTATATCAAAGAAAAGAAAGGCAACTGGGAATAATTGCCAAAGCAAATATCTTTCCTTTACTCCAAATTGATGATAAATTAATTGTCAAGCCTCATCATAAATTTATAATATTCAATGCTGATATAAATTTAAAATACTTCAGAAGCATACAAAGAAATACTGGGAATGATATCTCTTTACAAACTATTACAGACCATGGTTTAGCCCATGATATATATGGAACACTTGGAGAAATATGTCAATCAGACCTTCGAATGGCTATTAAAGAAGCAGCTAAAAAATTAGCTTGTGTCCAAGGAAGATATAGAATTAGATTTTGCACTAATCCACCAAAATTTACACAACCGATAAGACCAGCCAGCCATGATATTTATATTACAAAAGGATTATATAAATTTCCTACTACTTGGTCCTCTGATACATGGCAGAATTATGAAGAGTTATTCGCCAATAATGCAAATCATGACAAATGGAGGATCTTTACTGAAGCAAGAGAATTAGAAGGAAATACAAAATTTGATCCTGAATATTATATGATGTATCAAAATAAGATAACAAAAATATTCGTACGAGAATATTTTGGTAAAAATAGTATCATACAATGAGAAGTGGGAAGACTAATAAAGCCTAATTATGGTAAGGAATGTGAACTAAGAAAAGAATATCGAGAATTATTGGCATGGTATGAAATATGGTAGCCAGAAGATGTTGATAATGAAGAGGAAGAAATATTACAAGAAGAATATCAGCAAGGTTAATATTAATGCTTCCAGGATGTTGATAAGGTGTTATCAATAATTCCGCCGTAGGATAAGCATACCAGAAACATGCCAGAGTGTTTGTTTGATGTTTGCGACATCAATCATTCGGGCGTGGAAGACTATACCCCCAAATATCTCCAGAGAATATCACGTAAAGAAAGTTGTACGGAAGTGGACAAGGCAAAAGGAATAAACAGTAATTTGAACAGTGAGTTCTACTGTAGCCAGGACAATTATTGAAGCCAACGTTATCGTCCAGCTGTCCAGGCAACAGTAAAGGAGAATAATTGAAGATGCCGGGTGTCCAGGTGTTTCCTTAAGCCAGAAGGCTCCTCCAGTCTATAAAAGGAGAAGCCAGACGCACGGATTCAGCGTGGCAAGACCAAGGAGACGACTCGCAGAACCGAAAGCCACCGAAGACATCCGCCACTCCACTCCACCTAATTAGTATCACTCCACTCCCATGTAATATAGAAATAAGGGAGCCTGCTGTAACTGTCCGTCTGTAAGGTAATCCTAAGGTTTGTACTAAGTGCTTGGGGTTTCCCGAAAGGGAAAGCCGTATGTAAGTTTGCTCTGTGGAAATGGATTAAGCTTTCCTGTGAATTTCCCTGCTTTCCTTTGAGCTCGTTCATACGGGGTGATGTCTCTACGCTAGGGACCATAGAGGAGAAACCTCTGCATTGAGTTGCTCTCATTTAGCCCAGGAAGAGGTGTCTGAGAGAGCCTGTGTCTGCAGAGAAGTGTTCCCTTTGGGTGGAACTGCCTGGGGAGATGGTAGAGCCCGAGTCCTGTGTGCGCATGGCCGGGGTTAGTTTGGGAGAAGACCGGGTAGGCCTCGTTCTGAAGCAAGCTAGTGATGCATGCGGTGAGTACCGAGTAGGATTGACACAAGCATAAGACACTCCACCGGCTGAATTTTTGGTTTCGCCAACCTGCTAAGATCCTGAGAATCCGCACGCATACCTATAATCCACCTGCATATTAGTTACTAATCGCACATATAATATTCACGCATGCATACCTCCCAGAAGTGCTCCATCCACCATACTCCCACCATAAGTGCTCTAAATAGTAGCCTTGAATTTTGGGTGTTCGTGAGTGCTCATATTAAGAGCTAAGCGCATACTTAGCGAATACCGAATTGTAGAGTGAAAGCGACGCCTTCCTTGAGGTGCTTCATCCACTTCGTGAGTGGAACATCCTATTCATATTCAGAATTTGAATAGTACCGAATATTTCGAATAGTACCACAAATTTGAATAGTGTTAGTGGAATTTGAATAGTAACAGCTGAATTTGAATAGTGCTATGAATAGTAATTCGAGTTTTGAATTTGCAGTTTGAATTTTTGAATTTTTTCCGTAGGTCGAGTTCGATTTCCCTGTACTCCTCATAAGGGAGCCTGCTGTAACTGTCCGTCTGTAAGGTAATCCCAGGTTTGTGTAAGTACTTGGGGCTTCCCGAAAGGGAAAGCCATATGTAAGTTTGCTCTGTGGAAATGGATTAAGCTTTCCTGTGAATTTCCATGCTTTTCTTTGATCTCGTTCATACGGGGTGATGTCTCTACGCTAGGGACCCTAGAGGAGAAACCTCTGCGTTGAGTTGCTCTCGTTTAGCCCAGAGAGAGGCATCTGAGAGAGCCTGTGTCCGCAGAGAAGTGTTCCCTTTGGGTGGAAATGCCTGGGGAGACGGTAGAGCCTGAGTCCTGTGTGCGTGTGGCCGGGGTTAGTTCGGGAGAAGACCGGGTAGGCCTGGTTCTGAAGCAAGCTAGCGATGCATGCGGTGAGTACCGAGTAGGATTGACACAAGCATAAGACACTCCACCGGCTGAATTCTTGGTTTCGCCAACCTGCTAAGATCCTGAGAATCCGCACGCATACCTATAATCCACCTGCATATTAGTTACTAATTGCACGTATAATATTCACACACGCATACCTCCCAGAAGTGCTCCATCCACCATACTCCCACCATAAGTGCTCCAAATAGTAGCCTTGAATTTTGGGTGCTCATGAGTGCTCGTATTAAGAGTTAAGCACATACTTAGCGAATACCGAATTGTAGAGTGAAAGCGACGCCTTCCCTGAGGTGCTTCATCCACTTCGTGAGTGGGAATGTCCTATTCATATTCGGAATTTGAATAGTACCGAATATTTTGAATAGTACCACAAATTTGAATAGTGTTAGTGGAATTTGAATAGTAATAGCTGAATTTGAATAGTGCCATGAATAGTAACTCGATTTTTGAATTTGCAGTTTGAATTTTTGAATTTTTCCGCTTGGTCGAGTTCGAGTTCTCTATACTGGTATTAGAGCCTGGTTATTAAAATTTGAATTTAGGGGAATTTGTGATATATTTTAGAGTACAAGAATTAGTAGAATATCTCAGTTGAGTTTAAACTGGAAGCTTTAGAAAATGAAATTAAGCAGTACGAGTTGAAACTAAACAAAATTCCTGATGAATATAATACTTCTATGTTATGTGATTGGCCTGCAATCAGAGAAAAGAAATTTAATTTATAAGAAAGATAGCTTATTTAAAAAAGATATCCAAAGGAGAGCTAAATGATAAGAAATACAAAGCGTCAGTTGTTATAAAGAAGTGGGTAGATGATACAAACCCAAAAGATACGTAGAGTCATAAAGCCAAAAGGGATCCAGACACTCATAAAGGTAATATTATGATAGATAATGTGGACAAACAACTAGAGTTTGTGAATGAACCTTTAGAAAGTTATGTAGACGAAGAAAATAATGCCCAACAATACATAGACTTTATAGACTCTCTAGATGATGAAAGTTTATATAATCTGGATAATGCTATGGAGGCATTAGAAATAAACAGTAAGAGAATTTATACTTTAGGGAATGTGAAAACTGAATTAATGGATCAAGGAAATTGCGATCATGATTGGATACAAGGAAGAGGTGACTATAATATTAAATGTGCTTTCTGCATTTATTATCCTAGTCAAGAAAATATATTTACTTGTAGTATATGCTTAAAGCAAGCATGTGCTTCATGCTTAAAAGCTGGAAATCAAAGATGGAGACAAGAAGTAGAATTAGAAGCAGAAGATAAATTATTAAAAAGAAGAGTTAGAAATTTAGAAAATAGAATAAATAGTTTAGAAGTGGAACTAGAAGAACTAAGAAGTAAGATAGAACTCAGTGAGGTATAAAATGATGAAGAAGAGGCTGGTAAAAATATTGAATTAAAGGATAAACAATAATAAGCAACAAGGATAATAGTGCAATACAGTCAAACAACAAAGATAATAGTACTATACAGTTAAAGGATGCTATAATAAGCTTTGGTAGCAAATATATAGTCAAATTGCCATTTAAAGAAATTGTAGGAATAAGAATACATGTGAAAGTAAAATTAACACCGACAATCACTTACAAAATATTAGCATTAGTTGATACTAGCTGTACCAAAAATATTATGCATGATAAATATTTTGCGAGATGCCTAGAAATAGTTCATACAATAGATCAAGAAAAGGCAGATATATCCACTGATATGTCTGGAATAAAGAAGCTTCATAATCAGTTAGCCTACAATATTGAGGTACAAATAAATAATACTAAATATATTATGGATGAGATTACAATAAGAGACCTATCTATGATACATGATGATATGATCCTAGGACTAAGGTTTTTACAATTCTTGTTACAAACAACAATCATCCATGAGCAAGGAATTACATTTATTCCTTATCAAGATAATATTCCATACATAACAGAAGTACGTAAAACTATAAGTTCCAATACCGAAAAGTCCAATTTAGAACTCCAAGGAGCTGATGATAATGACCTTGATGATCATACAGATGAGGAGTTAGGAGAGAATATAGAAGATTTTCATATATCAAACTCATGTATAGAATGTTTTAGTTTACAATCTTTTGCACCCAATTGGTATAGAGATATAAAATCTAAAAGAGATATAGATAAAATTGTGCAAAGATTTGAAGATATTCAAATAATTGGAGAAATACCAATGAAATATTGGGATAAGAATGGTATTATATGTAAAATCAATATAATAAATCTCAACTACATAATTAAGACAAGTCCTATAGAAGCCACACCTAAAGACATAGAAGAATTCAAGATGCATATTGAAGAGCTACTAAAATTAGGAGCCATAAGAGAAAGTAGGAGTCCTCATAGATCTGCGTCATTTATAGTAAGAAATCATGCAGAAATAGCTAGAGGAAAATCAAGAATGGTTATTAATTATAAAAGACTGAACGATAACACTATAGATGATGGTTATAACATTCCAAATAAGCAAGAATGGATAAATAGAATACAAGGAAGAAAATATTTCTCAAAGTTTGATCTAAAAGCTAGATTTTGGCAAGTAAAGATGCCAGAAGAATCAATAGAGTGGACAGCTTTTACGTGTCCTCAAGGTCATTTTGAGTGGCTAGTTATGCTTTATTTCAGAGGAAGATGCATAATATTTTTAATGAAAACCTAGAGTTTATACTGGTTTACATTGATGATTTATTAATCTTTTCAAAATCCTAAAAAGAACATATAGCTCATCTAGAAACCTTTTTTTAGAAAGGTAGAACAACATGGGTTAATACTGTCTAAAAAGAAAATGGAAATATGCAAAGAAAATATAAACTTTTTAGGTCATGAAATAGGAGAAGGGAAAATTTATTTACAAGATCATATTGCAAAGAAAATTTTACAGTTCCCTGATGTTATGAATGACAAGAAGACATTGCAACAGTTCTTAGGAATAGTAAATTATGCTAGAAATTATATTGAAAACCTAGCCAAATTGGCTGGACCATTGTATGCAAAGTTGAGAAAAATGGACAGAAGCATTTTTAACTCTGAAGATATAAGGTTAGTAAGAATTATAAAAGAAAAGGTCAAAGAATTAAAACCTTTAGAACTACCTCTAGATGATTATTATTTTATTATAGAGACAGATGCATCTGAAATAGGATGGGGAGCTATTTTAAAGCAAAAGCCGAACAAATACTCTCCAAAGACAGAGGAAAAAATATGCATGTATGCTTCAGGAAAATATAAGCTTAAGATAATAAATAATACTGATAGAGACATATTAGCTGTAATAAATGCAATAAATGCTTTCAGATTATATTCAGGATTCAAAGAGTTCACAGTAAGAACAGACTGTGAAGCTATATGCAAATATTATAATAAAGTCAATAGTAAGAAAAGTTCAACTAGGAGATGGGTTTTATTTGAAGATATTATTACAAGAAATGGTTATAAAGTAATCTTTGAGCATATAAAGGGTAAAGATAATACCTTGCCTGACATATTTTCACGATCATCTATTTTGCAGGAATGAAGAGAGGAGTAAGCCCCAGTGGCAATGAAAGCTTCAGCTTTGGGACTGAAAATAGACTAAGAGTCTTTCCACCAAATACATATAAATTTAAGCCTAAAGACCATGTTATCTTAGACGAAATACAAGAATGCATCTTAGATAATTTTTGGTTTCAATATAATAATAAGAGGGATGATAGAGGTTATATGCTAGCAATATAGAAAAGAAACCCATATATATTATATATAGGGGAAAGACACCGGGAATCTATGTAACATTTGAAGAAGTTATAGCTCAAGAAATAGAAAGAGAAAAAGATGGAGAAATATCATGGAAAAAATATCTAGATATTGATCAAGCTCTGTCATATGCAAGGAATATTTTGGGAATAAATTATTTCCTAGAGCCTGCAGCAAAAGAATATATTCAAAAATACAGAAAGGCAAATGATGTAAAGACAAATTTGCCTGGAATAAATATAAGAGAAGATGGACCTTCTAAAATACCCACATATAAGGATGCTATAAAAAAAGAAGCATCAAATGAAGAATATGTTGAAAGAAAGATCAAAGAAAGACTTGATTCAATAATTCCTCAGCTGAAAAAAGATATAAAAGAAGAAGTATGGCAAGAAGTGAAACATGAAATAAAATAAAAATTTTATGCCATAAAGAAAGATTACGAGGAAAATATAAAGAAGGATTATGATTCAAAAATGAATATCCCAATATCTGATGACGATATGTTAGATATTCGTGGTCATGGGCAAGAAGAGTATTAAGAATCATATATTATGAAAAATAAATATATTAATACAATCATTCGGGCGTGGAAGACTATACCCCCGAATATCTGCATAGAATATACCGTGAAGAAAGTTGTGCGGAAGTGGATAAGGCAAAAGGAATAAACAGAAATTTGAACAGTGGGTTCTACTGTGGCCAGGACAATTATTGAAGCCAGCGTTATCGTCCAGCTTTCCAGGCAACAGTAAAGGAGAATAATTGAAGACGCCGAGTGTCCAGGCGTTTCCTTAAGCCAGAAGGCTCCTCCAGTCTATAAAAGGAGAAGCCAGACGCACGCATTCATTTAACAACCAGGCTCTGATACCAGTACAAGGAAATCGAACTCGACCTAGCGGAAAAAATCGAAAATTCAAACTGCAAATTCAAAACTCGAGTTACTATTCATGACACTATTCAAAATCAGCTGACACTATTCAAATTTGTGGTACTATTCAAAATATTCAGTACTATTTAAATTCCGAATATGAATAGGACGTTCCCACTCACGAAGTGGATGAAGCACCTTAGGGAAGGCGTCGCTTTCACTCTACAATTCGGTATTCGCTAAGTATGCGCTTAACTCTTAATATGAGCACTCACGAGCACCCAAAATTCAAGGCTATTATTTGGAGCACTTATGGTGGGAGTATGGTGGATGGAGCACTTCTGGGAGGTATGCGTGCATGAATATTATACGTGTGATTAGTAACTAATATGCAGGTGGATTATAGGTATGCGTGCGGATTCTCAGGATCTTAGCAGGTTGGCGAAACCAAAAATTCAGCCGGTGGAGTGTCTTATGCTTGTGTCAATCCTACTCGGTACTCACCGCATGCATCGCTAGCTTGCTTCAGAACCAGGCCTACCCGGTCTTCTCCCGAACTAACCCCGGCCACGCGCACACAGGTCTCAGGCTCTACCGTCTGCCCAGGTAGTTCCACCCGAAGGGAACACTTTTCTGCGGACACAGGCTCTCTCAGACGCCTCTCCCTGGGCTGAACGAGAGCAACTCAATGCAGAGGTTTCTCCTCTAGGGTCCCTAGCGTAGAGACATCACCCCGTATGAACGAGCTCAAAGGAAAGCAGGGAAATTCACAGGAAAGCTTAATCCATTTCCACAGAGCAAGCTTACATACGGCTTTCCCTTTCGAGAAGCCCCAAGCACTTATACAAACCTGGGATTACCTTACAGGCGAAGGGCGATTACAACAGCTCCCTTATTTCTATATTACAATGGGAGTAGAATGGTACTAATTAAGTGGAGTGGTGGTGGATGCGCTCTGAGTATTCGGCGGTCGGTGTGTTCTCTCCTCTACTTGGTATTGCCGTGCTGAATGCGTGCGTCAGGCTTCTCCTTTTATAGACTGGAGGAGCCTTCTGGCTTAAGGAAATGCCTGGACACCCGGCATCTTCAATTATTCTCCTTTACTATTGCTTGGAAAGCTGGACGATAATGCTGGCTTCAATAATTGTCCTTGCTACAGTAGAACTCACTGTTCAAATTACTGTTTATTCCTTTTGTCTTGTCCACTTCCGCACAACTTTCTTCACGTGATATTCTCTGGATATATTCGGGGGTATAGTCTTCCACGCCCGAATGATTGATGTCGCAGACATCAAACAAATATTAATATATTAATTTTTCATAATATATGATTCTTAATACTCTTGTTCTTTCCCATGACCACGAATATCTAACATATCGTCATCAGATATTGGGATATTCATTTTTGAATCATAATCCTTCTTTATATTTTCCTCGTAATCTTTCTTTATGGCATAAAAATTTTATTTTATTTCATGTTTCACTTCTTGCCATACTTCTTCTTTTATATCTTTTTTCAGCTGAGGAATTATTGAATCAAGTCTTTCTTTGATCTTTCTTTCAACATATTCTTCATTTGATGCTTCTTTTTTTACAGCATCCTTATATGTGGGTATTTTAGAAGGTCCATCTTCTCTTATATTTATTCCAGGCAAATTTGTCTTTACATCATTTGCCTTTCTATATTTTTGAATATATTCTTTTGCTGCAGGCTCTAGGAAATATTTTATTCCCAAAATATTCCTTGCATATGAAAGAGCTTGATCAATATCTAGATATTTTTTCCATGATATTCCTCCATCTTTTTCTCTTTCTATTTGTTGAGCTATAACTTCTTCAAATGTTACATAGATTCCCTGTGTCTTTCCCCTATATATAACATATATATGGGTTTCTTTTCTATATTGATAGATGTTTCTTTTGGCTGTATCTTTCCATTGATCATATGAAAATATTCAGCTAAGCTATTTAATATTGCTAGCATATAACCTCTATCATCCCTCTTATTATTATATTGAAACCAAAAATTATCTAAGATGCATTCTTGTATTTCTTCTAAGATAACATGGTCTTTAGGCTTAAATTTATATGTATTTGGTGGAAAGATTTTTAGTCTATTTTCAGTCCCAAAGCTGAAGCTTTCATTGCCACTGGGGCTTACTCCTCTCTTCATTCATGCAAAATAGATGATCGTGAAAATATATCAGGCAATGTATTATCTTTACACTTTATATGCTCAAAGATTACTTTATAACCATTTCCTGTACTAATGCATGCAACCAACAAACGAAATGCTCGCAACAATCAATAAATTCAATTCACTCATGTCACTGTATGGCAATCCATCATTGAAAGCATTGTTTTATCAATCCATCAATTAGATACATTTTCATTTCAATATTCCAACAATGCCAATTCATCTAACTGGAGACTGAATAAACATTTGTGTAATTAACACCGCTAGAAAATCGACCTTTAGTACTAGTCGGGAATCCCCGGTTTTCCGACCGGTATCGCCCGGTCTGTACTAAATGCGCCAGCATTTAGTAACGGGCGGGCTGACCAGTACTAAAAGTGTGTTACCAATCGGTACTAAACTGCCTGCCATATCACAGCTCCTGGCGCAACAGTTTTGTACTAAGTGTTTTTTTTGCTTTTTTCCTTTTAATTATGTTTCTTCTCTTTTCATTTAAGTTTTAGTTAATTAGTATTCATATTCGTAGCCATTTGTGTATTTGTATTCGTATCTATCATTCATATATATATATTTGTTCGCGCAAAGCAAAAGCAATTATATATACATATTATATTGATATACACTTCATTTATTACAATTACTTATAATAGTAGTACAATTTGGATTACAAAAATATTTACAAGCTAAGTATCCAGGGTCATTAGTTTTTTCCGACAAGTATCCAAAAAGGAGAATAATACTAGTCGTCGTCGTCATCATTGTCGTCCCCGCGCTTGTTTTTATCAAGTTGACCCATGCTTATCCTTTGATCTGAATAAAATTCTCCTTTTCGATTTATGACCTCATCTAGCAGAAATCCACAGATGGATTCTTGAATTGCCCTGATTCTTTCCGGTTCGATACGCCAAATCTGTCAAGTGCAAACACCAAAATTTTCAATTAGTACCTCCATAGAATTAAATGCAAGAAATTGTTATTAATGTAACACGTATATCGAATTGTTGTTGTGTCATCCTCTTGGTGGAGGAGCAAAAACTCTGTATGTGCTCACATACATAGTAACCATATAGGTTGGTTCCTTGCTTCTGTCTCAAATCCTATATATAGATGTGGGTTATGAAATATTCATGACGTTTAATGAAATCACAGTATATGCGCGATATGTATCCGTACCAGAAAATCAGTTTTGATATAAAGATCAGAAGGCGTTGTCGCGACTCCTATGTGTTTACGGATAAACCGAGCCAATGCGCTTTGAAGGATGTCTACGAGAGATTGATACTTTTCTTTTGGTTTCCGCAAGGAGCCGAAGACCTGTTGAATCCATGCGTCAACTTGATCAGAAAATTATGAGAGTTTGCATTTCTTACACGCATCTTTATCCAAATAAATTCCTAAACCACACTTCACCTTCTAGAAAATGCAAGATGTGTTTTTGAGCTAATATGTAGGTTGCAAGCACACTTTGGCCCGACATAAAGTCACAGAAAATATCAGAGCACCGATTCAGGCTCAAATGGACCAAGTGTAGCCCAAGAACCCAGCTCAAACAAGTCAAGACAAGCAGAGACCAGCGTGGATCAGACAAGGAGGCCCAGGACAGGCTGCTGGACGAAGCTGGGGGCGGTTGGTGCCTCTGGGCCGTCAGCCGACCACCCTGGTCGGCTGACCAGGCCCGTGGGCCCCACCGCCTCTGCCTTGCCACGTGGAGCTTCACCATTCGTCCCTTAGGTCGGTTGCAGGGGTCCCAGCCCGCGACTCCCTCCTATAAATACAAGGAGGGTAGAGTTTAGAACACACACACACACACACCACAGTCACCTCTCTTCTCAAGTTCATCTTGTGTAGTCTATAGGCTTAGTGGAGTTTAGGAGGAGTCTAGGAGTTAGGTTCATTTCTAGTTCTCTCTTGTAATATTCGGTCATTTGTAATAGAATTAGACTATGGTTATCGATATATGCTCGAAGTATGTTCTGAGTTATCGGATATATGCTTCTTGATCTGGTTGCGTTATCATACAACGCTTGCATTGCATGATCGCCTGTGCTTGTGATGGTTAACATATTGGCCTTAGAACTCTATCAACTGCTCTAGTATTCGTATGTTTGCTCTAGTACGATGTCTGTCCATCCGAAGGGTGGGGGTTCCACGCGGGATACTAGAGTATCACTTACTAGTGTAGACATGATGTTTAGATTAGCTAAGTGTTGCTGGATGTCAACATTTCTCACGGTTTGTAGAGGTAGCTGGCAGGTGGTGACAGCCCTGTTCGAGCCCTAGTAATCCTCCACGTTCGGATTGTGGGGTAGGAGGTACATAAAGCTGCCGGGGTGTACGGGCTCCTCTCGTTGCTTCGATAGCGGTGTTCCCGGTTATGTAGTTTAATTTCTGACAATCTAACCATAAGATAGCATAGATATAGCTAGCCTAGCACAGTCGACTTGTGCTCTAACTTTTGCTTGCTCCCGGCCTATAAC
Organism: Panicum virgatum; assembly: GCF_016808335.1. Classification (NCBI taxonomy): domain Eukaryota; kingdom Viridiplantae; phylum Streptophyta; class Magnoliopsida; order Poales; family Poaceae; genus Panicum; species Panicum virgatum. The sequence goes on from NC_053138.1 coordinate 43,455,190, forward strand.
ATCTTCTTTTATTTTATTTATCCTGAGGGTAGTCATGTGTGTGTCACACTACCTCCTACCATGCTATATATCTTAACCCTATTTATGCAAATGAGTATACAATCTCGATAAAGTTCATCAACTAGTCTATATCTCTTCATTCACCGCCTTCCCTGCAGAAATATAAATAACACCTCGGTATACTCCCGGGAAAAATGCTACAGCGGTATTCCATGCGCTTGCGGATTTATTCGTGGTTCATGAAATACCTGCCACTCCCACTTGGCGCCTGCGGGCGTCATCGCTATTCCCCAATCGTGACATTGGTAGGCGCCATCAAGCATTTTTGGCGCCGTTGCCGGGGAAGGCACAGATTGAAGTATATAGACAAAGTTATGAACAAAATCGAAAATGGTATTCGCTTGCTAAACAGACTAACTTGGCTTTATTTTCTGTCTTTCTTGATGTGAAAACAGGGTAGTATATGACCGGTTTCGACTTGCTGCAAAACTTTCATTCCGATCCAGAGTCAGTTTTGAGGAAGACTCGAGCTCATCTCGTATCTCCTCGGAGACCACTCTTGGTAGCCGAACCATCATCGCATCATCGTCAGCTTCTCAAGCTATGGCCCAGAAGACACTCCGCAATTACTCTGCCCCGTCTGCTAACCAGGTCCCTATCGGGCCCGAGGTTAATGTTGGTACTTTGTAACGTCACGAATAAAATCCGCAAGTGCACGGATACCGCTGTAGCTTTCACCCAAGAGTATTACAGGGTATCGTATCCACTGGGCAACGTGAGTACACTATCTACGGGTTTAGGCTCATCCAAGGACACACACTGGTGTGGGAAGGATAGGACAGAGAAGACTTCCTATAGAATCTATGTTTAGAAGAAGAGATCACGTCGCCGTTATACTTCGAGCTACCAGTTTCGATCGGCTTATACAAGCCGATAGCTCCAGTTATAATGTTCTATCCAATATCCGAACATGGAGGATTACTAGGGCTCGAACAGGGCTGTCACCACCTGCCGGCTACATCTACAAACTGTGGGACTATCGGACAACTAAGTGGTATAGTCCGGCCTAGACACCATGTCTACGCCTTTCCCTACTAACTCTAGAGGCGTACAGGGTTATCCTTTTCTATCCGGAGCCCAACTCTAGAGTCAAATGCTACTCGCTAAGCATACACATCAACTAATATAAGGTAGAGATGATAACTTGCGATCTAAACTCTAGTTCTAAAGAAGGAAGTCTCGAACACTTACAGCCGAATAAGCATCCATCGAGGTACAAGCGGAGAAGAGTGCCGACAAGCCCGGCACATCCCCTGACTCCTCCTCACTCCCTTGTAGAGATACAAATTGGAGAAGAGCACCGTTACCGGTGCCGCTCCTGAGTACCTCTACTCCTAAACTCCTACTAAACACAAGCTAGAGAGGCTCTACACTTGGAGGTGAGTGATGTGTGTGTGGTGTGTCTTCATTTGAGCCCCCTCCCCTCATATATATAGGGGGAGCCACCAGCCATTTGCCCGGGGATTGAGCCAAACCGCCATTGGGGACCAACCACACCTCGCCACGTGTCATCTGAGAGGCGGTGGGGCCTGTGGGCCTCCACCACTGGTTCGGCCGACCTAGCTAGTCGATCGACCGTGGGCTGGCTCCGTTCGCCCCGGTCATTGGTCAGAAAACTGCTAAGTGGGCCCCCATGTCATGTATATGGGTAAGGGCATGTTTTGAGTCGGTTTTGGTGCTCTGGTGGGCCCATAGATCCTCGTGAATGCATCTGATTCATCGAGAAGTTGTTGCCTCGGATCAACAACGTGTCACCTTGCTTTTGGGCTGCATTCTCCTCTCATTTCCAAGCATAAGCAACCTGCACATAAATGTACACAAACATTTTGTGGAATTTATTAGTAATAACTCCTACCACTAGTGTTAACACTCGTCTTTCATACGCTCATGCAGGAGCTGATAGCTTGCACTGATGGTCGGGTTTGTATCTTGATGCTTGAAGCCTGTTTTACCTGCATTTCTACCCGAATTCCGATATAGCAATATTTCTAAGAGGAAACGTGGAATTGGCTCTTTCTGGATAACATCAGCAGGTATGAGACTTTATTCTCCTAATTTCAGGCTCTAGGTGAACCTTGAATGAGTCGTTAGCGAGCGTCAACAGTTAACACTGGAGGAGAGAATTTTGAGATCAAGACGGGTCTCATTACGATGGTGTAGAGCAGCCCTTTCTATGGCCAGGCCAATCAGGATGACAACGCTCATCTCCAACAGTTCTCTACAGTACTTTTGTTATCAAGGGAGTATCGCAAGATGCGATCCGGCTCCGTTTGTTCCCGTTCTCTCTTCTGGGGAGAGCGAAGCAATGGTTCTATGCTAAAAAGACTGCTGTGGACACCTGGGACAAATGTGCCATGGCATTCCTCGCAAAATTCTTCCCAACGGGCAAAACCAATGCTCTTCGCGGAAGGATTTCAGACTTCCAGCAGGAATCAAATGAGTCAATTCCTGAAGCTTAGGAGAGACTTCAGGAGTACATTCTTGCGTGTCCGCACCATGGAATAGAAAATTGGCTCATTCTCCAAAACTTCTATAACGGGTTGACGCAATCTTCCCGTGATGATATGGATGCCGCTGCGGTGGAGCTTTCTTCTCGCTGACCATTGAAAGAGCTACAGCACTAATCGAGAAGATGGTGTCCAACCAAGGTTGGAGCACTGATCGTCTCCAACCACGCCAGCGAGCCATGCACTCCGTCAAGGAGGCTGACATGCTCGCTATGAAGATTGATCTTTTCCTCAAGAAATTCGAGGATTATTTTCAAGACAAGGCTCAAATGCAGACACTTCAAGCCTTGGAAACTCGCATGACATGCGAGGTCTATGAGAATGTTGGACATTAGAGTGATAACTACCCAGAAACCCAAGAGGAAGCTCTATATCTTAATAGTAACAACAATGGGTTTCGTCCACGAGGAGGTCAAGGGTGGAATCAACCACGCCCATATTATCAAGGAGGTAATGGCAATTCAAAATCTTTCAATTCTTACCAACCTACCTTGAGGGATTTTGTCTATGGCCAAGCGAAGATCAATGAGTCCCTTGAGAAGAAGTTGGCCGCTACAGACAAATCTATGGAGACCATCCATGCTAAAATGCACGGCTTCTCCACTGCCATCAAGAACCAGCTGAGTTTCAACAAGATGATTGAAACTCAACTAACTCAAGTGGCTGCCGCCATCCCCCCTGCTATGGAGAATGTTAAGGCGATCACGACACGGGGAGGTAAAACTACTCAAGATCCGCCTTATCCTAAACATGCCAACAGGAAGAAGGCAAGCCTGATGGCAGAAGAACCACCTCGAGAGGAAGAACCCGAGAAGGTTCATGAAGGAAAAATGGCTCCGCACGAATTCTATGACACCCAAGTATTGTCGTTCCCTATGAGGGCAAAGAAACCAAATACAAATGACCAGTTCAACCGATTTGTTGAGGTGATCCAGCAAGTGAACATCAATGTGCCTTTGATGGATGCGATGGAGGTTCCAACCTACGCCCACTACCTTAAGGACATAATTAACAACAAGCGGCCTCTGCCAACTACTGAAGTGATCCAGCTCACTGAGGCATGTAGTGCAGCTATACTTCAACAATTGCCCGAAAAGAAAAAGGATCCAGGGTGCCCCACTATCATTTGTTCAATAGGGGCACAGAGCTTTGACAAGGCCCTATGTGATCTGGGTGCCAGTGTCAGTGTAATGCCTAAGGCAGTATTTGATCAGCTCAACCACTCAGTGTTGACTCCAACACCTATGCAGTTGCAGTTGGCCGATTCTTTGGTATGACACCCAGAGGGAATCGCTGAGGATGTCCCAGTAAGAGTACGGGACTGTTTCATTCCGGTTGACTTTGTGGTACTTGATATGGATAATCAGAAGGAAACCACTCTCATCCTGGGCGGCCATTCCTCAATACCACCGACGCACACATCAATGTTGGGGCCAAAGAAATTCGACTCCACATCAATGTTAGAGAGGAGAAATTTGACTTCCGGCCTAAGAAGGAGCAATGCTTAATGATTCGGGTCAAATTTGGGCCAAATTCTCAGAAAATCAAAGAAGTCGAAGTCACACCTTCTCAGAAAGACAGTCTTATAACTTTCATGAAGACATTTATGAAAGATGATCAAGCAAACTCAAAAAGGTCTAAGAAGAAGGGTAAATCAAAGGTCACAGAGACCGAGGATCCTGCTCCTGTGCCGTCTACACCACCAAAGAAGACCAAGAAAGCATGGCGCAAGAAGAAGAAGACGTCATCGCCCGCTACTACTTCTCCAGGTACGGACGAAATGACCTCAACCTGATCAGGTATGGAGAAAGGTCCTGCTTTTCGGACCCTAAACCAAGAGCTAGCTTGGGGGAGGTCCTCTCCCCTAAGTCAACTGTATCCTTTATTTGCTTTTGAATAAAATTTGATAAAAACTTTCAAAACAAAATGAACATACTGCTTTATTTCCCTTTATTCATGCGCGGTAAGAATGTTTTAACTTCTTATGAAAGTTGAAAGGATGAGTTTTGCTTTATTCTACCTTATCTGTTGTGTTTAGTTTGGCAATAAAAGTTCTCTTGAGTTTAAGTCTGTTGGCTATGTAAACGCTTTGCCAATGAACCTGAAAGTTCCGTGGGTTGCATGTGCTTGATCCAAGTCTAAGCTATTGTGAGTATAGATATGGTAAATAAAGTTATACAAACTTGCTCTAGTGATGCTTGAAATCTGGAGTCTTTTGTTTTCGAAAAGCTAAAAAGGCAAGTTCCTCAGTGATAAGCAAGTCCTACCAGAGCCATATGTTTTATTCCATGAGAAAACCTTACATATATGATGCTTGACATTCTGTTGAGTTTAGTCAAATTGTGTGACCCTAGTGAGATCCTTTTCATGCTTTCTCGATTACAAGCACGTACACGTCCCATCCATGTGCGACATTCCTATACCAGGAATTAGCACCACCATCCATCCATTTTTACTCCATGCTTTGGTAAACTCTCTCTTAGAACATCCCTAAAATACAAAAAGATGTTAGATCATGGTTGCCCCAAGAAAAGTAAAGATGGCATGCCAAAGAACCATGACCCAAAAAAGGGAGGGGAAGAAAGAGAGGGGAAACCATGTCTCAAAAAAAAAGAGAGAGAGAAAGGGATGATACAAGAGAGAGAATCAATGCCTTAAGGAGTAAGCCATATCCATCCATCCACTCATACACTTGCACCTTTTGATTGAGATTGCATGACTTGTTTCTCCATGAATCCTCTCTTTGACTTTACAATATATGGAATGCAAGTATGCCCTATTCTTATCCTACCATGAGCTCCACAAAAGCCTTATACATAGTAGGAAAGACTGAAGGCAAATACTGCCCTGGTGAGGATAGTAAAAGTTGAGTGCTTCGATAGAATCATCTTGGGAACTTTGCCACATTTTCAAAAATTTTCAAAAGAATATCTCCAGATGGATTGCAGAGCTATGAACAAGTAAGTACTACTTTGCGCACCATTCTAACTCTCAACAGCCCAAGATGAGGAGTCAACCAAAAAGCCCCATGAAGGAGTAAGGTACTTGAGCAAAGGTAAGAGAGCCAATGCATTTAAACTTAAAGATGAACATCTTTGCTTCAGACTATGACATGTCAGGTAGGTATGAGTCAAAGTGATTTTCTGATCAACAACCTGATTTGTCCTACTTTGCTCGGGACGAGCAAAGGACAGCTTGGGGGATCTTGTTGACGCGCACTAACGATCATTTCCAGGCGTCAACTTGATCAGAAAATCATGAGAGTTTGCATTTCTTACACACATCTTTATCCAAATAAATCCCTAAACCACACTTCACCTTTTAGAAAATGCAAGATGTGTTTTTGAGCTAATATGCAGGTTGCGAGCACATTTTGGCCCGACATAAAATCACAGAAAATATCAGAGCACCAATTCAGGCTCAAATGGACCAAGTGTAGCCCAAGAACCCAGCTCAAACAAGTCAAGACAGGCCGAGACTAGCTTGGATCAGACAAGGAGGCCCAGGACAGCCTGCTGGATGAAGCTGGGGTGGTTGGCGCCCCTGGGCCGTTAGCCGACCACTCTGGTCGGCCGACTAGGCCCGTGGGCCCACCGCCTCTGCTTTGCCACATGGAGCTTCACCATTGATCTCTTAGGTCGGTTGCAGTGGTCTCAGCCCGTGGCTCCCTCCTATAAATACAGGGGAGCAGAGATAAGAACACGCACACACACCACACTCACCTCTCTTTCGCAAGTTCATCTTGTGTAGTCTATAGGCTTAGTGGAGTTTAGGAGGAGTCTAGGAGTTATCGAGTCGCCGGAGTTGCTCGGGAGTTCTGGTATGGGTCATCTCTAGTTCTCTCTTGTAATATTCGGTCATTTGTAATAGAATTAGCTTATGGTTACCGATATCTGCTCGATGTATGTTCTGAGTTATCGGATATATGCTTCTTGATCTGGTTGCGTTATCATACGATGCTTGCATTGCATGATCGCCCTATGCTTGCGATGGTTAACATATTGGTCTTAGAACTCTATCAACTACTCCGGTATTCATATGTTTGCTCTATTATGATGTCTGTCCATCCGTAGGGTGGGGGCTCCGCACGGGATACTAGAGTATCGCTTATTAGTGTGGACATGGTGTCTAGATTAGCTAAGTGTTGCTGGATGTCAACCTTTCTCACGGTTTGTAGAGGTAGTCGGCAGGTGGTGATAGCCCTGTTCGAGCCCTAGTAATTCTCCACGTTCGGATTTGGGGGTAGGAGGTACATAAAGCCGCCGGGGTGTACGGGCTCCTCTCGTTGCTTCAATAGCGGTCTCCCGGTTGTGTACTTTAATCTCTAACAATCTAACCATAAGATAGCATAGATATAGCTAGCCTAGCATAGTTGACTTGAGCTCTAACTTCTGCCTTCCTCCCGGCATATAGCATCTTCTTTTATTTTATTTATCTTGAGGGTAGTCGTGTGTGTGTCACACTACCTCCTACCATGTTATATATCTTACCCCTATTTATGCAAATGAGTATTGAATCTAGGTAAAGTTCATCAACTAGTCTATATCTCTTCATTCACCACCTTCCCTGCGGAAATATAAATGACACCCCGGTATACTCCCGGGTAAAATGTTATAGCGATATTCCGTGCGCTTGCGGATTTATTTGTGGTTCATGAAATACCTGCCACCCCCACTTGGCGTCTGCGGGCGTCATCGCTGTTCCCCAGTGGTGACGTTGGTAGGCTCCAACAACACCACAACTCGAGACCGATCGATCTCGATAGAGAGCAAGATCCAGTGGAAGCTATTGAAATTGAAGTGATGAAAAGAAGTTAAAGGTCTCACTTAAATTTGTACGGTAAATTTGTACAAGTTCTTCCCGGCAAGAAGGACTGCATCAGCTTCGATCTTTAGCGAGTTGGTAAGTTCCGAGTCGAATAACGTGAGTAAGCTCAAGGTTGACGGTGCATCGCTTCTTCGTCTACTTGATTTACTGAAAGTTATCGAATACGTTAGATCTTAGATTCACGTCGCGTCACTTTTGTCTAGATCTGATTTATTCACTAGTCATTGATATTAGCCATCTCTGTTTAGATTAATCTGTTTAGTCTAGCTTGTTTTTAGCTTTTATAACAAGTTATCCATCTTAGATCCATTGAATCTATCGGGTTCTCTATCACCGCAGCCGACCGAGTTTGTGTCCAGGTGTTGTTCACATGTCACTAAGCAATCAGCTATACGTTATCTGTTGAATCGGCTGTCCGCTAGCCGAATTGTTCTTTTGCCTATATTGGCTACTTAGCTGATACCCTAGTGAAACGATTGGGCCCTGGCCGATACGTTCCAGAATTTAACGTTTTCTCTTCCCTGTCAATTGTAGGTCAAATTGATTGGCACGCCTAACACCTAAATAGCATCAAGTGGGTTGTGTACTACGGAGTAAAGCAAATCTCTCAGGACCTTGCGTGTTACTGCGTAGATACCCTACCTGCAGATTTTTGTGTCAACACCTTGTTCTTAATATATATAGATCCACACATCATCTCCCTCAGTTATTGCTATATCAGTAAGCATACGCTGCAAATGAATTGGTTATAGGCTTCATCTGAGAGGGATTTCGCAAAACCTGTGTAAATGATAGCTCTGACTTGCATTGCCTTATGTAGTTGTATCTTCTTGTTCTTTGCATAGGAATAATATAGCTCTAGGAATTTCAACTTTAGAATATTACTATTCCATATATCATCCCGAGGGTAATTTGACTTGCTTGATTTAACTATACTTTGCTGGCACATATTAGGAAGACGAAACGGGAAAAATATCATATCATGGTAAAAATGACTTAACAACATCATTGCAGGGCTATCTTGTTGTGTATTTCCTCACATTAGGTGTCAATGTCGCCCTTCTGACCAAGCACAAATCGAATATCAGAGGGTAGTTGATGTGGTATTCGAGCTTGTACGCGAGGACGTGGAGCCGTGGTGGCAGCCAGCAGCACGGTTCGGGCATCCGTGTTAAACTCGCACAGTGATATGGTGTGCTGACTTTTCAAGTCACGATAACGCAGCCAAACCTACGATTCTTATGTATACAACCAAGACTAAGAGTACCTTTTGCGGCATGCTGCGGTCCCGTGGCTGGGAATCGGGTTGCTGGGATCCATGTATTACTTTACAGGTTGTGGGTACCATTTCTACAACTATTCAGTCAGTGGCAGTGCAGGCCGTGATGATGATTTCATGGCGCCGACATGGATTGCATGCCACGCCATGATGCCAATAAACATCACGCTTCGCAAACAAACCTGAATCTGAGTGCAGCTGCAAATATAGGATAACCACAGCATAGAAGCATAATTATCGGATGTCCATGAGATAACCACATATCTTTGATGCAATACTTTTCTTCTTTCTTCCACCCAACCTTGAGGCTTATGCATTATTTATTGTCTCAACACAACAGGAGAAACAGCAAAGCTATGCTGTGAATCTGACCAATCTCAAAAATAGACACAAAAAGTTTACGAGTACAGATATACACCACTATACAACACGTGCATTACCTTGATTCTCCTTCCATCAATCAGATCAATACAGCAACCATCCAGAGAGCAGTCAACAAAAACCGATGAAGTCCTGTGGGGGATCCTAGCCAATCTTGCCCAGGTTTATCATGCACAACCATTGCAGACATGCATTCAACTGCGTCCCAAGAGAATATGCAATCCATGTGTCAAATGAAACTAGACTACTTTCCTGTAACATGGTCATTGTGCCCCCATCTTCGAAAATATCCCAGAGAAATTAGGCAGCTTATCCACATGCTTAAGAGCTCGCTCGGCAACTTGTCTTGTCCTATAGTCACCATGCCTGAAGGCTTCTACCAAGGCCGTACCAACATTTTGGTTTCCTGATATCTCGTATGCTATTTCATCCATCCTTAGGATCCTCTCCACTGCCCACACCGCTCTCTGGCGCAGTGCCTCGTTTCGGTTTTCACACAATACCTCGAGTATCGGGTTGATTCCTTCTGCGTCACACAGCACCATGACACCTTGGTCAATGTCCACTCCATCGTCCAATAAAGTTGATAGTGCTGCTAGAGCAGCTTCGACTACTTTCTCATTGTTGTTATCCAAGCAAGCAACCAATTTCTCCACTGCCTTCCCCTCCAAGAGACAGAAACTTTCCCTTGCAGAACAAATACCACAATGAACTCGACAAATCCCAGTTGCTACAGTCTTCTGGCTGAGGCATGGAAATATTGAAAAACACAACCCTGGGTTGGGAGCTGGTAGTACCTTCGTAAGATGCTTTGACTGATGTGAGAGTTTCTCTAGTGCAGTAGCAGAGAAAATCTGGACAGTGTCAAGTCCATTCATCTGAAGCAAATCCGTGAAGAGTGCAGTAAGGTTACACTCACGAGCAACATCAATAATATCTGGATTATCATCCAAGACAAAAGTGATCCGGGAGACTATTCTAACTAGACCTTCAAGAAATGGGTTGACAAAACGCCCTCCACGAATCTCTCCTTGTCGAATTCTCATAACTTTTGAAATGATCATTGCGAATGCCCCATCTTCAAGAAGACGTCTGGTGAGGACTGAGTCCCGCATAGGAAGATCAGCTACAAGGCCAGCAGCTGCCGCTTGCTCTTCAGAAACACCGTTGTTATCAGCAATGACCCTGACCAAGCTGCTAAGTTGACTGTAGTTTCCACGGAAAGCATCAGCCAGTTCTTGACCCATATAAGGTGATATGTTATTCAAGAGCTTGATGGAATTCATGCGTACTTCCCTTTGAGGCGCTTCAACAAACTGAATTAAACTGACAATAGCACCTGAACTTTTGATGGCATCCACTATGTTTTGCACAGATGTCGAAGAATCGGTTAAACCAACAAGGACCTGGAGCAACTTGCACTCAATTGCAGGTCCAGTGTTGCTTATGAGATGAAGCAGATTGTGAACAATGTCTTCAGACACTAAGGTCTGCCTATTATGATCAAGTGGAATGGACTCAAAGCGCACACCCGATGCCACAACATTTGCAAGAATGTTTGCTGAGACCTCCTTCAATCTCATTGGAAGCTGGTTACTGCCAACAGTAAACAGGTCTGTGATGAGAGGTGGAAGAATACCCGCTTCAATTAGTATCTTTGCACTGGCATCATAAGAGGAGATTTGATTCAATGCCTTCAGGGCTGCTTCTCTAGCCTCTCTATTCCCTTTTTTCAAGATATTGACTAGTGTGGAGCCAGCTGTCTGGGCCACAAGTACCTTAACATCATTGCTTAAAACAAGCTCCCCGAGATAAGCAGCCATAGATAATTGCATGTCAGGCGAACCTGCAAACAACACACGGTAAGCAATTGGCTATCAAATACAACAACAATAACAAGGAAGAGTATTGAACATCAGCTATAACATGCCAATTCTGCACTTTGGAATTTGATAACATGATTGTGCTTTCTTGCATGCACACCCATACACATACACTTGTACTACCAACAACATACAAAGGCCAATGCATAACAGCTCAAATAGACATCGCTTCACCAAAATTAGTAAAATCAGGGGGAAAAAAGGCTCTGCGTTCTACAAAATGCATTGCAACACAGATGGAACCTCAGGATACCAAAATAGAACAATTCATCTCCATATTCTGTAGCATACTGCACGCAACATATGAGAACTGAAACTTACAAAACTTTAATCTTAGATAAACTAACGAGCTTGATTTTATTTACTTAAATTCTACCATAAATTGGTAAATAATAAACAAAACATCTCATATTTGAGTAGCAAGCTCATAAATAATAATATATAACCTTATGCTGTGATGCTATCTTGTGTCTGCAAGTCCATTGGACTAACTAGTGCATACACAAACAATTACAGATATGAACTTGAAGAAAAACCAAATGAAAAATAGCAATAGTTTTCTTTGTTATTGGAGTTTGGAGATGCTTAGCATGCAGCTACTATTGACACAGAATGACAGAAAATATTACAAAGGAAAACCAATAATGAGCTGAAGCTTGAAAGTATATTGAATTATTGATGAGAATATTGGGTAGTAAATGTCACAATGCTATAGCTGTAAAAGGATACATAATCACTTCGGTTGTGAAAAGGAAATATGTAGATATAAAAGAACTGTACCTTCAAGAAGAAGCCTAAGAAGAGGTTGCAATCTACCATTTTCAGCCATTTGTCTAACATTCTTTTCACAGCTCTCTAAATTCTCCAACGTCTTCTCAGCTCTGTCAACGATCAATAAGTTTTCTACTTTACTGCTTGATAAGCCAACAAGTATAAGAATAGCTCCAGGAACACTGCCAATTCTTTCTGAAAGAGATTTATTTTCTGAAAGTTCATATAACAGAGACACAGCCTTTTCCTTTTCCTGAGTCTGTCCATGATTTAAGAACTTTACCATTGTGCGAATATTGTCTCCAGCAGCGATCTCAACCTGCAGGGAATGTTTGAAGATAATATAAAGTCAAGAACTACTTACAAATTAAGCACCAAAAGACATTCGATTCACAGAAAAAAAGAAAACAACCTTATTGTCATCGTCATCTTTTGCAATGGAGCGAAGAGTTTCTAATGCCTTTTGCCTTACTTTTGTACTACTATTTTTCAACAACTCAGCAATCATGCTTATCAATCCATCTCTTCTCACAACTTGCCTACTGGATCGACTTCTCTGGCATATCTCATCGATATACTGTAGTGCTTGTAAGATATCACATTCCGTGCTATCAGAAGTCAATGACTTGCGAGCGACATCAAGTTTGGCTGCCTCATTGCGATTCATCCATTCATCAATGGTGTTCCTCAGAGCTATGCTTGGATTTAAATCAGTGCTGCTGAGCTCTTTCTTACTCACAGGGCACACAAGCCTCTTTCCACTGCTAAGGCATTCGTTCAACCACTTCATAATAGCTTCGCGTTCAAACGTAACACCACTGTCAATAGTGACGGGATCCCGCATAACTTGTTTGGTAAGCGGGCACAGGAATGACTCGTAGATCGGCTCAACACGCAAGCTGTCAGTGGACTGTGACGTCGAATCACAATGGCCATCCTGGACTTCTGCCATCGCTAGTGCAACACTGCAAACAAGTTAAGTGGAGCTATTTTAGCTTTGATTGCATGTCCGTGGAAGATTGCAACACATATTGACGTAAAAAAAATGTCATAATGACTTTGACATGAAGAACAGAGACTCGTATCCACAATGAACAAAAGGAAATTCAATTGTCCCGGTAGAACCACGATCAATGAAAACATTACACGGGAAGAACCACTTCCCCCCGGTTACAATAACAACAAATTTGCATAGATGAAAGGCAAATGACCACATCTCTGATCAAGGTGCAATACCATAGCCCTCGTGCCTTCTAACTCCGCACTCACAAAGAAACAAATTACAACGTGGTATTATGGTACAAATATCAATACTCCCAACCCCAACCCGCCCCCGTACCCCCGGGCTAAAAATAATACCGGAGCCCCAAATAGTAAGGATCGTAGACGCTAAATTAACCGAGCAAGCACTAGAGGGCCAGTATCTCCAGTAAAACCGGCCCCAATTCCATCGAAATCGAGCGAGAGGAAAAGCATCTCACCTCAAAGCCTCCAACAGAAATCAGGAGGACGGGCGGGCCGCAGAAGGAAACCCGCGACGGCGACCCAAGGGGCAGCACTTGACAAGCCCCGAGCACGAGCACGTCAGCGCCCACGGGACACGACACCGGCGGCCACCGCAGCCCACGTGGAACGGCGGGGGAAAGCCCTACCCGAGCATGGTATGGCGAGCCCCCGGGGGAAGCGGCGGCGGCGGATCTGGGGCGGCGGATCCGGGCCACGCGTAGAGCTGCTGGCGGGCGGGTGGGGAGGAGGGGGGACGGATGCTTCGCGGGAGCCCGCGGCTGCTCGACGGCTTGCTGGTCCTCCGCTGCTGCGAAGGAGCGAGTGGGTGAGCTAGCGAGAGAAGGCAAACCCGCGGACCGGACGCGGCTCCCCCTGGACTCGCTGGACTGCAGCCGAGCCAGCTGCGGCTGCTGCTGGTGCGAGCGCCGTGGAGTAGAATAGAGGAATGATGCCGCGGTGTCTCTGTCCCTAGTCTGATCGATCGGTGGATGATGGGGCCAGGATTGGTTTCGTGACGCTGCTTGACTCGTCAGCAGCGTGTTTTCCAGGCGTCTGTCTTGTGGGCCGAGGAAGGGCCGGACCGCCGGCGTTTTTTATATTTTTATATTTTTGAAAATCGTTTTTTACATAAATATATTTTCGGTTTCACAATTTACAGGTTTATACCCCTAGCGGGGCGGCCGGCCCCCTGCCGCCCCCCTGCCGGGCGGTAGGGGCCTATATGTAATTAAAATTTATGTTTTATCGCATGGAGGCTCGTACCGCCCGGCAGAGTGGCGGCAGAGGGCCAACCGCCCGGCAGGCTCCCCCAATATAAAAGCCGAGGTCCTCCTCCCCCCACCTGCATTTGCAGCAAACAACATCCATAGAGAGAAAAAGAAGAGACGTGGAGTGAGGGAGGGAGTTGCAACAACGAAACCCTGCCGGATTCCGCACTTGTGATCTGCAGGTAAGTTACGTATGAATCCATTAATATTGTAAAGCAATTTAATTTAATTAATGTTATAGTATTAAAATTCCAGTTCAGTATTAAAATTTAAGTTTATTACAGACTTGTTTCTAAATGAATTATAAATTAAAATAGAATTAAGTTTTGGATAGTGAAATATAGTATTAAACTTGTTTTTAAATATTGCAGCATAAGGCAATGGCTGCCTCCAATTTTGGAGGATTTTCATAGACCGAAAAAAAATCTAGTATAATACTTGAGATCATGACACATCTTGTATTTAGTAAGAAGTTGGATGTATTAGCGGATGGTACGATAGAGATAGTGTTGTCAAAATTAGTTCAGTTTAAAGATTTCACATTGTTTCGAGGTATTACAACACAAGATGTAAAGTAACACCTGCTAGAACGTCAGAAGATATACATGAGGGTATGTGAACTAGCGAATCATCCTAATGTTATTGGATTTTTACAAAGTACTTGTAAGATATGGATGCGGTCAGATGTGTATGAGATGCACATTAAGGTAACTCTTATTCAGTTCTAATCCCGTCTGTCATTTATAATCCATATTTACGAAATAGTAAAATTATTGTCTAATTATATACTAGGATTACCCCGAGGACACGGAGTTGATTAACAAATCGATACCAAATTTCCGTAAATTGGTATGTATCTTCGGTGGAGTTATGCCGCAAACTAGACGAAGGAGGTGGAAAAGATCTTCGGGTGATCGTTCTTGGTATGAACCGTAAGCAAATGAGTCTTTGGATTCACATTGAACTTGAAACGCCACCTTACTCGACATATCTGGCCATCCAAAGACTTAATTTTAATTAAACCAGTTTCTAAAACCATGGTACAACTTCAATTATAACTACTAATCCGAACCCTAAGCGGTTACAATTATAAAAAAACACTAATTATAGGATTAAAAATACAAAAAATTTAGAATGACAAAGTTGAGAAATATTGGTTACCTGCGGTTCGGATCCAAAATCCGACAGGGCTTCGCTGTTGCAACTCCCTCCCTCACCCCACGTCTCTTCTTTTTCCCTTTATGGATGTTGTTTGCTGCAAATGCAGGTGGGGGGACCTCGGCTTTTATATTGGGGGGAGCCTGCTGCCCCTTGCCGGGCGGTAGGGGCCTCCATGCGATAAAACACAAATTTTAATTACATATAAGCCCCTACCGTCCGGCAGAGGGGCGGCAGGGGGCCCGGTGCCGCCCCCTGCCGGACGGTATGGCTATAAACCAGTAAATTGTGAAACCGAAAATATATTTATATAAAAAATGATTTTCAAAAATATAAAAATATAAAAAACGCCGCGCACGCTGGGCATTGGAATGGTAGGCCTACTGGGCCTCCTCAAGAACGATTCTGCATCCTCCTAAGGCCTTGTTTGTTTGAAAAAATGTTTAGGTTTTGATCTGCAGCACTTTTGTTGTTATTTAATAATTTATGTTTAATTATTAACTAATTAGATTTAAAAGATTCGTCTCGTGTTAATCGGTTAGATTATGTAATTAATTATTTTTTAACTACATTTAATGCTCCATGTATGTGTCTAAAATTTCGATGTGACGGGTAATGTAGAAAAAAAATTTGGGAACTAAATAGGCCCTAAATTTTAAAAGCGATTTTTTCTCTTAAACTGCTATTGCATTTGTAAACCTCGTCTCAACCACATGCTGCCTGATATCTATCTCAGTGTTTTTCTAGCGAAGATTTTGAAATACGTTTTTTGGAACAATTCTAGTGTATAATGACGGATTCTCTTTCGTACGAGAGATGTTTTTAGCAACTTCTTTTTAATAAAAATATGTTGAACAAATGTTACCAAATTTGTTAAAATAGGTTTTAAAAATGTTGAATTCGATACTTTGAATTATGGGGTATAAAATAATAAAATTAATACAATATGGGTAATGCTATAGTTATTTAATGACAGATCCTTAAAAAAATGAGAAAGGGGTTGGAGAAGGAAAAGAAGAAAATAAAGAAGCACGTACGTATTGGCGGGGCCATGGTGCAAAGAGTTAAAATTCCCAAATTGCCATCTAGTCCTCAGTGAATAGGCTCGACTGGTGATTGCACGAGGCACAATTTCACCCATTCTTATGTGAAGTGACTTCCACGAGTGGCCCATGCTAACCCAAACATATCGTGTAACATAAAATGTTGAGGTAGTCTGACTAGGGATTTGCGCCCCAAAAGAAATAACCATGCTATTTTCCCTCGTGAGCCATTTTTGCTCATATCATTATTTTCAAATTATAGATCGTTTTGATAAATTTAGATGCATAATTTTTACTACGTACCTAAAAATAGTATATATATATATATATATATATATATATATATATATATATATATATATATATCTAGGGAAAAAATTTAGTACGTATCTAAAAATAGTGTATATATATCTAGGAACAAAGGGACTAAGGGAGTATTTATTATGAATCTGCTTTTTATGTTTCAGTTAAATTCAAAGTTACATTTTGATTAGAAAAAGTTTTTTAGTTTCTTAAGATCTGTTTCAGTGCATGGTTTCATTACACAATTACCTAGAACAAAACTAGGTAACATGCCGGATGACTGTCGTGAGGATGAAACTTCTGTCATATCCCATAAAACTCTCTCTTCTCTCTCCTCATAAATATTCTGCCATATCAGCAAATTTAAATGGTCATGAAACTCCATTGAGACTGGCCTTAGAGCTTTTCCAGCAATAACCACAACTTTTGGCCCTTACTTTTTTGAGTAGGTGCTCTCCGTATTTTCTATAGTCTTGATTTTTATCTTTAACTCAAGTAACAGTGTGACATCCCGGAAAATTCACCAAAAATAAATCACATGCTAAAAATAATTTTCAAAACCATTTCTGTCGTTGAGCTCAAATCGTTCTAAATCTTTTTCCGTCCGAGTTACTAATCTCCCAAAATCTTTCCCGACGATCCACCGACCCGACACCTGTACCAATTACCGTCCCGTCTTTCTGTTTCCTTTCCTCGTTCTGCATGCGCGTCGCTTCCCGCCAAAGCCTCGCAGCGCGCTGACGGCCAACCGACCGCCGCGCATGCTCGACCAGTCCCACGGTCGTCGCCGCGACCTCCGCCGCCGCGAATCGCGCCGACAGCTCTCTCTCTCTCTCCCACTCTCTCTCTCTTTTCTTTTCTTTTTTTCCTTTTTTCCTTTTTCTCTTTTATTTTTCTCCCTCTTTCCCCTCTTCTCCTCCCTTCTTCTCCCCCTGCCGCGCACGCGCCGCACGACGCCAAGCGCCCCCACGCCGGCCCCCCCACCTCCCACTTGCGCTGCCACCGCTGCTACGCGCCACCGCCCCCCTGCTCGCCTCGGTGCTCGTGCAGCACAGCGCCGCCGGCCAAGCGAGCTCGGAGCACGCCGAGCCCGAGCTCTGCTCGACGTTGTACCCCCTAGCGCCGCCACTTGCCCACTTGCCGTCCTTCTCTGCGCCGCCCGTCACCTCCACGCCGCTACGCGCCACCGCCGACCCCGCCGCCATTAACACTCGTCCTCGGAGCTCACCGGCCAGCCACCACTCCCCGCCCTCCCCTGCCTCTCCTCGCCTATAAATAGGACCTCCACCTCACCCTCAAGCTCCACGACCACCATCGCCGCCCCTAGCCCTCCCCGGCCCTGCAGTGCCGCCGCCACGCGCAAGCTCCGCCCGCCTCCGCTGGCCGCCATCGCCCCGCCTCCTCACGCCGCCCCTGCCCGAGGTGAGAGGGGGAATCACTTCCCCTCGTCGCCCTCTCCCTTTTCCCCTCCCTCCTGGCCGCCACCGCCCCCTGGACCGCCGGAATCGGCACCGTCGCCGCCGCCCCCCTCCCCTCCCCTATTTCGGTCACGGGAGGGAGGAAGAAGGAGCCATTTTTGCGCAGAGCCCCCTGCCCTTCCTTCTATTCCTTTAAGAACCCCCCTCTTATGTTCTTTTCCAAATAAACCCGCCATGTTTCCCCTATTTAAGAAATAACACCTCCACTATATAAACATAATTTCAAATAGGTCCCTGCTCCTTTCCAAAATGTTATGGATATTTTTAGAAATTCCAATCAAGTCCCTGCCATCCCAAAAATAATTACAAAGCGGCCCTCTCTTATCTCTTTTAATGAATAAGCCCATCCACTATATAAAATATTTATTAGTAGGTCCCTGACTAATTTCCAGAGTAGCCCAAATATTTTTCCAAAATTCTATTCAAGTCCTGTCACTCCCAGAAATAATTACAAATAGGCCCCCGGGTCCTTATTTATCCCCTAAACCCCTCTTTGGCCTATCATTTCATGCGCCAAAAATCCTTTGTTTGCCCCGAAACTTTACCACACCATTTCTAACATAATTTCAGCCATGCCATTAAGAAATCTCACAAAAATATTCTTTCTACCATCGTTTCTTAAGTTATTCCTGATTCGAGCTCAACGATAAAATGTTTATTTCTTTTTATTTATTGTGTATTTGTTTGTGTGCGCCGTAGATCACGGAGTGACTGAGGAAGAACCCGTCGACGAGCAGTACCGCGAGCAAGAGTCCGAGGACCAGTACCGCGACCCTGAACCCAAAGGACAGTACTTCGATCAGGACTTCCCGGAAGGCTTTGTGAATAGCAAGTCCAATTCTATCCTTTGAACTGCATATTTACCCCAGTTTTTCAAACACAACCTATCGGCCTGTTTTACATAATTGCATATGATTTACTGTTGAAACCTTTTGGATAGCCACCCCTTGATTGATATGATTATTCCGTCATGACCTAGATTAATCTCTAAATATGATTCGTTCTATTTAGATATTAATCACTGCTAGATATGCTTAGGACTTGGTTACTCTACTACACTTCAAAAATGATTACAATGAGTTTTTCAAAAGGAAAATGTGTGAGTGTGTACAAAGGGAGAGATGGGATATTTGAGAAATTAAAGAAAAGAATGTTATGATGGGATGGATGAATGGCATTCCCTGTGTGGATTGTCATATG